>NC_065452.1:62164929-62867429 GCF_917563875.1 Diabrotica virgifera virgifera | reverse complement strand
GTGTGTGTGTGTGTGTGTGTGTGTGTGTGTGTGTGTGTGTGTGTGTGTGTGTGTGTGTGTGTGTGTGTGTGTGTGGAGAGAAAGAGTTGGCATTAGACAAAGAGTCTTTTTGCCACAGAATTTTTTTATATTTATGTTTAAATTTTTATCTTAGAGTCATTTATAAACTTGATTAAGATATTAAATATAGATTTGTCAGAATAAGATAAAAGATTGCTGATGCTAACTGGAAGGCTAATGTTAAGGTTAATTAAACCTAAATATAAGTTTCGAGTCTGATCCTTATGATTAAGACAATCAAAGAATACATGGTTCAGATCCCCGATGGACTCATGGTTACACGAACAGAAGGGAGTTTCATAGATTCCAATCCTATGTAGATGCTCTGGAAAAAGGCCATGGTTAAGTTTTAGCCGGGTTATTAATGAGGAATGTCCTTTGTTATAATTGTAGTTAAAATGAGGTATACATTTGGGTAACAATGGGTGAAAAGAAAAGTAATGACTTCTTGATGTCTGCTGAACATCTTCGTATTTGGACCTCCATCTTTCCCTGCCAACACTTCTAATAACAGAAAATAGGTCTTTGAAGTTGAAAATGTTTGTAATTTCTGGTATCTCGGATGTATTTTTTGCCATTCCACCCACTACTTCGTTTCCAACTACTCCACTATGTCCTTTAACCCACAGTAAAGTAACTGTTTTTTTAGTGGATTTTAGATTATGTAATGTTTTTTTGATATCAATGATAATGGAGTTTTGGAAATTATCTAATGGATGGCTACAAATAGTTTGTAGTACTGCCTGCCAGTCTGAGACTACTACAACGTTCTCGCAATAATTAGAAGCACACCAAGTTAGTGCTTTCTGTATGGCAGCAGCCTCGGCTGTAAAAATAGAACAACAATCAGGAATTCGGTATTTTTCTGCATAATTGTTGTTTGAACTTTGAGCTATTGACTTTAAAACAACTAGTTTCAATTTGTTTGTTAAATACTTTATTGTTTTACTTAATTGTTATGTATTTGTTATTAAATTGCTTTAAAATAAATATTGTTTGACTTCGTGTGTTCATTTTTTTTCAATTCGCACGAAATAATACGAAATATCAGATGATTCCATATAAGTTTGGTTGTGTGTACATATAAAGAAATATCTGCTATAAATTTTTTGGATTGGTTTTATGCCGTTACGAGATAATAAATTAAACACATGTACTAAAATTCTATTTATTTCGATCTTATTTCTTCGATTTAGCCGCTACGTTAATTTCCAGTGTAAAGCATAAATCATATTTATTACATTCTGATTTTTAAATTAGTATTCATAGTAATAGAGGGTAACTATGATTTAGTAAGACATTCTCGTATAATGATGAGACCTAAGTGTGTTTGATTCATTAATTTTACCCTCAAGTGAACTGGTGAAACTACAAATTCAAATTTTACGCTCGTAGGTTTGATATAATGAAACCCATTTCTGTCTCAACTTTGGACAAGAGTTGTCAATGACTACAGCGTGGCTGCTCAAAACAAGTAAGTTGCTCTGTCAGGAACACTGAATTGCTTTCTGGTACATTCGGGAGCAATGTGTACAAAAGTAGTTTACGACTATTTGTTTCGGGTTACTATTTATTTTATAATACAAGACATTGTCGAATAGGTACAATATTCTGATTTTAGAGATTTGTCAAATAAGATAAAAACAAAAATCCAACTACAACAACTTTTTTGGGGAAAGATTTATTTTATTATATGTATATATTTTCAAAAACCATGATACCAAAAAACGGTGTAAAAAATCAACTCAATATTAATATCCAACTTAATCTTATCTCTTCTTCAGCTTATTTGCATCCACTCCTGGATAAAGGCCTCCCCATGAGTTCTCCATTGTGCTATTTCGTGCCAGTTTCTTCTCATTTTTGCTTTGATAGCGTCTAGCCATCGTTTTTGTGGTCTGCCTCTACTACGACTGTGCTCGCGTGGTCTCCAATGTACAATATTTCTCGTCCACCTTTCGATGTTTTGTCGTACCACATGTCCTACTCAGTTCTATTTCATTTACGCAATTCTTCCAATAAAATCTTCCACCCTTCCACCTTCGCTCTGCTTCGAACATCATCATTTCGTATATGTTCTCTCAGAGATACCCCTAACCGTTGATTGATGTATTGGGGGCCTTAACATAGCTCGTTCGATCTCGTTCTGTGTCGTTCTCAATCTATTTGCTGATACCTCTGTAAGAGTCATCGTCTCCATTCAATAAGATACAACTATTAAATACTATTTTCTTTAGATTTATTGGTATCTTAATATTATACTAAACTAATATTCTGCTATATATTTACATCATGTACAAATTTGAGTCATTATTTCTTATTTCTGACCAGCGTCCTGGCTGTTCCATGTTGTTCCCATTTTTTCGAATATTTTTCCTATTCTTTGCGTTTTTGTCTGCTAAATTTCTTTCACCAGTTTTGTATAATCCATTCTCTGAAGATGACCCTTACCAACTGAGTTGCCATCCCTCCATATATTGTAAGGTTGACTTTATTTCCTAATCTTCTCTTATTTGAGTGTTCTGCAGTCTATCTCTTTTAGTAACTTCTCGAACTAGTCTAAGGTAGTTCATCTCTAGTGCCTGTATTTTATTATTTTGTCGTTCTGTTAGAACTGACGACTCGCAACCAAAGGTTAATACAGGCCTATATATTGACTTAAACACATTAATTATTGTTTTTCTTGTTACTTCTTTTTATTTATTAATTTATTGCTTATTGCATAGTATAATAATAATAATAATAATAATAATAGTTTTATTGGGAGTTGGGCCTGTGGGAGTTTTATGTCAGTTCTTCTATCAGGCGCGGCCCCCTGCGAATGGGGGATGCTTTCTGGGTATTCGTAGCGCCAATACCCAGAGAGTAGCAGGAATACTTGCCGTGGAACAAAAACTGACACCTGGCAGTAGGTATAAAATGCACACCCATGAGAATGGAGACTAATAGTTTATGTTTAGGGCCGCTGCCTGGGGATCGCCAGGGCACGTCTGGAGCCGACGCTGGACGTGACAGCATGCGGGACGTCGGTGGCAGGGTGTTGAGGAGGCGGGCCCCTGTCACACAAACAGCTACAGCCCAACAACAAGAACAACAACCACAAGCGAGCCAAACAACAGCAAGAGCTCCACTCGCTGAAGGTGCTGCGCCGGAACATCAGCCGGCGCTCACTCAAGCGGGACGACCGAGGCAGCGCATGAAATGGACTGTGTCCATTAACGAAAGCATCTTGCGCTTCTATTATAAGGTGACAAACCTCGGTCAAGAAACGATCGGCTACAGACAACAGCTGTATGCCGAATTTTGCAGGGAGTACCCAGATATTCAAGTATCGGAGCAAAGAGTATCAGATCAATACCGGGTAATCGTAAGAAACAACCTTATCCCAGAGACTAGACGCAATACGATCAATTGCGAAGTCGAACGGGAGATTAATAACCAAGAGCTAGTTTTAGATCAAGTCCCTAATGAAATCCTTGATGAGCAGATTCCTGAGATTCCCATACCAGAAACTCAACCTGACAATACACAGCAGGAAAACAACGAGTTGCGCGATAGTCTAGAGAACGAAATGGCTCGTGCCGTACAAGAGTTTAATGGAACAAATCCACTTAGCAGACCACCGCTACCACGAATAAACTCTTATAAGAAACTAGGTGCCCTGTTACAAATTGTGAATACTGAAGTCCTACCCAATTATGTCGTAGAAGCCCACACATTGGAATATCTGCATATGCTAATCTACTGTGCAGCTACAGCAATTGCCAATGTAATGGGCGTTAAGATCAGAACACGACGGGGTACTAATAACGGAAGGACTGGTAACAGAATTGCACCCTGGGAAAAGAGACTTCTCGGAAAAATTGAATTACTGCGTAGGGATATTGGTCAAGTCACAGAATATATAAGAGGTGTTACAAGTAGAAAAGTCATTAAAAGAGCTGAAGAAATAATGCGGAGCACTGCAAGACACTCGAGATACGATCCAGAAAATAACACAGCCCAACAGTGTCTGGATACATTAAAACAAAAACTCTCCGTCTATTCAGGACGATTAAGAAGGTATAAAGTTAGTAACAGCCGAAAATGTGACAATGCACTTTTTGAGAACTCTGAGAAGGCGTTCTACCGAAAACTCAATTCCACCGTAGAAAGTGTCGACAAGTCTTACCCAAGCCAAGAAGAAATTCATGAGTTTTGGGGAAATCAACTTTCCACACCAGCTGCTTTTAACAACAATGCTGGCTGGATAGAAGATACGACGCACAACTGTCACCACTACGTCACTGCTAACTACGAACCATTCACGACTGAAGAAGTCTCAAATGTCATCAAAGATCTTCATAACTGGAAATCTCCTGGACCAGACGGAGTTCAGAACTTCTGGCTTAAAAAGTTTTGGAGTATTCATGAGTGCTTATCAACATTAATTAATCATGTTATTTCTAATCCGCAGGAATTACCATCATTTCTAACTCAGGTAACTACTTATTTAATACCCAAGGATCAAAATAACACCCAAGATCCATCCAAGTACCGCCCAATTACTTGTCTTCCAACTTTGTATAAATTGGTCACATCCTGTGTAACCCGGCGTATCTACCAACACTGTGCTCTAAACAATATCATAGAGCCTCAACAGAAAGGATGCGCTAAGGGTTCCATGGGTTGCAAAGAACAGCTTATCATCGACTCAGTCATTTCTAACCAGGCATTCACTAAAAAAAGGAACCTTTTTACTGCTTTTATTGACTATAAAAAGGCCTTTGATTCAGTACTGCATGAATGGCTTGTAGATATATTGAAAATATACAAAGTAGATGATAACATAGTGACCTTTTTAAGGCATATAATGAGAGATTGGAAGACTAAAATTCACCTCCAAATACCTGGTGAAAACAATATCGAAACCGAAAATATCGCAATCAACCGGGGCCTATTTCAAGGAGACGCGTTGAGTCCATTGTGGTTCTGTTTAGCTTTGAACCCCCTTTCCCAACTATTAAACTCCACTGACTCAGGTTTTAGCATTAAAAGCAATAATACTGTGGTAGCGAAGCTCAATCATCTGTTGTATATGGATGATTTGAAATTAATGGCTTCCACTCGAGAACACCTAGAAGAGATGCTAA
Organism: Diabrotica virgifera virgifera; assembly: GCF_917563875.1. Lineage (NCBI taxonomy): Eukaryota > Metazoa > Arthropoda > Insecta > Coleoptera > Chrysomelidae > Diabrotica > Diabrotica virgifera. The sequence goes on along the minus strand of NC_065452.1, from coordinate 62,862,237 downwards.
AAACTGTAGAAACATTTTCTAATGATATTAGTATGCAGTTCGGTCTAGACAAGTGCCGTGTTTTGAATATAGTCAGAGGAAAGGTACAGCCCGGTGGATTCGATATGCAAAATGGCCAGAACATCGAGGCCATGGGCGACAACGATATGTACAAATATCTTGGAGTAAAGCAGGTGCGGAAAATTGACCATAAGCAAATGAAAACTGAGATAACTACTGAGTTTATAAGAAGGGTAAAACAGCTGCTTCGTTCACAGCTTAACAGTAAAAATTTGTTTAAGGCACTAAACACCTACGCTGGTTCCGCGCTTAGCTATTCATTTGGTATTGTTAAGTGGACAAAAACGGATATAGAAAATCTTCAGCGAAAAGTACGAACACACCTCACAAAGGCACAAAAACACCACCCTAAAAGTGCAGTAGAACGAACGACATTACCCCGGTATTTAGGAGGAAGAGGACTTATGGATATAAGTGAGCAATTAGATAAACAAATTGCTAATTTAAGAACTTATTTTCAGATGCAGGCTGAGACATCTACTCTACATCGCGCTATCTGCGTAGTAGATGACACAACACCGATCAAACTGAGGGAAGCAGAACTGCGCATAAACCACCTTACTAAGGACGAAAAAGTGCGCGCCTGGATGGGTAAACCTTTGCATGGGCGACATCCCAATGAGGTCAGCCAAGATTATGTCGACAATATAGCGTCGAACTACTGGTTGACATCAGGAAAGATGTTCCCTGAAACGGAGGGTTCATTACTGGCCATTCAGGATCAGGTTATACCAACCAGAAACTACCTGAAATATATCATCAAAGACCCTCAGGTTCAAAACGACAGATGCCGATATGGATGTCAAGCCCAAGAAACCATCCAACATCTTACAGGGGGCTGCCAGGCATTTGCTGCAACTGAATACAAGGAACGGCATGACGCAGTGGGAAAAATCCTTCATCAAGAGATAGCTATCAAGCTGGGACTTCTCCAAACGGACCATCTCCCGTATTATCAATACGTCCCTGAGAGTATGCTTGAGGATGGCAACTACAAGCTATACTGGGACCGCACTGTGCTCACAGACCAAACAGTGGCACATAATAGACCAGATCTCGTACTAGTTAATAAATTAACAAGACAAACAACACTAATTGATGTGGCGATACCTAACAACAATAATCTACGTAGTAAATTCACTGAAAAGATCGCCAAGTACAGAGATCTAGAAATTCAAATACGAAGGCAATGGAGAATGCAAAGTACCCAGACGATACCTATTGTTATATCTACTACTGGAGTCATTCCGAAGAACCTCCTCGAAAGCATAAAAAGGCTGGGTCTAAATGAACATCTTTACAAGACCATGCAGAAAGCTGTACTACTCGCAACGGCCAGATGTGTACGAAAATTTTTGGGAGATACACCTGCATACCAAGTCACCTAGGGCTCGATAACACGGAAAGAGTCCCACCAGAGCTCAATCCTTTTGATACCGTAGGTATCTGGGATGAGTCAATTTTCCCCTTAGAGGGAGTGTGAGCCGTATGGCTAAATCTGTATAATAATAAATAAATAAACTCTTTATTACAGAGACAAAATAAAGAAGTACAAGTACCGAATATAACAATACAGGAAAAAAAAGAAAATCTCTGTAAAAGGGACAAGAGAACAACATAGCACAATACGAATGCTGTGCCTGCTGATCAAAGCTCTGGGCCTTTTTTAACAATTAAAGAACATTTTCTGCTGGCATATATAAATCAAATATATAACAGTTATATTACAGTTAATTAAATTTAAATAATAGAAATAAAATCAAAAAGAAACAATACAGGTGGTAGGACATGAAAATTAATGTTTATAGGGTATTATGTGTTGAAGAAGATGTAATTTCATTTTTCTTTTGAATGAGTTAATAGGTAGCTTTTTCATTGATTCTGGGATACTATTATATAAGTTGTAAATATTATAAGAGTATGACTTACGGAATGTTGTTGTTTTGTACGTGGGTGGAGATATCAAACCTTTGGATCTGACATTAATATTGTGAACGTCTGTCCTGAACTTAATTCTGTCATATAGATATGGCGGACATTTTGTTACTATTATACGATGATAGAGACAAAGAGCATGGAGTTTTCGTCGGTTCGCCATATCAAGCCATTTAGCATCCTTAAGCTTATAGGAGACACTCTTATACTTCCTAATACCGTAAATAAATCTAAGGCATGACTTCTGCACTTTTTGTATTCTATTTATATCAAACTGGTCAAGACAAGGACCATACACGACATCTCCATAATTGAAATGCGATAAGACTAAAGACTCCGTTAGTAATATTTTATGCCTAGAGCTTAAAATATGTCGATGCTGAAATAATATTTTTAATAAACTGTATGCTTTTTGAATACAAACCGACACATGTTTTTTAAATTTAAGATCAGAATCTAGGAATAAACCCAAGCTTTTGGACACATCAGTGCAATTAATTTTATTATTTTGCAACAAAATTTGAATATTTCTCCTAATACTGTCTTTGTTTTTACCGAAAACCATAGATAGCGGATGATTTAATAGGATTTAATTTTAGTTGATGTTTTTCAGATTCAATTACGAGTATAGGTAAATCACTATTAAGCTTTTCTGAAGCACTTGCCAAATCAGTAGGAGAGAATGTATAATACACTTGAGTATCATCAGCATAACAATGAACACTAACATTATCTAAATTGGATGTTAACTTAGAAATATAAATACTAAAAAGAAGTGGCCCAAGGATAGATCCTTGCGGAACACCTCTAGATATATTTAATAAATCAGAAGCTCCACCGTTAGTTTCGACATATTGCTGCCGATTACTAAAATAACTTTTCAATAATTTAATCGCATCTAACAAAAATCCGACATAGTGTAAAATACCAAACAGTAATTCATGAGAAATAGTATCAAATGCCTTAGAAAAATCAAGAAGAATCAATACAGTACATTTATTTAGGTCTGTCCCTTTTAGAATATCATTCACAATATTTAGCAAAGCAGTGCTACAGCTATAGCCACTGCGAAAGCCAGACTGGAAGGAAGGAAGTATTTTATATTTATCTAAATGACTTTTGATTTGGAGATACATAATTTTTTCTAAAACTTTTGATAGTACAGGTAACAGACTAATAGGTCTTAATTCACCAAGCTCTTTTACTTCCTTTATTTTAGGAATTGGTAGAACTCTAGCAATTTTCCAAACATCGGGAAAAACATTATTTGCCAAACAAGTATTAATTATGTCAGTTACATAACGAACAATGAATGGGCAACACATAAGTGTCATATCAGTAGTGAGTAAGTCAGGACCTGTAGATTTGGATTTTATTTCTAATAGTAATTGATAGACGAATATTTCCCCAACAGTCTCAAACTTAAACAAATGTGAAAAATTTTTTCTAACATTATTATTATAAAAGTATAAAAGATTTAGATCAAGTGGCATATTTGTTAGAGCATTAGACAAGAAATGAGAATTTATTTCATTGGGCCTATTCAAAAATTCTGGTAGAATATTGTTTTTCTTTGTACTCTTAATATTTAACTGATTAAATTTTTTCCACATTATTGTACTTGAATTACCCCCCAAGAAATTTATTTCTAAATAAGATTTCTTCTCATTGCGTAACATAATATTGGCTTGGTTCCTTAAAGTTTTATAATAATTCCAATGAGCTAAATTTTTAGTTCTTTTACAACGTGTAAATGCTTTATTTTTAAGTGTAATAATTAACTGAATATTGTCTGTGAGCCAAGGTGGCCGATTTTTCTGTATTTTAATTAATTTAGAAGGAGCTACAAAATCGAAAATATCTGTTAAAATACTGTTAAAAAACAATACCTTTTCATTAACATCAGGAATATTTAAAATATGAAAAAATGGTGGGTAAAGTAAGAAATTTTGAAAATATTCAAGGTCAATATCTTTTAAATTTCTTCTGTATATCATTTGAATTTCAGATTTATTTACAAATTCCTTAAGAGAACAGTAAACAATAAAATGATCAGACTGTTCTTTTGGAATAACTATAGTATCTGCCTCTAATGTTGGAGTATTATCTGTAACCAAAATCAAGTCCAGTAAAGTAGATGTTGTTCTTGTGACGCGAGTAGGTTTATTTATTAATTGTTTCAGATTAAATGAATCAATAGACTCACTAAAGAGAACCGTTTTTCTTTCACTAACATCCAACATGTCAATGTTGAAATCTCCACCCATAACCATATAATCACATTCAGGTATGTAGCTAGAAACAGGGTCTTCATACGTGTTAGTACTGCATATTATAGATTTATCGTTTCTGAATTCTACTATTAATCTCTGTTTCCTGTCTTCCGTTGTCTTCTAATTCTACTCCTAAGTATTAGAAAGTTCGTTCTTGTTCTATATTTAAGTACTTCTATTTTTATGTTTATCTTTTCTTCTTCTTCATTTTCTCCCATGATCAAAACTTTTGTTTTATTTTTATTGTCATTTCATATTTTTTTAGTATTTCATTCCATATTTCTATATTTCTTGTAGTTGTTTCTCATTTTCGTCTAATATGACGACATCGTCAACGAATGCTTCTTCTGAAATGTCTACTCTACTCGCATGCATTTCTTTTTCAGTGTTACGTTACATTCTTTAATTATCTCATCCATGTAAATTATAAATAGTGTTGGACTTAATCCTCCTCCTTGTCTTAGACTCTCGTTTGAAGTAAAATGTTTTGATGTTATTTTTTGACTGATGATATAGTTCAAATTTTAGTTATAAATGTCCTTAATTACTCTTATCATTTTGTTACTAAAACCTCCCTTTTATAACTATGGTTATTAGGTATTTTTATATAAGATGACAGACTTTACTTACTATGTAAGAATATTTGCCAAAATGTTTGAATTTAAAGCAAATATAAATTGAAATAATAAAAAAAATTAAGATACAGAAAATATATATGTTTAACGTCGATAAATTAAAATTATTCATTAAAATATCTTTCTCTTTTTATACTTGTTATTGTAGATCTGTTGATCTGTTAATTCCGACGTTGAAGTATTTCTTGAGAGGTAGACTGCCAGCTATCTCTCCTATTTTTGGTGGTCTCCCTGGTGGACGTTTGCTAGATGGTTTTCCTTCTAGCGCAACTATGGGTAGTCTGTGCTCCGACATTCTTTTTACATGACTGAACCATTCTCTTCGTATTTTCCTGCCCCATCTTACCACATTGTTCGCCGATGATATTGTTTCGTATTCTATCCCTTCTTGTCTTTCCTACTATTGCTCTTAATGTTTTCATCTCGGCTGTTGGTAGCATGCTTTTGGTTTTATTGGTGTCTTCCCTCGATTCAATACCATAGGTCATAACAGGTCTGATCCAAGTTTTATAAATTCTAACTGTGCTGTCCATTCTCATATGGGTTATTCCAGACCACATCTCTCAAACATCCAGACATGATTGCGGCCTTGTTTATTTGTCCTCTTAAGTCTTTGGCTGGGTCATGATAACTTGATAAATCTACACCTAGATATTTGAACTGGCTTAGCTGTTCTATGGGTTTTCCCTCTACCACGAGCTTGCATCTAATTGGATCTTTCGCAATGGCAATGCATTTTGTTTTCTGCGTTAATATGTTCATGTTATGCCGTCGACATGTTTGGTAGAATCGATAAATTTGTCTTTGTAGGTTATCTAAATATAGCATATTCATTAAAATATGCGCTGTTAAATTAAGTAATTGTTTTTATTTGACACAATAATTTTCAATAAATTTGAATTATTTGTACACATTCTTTAAAACCTATTTATTGATAACTTTTATCCAAATATATTAATAAAAAACCCTTTTTAACACTAAATCTATTGTCCACTCATTTGCCCCTGGCAAACAAACAATAATAATTTATACAAACATACAATTTCAAGACATCATTTATTTTGTAAAAGTCGATATTTTATTATAAAGTTCCGTGCTATGTTTATTGACAATAATAACGCTAATAATTTTCAAAGCTACAAACCAGATAAATATCGTTTTCAATTTGGCTCACCTGCACTCACGAAGTCATCATAAATGTTCGCCTTTTCAATCAACTTTAAATTATAAACAATATAAAGCTTTATGATTTATTTTCACATTCTGATAAAGTGCAGTCAATTTCGTTTTATTTTTCGTGTTACTTTAGAACAAAACTTTCCAACAAACATAAAACTTGGGTATGTATGCTCAACAATTTTGTAGTAATCAAAAGTCATATACAGGGTGGGGCATTAGTGTGACAAAGTCCAATTACTCGTTTGTCGTAAGAGATTCGAAAAAAAGTTATTTAGATAAAAGTTGGGCCACACATAGTACCATAATTTAAACATATTTTTAAATATACAAGGGCGTCCGTGTTGACAGGGTGACACAAACTTATGTTTTTTTAAATGGAACACCCTGTATATTTTTACATTTTTGGATTCTCCTCAATGTTTCCTTTCTTAAAATATATGGTTTTGTAATATTATACGAGGTAGTTTAAAAGTTAATTACGTTTTTTTGTTAATTTCGTAGCAACATTTACACCCTGCAGAATTGTAGTGATTTGACATCAAACTTTCTATTTATATTTAAACGATTTTTAATATAGTCTACTACTGTTAACCATTAATAGTATAGCGAAATGTTTAATTTTAGTATACAGGGTGGGTCGAAACTCGAAATGAGTATTTTCTGAGTTTTCTTAAATAGAACACCCTATATTTTAGTATTGTAATGAAATGATATTTTATGGTACTTTTTTATTTCTTAAGCATTCCCGGTGCCGTGGCCGTTAGTAGTCATCCGCTATGAGAGAAATTTTTTGGAAAATACGAAAATATACATTATTTTAAGCTATTCTCAAAAAAAAAATTTGCGGATTATCCATTAGTTTAAATAATAAAAGACTTTCAAAATTGGATTTTATACACTTTTTTAGACCGCCATATTGATAATTACATGTGACGTTGCTGGATGTTGCCAAATCTATAAAAATGTTTAGTTTTACAAGTAACAAATATAGACGCATTTTTGTGGGGAAATGGACCTAACCTAACCAAACCTGGACCGTACGGGCATCGGTACAGGAGGGATTTTTCTCGATTTATCTTTGAAATCTAGGGATTTTTAAAGTGTGACATACCTAATTTGTATATTTATTGCTAGTGCCACCTACTATGCAGTAATTAAACAATTCAAATTTAACAATACAGTTTTCTTCAACTTTGTTGGCATTTAATGTTGTGTTACAAATTGACAGCTGACAATGACATTTTCTTATTTTTTTGTTAACATTGAGAGCTGACAATGACATTTTCTTCTTTTTTTGTTGACATTGACAGTTGACAAATGGTAATGACAGTTTCTTCTTTTTTTGTTGACATTGACAGCTGACAGTGACATTTTCTTCTTTTTTTTGTTGACATTGACAGCTGGCAATGACAGTTTTTTTTGTTGGCATTGACAGCTGACAATGGCATTTTTTCTTTTTTGTTGATATTGACAGCTCACAATGACAGTTTTTTTGTTGACATTGACAGCTGACAATGACATTTTCTTCTTTTTTTGTTGACATTGACAGCTGACAACTGGTAATGGCAGTTTTTTCGTTTTTTTGTTGACATTGACAGCTGACAAATGGTACTTACTTACTTACTTAATCAGTAGACCCATTAGTACCTTTCGGTGTAGGGCCATTTATAATACAATTCATTAAATTACAATTCAGTAAATTACAATATTTTACAATCTTCTGAATTGTCCTAGCTCTTAACGAACTTTCTCCATTCCTTCCTATTGGATGCCATCTGTGTTGCTTCCTGCCAAGTCTTACCCTTACTCTGCAGTATCTGCGAAATGTCACTGTTCCATTCTTTGATGGGCCTTCCTCTTCTATTCTTACCTATTGGTTTGGCTTCCCACACTCTTTTCACTTGTCTATCATTGTCCATCCGGGTTAGATGTCCGAACCATGCCAATTTTTTCTTCTTGATTGTGTCGAGTATCGGCTTGATTTTGAGTCTTTCTCTTATTTCTTCATTTCTGATTCTATCTGTTCTTTTTACTCCTATCGTTCTTCTGAGGTATTTCATCTCTGCTGCCTGTATTCTGCTCTGGTGTCTTTTGTTTAATATCCAATTTTCTGCTCCATATGTCACCGTAGGTCTATATATTGTTTTGTATATTGTCATCTTGGTCTTTGTTGATATTTCTTTGTTATTAAGGAATCCTCTATTTAGTGCTTGGAATAGTTTTCCTGTGTTTTCCATTCTGTTGTTAAGATCGTCCTCTATGTCTCCTTTGTTGTTGATTACTGTTCCTAAGTATTTGTATGAATTTGTCTGTATTAATTGATGTTGGTCTATCATTATTTCTATTTGATCTTCCGTCCCTTGTTTCCTTGATATTTTCATTATCTGAGTCTTCTCTTTGTTTACGTTTAAGTTGTATTTGCTTGCTTCTAGGTTCCATTTCTCTAAGTTGTATTTCAGTTTTTCTGCTGTTTCCGCAATTAATACTATGTCGTCTGCAAATATACACATCTCAGCGTTTATCATTTGCATTCTGTTCCAACCGATGCAGTATTTCTTGAAAGTTTTCTTACATTCTTTCACTATCTCATCTATTACATTTATGAATAGCACTGGGCTGAGACTTCCCCCTTGTCTAACTCCTTGAGTTGTTTCAAATGGTTCTGACTGTATATTTAACATTCTTACTGTATTTGTTGTTTTCATGTATATACTCTTTGTTGCTTCTATCAGTTCTTCGCTTACTTCCTTCTTCTTTAGGCTTTCCCATATATCTTTTCTTTTGACTGAGTCGAAGGCTTTTTCCATGTCTATAAAGCTCAGGTATATTTCTCTATTTTTCTTTAATGCTTTTTCTATTACTTGTTGCATGGTAAATATATGGTCTTGTGTGTTGTGTCCTTTCCTGAATCCACTTTGTACGTCCTCTAATTTATGTTCTATTTCTTTTCTGATTTTCCTTTCTATTATGGTTTCGTATACTTTTGCTGCTACACATAGTAGTGATATACCTCTATAGTTCTTACAGTCTCTTGTGTTTCCTTTTTTGTATATAGGTATAATTACTGCATTTGCCCATTCTCTGGGTATTACTTTTCTCTTCCATATTAGGTTATATATGTATAACAATTTTTCTTTTGCTTTTATTCCTATATATTTCATCATTTCTGGTGCTACTTCATCGCTTCCTGGTGCTTTTCCAATCTTTATCTTTCTTATTGCTTCTTCTAGTTCTTCTTTTTCTATAGTTTCTGGATTTTCCGTGTTTCTTATGGATACTCTCTTTATGTGGCTTTCCTTCTCCATTGTGTTCACTTGATTTCCATTCAGTAACAGCTGGAAATGTTCCCTCCATCTTTCCATTATTGTTTTATCGTCATTTATTATTATTCCTTCCTTGTTCATTATTTGTTTCAGTTTCGTTTCTTTGTTGCTTCTTAGGTTTTTCAGTGTTCTATAAAATAATTTTACGTTTTCTGTGCTGTTTTCTTCCATTTTTTCTCCGAATTTTTCCCAACTTTTCTTTTTCTCTTTCCTAACTATCTCTTTAACTTTTGTTCTTTTTCTCTTATAATTTTCATATTTTTGTTGTGTTTTGTCTTGTATGTATTCTTTCCATAATTTCTTCTTTTCTTTTATTTCTCTTTTCACTTCATCGTTCCACCAAGACGTTCGTTTCCCTCTGTTGTTATTTCTTGTGGTTCCACATGTTGATTTAGCTGTTTTTATCATCGCATTTTTAAATTTTCCCCATTCTTCTTCTATTGTTTCTGTTATTATATGTTCATTGTCTATTTCTTTCTCTAGCCCTTCTGTGTATCTTATTTTCGTTGTTTCTTCCCTTAGTTTATAAATTTTTATTATTTCTTTGTGTTCTCTGTTTATGTTCTCATTTCTTTTTATTTCTTTTCTTTTGCTTTGGAATGTGGTTTCTAGTAGATAGTGGTCACTACCAATTTCATAACTCCTTTTCACCCTTACGTCTCTTATCCAGTTCTTCTCTGTTTTTTGCACTATAGTATAGTCTATAATTGATTGTTCGTCTCTTGATTTGACTTCTCTTGTGATCTTGTGTATCCTTTTATGTTGGAAGTGTGTGTTCATAATCACCAGGTTATTGTCTAGACAGAATTCAAGTAGTAATTTTCCATTTTTGTTTATTTTTTCCTCCCCATACGGTCCGATGACATTGTTCCATTTTTCTGCTTCTTTCCCCACTCTACTGTTCATGTCTCCTGTGATCACCATTTTCTCTGTACAATCATTTATCACTTCTTGTAATTTGTCCCAGAACTCATTCTTTTCGTTTTTTGTTGCGTCTTCATCTGGTCCATAGCATATGATTAGGTTTGTATTGGTTTCCTCTGTATCCATATATATGTCTACTCTTAGTATACGTTCGTTGTAATATATCCAATTTTTTACTTTGTTGATACTCTCCTTCTTAATCAGGCACGCTACTCCTGCCTGAGCTCTCTTCGTTTCTTCCACTCCACTGTATATTAGTAACATTCCGTTTTCTAATATTATTGATCCTCTTCCTTTTTTCTTTGTCTCTGTTATAGCTACTATTTCAATGTTCTTATCTCTAATTTCTTCCCCCAGTTCTATTTCTTTCCCATTTATACCTCTTACATTCCATGATGCCATTTTCAAAATTGTTCTGTTCTTTTCTATGTTTAAGTTGTACTTCAGTTTGTTTTTCCTTACGTTTGTGTTATTATCTTTAAATCTGGTCATGTCCCTGTTCTTTGCCTGTTTTGTTTCTCGGTCCATCATTGTGTTTTCTACAGCTAGTTTTTTGAACAAGTTGGTTCTGTATTGTATGTTACTTTTTCTATCCGGCTTGTTTTTTGGTTCCATTTCCACTTAATGCCTTCAATAATTATGAATCCATATCCAATTTTTGTCCTTTTCCCATTAGTCTTTTCCTCTGCTGCTATCTTCCTAAGGTTTCTTTGTATTTCTATCTCTTTTAATGTTAGGTCACATTCTATATATACTCTATGTTGTTTATAGCTCATTAGTTTACCCTTGGCTTTCAGTATTTTCATTTTATCTTCGAATTTTTTACATTCTATAACACACATTGTTTCATTTATCTTTTGTACCCTATTTATTTCTGATTTTACTCCCATTTTTGCTTCTATGAAGTTCTCTATTTGCTCTGTTCCTATTGTGTCTAGTGGTAAGCCTCTCATTATTAGGTTATTTTTCTTCTTTTCTTTCTGACATGCTTCCAAGGTTATTTCTATTTTATCTATTTTTTGTTTCATCGTAGCCATTTCTTTCTTTAGATTTTCATTTTCTCTTATTATTTCTTTCATTTGCAATTTGTATTCATTATTTTCCTTCCTAATTTCTTTTAGTTCCTCAATCATATTACCCATTGTATTTTTTATATCTTCCAGGTCCTTGTTTTTCTTTTTGTTATCGCTTGCTAATTGTCTCATTAGTTCCATCATTTCGTTCTGGCTGCTGGTTTCATTCGTTGATGGTTTCGACCTGTCTGGTGTTCGGTTCACTTTTCTACTCCTGCTAAATATATCTGGCTCCTCTTTGCTTTTTCTTTTACCATCCTCATTAATGCTATCATTACCATCCGCCATCTTTCTTCCTATTCAAATTATTAAAGTAGGTATGTATTTATAAATACAAATATTAAATCAAATTAAAACCTACTTGATTAAATCAAATTAATTAAATTTTTTACTTTAATTACAAAATATTTATATATTATTCAATTTTTTACTTTAATTATAAAACTATTTAAATACCATTTAATATCTTATTTATTTATTTATATCAACAATTAATGTTCACTTGAATAAATTAGATTTATCAACAATGTCTTCTTCTTATCTTCAATATCTTCTTATTCTTCGATATCTTCTTATTCTTCAATATCTTCTTATTCTTCAATATCTTCTTGTTTTCGTTCAGAAAGCCGACTCTGTATTTTTCGATTGATAGATACCGAAGTACCTTAATTATAATTAAATCAATTTATTAGTAATTACCACTGCTGAAAGCAGCTTCGGCTAGTCCACCCATAGGACCTTGACTTCTTATCAGTGCCAAAAAACTTGACTATGACTGTAATTATTTTACTGTTAGTAGTTAAAATATAATTTTATTAAAACTAGGTTAGATTAATAATGTATGGATCTTACTTTCAATATTCTTTTTAAATTTACACTGTAAGTTTCTTAACTCACTTATTTACACTTTGCAAATAATTTGGTGATTTTTCTGCTCGCAAAGCTTCAGTATTTGAAGTTTTTTTGCGGAGCGGATTTAAATCGACCTCACTGTCTCTTTACCAGGACCGGTTATCTGACAAATGGTAATGACAATTTATTCTTTTTTTTGTTGACATTGACAGCTGACAGTGACATTTTCTTCTTTTTTTTTGTTGACACTGACAGCTGACAATGAGTTTTTTTTGTTGACATTGACAGCTGGCAATGACATTTTCTTCTTTTTTGTTTACATTGACAGCTGACAAATGGTAATGGCAGTTTCTTCGTTTTTTGTTGACATTGACAGCTGACAAATGGTAATGACAGTTTCTTCTTTTTTTGTTGACTTTGATAGCTGACAGTGACATTTTCTTCTTTTTTTGTTGACATTGACAGCTGACAATGAGTCTTTCTTGTTGATATTGACAGCTGACAATGACATTTTCTTCTTTTTTTGTTGACACTGACAGCTGACAATGACAGTTTTTTTGTTGACATTGACAGCTGACAATGACATTTTCTTCTTTTTTTGTTGACATTGGCAGCTGACAAATGGTAATGGCAGATTACATAATAAATGGCAGTTTACAATTAATAAACGGGCAGACTGCAATTGCGCGCAGCGGTCAGAAAGGAAGAAGACCTAACCCTTCGGTCCAAACCTAACTTACGGGTAATAGAGTGAGAGAACCGCAGGAGGTATTTGACCGCTGCGCGCAATCACAACCCACCCTAATAAACAAAACATAGTTTAATTTGTATCTCTCCATTGACCTCACCGTACATAAACGGCGACACTGTCTTTCTTTGCACAAACTGTTTTTTAATTAATCAAACACTTTGCAAATGTTGGATTAACTCTAAATCGCTTTTTTGTGTGATATTATTAATATCAAAATAAGAAGTTACATCAATTTTTCGATACTAAACGTGAATGACAACTAATCTTGTTTTGACAAATTTTCAAATTCCAAAGATATTTTGATTTATTTAAATTACATCAATATTTGAAACAGAAAACCCTACGAAAAAAATTGGCAACCTAGCACAGTCGTTGTCGAATGTCGATCTAAATGTCATAAACATTTTGTGATTTTGTGTTGTGAACTTGATTACTTGAACTTGATTGCAAAAATGTTGACAGAGAGAATTTAAAATTTTGTTGGATTATAATATCTTCAATATAATCCAGTATTCTAATAAAAATAATGAATTATACCGCACTAATATGCATTAATAAGATATAAATAAAAGGTCAGTACCTACAAATATAAAATATACACTTCTATTTGGTGAAAATATGTCTGAAATTAGTAAGGTTATGTATGGAAAAAACCAATTTTCAAAGTTGATTTATATTTCAATGAATGAGTAATCCGCAAATTTTTTTCGGGAAAATAGCTTAAAACAATGTATATTTTCATATTTTCCAAAAATTTTTACCCGATGCGAATGACTACTAACTGCCACGGCACCGCATTCCCTATACCTAAGTGCTTTAATTTGTAAGTTATTCGTGATTCTTTAAGCCAAACATTAATTGCAACAAAAATTACGTGAAATTTTATTATTTTATTATTAGGTTGCCGTAAAAATATTCAATTAAAAATAATTTTTCGAAAACAAATACATCATAATCTAGCCTGATTCTTAATTTATTAATATTGGATGAGATATCCAAATACATTCGTGGTTAAGGTTGTTGGTGCTTAAAATATTAATCAAACATACAAAATTCTCCCTAGTGGGCTATGACACAAAATTTGCTTAAACATTTGACATTATACTATTTATATACCTAGTTCCAGTTGATTTGTTACCATTAATAATATTAATTTTTCTAATGAGGAACTGATTAAAATGGCTTTGTGCTAGGAGAGTATCACAAAAATGAGCTACTTGCAATAAAAATTTATTGTCAGTAATTCCCTGATAGACGACAAACAAAAAGACAAACTTTTGAAAGTATACTAAAACGATTTCAACAAACTAGATACTTACATTGTAAGAACGGTTGTACTAATATGCAGATCTTCAGTGACACTAAGGTTAACATTTTTTAATTCCTGTTTTCTTCATTTACAATAGTTTTTGTTTGATCAGATTTATCATAATCTCAGTGTCCAGTCCGTTGAAACCGTTCTAGTATATTTTTAAAAGTTTCTCTTCTTAGTTGTCGTCTATCAGGAAATTTCTGATGAAAAATTCTTATTGCTAGTAGCACATTATTGTTGTACTCCACTAGCACAAAAATCTCATTAATTAGCTCCTCCTTAGAGGAAAATTCATATTTGTAATGGTAACAAAGTAACTGGAACTATAAAAATAGTATAATGTCAAATTTTTAAGGAAATTTAGTGTCATAGCCCACTAAGTAGAATATTGTATTTTTTATTAATATTTTGCGCACCAACAATCTTAACTACGAATTTATTTGGATATCTCATCCAATATTAATAAAGTAAGTATCAGGCTATATTATGATGTATTTTTTTTCGAAAAATTATTTTTGACTGAATATTTTCACGGCCACCTAATAAAATTTCACGTAATTTTTCTTGAAATTAATGTTTGGCTTAAAGAATCACGAATAACTTACAAATTAAAGCAGTTAGGTATAGGGAATGCTTAGGAAATAAAAAAGTATCATAAAATATCATTTCATTAAAATACTAAAATACAGGGTGTTCCATTTAAGAAAACTACGAAAATACTCATTCCGAGTTTTGACCAACCCTGTATACTACAATTTAACATTTCGCTATATTGTTCATGTTTAACAATAGTAGACAATATTAAAAATCGTTTGAATATAAAATAAAAATATGATATCAAATCACTACAATTCTACAGGGTGTAAATATTGCTACGAAATTAAGAAAAAAACGTAATTATATTTTAAACTACCTCGTATAATATTACAAAACCATATATTTTAAGAATGGAAACATTAAGGAGAATTCAAAAATGTAAAAATATACAGGGTGTTCCATTTAAAAAAACAAAAGTTTGTGTCACCCTGTCAATACGCATGCCCCTGTATATTAGAAAATATTTTTAAAATATGGTTCTATCAGTGCCCCAACTTTTATCTCAATAACTTTTTTTCGTATCTCTTACGACAAACGAGTAATTGGACTTTGTCATACTAATGCCCCACCCTGTATATATATATATATATATATATATACAAGGAGAGGTTAACGCGAGTTAATAGATATCGGCATGGCTCGCAACAATGAAAATACAAAATATGCATTTGGCTATACCATACTGATGACGACTAATAAGTCAGAAACACGTGTCTGTGGTTGCATTCCATCTTATGCATATTTTATATATATATATATATATATATATATATATATATATATATATATATATATATATATATATATATATATATATATATATATATATATATGAAACTTAAAGCTAAAATCAATATCAACAAAAGAATTAATATTAAAATAAACTCACCAGGCTTCCGGGTTGAACCGCGTCGTTGGTTTCTAGGCCGAGCTTTCGACGTCCTCTCTGACGTCATCTTCAGGGCTTCCGGGGTCTCAGTCTCCTGAGGCTCCAGACACTACACTCACTACTCACTACTTCACTACTCACTGCAATACTGTTGTTGCTGACGCTGGGGCGGTCATTTATACCGTGGACTGATGTGACTGACGTGGCTGTCGATGACGTGGCGGAGTGGGAATTAGCGCGAAGACTATTTGGAGTGGCGCGAAGATTTTTGACGGCTGGAATTGTATTTGTAGATGGAGCGGACGATGTTTTCTTTAGGAGGGGTCTCCAAGTCGAAGGTAAACGGATGCCGTCATCTCTTTTATTGAGACAACTTGGCCGTTTTTCGATTTCTATGGCTTCTCGGATAATCCTTTGTTTATAGAAGCGGATGGGGGCTATGGTTCTGGAGTTTTCAAAGTCAATTTTGTGACCTGTATGAAGATGGTGTTGGCCTAGGGCTGAAACTGAATCGGAATTGCGAACAGATATGGAATGTTCATAAATCCTATTTTGGATTCTACGATTGGTTTGTCCTATGTAAGATCGGGGGCAGTCTGCACAAGGAATTTCATAAACTCCGTGTTGTTCATTTGGAATGTTGTCTTTGACGGATCGGACAAGAGATGAAAGTTTTTGTTGGGGGGTAAATACTGTTTTTATTCCTCGTGGTTTAAGAATTCTGTCGATTTTGTCAGTAACACCTTTGATATAGGGAAGAAAAGCTTTCGTATGATCAGGATCTAACTCTTTGGGTTGTGATTGAGCGGGAGATTGAAGTTTATGGATGCTCCTATCGATGTGATTTTCGCGGTAACCGTTTTGGATGAGGGCTTGTTTTAAAACAAGCCCTCATCCAAAACGGTTACCGCGAAAATCACATCGATAGGAGCATCCATAAACTTCAATCTCCCGCTCAATCACAACCCAAAGAGTTAGATCCTGATCATACGAAAGCTTTTCTTCCCTATATCAAAGGTGTTACTGACAAAATCGACAGAATTCTTAAACCACGAGGAATAAAAACAGTATTTACCCCCCAACAAAAACTTTCATCTCTTGTCCGATCCGTCAAAGACAACATTCCAAATGAACAACACGGAGTTTATGAAATTCCTTGTGCAGACTGCCCCCGATCTTACATAGGACAAACCAATCGTAGAATCCAAAATAGGATTTATGAACATTCCATATCTGTTCGCAATTCCGATTCAGTTTCAGCCCTAGGCCAACACCATCTTCATACAGGTCACAAAATTGACTTTGAAAACTCCAGAACCATAGCCCCCATCCGCTTCTATAAACAAAGGATTATCCGAGAAGCCATAGAAATCGAAAAACGGCCAAGTTGTCTCAATAAAAGAGATGACGGCATCCGTTTACCTTCGACTTGGAGACCCCTCCTAAAGAAAACATCGTCCGCTCCATCTACAAATACAATTCCAGCCGTCAAAAATCTTCGCGCCACTCCAAATAGTCTTCGCGCTAATTCCCACTCCGCCACGTCATCGACAGCCACGTCAGTCACATCAGTCCACGGTATAAATGACCGCCCCAGCGTCAACAACAACAGTATTGCAGTGAGTAGTGAAGTAGTGAGTAGTGAGTGTAGTGTCTGGAGCCTCAGGAGACTGAGACCCCGGAAGCCCTGAAGATGACGTCAGAGAGGACGTCGAAAGCTCGGCCTAAAAACCAACGACGCGGTTCAACCCGGAAGCCTGGTGAGTTTAATTTTAATATTAATTCTTTTGTTGATATTGATTTTAGCTTTAAGTTTCATTGTATTAACCGCGGAAACCTTTCCGAACATATATATATATATATATATATATATATATATATATATATATATATATATATATATATATATATATATATATATATATATATATATATATATATATATATATATATATATATATATATATATATATATATATATATATATATATATATCGGCCATGCCGATATTTATTAACTCGCGCTAACCTCTCCCTGTTTGATTGTTTAAAACGTTCTAAACGTTTGGCATTCCTTGGCTCAGGTAGCTGTAGCTTCCTCCGTGGATTTGTTAGTTGTTGCTCTCGAATCCTGAGGGTCTTCTAACATTATAGCCACAAATTGGTTGCATTGCTCCTGTTTAGCTATATCATACTATTGACGACTAATAAGTCAGAAACACGTGTCTATGGTTGCATTCCATCTTGTGCATATTTTGTTTTTCATACTTACTGCGAGCCATGCCGATATTTATTAACTCGCGCTAATCTCTCCTTGTTTGATTGTTTAAAACGTTCTAAACGTTTGGCATTCCTTGGCTCAGGTAGCTGTAGCTTCCTCCGTGGATTTGTTAGTTGTTGCTATCGAATCCTGAGGGTCTTCTAACATTATAGCGACAAATTGGTTGCATTGCTCCTGTTTAGCTATATCATACTGATGACGACTAATAAGTCAGAAACACGTGTCTATGGTTGCATTCCATCTTGTGCATATTTTGTTTTTCATACTTACTGCGAGCCATGCCGATATTTATTAACTCGCGCTAACCTCTCCTTGTTTGATTGTTTAAAACGTTCTAAACGTTTGGCATTCCTTGGCTCAGGTAGCTGTAGGTTCCTCCGTGGATTTGTTAGTTGTTGCTCTCGAATCCTGAGGGTCTTCTAACATTATAGCCACAAATTGGTTGCATTGCTCCTGTTTAGCTATATCATACTGATGACGACTAATAAGTCAGAAACACGTGTCTATGGTTGCATTCCATCTTGTGCATATTTTGTTTTTCATACTTACTGCGAGCCATGCCGATATTTATTAACTCGCGCTAACCTCTCCTTGTTTGATTGTTTAAAACGTTCTAAACGTTTGGCATTCCTTGGCTCAGGTAGCTGTAGGTTCCTCCGTGGATTTGTTAGTTGTTGCTCTCGAATCCTGAGGGTCTTCTAACATTATAGCCACAAATTGGTTGCATTGCTCCTGTTTAGCTATATCATACTGATGACGACTAATAAGTCAGAAACACGTGTCTATGGTTGCATTCCATCTTGTGCATATTTTATATATATATATATATATATATATATATATATATATATATATATATATACATATATAACAGGTATATAATCTTTGCTGAACAGTTAGGAAACAAGGTTGAAATATTGGGGTAGCAGCAATCTCAAAGAAAACTCTTTATAATAATTCCAAGCTTTCGATAATGTTTATTATTATCTTCAGGGAAACTACAAATATAAATATACAGTATTTAACAATTAGTCTAACTAAAATCAATAAAAATTGTTATCTTTGTGCCATCAAAGTTGTGACGTTTCCGTATGAATTCAAAGAAAAATGAATAAACATCCATAACATTTTGTTAGACATTTTGTAAAATGCCAATTAGACATACATAATTTTTTAAAAAATATTTTAGCTTTTATCGCTTTATACTCAGATTTTTATAAGTTTTTATATAGTTTTTACTTTAATTTATATTATTTACTATTTACCAAGACAAAATTTCATTGTTATGTCAGTATTTAACAACTAGGCTCTACATCCTCAAATAATGTAAGTACCAAAACATATAAATAATTTTTTAGTAAGGTTGTTCTGTGATATGCGGTGTTTATAATGAGAGTATTAGCTCTGCATTTCTCAGAGCAATATTTTGTTATTTTTGTGTTTCTGGGGATCCTAGACACCTGGTTTAGTGAGAGAAAACTATGGTGTTTTGGATTTTTGATGGCACAAAGATAACAATTTTTATTGATTTTAGTTAGACTAATTGTTAAATACTGTATATTTATATTTGTAGTTTCCCTGAAGATGATAATAAACATTATCGAAAGCTTGGAATTATTATAAAGAGTTTTCTTTGAGATTGCTGCTACCCCAATATTTCAACCTTGTTTTATACATATATATATATATACACTAGAACTTTATTAACTCAAATTAGGAAGAAATTTATGTGAATGAAATATATTATTTTTCTTCTTCTACGGCACTACAGCCCAAATTGAGCCTTGGCCTCCTTTATTTTTTGCCTCCACCCTTGCTAGTTTGTGGCTGTTCTTCTCCATACACTGACTCCTAATATATACCTGAATGAAATATATACCTATATATAAAAGATGTTGAGTAAGCGAGTACAACTATAAATATACAGGGTGTCCAGAAACTCTACCGACAAACGAAGACAGGAGACTCCTCAGGTAAATTTAAGACAATTTAACCCAATTCACTTAGTCCGAAAATGCTTCTTAAGGGAGCTAGAGCTCTTTGAAGATGGCGTCTTGTAATTAGTTTTTCTTAAATACCTCCAGAACGCTTCTATGTAGAAAAATAAAAATTGGTACGCATATTTATCTTCAAGACATAAATCTAATCCATACATTGCAAATTTCTAGTACCGATCATAGGCGTCCGTTTTGGGTAGGGCAACGGTTATTTTATCGCATAACTTTTTTATCTTTAACTTTTATGCCTTTCTGACACTGGATTATTAAATTGTGAAGTATTGTAGTACTAAAAGGTACTCTTGTTTTAAATCGGTAGGACACACCGTTTTCTAGAAAAATCGATTTGAAAATTTTTCACTTTCTGAATTGCAAAAAAAAATTTCAAAAAAAAACTGTTTAGAAAGACGAAAACTGGTACATTTATTTATATTCCAGAGATAAATCGATTTCATTAATTGCGAATTTCTAGTACTGGTCATAGGCGTCCGTTTTGGGTAGGTCAACAGTTATTTTATAGCATAATGTTTTTGTCTTGAATTTTCGAGGATTTTTGACACTAGATTATTAAATTATGAGGTATTCGAGTACTAAAAGTTACTCTTACTTTATGTTGGTAAAATACTTCGTTTTTTGTTGAAAAGTTCTTTCAATTTTTTTTTCAAATTCCAAAAACGAAAAACTTTCAAATCGATTTTTCTAGAAAACGGTGCATCGTACCGACTTAAAGCAAGAGTACCTTTTAGTACTAGAATACCTCACAATCTAATAATCCGGTGTCAAAAATGCATAAAAGTTAAGCACAAAAAAGTTATACGATAAAATACCCGTTGCTCTACCCAAAACGGACGCCTATGACCGGTACTAGAAATTTGCAATCGATGGAATCGATTCATCTCTGAAAAGTAAATACGCATACCAATTTTCGTTTTTCTAAATAGAAGCCTTCTGGAGGTATTTAAGAAAAACAAATTTCATGACGCCATCTTCAAAGAGCTATAGCTCCCTTCAGAAGCATTTTCGAACTAGATGAATTGGGTTAAATTGTCTTAAAATTATCTGAGGAATCTCCTGTCTTCGTTTGTCGGTAGAGTTTCTGGACACCCTGTATAGAAAAGAAAAATCATTGGCAAAAAACTCGCAATGTGAATACAAAATTAACAATATAAAAAAGATGGAATGCAACTGCAGACACGTGTTTCTGATTCATTAGTTGTCATCAGTACAGTATAGCCTAGTTAGAAGAAGGAGCAGTTTAACTTGGGAAAGGATCACTACAGGAGCAATGTTACCATTTGTGACAACAATGTCAGAAGACCCTGTCTTTCAGGGCGACGACCAACACAGTCACGGAGATAAAGCTACCTGAGGAAAGGAAAGCCAAAACCTTATGAAATAAAGGATGTTGAGTAAGCGAGTACTATAAATATATAGAAAAGGAAAATCATGGAATCTAGAAAATCTTATGGAATTCATTATCTTTAAACGCAAATAACTTAAAAACTACTTACTTTATCGCAATGAGACAAAAGGATGATATTTATGTAAAAAGTAACAAGGACTCAACAAACATGCTGAAATGATTATTACGACAGTGGCGTTGATTGTGACGGGGAAAAAGGAGCGAAAATGAAGTATATATCTCTACAGTACGCCCCTGGTAACAGCGGAAAACTATCTTTTAAGACTAGTTAAAGTACCCTAACATGTGTAAACTGTGTGTCAAGTTTAAACAAAAAATTTTAAAAGGTGCTTTAACAATGGGCTAAAATCATTTTAGAAAATTTATAATAAAACATTCTGTATCTCGGTAAAGAGGAATATTTTATTTTAAGTGTTTTAGGTTAAATCTTCGTATTTTGTGCTAAGGTTTCTCCAATTACTATATGGACAATTCTTAATGAAACACCCTGTATGCAGTGATGAGCGCACTAATAACCGGCAAAATAACGCAAAAGATGGAAAACATATTAAGTTGTGAGATAAAAAGCAATTAAACTAGTAGAGTTGGAAAATTTAGCGATAAAACCCTATAAATTCACATTCTATTTATTGTTTCCTATCTTTTAGACATATCGGAGGAGTAAGTCAACTAAAACTATCACTGCCAAAGTGACAGTTGCCAAACTCGCCCGATACGCCTAAAGGTGGGAAACAATGAATATAATGTAAATTTATAGGTTTTTATCGCAAAATTTCCCAACTCTACTAGTTTCATATCTTTTTATCTCACAACTTAATATGTTTTCCATCTTATGCGTTATTTTGCCGGTTATTAGCGCGCTTATCACTGTATAAGAACATATCTACAGTAAGAATATACATTATACAGTAACTGAACTGTACCACCACAATATTAACGTAACAGACAAACGAAAAAATGGAAGACAAAAAACAAATATAGATCGAAATAAGAGGAAACATAAACCATCCTTAATATTTATAGCTGAGTTAAAAATATCCAACGTCAATACCAGTTATAATATAACGTAGCCAACGGAGAACATGCAGAGTTTAATTAAAGAAGTTGAAGTGCAACCGGAAACTATATTGTGCAATATAAAAAGCTCTTGTTCAAAATAATACTGAGTATCATACATATATTGTAAAAAAAGCAAAATACACTCTTTAG
The DNA here is from genome assembly GCF_917563875.1 of Diabrotica virgifera virgifera. Classification (NCBI taxonomy): domain Eukaryota; kingdom Metazoa; phylum Arthropoda; class Insecta; order Coleoptera; family Chrysomelidae; genus Diabrotica; species Diabrotica virgifera. The sequence goes on along the minus strand of NC_065452.1, from coordinate 62,839,525 downwards.
AACAGTATTGTGTTATTTTTATCCGTCAATAGATATACGTAGAAGAACTTAAAAAACACAAAAATTAATCAACACAATCATACAGGTAACAGTACGATGAAACCATTTTCAATATTTTTTGTTGAGTTGATAGATATAATAATAAAAAGATATACAGGTAGAAGGTTATATAACCTTTTAAAATTACTGAATAATTTTTTTTAATAGGCCTTAAACTGATATGTGCATCTATTAACAGTTTTGTGGGAGTTTTTCTACATCTCTACTCCATTTTTGTCTCTTCCTCATTTGGTATCATATCCCTGGATAAGTATTTGCCCATCTGGATATTCCCTTTCATTCAGACCACTCTTGGACCCTTTTCCTTCATCGTCTTACATTTATAGTTTTCACGTGGTATTTCACGTCATCAACCATCCTGTTCTTCCTTTTTCCTGTTGGCTTCCATCGTCATATTTTCTTTATTGATTTTATATTTTATTATTTGTGGATATGTCGCAGCAGACATGACATTCTTTAACTTTTAACAGATCGTACAATATTGTGCCCTTCATTCAATTCAGTCGTTTCTCCTGATTCTCCATGTGCCGTCTTCCTCTAGCATCGTGCCATATACTTTTGTCAGTATCTTTCTCTCGAATGTCCTGAATTGTGCTTCATCTTTGCCAACTTTTTGTATACTTTACAATAATTATAGAGGCTAGTAACATCCCTACTTCTTTGTGCTAAGACATCAAGGATAAACAAGATCTACCTATTATTATTTGCGTTTCTGAAGCCAAACGAATGTTATAAATGTCTTGCTGCCAGTAATGTTCTTTTTAAATCCAATGCTGAAAAATATTTCGCTTCAGTTAACTTGTCAAACGTAACATCAATACATGGTACGTGATATAATTCAATATTCTATACCTAGCCTACTCAGAATCTCGCATAGCTATCTTTTTTTTACTAAGAAGAGCATAATGGACTTTGTGATGTTTGATTACACCCTGTTTCAACAATTACTGTACCAGTTTATCTACTTCTTCTTGTTGCGCCTACGGAACTCTTCTATAAGGCTTCTTGATGGGATTGGACGTTAAGAAAAATACTTCCTTATAGGCCTGCAATAATTTCTTCTTCTTTTGGTGTCATACTCATACTAGGTCCCCCTAACGTTGGCAATTACATTGACGAGTTCCTCATTGTCTTCAGTTAATCGGAATAGACTATATTATTAGCAATAAGAGAACAGAAAGGTTTAAAAATTTACAATCACTCTTATAGATCACTCAAAACCGGGAACAATTTATTAAAAGTGTAGCCAACTTTTGTAATGTGGACAGATTTTGTTATTGTTTTTAAAAGATGCTTTCACCATAACAAAGCTGTGTGTCCATTTTCAATACAAAATGTCCAACAGTTCAGGCATGGTAGAAAAAACTCAATTTTCATTATGTAATTTGGAAAGACTGTAACTCTTTTTGTGTTCATATTTGTACTACTGACAGTAATATTTAATAATGTTACTACCAGCTCTTTGATAGGGGCTGTGAGTAGACGAGGCGCACCTGCGGTAATATGCAGATGGATAAGGACATCCCTAAAGAATAGGTTAGTAATATCCACTCTGGGTAACGCAACCATCAAATCAAGTGTAGGTGGAAGCTATTTAAAAGGAGGAGTTATATCACCTGTACTTTGAACAACCTTGGTAGATGATCTTCTCAAAGGACAGAAGTCTAGGATACGCTAACGATATAGCAATCGTTGTCAGGGCCAGGCTTGCCCAGGTGGTGTTTGGGAGAATACAATCAGTCCTAAATATAGTTGAGACTGGTGTAAACAAGAGAGACTGATAGTCAATGCTCAGAAGACAGAAAGAGACAGCACTACAAGACCTAAAATCACCGGTGCTCGTAGGAAAAGAGATTTCATTTGCACAAGAAACAAAATACCCTGGGGTTTATTTTGGTCATAGCCTTACATGGAATACTCACATCCTGAAAACCACACAGAAAGTTACCATGTCCTTGGGCAGATGTAGAAGAATTTGCGGTAAGAATTGGGGGCTTAACCCCAAAATGACTCTATGGTTATACACAAGGGTTATTAGGCACATGATAACTTATGGCTCGGCGACGTGGTGGACAAAGACGCAACAAGTGGGAGCAATAAGGCTGTTAGGTAATACACAAAGGCTAGCATGTCTGTGTATTGGTGAACGGTGCATTCGCCAGGACAAAGATAGGCGAAACATCTCATTACAGAGCATTCGCCAAAATTTACGGTAGACCTAATAAGAAAAGACAGGGAAACAGTTAAAGCCATAGTAGGTCTGCTGACCGGGAACTGTAAACTAAATAGGCACTTGAAGCTGATGAGATTGTCAGATGATGACTTGTGCAGATTCTGTCACCTGGAAGAAGAAACAGCAGAGCACATTCTATGTCAGTGTGACAGTCTGGCAAATGTGCGGTTCTTTGCATTTGGCGAAGAAAATCCACCGGCAAACAGCTACATGGTAGGTTCAGTCTCTTAGCTATTAGACTTTTTAAAAAAGGTCAGGTTAGAGAATATTGTCTAGGACTAGAGGACCACAATAGATATGAAAAGGTCGCTGTGGAATTGGCCAGAAGGCAACCTCTTTAAATCTATCTATCTATCTATCTATCTATCTATCATATTTGTACTAAGTTTGGGTCCGTAAATTGGTTTAATTTTAAACTTACCTTTTTAATGCATCCTGTATCTAGTATATCTAATTTCTTATATATCTTAAAACAAAAAAATTTACAATAAAATGAAAACTACCTACTGTGCTGCCATAGATATGGACACACAAATAAACGGCAAAAGTAAAATAAATTATTAAATATATTTTATTGACAGTAAATCTTTTATTGAAGACATTTCGAATCATATGTAATATAAAATTAAGTTGTTTTTAAATGACCCATTGTTTTAGTTCTCTCAGTTCTTAATACAACTCGTCGAGGATTAAAACGATTATGGCTTCTTGAAATGATTTTGAGATGACCCCTCGAAAGCAGTAAAGACTCATATAAACCGTCTTTCAGCTACCGCAGTTTCCATTTTGTGTTGCGATCTCACCCTCACCCTCACCCGCCCTGCCTTTTATTACCATGCCTATATTAACACGATGTGGAAAATAGTGGAAAATTTAAGCAGCCACATGGAGAATTTAAATGCAGATGTGTTTAATATGGTGTAGAAACATTTTTGCCACTTTTAATAAATGCTTTTTAAAAGCCTACATGTTGCGTACCATAGTCGTCCCTAGAAATTTATATTGAGTGACTATTTATCGCTATCATTACTATTTAGCATTTGTTTTCAAGTTTTTCTATTTTTGTTCAGTTGTCATCGACTTACATCGACTGTCTTACGATTATTTCATCTCCCATGTTCATAATTGCTCATTATGGGCCACTAATCTACCCTTAAATTAGTCTACTGTCCCTTTTTTCTTATTTAATGACTTTATGATCTTCACAAGATATTGATTTGTGATAAGATATCGAGGCTTAGCGGTCGGCATTATACGTTTTAAAAGCAAAAGTAAAAACAAAATGACTGTATGCTGGACGGAGAAAATTGAAGAAAAGGCAATTAAAGAACAGAGGAAAAAAATCAAAAGTGTAATATTCGTAATAAAACAACGATCCCCAAAACATTTTGAAGCCAAACTAGAAGAAAAGAGTAGGAATAGCCATAAGCTATTTTATAAAGTTATTAAAGGTTTAAGAGGTAATACAAAGAAAGCAGTAACGTCGATAAAGATCGACAACGTAGACCTATTAAGAGAAGAAGAGACAATAATGAAGGGATGGAAAGAATATTTCCAAAAATTTTTAGAGGCAGAAACAAAAGGCACTACAAATTAAGGAAATAAGAAAAAATTAAAATGGGAAGCAACCTAAACTGATGGCTATAGTAAAAGACAGAGTTGATATAAAACTCCAGATTGAAGGAACATAAATTAAACAGGTGAAAATGTTTGAATATATAAGACTGACAGTTTGAATATTTAGGACTGACAATTGAAAAATGTGGTAGACAAGAAGTAGAGGTTAACAAAAGCCTAGACAAAGAGAATAAATTATACCAGGCAATAGGAAAAACAATCATCAACAAGAAGGAAATAACAAAACAATTTGCAATTTTTCTATTTGTTCTTATCTCAACTGCAAAAATTTATCTATTTTTTCCAATATAAACATCTGCTTTCTTGTATACCTGTTATTTCGGTCTTATATTTGTTAAATTCGGTTATCAATTCCTAAATTTTTCCTGTTCCGATCAATGTCTTCATATTAATGTTCCTTCGACTTGTCTATCTGTCGTCTTTATCTATTCTGACTCTAATTATCATTACGTTGTTGCATATCTTATCGCTATCTATTTTCTACACTCTTCTCCCTATATCCACTACTTTTTCCATTAACTCATTCTTTTCAACTGTCTATTTATCATGAATTTTTTTATTTTTGTCTTGTTATGAGTCGGATTTGATATGTTTTATTTCTATTTTAATCTTTTATTTAATTCTTCTTTTTTTAATACCTACCTGTCGAGTTTTTCTTTAGCTTCAAATTTTAATTGTTTTGACTCTTCTTTATGTGTTTCATGGCTATCATCCTTCCAGTGTACTCTTGTAATCCGTCGCATTTTTTCACCTCCTAATAATGTACTAAATTATCCCTATACCAATGTAGGAAGTAAGCCCTCTCTTAGACTGGCCTAAAACTAAATTGATAAAATCTAAATAGTTAATATTATAAGTTTGACAAGGTATATAAGAACTTCTTCAAGTGCCCTGTCCTTTGCGAACGTTTATTTAAAACATGGCAATTCTGATCTTGCTTACGGCACTTATAAATAGTTCGACTTATGTGAGCCCGAACCACTTCCGCAGATTTTCAAACCACGAGTGTCTTCTCCTGCCTGGCCTCACTTTCTGTCTATTTTCCCGTGAATAATCAATTACAGTAGACGGTACTTATCGTGTCTCAATGTGTGGCCTAGATATTCAAGTTTTTTTTGTTTAATTGTGCTCACGATTTCTTTTCCTTTTCCGATTCTGTAGATTACCTCTATGTTGGTGACATGTTTGGTCCAGGATATACGAAGAATGTGTCGGTACACCAACATTTCGAACGCTTCTAGTTTTTTCCTGAACGTCTCTGTCAGTGTCCAGGCTAGTCACACCATATAGTAAGTTCGGAAAAATGTAGCATTTAACTAGACATGGTTTTAGGGGAAGAGATAAATCTTTGCTTATGAGGAGCTTTTTCATATTGTTAAATGCTGCTCTAGCTCGTTCTATTCTCGCATTAATTTCTGTGCCTGTTCCCATTATGCATTTACGTTGGTGCCAAGTTCTACATAAGATTCTACATGTTCAATTATTATGTTGTTTACTTGTAACTGTCAAGCAGGTTGTCTCTTTTTGCTTATCATCCTCCATTTTGTCTTCTTATTGTGAAAAAAACAGTAAACTTAAATTTAGCTAGTTCTTTAAAGGAGATCACTCATTGGAGGGATACTCTACACTCTACATGTCAATCTCACATTTGTCAAAGCAATTGCTTATTGCCCTTCCGGCAGATTGAAGAATCAATTAGGGGTTATAAAAAAATTTGTCTTCAAGTTGAGGCTTAGGCCGTATTTATCACTAACTGAATTAACCTTTCCAGTGCTTATTCGCTATTGTAATTCATCTATGCTACTGGCAAGGATCACCGTATCATCGGCATATCTTATATTGTAATATAAGAACTAATCAGTGGGTTGAAAAGTTCGTAGGCTAACATAGAAAGAAATATTTTTTGATTAAATTTGATTTTATTATTCAATATAGTAGTTATCTTCGAACACGGTACAACGATTATAGCGGTCATACAACTTTTAAATACAATTTTTATAGTACAATTTGTCTTTACCCTCAAAATAAGCCTCAGTTTCGGCGATTACCTCTTCATTGGTGCTAAATTTTTTTTCCAGCGAGCATTCTCTTGAGAACAGTGAACATGTGGTAGTCGCTGTGAGCCATATCTGGCAAATAAGGTAGCTGCGGAAGCAATTCTAAGACAAATTCATTAAATTTTGCAATCATTTTCATTGATTTGTTATACGGTGCGTTGTCTTCATAGAATAACACTTTCTGTTTATTTAAATGGGGCCGTTTTTTGCGCGATTTCGTCCTTCAAATGCTCCAATAACGTAAGGTAATAGTCGCTGTTAATGGTTTTTCCCTTTTCAAGACAGTCGCTGAATACTATACCATGCGCATCCCAAAATACTGATGCCATAACCTTGCCAGCCGACTGTTGCGTATTTCCACGCTTTGGAGTCGGTTCACCACGTGCAGTCCACGCGGCAGACTATTGGACTCCGGTGTGAAATGATGGAGCCATGTTACATCCATTGTAATATATCGATGCAAAAATTCGGTTTCATTACGATTAAAAAGCTTCAAACACTTCTCAGAATCATGAATTCGTTGTTGTTTTTGTTCGATTGTAAGCTCTCGCGGCACCCACCTTGCACAGAGCTTTCGCATACCCAAATATTCATGCACATTATATCCAACACGTTCCTTTTATGTCTTTTCAGTCTCAGCTTTCTCGAGCAACTTCACTTTATGGTCATCCAAAATTATTTTGTGGACTTTTTGAATGTTTTCATCGGTAGCAGCCTCTTTGGGGCGTCCACTGCATGCATCGTCCTCGGTGCCCATTTCGCCTCGTTTAAACTTAGCAAACCATTTCTCAACGGTTGATTTTCCTGGTGCATAGTCCGAATAATGTTTATCAAGACAAGCTTTGGCTTCAAAAGTATTTTTTTCGTCAAAAAGCAATACTTTCTTAAGACACGAAATTCCTTTTTATCCATTCTTTAAAAACTAACACAAGTTGCTTCACTCAAAGTGCTATGTCTCATAGTTCGACAGCTGTCAAATTTATACACGCATCCTTTGAAGGTTAGGAATGAATAAAAATCATGAATTTAATACCAGTAGTGTCATCTATGTGTCAGCCTACGAACTTTTCATCCGACCTGTTACTAATAGCAAATTATTGTTGATGTCATGTACAAATGTACAGAGTACCACGATGGCGATTGAAATGAAGCCAAGAGACGCACTGTAGAAAGCGTAAAAAATAAAACAGAGCAAGAGAAATGTAGTACATCATTTTAATTTTTTGTGTATGTAAAAACTAAATGTCTTTAAACGATTAATTATTATCGTTAATTTTATTTAACTTGTGGTTCAAATTTAAATTTTATATTAGTTTCATTTAAATTTTATAAAAATACCCTCAACAAAATAACCAAACTTCCCTAGAGACTTTCGTTCAGAGCTTTCCAGAACTTAGCCTCAAGTCCTGTCTTGCTGAATAACTCTAAAGCTGCATTTGCATTTTATTGCAGATTTGCCACCGCAAAGTGCGCCAAACTTAATTTGTTGTTTAATAAACAACCTTGGCTGAAAGAATTAACATAGGTAGAAGAGACAACTTTCAAAATTAAAAATATTAATGAGACTGAAATTGTAGCTCGATAGTAGAATATCTTTTTTTAATGTCGGAGTTAAATCACAAAATGAGTGTTGGTATTTTTCTAATGTTATGAAATACTGAAATTGATTTGGCAATATTACATGTCACCTCTTGATGAAAATATGGAAACGAGGGAATTGCTGAAAATGTGGACAGATGCAATTATATGTTTTATTCATAAAAAGGAAGATAGGGATGTTCAAAATCTGCGGGGGTCTTAGTCTTTTATATGTATCTACAAGGTACTCCCCAGAATCGTTAGAAAGATGCTGGATGAACAAAAGGAATGTCTATACTCATCGGGATAAAACCTGATAATATAAATATATTCGAAGGACACATCAAGGGCATTTTCGAAAGCAATAAGAATACATAATGTCATTATAGTAGTAACTAGAGTTGAAAGCCCCAAGGTACACTGTCAGAAGAAATCATATAACAAAAGAAAAAGTCCCCACATGTAAGCATTAATGGAAGCGAGGAGAAAAATGCAAAGTATTAAAATAAATAAGCTAAAAACACTATGAACTTAGACAGCTAAATAAAAGAATATGAAAATCTATTAGGACGGACAACCAAAAAATAAAAGTAAACAAATAAAAACAAACGATTGAAAATAACAAGAGCCTCAAAGTTCTAAGCAGAAAATTAAAAAAAAAATGACAACAAAAAAATAACGAAACTAAAGGATCAAGATGGCAATACCACCACAAACAGAGATGGATTACTAAGGGTATTTTTTATAGTAGAAGATTTTTATACATAATTATACAGAAGTCAAGTCAAATTCAGGAAAAAGATTAGTCAACTAATCGGAATTTATGCCGATATATCAATAGATGAAATAAGGAACGCACTGAAGAAAATGAAAAGAAATAAAGCTCCTGGAGAAAATAATATAATTATAGAAGTCGCAAATATTGGAGGAATTTTAGATGATATAAAGCAACTGTTCAAATTATGTCTGCACCAAAATGAATCACCTATAAGATGGCACAGTGCGTTTACCATTTTATCACACAAAAAGGGCGATTCAATAGACCTCGAGAATTACTAATCCATAAGCTTGTTAAACCACCTCTACAAGTTATAACAAATAGACCACCTACACGATGGACAGAAGATGTCAAAAGAACCGCTACAAATCGGATGAAAAATGCTAAATGCCGACAGAACTGGAAGAAATTAGAGGAGGCCTATGTTAAATTTTGGATGCAGAAGACTGGATGATGATGATGATGTTCCAATACACTCTAAACGGTTAAACCGGTCAAAAATCTTTAAAAAAATTGATAAAGAAAAACATTTCAAACAAAATACGATACTGCAAAAAGGAATGTTTTAATAAAATGTTTCATTCTACTTTTTATCATATAGATATATATTTTACAAAAACTGTCAATAACTTTTTTCATAGAAAGAGATTTAATTTTAAACATAAATTTTGTATTTTAATTTGTGATGTATTGTGAAATAAAACTAGTAATAAATCATTGTTTAGTAATACATCATTCTAACTGTGTTAAAGTCAAAATGGTGCACAGAGTGGTTACAGTTACAATATAGCTACAATTTGACAGTAAAAGTTATTTATTGAACATATTTCAATTGTAATTTTGTTTTTATATACATTTTTTATATTTTCAGTGTTCTAAATAACACAGTATTAAAATTTATGTAAGCCAAGATAATTTTTAGTGCCTAAATAATTAGAATTAAGGATGTGTATCGTAATTAAATCCGTATTACAAGGGATATTAAGAAAGTGCGAATTAGATGCCAATAAACCGGGAAAATTATCTCGTTAATTTTCATCTGATCTTTGATTGGGCTTGCTAATTACCAATAAAAGAGTTTGTGTGTAAGTAGTCCGGGAACTATGAATTATTTTGTAATTTGAGTGTAAAAGGGGTCATGCCGCTAAAGGATTTTCAGGAACTAATTATCTTTAACTTTAATCGACCCTCAAAGAGCCGTGCGTGCTTATGGTGTCATAGAGGTGCTTCATACTGGATATGGGGCTACACTCAGATTTTTTTAGCCTTCTCCAGCCACCTTTTAAACTATACTGTGAAAAATATGTACTAAAACTAAATATAAAAAGAATAAATATATTACAGAGTGTTTGGTAAAGAATGGGCAATAGCTTAACCTTAGATTCCTGAGATTAAAATAGGTCGATTTAAGCTAACTTACCTTAGTACGAAAGTTGATAACAACCGAAATACAGGGTGTCAAATTTAAATTTGATTTTATTCATTCTTGAATATTTCCTAATAGGCATGGGATAATAACACGAAATTTGGTAGATCAATCTTGTGCTGCCTGGATAACTCGGTAACCCATAACTGTCTCCTGCTGTATACTTCTTGGCACGAATTCTTCTTCTTATCGTTTCAACTGAAACAGTTACACCTGTAGCTTCCAAAAGCTGTCTTCGGAGCTGCAGGTGAGAAATGATTGAGTTTCTTTCAGATGCTTGGACAATTAAACGATGGTGGTGAGCCGTTATTACTTTATGGCGACTTTCCCTTGCTTTATTTTTGAGATTCCCTAATTCCTGTTACCTAGCATAGGTTTTGGACAGAACGCCCTGTGTTACGTCTAACACTCCTATATTGGTTCTACATCATCTGGACCATCTCAGATTGGTTGGGGGTAGTTACCCCCTACGATAGGGGTTGATGAAGTAAACACTACTCACAGTATATTCATTTATTCAACTCGGAGTACGACTGTAAAGAGTTGGTGTGCTAATGTACGTTCACCTTCTGGTGTATCTCAATTATCAATGATGATTGATCACACAATGAAATTAGAATGCCTGCCTATGTTTACTGTGTATATAAATAAAAGAGAAAGTGTTAATATTATTTATGCTGAGTCGGCTTTGGCCATGAATTATGAATATGTAATATTGGATTGCTGACATAACAAGATTGATAACTGGTACACTTGTGTGGAGTAATCTGGGTCGCGTAATGTGTATAATAAACAAACGTGTGTTTGTTTACCAAGGACATTTAAATTTTAAAAGAGTGTGTCTTGCTCTTAATTGGATGCTTATTAATGGATGATGTGAATCCCAATACACTCCAGCTATGTCCCTCTGAGAACATTACTTGCTCCACAAGACCAATAATCTTTCACCGTTGTAAGTTCTATAACCCCATATGCGGCATATTTTGGTTTTTGGAAGCAAAAGTTAGTTTATTTATTTTCATTCAATTTGCAACTCAAGCAAATAACCTATACTTTTATTCTTCGCAACAATAACAAGTTTTTCAAAAGAAATAAATATTGCTTTAAAATACATGGTGATTCCATATAAGTTTGGTTGTGTGTATATTAAATATATGCAATAGGTAGAGAAAAAATTTTTGTTCATTTTTCAAGAACTTTTGTTTTCTTTCGAAGTTCTTATTTTAGAACCCCGGTATTATTAAAATAAATTGCTATCTCCCGGACACCGCAGCTGAATTTCATTAGCTTTTAAAGAGCCTCTCGTGATTTTACAACAATAATTTTACCTTCACATAGGGGCGAAAGCATGTAGCTTTTCACTCCTCCATACGCCCACAGTCAATTTATTAAACTGCCAGATTAATTTATCGGAGCCAATTCAGTTACAACGAACTCAATTAATGATACTGACAACTAATACATTGAAAGTGAAGCCCGAAAAAGTCAAAATGAAACATTTATATTCTACCGCAAAGTCATTTGTTAATTATCTAACTTAATTATTATTATCTCTTTATTCTTTCTTTTGTTGGCATTCCACACAACTTTAAAGCTAGTACCATAGATGTAGTAATAATAAACTAGATGCAGAACTGCAGGAAAATAAGTGAAGCTGATTTTTTAAGTTTAGTGCGCGTGTCGTCCGCTAGATGGAGTCAAATAAGGGGGAAAACTATAAACAATTTGAAATTTTGAAATTTTACTAATTTCCCGTGATGTTTACATGGAATTTTGTGATACGATAAAGATATCTAAGCTATCTATCTATCTATCTATCTATCTATCTATCTATCTATCTATCTATCTATCTATCTATCTATCTATCTATCTATCTATCTATCTATCTATCTATCTATCTATCTATCTATCTATCTATCTATCTATCTATCTATCTATCTATCTATCTATCTATCTATCTATCTATCTATCTATCTATCTATCTATCTATCTATCTATCTATCTATCTATCTATCTATCTATCTATCTATCTATCTATCTATCTATCTATCTATCTATCTATCTATCTATCTATCTATCTATCTATCTATCTATCTATCTATCTATCTATCTATCTATCTATCTATCTATCTATCTATCTATCTATCTATCTATCTATCTATCTATCTATCTATCTATCTATCTATCTATCTATCTATCTATCTATCTATCTATCTATCTATCTATCTATCTATCTATCTATCTATCTATCTATCTATCTATCTATCTATCTATCTATCTATCTATCTATCTATCTATCTATCTATCTATCTATCTATCTATCTATCTATCTATCTATCTATCTATATATTGCCCTCCATTTGTCCAGAGCTGATAGTAGGCCTCCCCCTTATTTTTCCACCCTTTTCGGTTCAGTGCTAATCCTGTCCATATGATCCCTGCGTATCTTTTTAGTCATCCGACCATTTCATCTGTGGTCTGCCCTTTCCTCTTTTATGGTTTCAAGGTCTCCAGTGGGTTATCGCTTCATTCCATCTTGTTGTGAAAGTAGCTGCATGTTTGTTTACGTCTTTCACTTTGGTTTTATTTCTGATCCATGTATTTTTCTTTTTATCACTTAGCTTGATACCCAGCATCTGCCTTTTCATTGCCCTTTAAGTCTTGGCCATCTTTTACATATTTTCCTTTGTGAAGGTCTATGTTTGTGCTTCATATGTAAGCACTGGTAGAACACTTCTTCTTCTTCACGTGCCATATCAGAATTATCCGACGTTGGCGATCACCATTGCGAAAGTTTCTCGATCTTCTGCAATATGGAATAATTGTCCTGCATTTGATATCTGAGTCCATTCACGACTGTTTTTTAACCAAGGAACTTGTTTTCTTGCTACACCTCTACGGCCCTCTTTTCTGCCTTTCAGGATCAGTTGTAATATTTTATATCGACTTCCCCTCACTATATGTCCCAGAGAAGACATTTTTCGATGTTTAACAGTATTTAGCAGTTCTATATCGTTGTTGACCCTCCTTAGTACTTCTTCATGAGTTTTTCTTGTTGTCCAGGGTATCTTCAGCATCCGTCTATGAATCCACATTTCCAATGCTTCAATTCTGTTCATGATCGATACTTTAAGCGTCCACACTTCTGGTCTGTACAAAAGAACGGACCAAAGATAGCACTTAACCATTCTTTGTCTTAGTTCTAAACCGAAATGATTATTGCGAAGAAATGACTTCATTTTCATAAAAGTAGTTTTAGTCATTGCTATTCTACGTTATATTTTTATATCTGGATCTAGTTGGTCCGTTATTACAGTTCCCAAATACGTCATTTTGTGAACTTTCTCAACTTGGACTCCGTTTAATTGAAGCTTTGCATCGGGATGTGGGTCACGACTAAACACTAAAAATTTGGTTTTGTTTGAGTTTATTTTAATGCCCATTTCCTCTCCTACCTCGTGAATACGATCAAACAGAATTTGGAGACTCAATATTATCTAACAGAATTACTGTATCATCTGCATATCTAATCACATTAAGTAGTTCCCCGTTGATTTTTATTCCATATGGCTGTCTCTCAAGTGCCTTTTTAAATAACTGGCCCGAGTAAACATTGAACAATGTTGGCGACAAAATGCAACCTTGTCTGACTCCTCGTTGTATGGAGATTTCATCGGTGTAGTTATCTCCAATTTTTACGATAGCAGTTTGATTCCGGTACAAATTTTTAATGACACGAATATCCTTGTCATCTATTCCCATATTTTTCAGTATTTGCATTAATTTTACATGTTGTACTTTATCGAATGCCTTTTCGAAGTCCACGAAACATGCAAATACATCTTTTTTTGGTCACGGAATTTTTGTAATAGGATGTTAAGCGTAAATTGGGCATCTTCGAGATCTTCTTCGCATTTACGTCTAATTCTGTTGTGAAGTATTCTTAGGAAAATCTTAAGAGTGTGGCTCATTAGGCTAATTAATCGATATTCTGAGCATTTTCTCGCATTGTGTTTTTTATGTATTGCGACAAAGATGGATTTGAGCCAATCTGTGGGAATCACTCCGGTGGTATATATTGATATTGAATTATAAAGTCTATGTACTCCTTGACTTTCTGTATATTTATATTTAGGCCTATATATACCTATATCCTATATCTAAGCTAATAATTTTCAAATTGATTAAAAAAGCAATAAAAGTAAAAATATGGTTTTACGTTGACGAATAAATGAATCAACTCATGATTTTCAATGAGGCCATACTAATAATTCTTTCATTCTGGTACAGTTTTTATTGTTAAGGTCATTAAAATCCAATTCATTATTCGCTTAAAAGCATCAATTATCCTAATTCGTTTTATTATACAATCAGAAAAATTAAATTGAAAAATCTCTTCCATATATTTTTATTGGCTGCCATAAATTTTATGACGGTCACAATTATAAAAATGATTGAATTTGTTTTATGAAGTATTCACAAAATTTAAATTCGTTTTCACTTAAATTTCGAAAAACACTTTTATAATCTTCGTGTATCGATGAATATTGCTTAATAGGTTCATTTAGTTTAGTACCTATAATAAACATGCACTGTAAATTGGATGGGATGTAATGAAAATATGGGGTTTTATCAGACAAATTAAAAAAGACATAAAAACTAGACTTTAATCATTTTAAAATACGTCGATATGAAGTTAAAAACAGAAAAAACTACTGTATAAAATAGGTGAGCGAACTAATATAAAATTACATTTTTAATTAACTAATTATTTCTATTTTTATAAGTTATTCTAAAACTTCTGGAAATATTGTATAACCTAGTTTTATTAGGTTATGTATATATTTTCCAAAATTGAAATGCTTAGACTAGATCTTATAGGCCATAGCAAAATTCGAAGTGCCGACTTAATTTTTGATTTTAAATTATCTATTATAAATTTTACTAACTCATATCGTTTCATTCATGATAATATACAAGAAATTGTCCTCAATTGTACGTTAATTGGCCTCTTTATTTGCTTAGTTAAAGAATTATTAGTAAGGAAAGATGGAGGCCAAAATATATAGAGATCTAGCTGACATAAAAAAAAAACCATTAGGTTACTATTCATCAATGCTTACCACACACTATTCTTCCTAACTATAACTATAATTAATCGCATTCTTCGTTTACAACCCTGCAAAAACTTAACTATGGTCTCTTTTCAAAGAATCTTAATAGGACTGTAATCTATGAGACTCACTTCTTCTTTTTCTTCTTCTTGACTGGCTTTTCAACTGGGATGAGTCTTCACCGCATCCACTAGAGCCTTCCATCGTCTACGATCTTGCTCTTCCATTTCCCATTGTTTTACTTCAATCCTACATAAATCGACTCCAACATAATCTTTCCATCTTTTCTGGGACGGCCTACCGTCTGGTCTCCCAAAAAATACTGTCTTTAGTACTCTGTCTTCTATCTTACCACATAACTTGCCCATCTTATCCGGTTAGATTTTATATATCTGACGATGTTTTCAGTACCATACAGTCACCAATTCAACATTACGACGCCTTCTCCAGTCTTCTGTCACTTCATTTCTTTTGGGCCAAATATCATTATAAAAACCTTCCTTTTAGATACCAGCAGCTTATTTATTTCCCGCCGGCGATGTAGAGTCCAAAAGACTCTCTTTTGTTCGTGTAATAATGAATTTGTCGGAGATTTAATCATGTATTTTTCGAATGTCTCAATGATAGAGATTAGACTGAAAACTATATCTGGACTTAATCCATCTCAATATTAGTCTACTATTTAACATGCGAAATTGAGTTTCTTACTCAGACAAATATATACTAGATATTTTAATTAGGTAAACGATTCTCATCTAGTGACATCTTTCTCCACAGACACAACCGTACGCATAGTAGTATCAAGAAACAAGATAATTAAGGAAAAACGAACTGCAGTTTCATATTACATACTACCTTTTCCTCTATGGAAAAACAAATATGGACGCCGACAATTTTTAATCAGTTTCGCGTTATCTAGAAAGATAAAACGTTTAAAAGGAGAGGGGAAAACAAAAACATAAAGAAATGTAAGAAGTGAGCTAATTTTCTTCACCCAAGAAATTATTAAGAAAAGTTTCTTTGAACTTCATTCGTTGGAATATGGCTTTTATATAGTTCTTCCACTGTATCTTAACACATCGTCCTCATTCGTATTATAGGAAATAAACCAAAATATGTTAGTCAAACGTACGTCCGTTATAAGAATTAGAAAATGGCTAATGGTACAATGGGCGTTTTAATCTTCTCTTTTATGTCATTTATTCCTATATAATCTACCGTAAATAAATATTTAAACAGTAGTCATCATAAATTAAAGAGTTTTTATTGAAAATAAGCAAATATATGGTGCAAATATATCATCAGATCATGTTCCTGTTGTTGGTAAATTTAAGAAAGATAAAAAAAAGAATATGTAGTAACAAAAATGTGATATGAGAAGACTAAAATATAAGGAAACAAAAGAGACAGTTGCAGGAATTTTTCAGAGAAAGTAAGTAACATGGAGCAAACATGTAGAGAAAACAAATGCCCTTAATAGACCGGGCAGTATTGTCGACCCCGCTAGCGAAATTATTCCGATTCGATTTTTTTGCACAAACTTACTCAAAAAGAGGTCCTTATAAAATATCCACAGGTTTCCGGCCGGGGCCGTGGTCGAAAAATTGTTTAATCAATGTTTTTAAACAAATTCACAAAAATACTTTTATCATTTCGAACAATATTTTCTCAGATAATTTGGGCCATTTTGAGCAAAAAAGGTCTCTGTCACCTTTCTCTAAAATTGATTGTTGTCGAGTTATATGCGATTAAAAATTTGAAAAATGCGAAAATAGCCATTTTTAAGTCTTAATAACTCGATTAAAAATTATTATTATGAAATTCAAAAAGTGACCAAATCAAGTTTCAAACCCCTTCTTCAAGGTTCTGAAGAGATTTTTGTCATTATTTTATTACAAAGCTGCTATTTTTAATTATTAACAATTAGTGCTATGGTCCAACTGTGTCGTCGCCCCCGTCAGCGAAACTAAATATTTCGATTAGATTTTTTGCACAAACTTAGATACTCAAAAAGAGGTCCTTATAACACATCCATAGGGTGCCAGGCGGTGTCGTGGTCGAAAAATTGTTTAAACAATTTTTTTAAAACAATTTCACAAAAATAGTTTTTGTTTTCATTGCGAACGTTTTTTTTAGATAATTTGGATTATTCTGAGCAAAAAAGGTCTCTTGTGATTTTTCTGTAAAATTGATTGTTGTCGAGTTATATGGCCATTTTCGCATTTTTCAAATTTTAAATCACGTATTATAACTCGACAACAATCAATAATTTTAGAGAAAAATCTCAAGAGACCTTTTGGGCTCAGAATGTCCCAAATTATCTTGTTCAAATTTGTTTATCAAAATTTGTTCGAAGTGAAAAAATTATTTTTGTATTTGTTTAAAAAAATTGTTTAAACAATTTTTCGACCACGAACAATCAATTTTAGAGAAAAATGACAAGAGCCCTTTTTTGCTCAGGATAAGCCAAATTATTTAAAAAAAATTGTTCAAAATGAAAAAAATATTTTTGTGAATTTGTTTAAAAAAAATTGTTTAAACAATTTTTCGACCACGGCACCCTGGCAGCCTGGCACCCTGTGGATATGTTAGGTTTGTTCCAACTTGATACAAGACCGTTCTTGAATCGTTACGCGCATGCGCAATAACGAATAATTATGCGCAGTAACACATTTTTCGTCATTGCGCATGCGCGTAACGATTCAAGAACGGTTTTGTATCGAGTTGGAACAAACCTATTATAAGGACCTCTTTTTGAGTAAGTTTGTGCAAAAAAATCGAATCGGAATAATTTACCTAACGGGGGCGACGATACTGTCCGGTCTATAAGAAATATTTAATATTATCCCGTTGAAGTGGTTTTAGCACTAGAACTAAATGGCAATTTAGAGTTTAAAAACATATACATATATTATTTTATTAGCTAATGAATAAATTTTTAACCTAATAAATCGAACACTGTGAAAACAAAATTTACAATTGTCAATTGTCAGTAGATAAATCAAACACCGACCATCGTTCTATTATGGCTGTCTTTTTTTAATGCATAGTGTTGTTGACGAGCGGCTTAAATTAATCATTTCGCATTCTGTAAGTAGAAAAGAGACGCAATATAAAGAATAAATCGTGAATAATGATATACTTGTGCAAAGATACAGTGGAAGAACTATAGAATACCTGCAGTCTCTAATCTCGCGAGTATATCAATAATTAAAAGGGATTAAATAAGATCCCAATTCGGTTAATGTTATTACCAAAGTCGAGTCTGCAAGGGCAAACTGCGAATTCAAAATTTTCCGGATCCCCAGGATGAATTGTGGCGGTGTAATAAATAAAGAGTTCACGCACATGTGGAGTTCCCAACAAGGCGAGTTGTGAAACTCCAGTATGAAACCTGCCGGGAAATTTACTAGATTCTCCACCGAATTTTCCTTTTAATGCTGACTCATAACAGGGTGGTTACTGGATATATTTACGATTAAAAATGATGACAATTTTTAATTTTAAGGCAGGCTACAAGTGCTAAAAAATTATACTTTTATGAGATGCGCTGTATACGCTCTAGAAAGCATATTTTTTAATATGTAGATAAACGACTTAATTAATCACAATAAAATAATACAAATCAAATAGAGGGAAGGCGAATATTGTACCGAATAATGAAAAAAGATAATAGGAAAAGATTGAACTAAGTTAATAATGAATCTCTTCTTCTTTCTTCAGCCTGTTTGAATCCACTCCTGGACAAAGGTCTCCCCATGAGTTCTCCATTCTTCTTTGTTTTGTGCTATTTGGTGCCAGTTTCTCCTCATTTTTGCTTTGATGTCGTCTAGCCATCGTTTTTGTCGTCTTCTGTAATTCTGTTATAAATTTTTCTGTTAGTCGATGATCTCTAATACACGTTATACGCAGCCTACGTCGTCTATTGGATGCAACCGGCAATGTCGGTGGTCACTTCAATTCACCCCGTAATTGGAATTTGTTTTCGAATTACTCTTTTTTAACTATTTTCGGTTGTAAGTTAGTTTTTGTCCTTCAAAGTTTATTAACAGTAACGAAAATGAACAATTTTCCTACGGCGTGACGCTGTACGCAGCTTACAGCGTCTATTGGAGACTACCGCCTTAGGGTTCGAGTACCATCGCGTCGGTGTTAAATTGTTTTATGAGTTCAGCACACTATGTATTGTCAGGTCCAGGAGCTTTGCCATCTTTGAGTTGTGATATTGATCTTTTCATTTTATCTGGTGTGATTGCTAAGTAGTCATTACATATATGTATTATGCAGGTTGTTGGACCTACTATCATCAAAGAGTTCTTGTATGTATTTGGTATATATGTTACAATTCAAGTTGATTCTCAGTTAGAGTTGACTCCAACTAGTTGGAGTCAACTCAACTGAAACGAGCAGTAAAAGTTGATTTTAAAAATTTAAATCAACTTTTACTAGTTGGAGTTGACTCTTCCTGGATCGATTCAGTAAATGTTGATTATACGAGAATCTCAAGTGCATTTTTGATGAGTGTGCGTTTCTTTGTTTTGACCGTTTCAACTACTTATATTAGTATAGTCTGTAACGTCGCCCCCGTTAGGTAAATTATTCTGATTCAATTTTTTGCACATTACTCAAAGAAATACATCCGTATAAAAATCTTTATAAAAAATACGCGGTACCGCGGTCGAAAACTTGTTTAACCAATTTCAATAAAGTCAGTCAGTAAAGTGACTCTTTATCGAACGAGTCTGATATTACGAGCAGAGGAACAGACGCGTTCGATAAAGAGTATTGAGGTGGTGCGTACAAAATTGTATCGTCAATCATAAAAAACATTAACACTTACTTACAACTTTGAGGAAATTTTTTTAATTTTAGACGAAATAAAAAATTCGTATGACAGTAATGACAGATGACTTTTGCATGAGGGCCGGTTTTGATGTTTAATCGATAGTTATCAATATTGTATACCTACCTAATTACTAAATCTGTAAAGTTTTGATTTATTTTGTATGAATATAATTGCGAAACACTACAGAATTTTACTTTTTGACATAAATTTTATTAATAATAAGATACATTTTGTACAATAATTTTAATAATTAAAGTAAATAAATTTTAATTTCACTCAAATAAATAATCGATTGCTGCCATTGACCACTTACATTCAATCTCGGTTAATTTGATTAATTATCGCGGCAGGTAAAGTAACATTCTTCTTTCAATACAACAAAGTGCTTTACTGCCGAAAATGAGGGCAAATGAGTACAATAATGAATGATTTTAGTGAAGTTTGGCGATAAACAATGATTTTAAACAAATTCGCAAAAATAAATAATTTTTTCGCTTCGTACAAATTTTTTTTAAAATCCGTTGGGCCTTTTTTTCTCTAAAATTGACTGTTGTCGAGTTATTAGGGACTTAAAATTTGAAAAACGCCAAAATAACCATTTTCAAGGTTTAATAACTCGGTTAAAGATAATTATTGTGAAAGTCGAGCGAGCGGCCGTGGAGTAACGGCATAATCGCTGGCCTCATACGCCAGTGCACGTGGGTTCGAGCCCTACCAAAGACAAACCATTTTCATTTCCAATAATGACACGAGCTGTCTCACCATGCCTCGGAGAGCACGTTAATCCGTCGGTCCCCCTGGGCTAGTGTACATCGACACTAGTTACTTGAAACAGGGTTAAAGATGTAACTGGCGCCGGAACTGTCCGAAAGGCAAAAATGCCATACGATATTATATATTATGAAAGTCAGAAACTAAAAAAAATCAAAGATTAAAACTACCTCTATAAGATCCTGAAGAAATTTTTGTCATTATTTCATTAATAAGATATTATTTTTAATTATCAACAATGAGCACTAACCGTGCATTGAGGCGGCCGTCAATGTGAGTGCGAGAGAGATTCACCATTGGACGGCTGGAATGGTGCATCTCTTTAGCACTCACCATTGACGGCCGCCTAATACGCACTTAGCGCTCATTGTTAATAATTAAAGATAAAGCTTAGTAATAAAATAGTGACAAAAATTTCTGCTGGATCTTGTAGAGGGGGCTATAATATTTGATTTGGTCACTTTCTGACTTTCATAATAATGGATTTTAACCGAGTTATTAAGCCTTGAAAATGGCTATTTTCGCATTTTTCAAATTTTAAATCGCGTATAACTCGACAACAATCAATTTTAGAGAAAAATCACAAAATACCTTTTTTTTTGCTCAGAATAACCCAAATGATCTAAAAAAAATTGTTTGAAGTGAAAAAATTATTTTTGTGAATTTGTCTAAAACAATTGTTTAAACAATTTATCGATCAAGGTACTGCCTGGCACCCAGTAGATTTGTTATAAGGACCTCTTTTTGAGTAAGTTTGTGCAAAAAATTCGAATCGGAGTAATTTACCTAACGGGGGCGACGATACAGCCTAGACTAATTTGAACATATTCAGTAACATTTCATTTCTAGAATCGGCTGTTTGTGTGAATCAGAATCAACTTTTACTAAATGGCATTGGGAAGAGTATACTTTTCCTAGTTAGAGCCTACTTTTACTAGTAAATGTTGAATATAAATCTTCATTTTATATTTATGATCAACTTTTACTGAAACCAGCCGTTAGAGTTGACTCCAACTAGTTGGAGTCAACTCCAACTGGATAATCAACTTGAACTGTAACATATACACAAATTTCTGGATTTTTATCTGTGATGATGTTTCCCTGTTGATCTCGCAGTTTACTAGCTGGGTTCGATTTCTAAAGACTAGCTGTTTGTCTAACTGTTCTATGAATATCTTGTTTTTGTTTCAATAACTCTATCTCTTCACACTGTAATTTCAACCGATTATCTTTTGCCTTTTGTATTTCAGTTCTTAGCTATCTCTGAATATTGTTGTACATTATTTTATTATTCTTTGATTTTACACTTTCTTCCATGAGTTGCAGTGTATTTTTATTCATCCAAATTTTACGCTTTTCTATTAGAAATTCTTCTAAAATCCATAGCAAACAAGTAATAAGTAAACCAAAACTGTATTTTCATTTTAAGTAGAACAGTAGAACAGGACTCAGCAAAAATGTTCTGAATTTGTACAGACGTGCATACCGAGCAGTACCGAGTACAGAGTATCATAAAAAAATAATTATAGAAGTTTAGTGAAGTTTATTAATATTAGTTCCTATCTTACGCTAACACTTACAAACATTTCGGTTTTCTAGGCGGTTTATTAAAGTTAGAAGTTGTCGTTAGTCATTTTTAAAGCAATGGTAGAGGATTACGTTGCACATGTAAAATGTAGACGCTTTACCAGCAGAAGGGTAAATGTGTTAGCACCGTTCGCTTCTAAGTCTACAAGTGTGAGGTAGTGCACTATTATCATCTCAGCCAAATTTGAAACACATAGAGCGCATACGGCAAACGTAAATACAAACTAGCGTTAATTATTCCGTTTCGCGGTTTAACTAAACTACATCTGCAAATGTGTGGTGCACCGTTCTCCAGCGTTAATCCGCAGAGAAAATCCCCGCCAATGTGCGATCCCAGTTCTGTTCTACCTCCCTTCACTAGTCAACAGCCCAGCATGCTTTCCACCTGTCTACCCGAACCCATACTCGCTTGCACTTCTTGTGTTCCTGTATCAGAAAGGTTAATATATAATAGACGGATACGACACAACAAAATTTCATAAAAAACTATTAAAATATTTAATTAATAGAATCGAAAATAATATCACTATTACTCCAGGAAACAAAGAGTTTAAAAATCGAAAAAATAGTGATATATCTGGGGAAATTTTCAACTGTAATTTTCTGGGGAAAGTTAATAGAAAGGGATTAACATCTCGTGGAGATCGAAATTATTACTGCGTCATGGTTTTTTGTTAACATTTAAGCGAAAAACAGACTTTTTCATTCATTTCAGTATTGTAAAAAACTACGCATTGTAAATGAAAACGTTCTACAAACGGCTCTCTTGAAAATATCTGTTTAGTTTATCATGTTTCACCAGGTCAAAAGCTTTCTGAACGTCTATAAAACACAGGTATACATTAGAATCTACATCTCTACATCTTTCAACTAACACATATTGAAAAAAGTGTTTTTCTTGTTCCCAAGCCATTCTTAAAACCAAATTTAGTTTGACCAGTGTGTTCGTCTAGTTTATTGTATACTCTATTGTGTATTATTCGTACGAAAAGATTCAGTATATAATTCATCAGTGTAATAATCCTATGGTCTTCACACTTCTTGGAGTTTCTCTTCTTTGGCAGTGGTATAAACACTGATGTCAGTCAATCATTCGGTATTATGCCAGTTTCGCATATTTTGTTAAATATATCTTCCATCACTTCGATGTATTCGTCTAATAATATGTTTATTATTTCAATTGGGATATTATCCCAGTAGCTTTTCGTTCTTTAGTTTCTTTGCTGCTTTGATAATTTCGTCCTTTGTGATATAAGGTCCAATCGTACTTTGTGTAGAAAATAAATTTTCTTCATCTTCATCTGGTATAGCAAATGATTTAACAGATGCACGAGTAGTGTTTCTAAGAGTAGCAAGACACCTCAACATCTTAGAAGTTCCATACCATTTGGTCTGTTGCTATTGCTATTGTATTCTTTGAAGTTATCATCACCTCCATTAGTTCTTGTATTGTTATATGGTTATCATGTAAAGTTTATTCTTCTGAGCCCTTTTCTATACCACTCATGAGGTTATGTCTTAAACTATTACAGTTTTACTTCCACTGTTGTTCATTAGTGAGCGGTATCTTTTTTGTTCTATTTATTTGTGTTATTTTTTAAGCAAAAGTTGATCTTTTATGATGGTTGATGTGTTTACTTTGAACTCTTTTGTGATTGGTTCGGAGTTTTCATGTATATTTATTTGCTCTCCCTACTCTCATTTTGTAAGTACTTATGACATGTACATTTTTTTTTCAATTACTGCATTTTCACTTGTTAATTTGGTTGTCGTAGTTCTTATTTTTTTCTTGTCTAGTATCTCATAAGCTGCTTTTATAACCAAACCGATATAAACATTTCAGATGTGATTTAAGACGTACGTGATAGAAGAGAGGTTGATATTTGAAGAAATGCCGTAACTTCCTTACACATAAACCTGGAGTGTGTAGGTTCCACATTGCGTTGCCTATAGCGCGGTCGATATCCCCCTAAATCGCGTTTATAAATCTTACAAGAGGCGTCAGTTGGCCCATTATTTTCCTATCTTACAAAAAAATACTTTTTTTGGCGGTGATTATTTTCTAAGTGGTTTTGCCATAACTTAGATTAATTCTATTTTAAATCAACGTGAAAATATGAACTTTCCTAATTTTGCGACCCCACTTTTTTAACTTTTTTTAATAATCGTCATCTTTTGATTTTGCCACAAGATCAATATGGGCTTAAAATTAATACCAATACTTTTCAGGAAATTGAATTTATCGTCTGAAATTACTTTCCCTATACATATTGTGAATTGTATGAAATTGGTATATCAAAATTATATTTTTTCTTAAGGAATATTCTATATAATTTGACGACATTTTTAAATCGTCCTTAAAAAATAAGCTCTACTTTTATAAGGGTTTTCCATACCTAAATTCAGGGTGTTTTGATTTATTTAGATTATTCTAAAAATATAAGGCTTTAGAAAAAATTAAATAAAATTTTTTTTAATAAACGTTGTTTGTACGAAAGAGACTTTGTTCTCAGTTCAAGTCCTATTACAGAGATGCAGAGACGCCAATTTCGACGTATATACATGTCTGGCTGGTTACAAGAAAGCGTTTGATCGAGTGCAGTACGCTAAGATGATGCAAATACTAAAAGAAGTAGGAATTAACAACGAAGGTTCTAATTATCTGAAAATAATTAGGAACACGAGAGCCATTTGCAGTTATTGGCGCAAGAATGCAATGGCCAGAGGAGGGATGTCTTTATTTGTTCTATGGATTACCAAAAAGCATTTGACAATGGAAGACATGATATGTTAATACAAACGTTAAGAAAGATTGATATTGCATAACTGTAGCCTATGTAGTCCATGTTATCCATTTTAGGACGTAGGCCTCCCCTTTTTGTCTCCTGGAACCGGCTTGCCTCTTCAAGTCATCAATCCATCCTATCTGTGCTCTTCCTCTACTTCTTTTGTATTCGTATGGTGTCCAGTGTAGTATTTACTTGTTCCACCTATCGTCTCTGTATCTGATGTTGTGCCCCGCAAATTTCCCTTTAGATTCGACTGCTATTTCTCTTACATCCTTCAACTTTGTAATATTTCGAATCCACTCGTTTCGTTTTTTGAGATTTGAACATTTGTCTCTCCATTGCTATTTGTGTGTGTATAAGTTTATCCATATTCTTTTTGGTTAGTGTCCAAGTTTGCGCTTCATACGTGATTACTGGTAACACACACTGGTTGAAGACTTTAGACTTATGATGTTGCCCAAATTTCTTATTCTTCAGGATGTAGCTTAATTTGCTAAATGGCGCCCATGCCAATCTTATACGTCTTTTAATTTCTTATCTTTGATTTTCTCTGCTCGCTTCTATTACTTGCCCCAAATATATATTCTCGTACTTGCATTATTCCACTTCCTCGAATTGTGATAGCAGTATCTTGTTCTGTGTTTCTCGTCGTCTTGGTTTTGCCTAGATTCATTCTTAAACCTACTCTTTCTGTCTGGTGTTCTAATTCTTCGACCATATTTTTAGTTCTTCTTTACTGTTGGCTATCAAGACAATATTATCAAGACATATACGACATGAAATCATAAAACGCCAAATTTTTTTGCAAAAACAAACAACTGAACTTCTTAAGTCATAGCTTTGTACCTAAAGTGACCGAAAGTAGAAACGAAAGTCGATATTTGAACTCTTCGAGTAACTTTGCATCGATTGATATGCGATTTCAAAAATTTTGAGTATTTTTGTGAGACTTATACTACGTATACGGAAGTACAGATTTGGTCTTGTCTTGCTAAGGCGCGTCGAATAATATATCCGTTGTACTATTCCTTCTTTTTGATGTACCTATCCGTGAAGAATATTGGCGATCATCATGGCCATCTTTATTTTATCTGCAGTAACGCGAAAAAGCTGCACAGATGTTGTGTTGAACCAGGTTCTGAGATTCTTTAATCAGGCTGTTCTTCTTCTTCTTGTGCCTCGCTTTCCAAATATTTTCTTGCGGGATGGCTTGTAGGGGTTCAAATCTGGATTCATTTCGCATAATGTGTTCAAAGTATTTCAACTTTCGAGATTTGATGGTGTGGTTAGTATTCTCTCGGTTCTTCCCCATTCTTCTAAGAACTTCCTGATTTGTGATTCGGTCAGTCTACAAGATTTTAAGAATCCTTCGATACTACCACATCTCAAATGCTTCCAACTTTCGGCACATATCTTCGTTCAAGGTCCATGATTCAACACCATAAAAAAGAACAGAGAAGACGTAGCATTGCATCATTCTTACTTTTATATCAAGAGAAAGGTTGAGGCTCATACGGTTAAAGGTGGATCTAGATTTTCCGATGCGTGCTATTATCTCTTGGTTGTTGGTCCATTTTTCATTTATTATGTTGCTGAGGTAGTTGTAGTGTACTCCAGGGAAATAAGGTTTTTGTCGGGACACTTGAGCAGCCAGGTTGTAAATTGGTTTTTTGGGTACTATATACCTAATACATTATACATACAAAATTCCCGTCACAGTTCGGACGAGAATTTTAGTTATTAACAAATAAGGGTCAAAATTGGCAGTTTTTTCGTTAAAATCGCTACAGGTAAAAATAGGATAATTAAATATCTTATTTATAGTATTCTTCTTTAAGTAGATGAGCCAATGTTTAAAACGGCAGTTTTTAAATTTTGGTCCGATCATTTGTTGCGTCGAAAATTGCAAAATAAAACTAAAATTTCGAAAATAAAAAATTTGCTAAAACTTTGGCGAAAGTGACCTTACGACTTTTATATTTCACAAAAAGTTGAGTCAAAGAGTCCATATACTGCACAAAATATTATAAGACGATTCGTCAATTAGTTTAAATTTTATTCAATTTGTTTATCCCAAAGAGCTTTTTTTTGTAATGTTATTGTTCAGAAAATAATAATTATATAAAAATTCTGTGAAAACCACATGAAAGAACAATAGTCTTGTTTTCAAATTATTGAAGAAAATCATTAAAAAGTAATTTTTGTCACTACGAAAACATTTGACTAAGGTAGAGTCATTTTTGACTTGAAAACAATTTGAATAGCTTTGTTAATATTGACTGTAGAGTAAGTTTACCTTGGAATTTCAAAAGCTGGTATTTTTAAACAAATTTTCAAAAAAAAACTTTTCGCCTATGTTAATTACGATCAAAGTTAGCCACTTTTATTATTTAATTCACAGTTACTTCAATATACATAAAATTCTCCTGTAACAGTGTTAGTTACCATACTACTCCGAAACGGCTTGGCCGATTTTTATGAAATTTTACAAGTGTATACAGGGACTGAGAGTAGGTTTTAATCTATTTTTCATACCCATAAGTTATAAGGGGGGTTGCCCCCCTGACATTTTTTTTATTTTTTTGGACAAAATTGTGTATCTTAATTTTATTTGATGTAGGATTATAAAATACATACAACCCTTAATTTACACTTTTCCATCAACAACCCCTATTTGTTAATACCCATCTATATATTTACATCTATAAAATTCTCCTGTCACAGTGTTAGTTGTCATACTCCTCCGAGACCGCTTGACCGATTTTTATGAAATTATATATGTATATTCGGTAGGTCTTAGAATCGGTCGTAATCTATTTGCATATCCCTGAGTGATAAGGGGAACTCCCCCTAACATTTTGAAACGTTAGGTGGGGATTTACGTATATAACGTACTCTACAAGACTACTAGTACATACAATTTAAAAAAATTATGATCAAAATCCATCAACAAGCTCTGGATATATTATTCGCAGCATATGTTTGAAGAATCAGTTTCATTTTTTGAGTGCATGGATTTTAATAATTCATTTCCACCGACCACAAATCGATTTCGTTAGAACATTATTTTTAAAGCTTTATTAACAACTCTGTTGAAGTTTAAAGTTTACTCAAACTTTTACACATAAACTATATACCTTCAACTTCGAAATGGCGCTAGTTGGGTTGCTTAATTGTTATAAACAAAGTAGCTGTCAATTAAATAAAAAAAGTGGCTAACTTTGACTGTAATAAACCTAGGCAAAAAGTGTTTTTTTGAAAATTCGTATAAAAATACCAGCTTTTCAAATCCTAAAGTAGTTTTATTCTACAGTCAATATTAACAAAGTTATTCAAATTGTTTATGAACTAAAAATGACCCTACTTTAGTAAAATTTTTTCGGAATGATAAAAATGACTTTTTAATGATTTTTTCAAAATACTTTGAAATCATGACTTTTCTTCTTTCATGTGGTTTTCACAGAATTGCTATTACATTACTATTTTCTGAACAATAATATTGCGAAAAAAAAAGCTCATTGGGAAAAACAAATTGAATAAAATTTAAACTAATAGACGAATCGTCTTAAAAATTCTTGTGCATTATACGGACTGTTTGTCTCAACTTTTCGTGCAATGTGAAAGTCTTAAGGTCATTTTCACAAAAGTTATAGCAATTTTTTTATTTTCGAAATGTTAGTCTTATTTTGCAATTTCTGAAGCAACAAATGATCGAACCGAAATTCAAAAACTGCCATTTTATACCTTGGCTCATCTACTAAACGAATAATAGTATAAATAAGATATTTAATTACCCTATTTTTACCCGTAGCGATTTATACGAAAAAACTGCCATTTTTGACACTTATTTGCTAATAACTAAATTTCTCGTCCGAACTCTGACGGGCATATTTGTATGTATAATGTATTAGGTATATAGTACCCAAAAAACCCATTTGCAACCTGGCTGCTCAAGTTTCCCGAACATGGTATATTTTTGCCTTATTTCCCTGGAGTAGTGCTGCATTCTTTCTACTGGGGTTTGGTTATGTAGAGTTGACCTGTTATCTTTTTCTTGCTGATGATCATAAGCTTTGTCTTCTTTAAGTTTATATTGAGTCCATATTGTTGACTGTAATACGTGATTTTGTCCATGAAGACTTGTAGGTCTTATAGGTTGACCATTCCAGTGACTTTAAACCAGTATTTCCGGTTGCAATTTCCGAACCAAAAATCCGAGGTCAAATGTCTCAACTTTATTCAATCTGTGGGTTATAAGCTTTCATTCGACACCTCTTGGAGATTTTCAAGGTTTTCACCAATTTTCTAATGTAAAGTTGGTGAAAACAATTTACTTACATTTATGCTTCGTGTCTAGACTAAATTTGTCTTTAAAAGAACTTACTGGCGTCGCATGTGGATCAAATAAAAATCATTACATACTTCAGCCATTAAAATAATTATTTCGTCGTTAAGTGGTAAATTGCGATTACCAGTAGCCTTGTACTCCAATTAAGAAATGTATGAGTATGTTTACATACATAAACAAAGTTATCTGCTATTCAAAATTTAAATCAATTTGGCTGAGTGGTTAGTTTTTCAAGAAAATAAATACACTTACAACATAACACTTACAACTTACACATAAATCGATACACTAACCAAGTACATTTTATGGTATTCGAGAGACTGTAATCCGAGAACTGAACAAAAGCATTGAATATTTAGAGGCAAATAAACGAACATTTTACTCACAATAATTTCAGAAATATTTGAAATGATTATTTTAAAAGAATTTTATTATCTGCAAACCCTCTATTGTCCAAGATTTTATTTTTTTACAAAAAATTATTTTTAGTATGTTCAAAAGTAACGGGAAAATGTAGAAGACGGTTAAAATCATATATAGGGTGTTCCAAAAAGAGTAGTATGTCAAAGTTATTGAATGCCATTTTTGAATTGTCCTTAAAAATAAGCTATACCTACTACTTGTATAATATCTAACATATACTATTACAAGGTTTTCTTCTTATTGTGCCTATCCGTGACGAATGTTGGCGAAGCTGCACAGACGTGTTCAACCAGGTTCTGATATTCTTTAACTAGGATATTATTTTTGTTCTTGTACCTCGCTTTTCAAATATTTTTCCTCACAGGATGGCTTATAGAAGAGTATGTCTGGCTTCATTTCACATAATGTGTCCAAAGTATTGTAACTTTCGAGATGTTATGGTAGTCAGTACCTATCTCTCGGTTCATCTTTATTCTTCTGAAGACCTAGTCATTTGTGACTATGTCAGTCCATGGGATATTCTCCGATATAGCCACATCACAAATGCTTCCAATCTTCTGCACATATCTTCGTTCAAGGTACACAACTTAATACCATAAGAAAATATAGGTATGGTGGTTGCAGGGTTGCAACCCCGAGTGATGGGTTGATTAACTTCGATACACTAAATACTCGTATATATTTATTTGCTCACTACGTAATAACAGTAACTAGTTGGTTGTCGATGTTAGTTGCCTCGTCTGAACTTTAGCGAAGTCTATTTCTGAATAATCTCTCTCATACATTTCCTAAGTATATCTAATTGTATTTGTTTGTTATGATTTCATATTTATCTAATGAGACCGTGAATTACTAATAACAGTATTTTGTCTACTTGCAGTTTTATTATGCGTGGCCTAGTTTACATAAATATTCAATGTCGCCTAATTAGCATAATCACAAATTGAATGATTGTAATATTTACTTTAAGACTTGAAACATTAAACCGATATATTATTTACTAATGGATTAAACATTTTTATTTTCTGGATGCTAATTTAAATCCTTTATTTTAAAGCAAGAGAAAGGTTGGGGCCCTTCAACAAGGTCCTATTGGCTCCATATTGTTGACTGTAATATATAATTTTGTTTATAAGAACTTGCACTTAATTAGAAGTACATACTAGGCATGGGCGCCCATACCCATGGGCAGGGGAGGGGGCGTGCCCCCTAGCTTTTCGGGTGCTTTAAAATATATGTATATGGTTATCTAGAGTATACATAATGTAATGTGCAACATCTTCACGTCTGCCCCCCCCTCTAAAAGTTTTTATATGGGCGCTCGTGATACTAGGTTGTCCGCAAATACTATGGTGTCTTCTACATAATATCTGACAGGTACCCGTTTAGTAGAATGTCTTTTTCAGTTTCGTGCAAAGCTTCGATAAATGTTCTTTCAAAGTAGAGATTAAAGATTAGAGGAGACAAAGTACAGCCTTGCCTCATTTAATGCACGATTTTCACATATTCGGTGTGTTCACCTTCAACTCTGAAAGTTGCGGTTCAATTCCAGTAAAGGTTTCTAATTAAATAAATAAATAATTCTTATATAATTCTTTATTCTTTAAATAATTAATTCAGAAACTGTTACCCCTGAGCAAACTAAAACTTCATAGTCAAATTAAAGGAGTAAACTATGATTTGCATATTATATTGCAGCTCTTGAGTTTCATACTCCGCTCAGCTGATAATGGATTCAATTGTCGCAATTTCAAGTTATAGGATAAGGACCATGTGAACCATAGAGGGCAATAAATCAATTGGCAGTTTGTAACAAGACAACTACGAGTATTAATCTTGTTAAATTGAGGCTGATCCTTCGCGAAAAATACAAGCATATCTCCGCTTCGAAGGAGAGAAGTATAATCCAGACAGAGGCGCACTAAGAACAAATGTAAATAACTACTTCATTTAGAGCACTAATACAAATACAAAAACGAAGACAAATTTCGAATTCTACGCCTCAATTATCTGAAATGAGAATCCGTACTTTGGAAATCAATCAAAATAAATGCTAATAAAATGAAGCAAATTTTTGTTGAAAATTGTTTTTTGAGGATTTTAAAGTGTAAATCTTCTTGAATATACATCTATTTAGAATAGAATCTATTTGAACGTGACTAAAAAAAATATGTTATTAAAGCAAAAGTTGAAGATATAAGTAAAAAGCGGAAAAAGAGTAGTTATGAGGATAGTAAGCAACGAGAAGTCAAGAGACTCTTCTTAAACAGGAAGAGTACGTAAAGCTTTGATGTAAACCAATGGTTACTGGAAAATTTTCGGTAAATCCAACACAAGTCCGTATTTTGGTGCACACTCACCTTATACATATTGTAAGAACCTTACGCAGTTCTCAGGAACCCATTTTCCTCTCATATATTCCCAAAGCTCTTGTCTAGGAACTGTGTCGTACGTCTTTTCAATATTTACAAATTCCAAATGTAGCTCTCTTTTATTCTTATCGTATTTCTTTATCAACTGTTTAAACAAGGGATCTGTAGTTCTCTTTGCTGGCATAAACCCAAACTCTTCTTCTCCTATCGATGTCTCTCTCCTTAATTTTAGCTCCACAGTTCTCTCCCAGATTTTCATTGTTTCCGATATTAACTTTATCCCTCTATATTTTTACAATCCTGAATGTATCCTTTGTCTTTGTACAATGATACCATCACACTAATATATAATCATATCATTAGTCCCAACACCTATCGACACCATATTTAATATAATTCTTCAGTACACCAAGAGGAAACTTTCTAATAAGTTGCTTACTCTCTTAAAAAAATATTTTTTTCTGAATGAAAATGAAATGAAAACAATTATTAATAAACACATCGGAAAAATTTAGGAGTCTAGGGATACTTTATAGCATAATAACATTAATAAAAATAAATTGACATGATTATTTAATTCCTAATAATAGCTTCGTCTAGGACGTAAGCGCTCTACAACTGCAGCTCAAGACCAATTTTTAGTGTTAACCGCTAAAAGACAACCAAAATTACAGTACCTGGATTGGTTAACGACTTGTAGAGGGCACACCAGGTAACCATAGGCTGTGATACTGTAGGGAATCGTCTCTATGAAGCCAATCTCCAAAATAGAAGGCCATTTAGATGTCCACGTATATCATATATCCTCAGGCAATCTCGCTGCGTTTGAGTGTTGTCCATAGTACCAAAACTGGGATGCAAATAATTGGGCTACAGTTTTATTCTCCGACGAATCTAGATTTGGATTTCATCCAGATTCTCATAGAATAAGAGTGTGGAAACGGTCTGAAAATGTAGAACGCTTAAAACAGCTTCAGGACGTCTACACATAAGAGGTGGTGCAGTAATGGTATGGAGTGGAATAATAGTCGCTTCCTTAGCTCACCGGTATATCTACACCATTCTATAACCTATCGTTTATCCGTTTGATGATGCGGCTGGTCAAGACTTCCACCTCATCCCAGATAATGCTCGTTGGCATGTTGCACGCCCAGTAACCTACTGGCTTACCAACGAAAGTATTAACGTGTTGTCTTGGCCAGCACAATCCCTCGACCTGAATCCCATCGAGAATGTATGGGACATGGTTCAACGAAGAATCACTCCACATATGGCCAATATATACATACCATTTCGTTTCCGAGAACGTCTGATAGAAGAATGGGCATATCCCAACAGAGTATCGACAATCTCATTTTGTCTATGAACGACAGATGGAGTCTTAACAAACCAGGGTGAACGGGATACTGTTCATTCTGTTTTTTTTTCTGATTACGACCATATTTTGTAATGACCTATTTTTCAAATTTGTACTTCTCGATGTTTTTGACATTTCTGAAAAGCATTTATGTGATTTTTGACATTTCAACAAATTTTCTTGTATACTATAGGTACTAAATACTACAAATCGTACTACAATATTTACTACAATACTACAATTATTATTTATTCAAAAGAATTAAAGAAGAAATTACGTCTCTTTTAAAAAATACCCTTAGACTTTTCCGATGTGTATATAATATGTAGCTTACTGCATCGTTTAGGTTTGAATTTAGGTATTAAAAAGTTAAATTTTAAAAGCCATTAATGGTTCTGAAACAATGGAACTTTCCAAACCACTATTGTAATGTATTAATGTAACAAGTGAAGTAGTCGCAATACAACACAAAACAATTGTGAATAATTTATATCGAACTACCTACTGATACATTGTGAGGCTTATCTAAAATTATAATAAATTAACATAAACTAATGAAGTGATTATGCCAGTCATTAATTACTGCAACTAATTAATTTGCAATAATTAGTTATTAGCGCACATTTAGTTGAAGCTATATTACCTGTTATAAATACCAGTTTTAATTCACTACATTACTGTATTAGTCGCATTACAATGAAAACAGCTTAAATATTCAAATACAGGTTTTAATAATTAATACTCCTTTAATAACTTCAGTGCAAGGATTATAATATTACATTAGTTTTGTGAATTGATTGATTGAAATATTCTCTACAAATAATAAATTAAAAATAGCCAATACATTTAGGCGAAGCAATAAAGCAATCAAATCAGCCTTACCTCCGAACAAAAAACGACAAGGCGAATCTTAATAATTCTTTTTGCATTCGATTCGTGAATGCACCAGGAAACTTTGTGACCCCGAGCCATGATATAATATTGAAAAACTGCATACAAAAAATGCATTCTTAAAGTGCATCTCAAACAGACAATAAAAAAAAATCAGAACTCGTCAATTATCGGCGGAAATGAGTTCAATTTCATTACTTGGGAATTTTTGGGGTCGCTGAAAACAAATATGATGTCGTAAGTGATCTTCGGAATACCTGGTGCCCAGGGTACCTACTTCTTCTGGAGTTTTCGGCAAATTTATTAAAAAATTAGACAAAATTATTATTCTGGGGTTTTTGGGTCACTGACGACGAATATGACATCGAAAGTGATGTACGGAGTACCTGGTACCCAGAGTAAGCTACTGTTTACCTCGTTTTCTGGAGATTTGGGCAAATTCATTAAAAATGAGTCAAAAATCAATAGTCACGAAATAAAGAGTAGGTACCCTGGGCACCAGGTACTCCGGAGATCACTTCCGATAACATATTCGTCGTCAGAGACCCCAAAAACCCCCGAGTAATAAATTTTGACTAATTTTTTAATGAATTTACCGAAAACTCCAGAAAACGAGGTAAACAGTAGCTTACCCTGGGTACCAGGTACACTGTACATCACTTTCGATATCATATTCGTCGTCAGCGACCCAAAAACCGCAGAATATTAATTTCTGTCTAATTTTTTAATGAATTTGCTGAAAACTCCAGACGAAGTAGGTACCCTGGGCACCAGGTATTCCGGAGATCACTTCCGATGTCATATGCGTCGTTAGCGACCCCAAAAACCCCCCAAGTAATGATTTTTGACTAATTGTTTAATGAATTTGCCGAAAACTCTACAAGACAAGGTAAACAGTAGGTACCCTGGCCACCAGGTACTCCGAAAATCACTTTCGACGTCATATTCGTTTTCAGCGACCCCAAAAACCCCCGAGTAACAAAATTGAAATCATTTCCACATATAATTGATGAGTTTTGAATTTTTTTATTGCCTGTTTGAGATGCACTTTAAGAATGCATTTTTTGTATGCAGTTTTTTCATATTATATCATGGCTCGGGGTCACAAAGTTTGCTGGTGCATTCACGAATCGAGTGCAAAAATAATTATTAAGATCCGTCTTGTCGTTTCTTTTTGGGAGGTTCAGTGCTCTATTGCTTCGACTAATTATGTTGAAGAACAACTCTAATTTTATAACAGCAGAAAACAACGAAATACAGGTATACATGTTGTAAACATCGAAGGCAAGATTTTAACTACAATTGAAGACAAAATAAGAAGAAAGAAGGAATACATGTAAGAATTATTCGAAGAGACAACAAGAAGACCGACTGAAATAGACTATCGTTACGGCCCAGAAATAACAAACGAAAAAGTATTTATGCCCAGTAAGAGAATTAAAGATAGAAATTAAAGGGCCTCAGGAAGTGCATGGCGAAATTTTAAAGCTTTTAGAGGCACACCAAATCACAGGTCTTACGCAGCTATTCAGCAACATGCATGAGCCACGAAAAGACTGGCTAATCTACTATCAATATTCATTTCATTTCCCAAAAAATCCAACGCTAGGAACTATGAAGAAAATATTAGATTGGTGAGCCATATACTTAAAATGCTCCTTACTATCATTCACTCGTGCATATACAACAAATTCGAAGAACATCTAAGTGAAGTTCAATTTGATTCGGAACAGGGGAAGCACTTTTCAGTTTGCAAGTTCTAATACAGAGAGCCATGGATATCAATGAAATGTGTATTCGTGTTCCATTGATTTCGAGAAAAAATCCATTTTTCTTCTTGATGTGTCTACCGTGACGAATGTTGGCGGCCATCATCGCAATCTTTCTTTTTTCAGTACCCTGTCCAATTATCGAACGTTGGCGATCATATTGGCAATAATAACTTTGTTTACGGCAGCTCTAAACAGATTAGCAGTGGTCTCTTGATACCACTCCGCAGATTTCGGAGCCAGGATGTTCTTCTTCTGTCTGGTCCTCTTCTTCCGGTGATATTGCCCTATATTATGAGGTGTAGAAGGTTACACCTCTCTGGATATCTCAGTACATGGCCGAAGTATTGTAATTTTCGAATTTGGCTATCTTTATCTTATCTAAAGTAGCATTTTCCTTGCAGAATGGCTTGTAGGAGTTCATATCTGGATTCATTTCGCAAAATTTTTCCTAAGTATTATAACTTTCGAGATTTTATGGTGATCGGAATCCAGGCCGTAGAAGAATGTCATGGTTGCGGAATTTGAGAGAGTGGTTTGGCTGCACCACTAATGAACTTTTTAGGTCAGCTGTAAACAAGGTCAGGATAGCCTTGATGAGTTCCAATCTCCGATAGGAGTGGCACGAGAAGAAGAAGTATCTCTCGGTTCTTCTTTATTCTTCTAAGGACCTTCTCATTTATGACCTGGTCAGTCCATGGGATTTTAAGTATTTTCCGATATAGCCACATCTCAAAATGCTTGAAATTTTCTGCAGATATCTTCGTTCAAGATCCACGATTCAACACCATAAAAAAGGACAGAGAAGACATAGGATCGCAGCATTCTTATTTTTATGCCAAAAGAGAGGTTGTGGCTCTTGAAGAACAGGGCCGGACTGGCTCATAAAAAAGGCGCCAACCCAAATTATAAAAAAGGCGCCAGCCCAAATTCTAAAAAAGGCGCCAACCTAATATCTAAAAAATGGCGCCAGACCTCCCTCTTAAGCTTTGACATCGAACTTTTTTGAAATCCTAATGAACGTGAAGTAAATCAATATTACTAATTTTATTTTAAATTCATAAAATAATTTACTATTTTTATTGGGAATAGTAAATTATATTAAGATTCCACAAAAATATAGCTTCAGTTTCCCAGTATCCGTTTTACTCTGATACACTCTTTGATCCTCTCTGAAGATTCCAAAACAATTTTCGAAAAGTGTGAGTAATTTTCACTTGCTACTACAAAAAAATCTATTGGTTCAAAAACATTTAACAAAAATCATGATGATTTGTGTTCAATAGAAGTCACCTTTTGAATTTTTTCAAATTTTTTACTAATTTCCATATAGCATAAGAGTAAACCTCGATAAAAAATCCGCAACCACACACGCTGTCAGGCGATCCGTGCCTAAGTGGTGAATGGCCTAACGTCAGACGGTCGCAAACGGAGCCCTCGGAGAACTGGTGAAACTCCTTTGTAATTCAAGCCTTAGCGTTGGCAAGGGAGCACTGCCTCGCCAGATAGTATAATTCGCCTCTACTCGTAGGAACTATATGGATAAGTATTAAATCATGCAGGAAAAAGGGAAACAACAAAACGAAGGGATAATGGAGCAAGTCACCAGTGATGGTGCAGTTGGAACAATCTATATCTCAGTAGTTCAGCGTCGGACGCTGAACAGTAAAGACGTGCCAGCGGAGCGGTGCAACAGCGAAGAGCAGCCGAACGAGGTGGGGGTAGCTTGACTGTGGACTTCTCAGTCCAGTTGCGGATGTAAGCGCAACACCAGTTGAGCGATACTCACTCTCCGAGGCGAGAAGGAGAGGCAAAGGCCGATTGACTGGATGCGGTGAAACTTAGGGAATTTGATTTTATTGGATTCTCTGAGACGCCGTAGCTAGACAACGGTTAGCGGAAAAAGCAAGACGGGCTCTACTTGAGCCCGTCACGGGATTTCTACTGTGCCTCCGTAAGGGTATCGACACTGCAAGGTGTAGTTCTTTGGAATCTACATCGGGCAGCCCCGGCCCCTAGGTCAGTAGAACGAGAACAGCAAGAGGATCCCGTACTCAGTTCTGTCTGAGTACGTGAACAACCGCGCCT
Source organism: Diabrotica virgifera virgifera (assembly GCF_917563875.1). Classification (NCBI taxonomy): domain Eukaryota; kingdom Metazoa; phylum Arthropoda; class Insecta; order Coleoptera; family Chrysomelidae; genus Diabrotica; species Diabrotica virgifera. The sequence continues at coordinate 62,801,400 of NC_065452.1, read as the reverse complement.
TTGTGCAGGGAGCCAACCCTGAAGCCGACGTGGTGTCGGGCCAGTCGGCAGACAAAAAGGCTTCATCAAAATTAGATAAATCCGTCCCCAAACCCCAGATGAATCGAGCTAGATCTCGATCACCCCCCCGTTCCATGGCGCCTACCCCGCCAACTTATGAGGACACACGTAAAGTGGGTTCAAACGTGTTTCAGAGATTAAGTTCGGAAGAAAATGATGGATACTCGTCCGTGGATGAGAACGCAAAAACCGATGGTTTTAAACTCCCCAAGAGCGAGATAAAGAAGGAAAAGTAAAAAAAAAGAAAGAGGAGAAAAAGAAAGAGAGCGACAAGAAAGAAAAGGAAAGCTCGGAAGTAGAGGCCATGGAGGAAGAAGTTCCCGATGAGGCAGGCAGAGGTACGACCAAAAGAGCACGGACATCAAAATCCGAGAGCGAAGATGAACCGAGAGACAAAGTAGCAATCCTAGAAGAAATAATAGAAACGATGAGGGCCAGGTTTCTAAATGCCGAAGAACAAATGGCAAAGAAAGAAGAAGAAAACGAGCGACTAAGAGCTGAACTCCGGAAGATGACAAACCGATTGGACGACCTGTTGACAGAACAGAAAGAAACAAGAAAACTCATGGAACAGATGCAACAACAGCTACAGCAGATTAAACCGAAGCCACAGCCACCCTCTGAAGTGAAGAAGCCACAGCCAAGCCCTGAAGATAAAAAGCAAAAACCAACTGCTGAAGAGAGATTAAAAAATATCCGAAACGAAGCTAAACCAAAAAACAAAGAAGATTTCCCAGCGCTGAAATCACCGATTTCAAAGGAAGAGGCGACGGCATGGGAACTCCAAGCAGGCAACGCTATGAGGGCAAAGTCTCCCCAGATGCAAGACACCCCCAACCTGCCCCAAGGATCAGTTTCCCCAATCCATCCAGCTACGAGCGCAGGTGGCGACACGCCTGCCCCGAGACGTCCCAGTGTCTCAGAGTCAGAAAGTCGGATGGAAACAAACGAAGACGAAGACACCGCTGTGTTGCCTGAACAACAGGTAACACATCACCGAAAACCGCCTGTAATAAAATTACAGAGCGTGAGCGAGACAGGGGCCATCCTCAGCATCGCCCAAAAGAAAAAAATAATCACGATAAACAAAATCTCCAGGAGCGGTAGGGAAACCCTCATTCAAGCAAAAAGCCCCGAAGATTACAGAAGCATGGTCAGGATAGTGGAAGACTATGCAAAAGCATACGACGCAAAAGACAAAACCAAAAGGCTACAATGGATAGCCTTCCCGTTAGACGAGGATAGAAAACCCAGAGTGGTTTTAAGAGGGTTACCAACGAACACCACAGAAGAGACAATAAAAGACGAAATGGCAGCACAATATAACATTGTCTGCCATTCGGCGAAAAACATGTCCACCAGAGCCGGTCCCAAGAGACAGCTTCCGATGTTCGTCCTGACTCTGGACCACGAAGACGTTGAGGGTGCAAAGCGGATAACCAACCTGTGCCATATGAAGGTCGTGGTAGAGGACCTACGAAAGGCAAACGGACCAACGCAGTGCTTTAACTGCCAGGGCTTCCATCACGCCCAAAACGCTTGCCACAAAGACCCAAAGTGTGTTAAGTGCGGTGAAGACCACCAAACAAAAGAGTGCAAACCTGTCAGAGATGTCAAAGCAACTTGCGCAAACTGCAAAGGCAGCCATCCAGCCAGCTACAGAGGATGCCCTAGGTGCCCAATATGGGGAAGACCACCGCCAAGGAGGCTACAACACCAACAAGCACAACAACAAAGACGACCACAAGCAGCCGGGGTTTCCTACGCCCAGGCCACACAAAACGCGCAAAACACCACAGCGATCCCAGACGAAGACTACATAGTCAGAATAGTGACTAGGGTAGTCAGAGAGGTGATATTGGGCACGAGGGAGGCACAGAAGTAATGGTGACAGAAAGGGGATACTTGAGGATAGGTTCCTGGAATCCAGGCGGTATTTCAACCAACCAAAACATCCTAGATGAACTCGTCAATAGATACGAGATGGACATCGTAGCAATACAGGAAACCAAGCTCACTAACAACTTCAACCTAAAGTTTCCTGGGTACGATGTTTACAGGAACGACCACACAAGAAGATCAGGAGGAACGGCCATACTAGTCAAGAAGGGAATTAAACACACAAGATTCACGACTCCACCACTAGTAAACATGGAGGCAACAACGGTAGAAGTGAAAATGAGGCAAGGCGCAGTCAGAATAACATCAGCCTACGTAAGACCGCAAGACCCATTAATGGACGAAGATCTAGAGGCGTTCCTAAACATCCCAGAACTATCAATAATAATAGGAGACCTTAATGCAAGATCCCCCAACTGGAATGATAGAGCTACGAACCGAAACGGAAGATTATTAAACAGTTACATAGAAAACAACGAAGATACAGTGGCAATGGGCCCAGAAGATCCAACACACTTCCCAGGAAATGGACTTCCCACCCACATAGACATCGTTGTTGCTAAAAACCTAGGACTCCAAACAGAATTAATCACACTAAATGAAGGAACCACAGATCACAACCCCATTCTACTAGAAATAGGAACATGGGAAGAAACAAACAAACCGAAGAGAACTAAAAAGAAAATAAAGTGGACAAATTACAAAAGACTAGTTAGTGAAAGAATAAATATAGTACCAATTCTAACCGACCCAGAACAAATAGAAGAAAAAGTCCTAGAATTAGAAAACATCATACAAGAAGCAATCAGAAACAGCACAACGGAAGAAGAAGTCGAGATCCACACGGGAAGGTTCAAAGACATAACACAAGAAATAAAAGATCTTATAAGGGAAAAGAACAGAGCGAAGCAAATAGCCAGAAGAACGAGAAACAGAGTAGACAAAACCTGGGCAAATACACTAAATAGAGAGGTGAAGACGGCTCTTCGACTACACCGCAGCAAAAAATGGGAAAACTACGTACAAGAGATGGAAGAAACAGACTCAAACATGAAAAAGGTCTGGAAGCTTCAGAAAATGCTAAAAAGCGATAGAAAACCCATCCCCCCATTACACGGAGTAAACGGCATAGTATACTCCATAGAAGAAAAAGCTGAGGCGATGAGGTCCACACTCGAAAGTGAATGCAGGCTAAACTTCCATGTAGACGAAGACGATGACTTCTTGGAAGAAGTAGAAGAGCAAGAAGAGGTACCAGAGGATCCGTAAGACATTATTCCCCCAACATCACCGGAAGAAATTAACGAACATATAAGAAACAGTTCTCCGAGAAAAGCGCCTGGTCTAGACCAAATATCAAATAGAGCTCTGAAATACCTTCCCAGAAAAGCTATAGTGTATTTTACAAACATAGTGAACGCTATACTCAGATATAAAAGATTCCCAAACAGATGGAAAGAGGCCCATGTCATCATGATCCCAAAACCTGGCAAAAACCACACGTTCCCGCAGAACTACAGGCCAATTAGCTTACTCCCAGCTATCAGCAAGATAGTGGAAAGAATCATCCTCAGCAGACTGCAAGCGGAAACAAATAGATTAGAGATAATCCCTGAAGCTCAATTTGGATTCAGAGCAGAGCACTCCAGTGAGCTACAAGTACTCAGACTAACTGAGTACATAGCAGCTGGTTTCAATGATAAGCAGTACACTGGAGCGGCATTCCTGGACGTAAGCAAAGCTTTCGACAGAGTATGGCATAAGGGGCTCATTTATAAAATGCGAGGATATGGGTACAGCGGGGCGATGACGAGACTGATCTCTTCGTACTTGGGCGACCGGAGTTTCAGGGTTCGGATAGGACAAGTCCTGTCCGAGCTCGGGAGCCCGGAAGCTGGAGTGCCACAGGGAGCGGTCCTGTCACCTCTGCTGTACACAATATACACCGCTGACGTACCTAGAACACCAGGGACCCTAATGAGCCTCTACGCCGATGATACAGCGATAGCGGCCAAACACAGAAATGTAGAAATAGCAGTGACCAACCTGCAAACAGCGTTAGAAGACATCGAGGAATGGAGTATAAAATGGAAGATAGCCATCAACTCAGAAAAGACGCAAGCGGTACTATACAAGAAGGGAAGACAACAGCCAGAAGAACAGCTGACAGTGCAGAACACCCCCATCGAGTGGAAAAATGAAGCTAAATACCTAGGTGTCATCATGGACAAAGGATTAACCTTCCAAAAACATGTAGAAGCCACAGTCCAGAAGGCCAACATAGCGAGAGCAACATTAAGAGGACTCACAGGCAGAAAAAGTAAACTAAGACTAAAAACAAGGTTAAGATTAATAAACAGCATAATATTACCGGTATTAACATACGCATCTCTCGCATGGGGCCAAGTATGTAACACCCACAAAAAGAAGATACAAGCGGTCCATAACAGCAGCTTAAGAGAAGCAGCCAGAGTCCCAAGATACGTAGCAGAAAGATTTCTGTTCAGAGAACTTCAACAGGTGAGAGTCACCGAAATGATGACAGACAAGGCAAGGGTCAAAGTCGCGGAACTGGAGCACCACCCAAGTCACATACTGCGAGAGATGCTAGGGTACGATGCGTTCCACCGATGGAAGCACAAACGTCCAAAACAGCAAATATTGTGAAATGGGAAAAATAGTGAAAACAGTGAACGGTTCGTAGCTCGAAAACAACAAGTGCCGAAGATAACGTAACACACGTAGGTTCAATACCACGATCACCTCAAGGTAAGACAGTAATAGAAAATTACAGAAGGGCGTAAGCCCCCAAAAAAATATATAAAATACAAAAAAGGCGTAAGCCCCCAAAAAAATATAAAAAACCAAAAAACACTCAAAAAAACTCGAGCAACCAGTCATTGGACAGAGCTCAATGGGGCTCGGTACAATGACTTGGGGCCCAAGCAAGCAATTTTAGTTTCCGCGGATAAGTAAGTAAGAAGATAAAGGCACAGAACGCTTCACGCTGGCCTAGTTTTTTGCATTCGATTAGGGTACCACATGGAATCTTATTACCCAGGATTCCATTGTGAAGAGCACTTGGCTACGATAGTTGTGCCCCCATCGCGCATCAGCGTGCTATGGGGGGGAAAGGGATGGCCTGGGGCATTGGAGCGAGGTGGGGTGATCCCTGTTCATACTCGGGTCAAAACACCTCGCTCCAATGAATTGTTACACCCGAATGTACTTTTTCGATAGGGTGGACACATCCCACAGGTCGGGTTGAATCAAATTGCTTGCTTGCTTGGAACAATCTATGAATGAGATGATAAGGTGTCCATTGTAGTAAAAGGAACAAAGGGATTGTACTCAGCGAAGAGGAAAAGAGGAAGGAGGAGACTATGATCTTCGAAAGAAGATCTATTGGAAGATCCCCAGTCAGGGGTAGCGACCTGATCAAGACGGATCTTCCAGAGGAGACAACCTTGCAAAAGAGCTCCTCACTTGGGGAGAAAACACCTAGAGACTTAGAGATAAGGAGGAGAGCTCGGAGATAACGGCCATGGTAAGAGCAATGGAGAAACTTACCAGCGTTACAAATAATTTAGTGAAACTAATGTCCGACCATACAAACATTAAGGTCGAGATCAAGAATGGGGTACAAAACCTTAAGAGAGTCACCGAAGACATGGAGGTTACTTTCAGACAAGTCGCCCTCGGCAGCATTAAGAAACTAAATAGAATAGTGTAGAAAACCGGTGAGGAAAAAACGACTAGGGAGACTGTACGAGTGTCCACACAGATGGATTTCGACGAGTTCTTCCCCAAAAATCTTAGTGAAGGAGAGATAAAAATGATGGCAACGGTCCTGAACTCAGGGGAAAGGGGCTTTGAAAAAATAAAGGGATATTATAAAGTCGAATTGGAAGAGGATCAATATAAGGTGGCTAAACCGGGAAGAGGGAATAAACTTACAGGCGACTTAGTAGTGGTCATGGAACATGGACTTTTCGGTGAGAAAGAAAGGTTCCACGAACTGATACGGAAAAAACATGAACTGGGAATATGTGCAGGAGGTGCAAACACACCAGGAGAGGTGGAGTACCTCCAACTTAATACTATGACTACAATTACAAGGAATAGTCAGAAGGAAGAGAACCGAGGAAACCGTCAGACGGGGACGAGAGACTACTGGCAATTCTCAATACAAGGGAGGCAGAAAATCCTACGTCGAGTTGCTCAAGAAAATCAAGGGTAGCGTAGACACGAGGAAGAAGGGAATTAGCGTTAAAAGCACTAAAGAAGGCATAAGAGGGGACCTCATCCTCGAAGTGACAGGGAAAGAACAGACCGAGCGCCTGAAGAAGACTATCGTGACCCGCACGGAGGAAAACGCAGTAGAGGTTGTCCGGAGCTATCATTTCCAGGTGTACCTATTTGATATAGACGGAGGAGTCCCAAGGTAGAAATCCTGAGACAAGTTCGGAGGTATACCGGCAGCAGGGAGCCTGACGACGTCAAACTCGTCTGTATAAGGGAAAATAGAGAACACAAACGTCACGGTTGGACTGACACGTATCGCAGCCAAGAAGGCACTGGAAAGAGAACATATACCTATTGACTGGAACTCATGCAAGATACAAGAGAGACTGCGTGTCCAGGGGTGCTTTAGATGCCTGCAGTTCAGGCATAGTAAAACGGACTGCAAGAGAGAAGACGGAGGACTCCTACTACAGATTTGGTAAGGAGGAGGCACCAGTCACGAGAGTGCAGTAGTGAGACGACTTTTTCCCTCACTTTTAAAGAATCCGGTCACAGTGCCGACAGCTTACAGTGCCCGGAGTGACAAAACTGATCCTGGAAAAGCGGGGCCTCAAGAGACACCCTGCCACAAGCGATGAGAAAAGGGTGGGTGAAAACACCTAGGACCAGGAATCAGACAGCGTGTGGGTAAGTAAGTTAGAAAGATAAGAACCATCTAATACGCAGTTCTTTTAAATAAATGTGGGAAGGGCGAGTGCCGCTCACGACGTTGCAGAGGCACTCGCACGAAGGGAAGGTATGACATTTGGTCTTTCGACAGAGAATCGTTAAAGATAGGATATCTGACGAAACCGTATACGCGGTGAACCGAGATATTGGAATCACCACACACTCTGTTAAGAATGTTAATAGGTATGTTAAGACATAACTTGTAGACCGGCTGGCGTACAATTGATATGTTTCACCAAACGTCCCGCTTCGAGAGGGGAATACCTATCAGAATGAATCCACGCCATGGGGCTTACCGTGATAAATGACGGTAAGCCACCTACGTTCGTAAGAAGTAATAGTGAATCCTTTCTGAACCTCTCGCTGGTTTCAACATCACTTCTACACAGTGTCATAAGCTGGACTGGTTTGGAAGAACAATCGCTCAGCTTACATAAGTATGTGAGTTTTGAACTAATGAGCAAAAGGAAGAAACGGAAAGATGAAGATAGCGATCTAAAAGATTTTCAAATCAGGAAGCTTTTGTGGATGCTCTTGGCTTGATTGGTCCGATATGCGAGGATGTGAAGGACTTGATCGAGAGATCAGGTATCAGATAACCAAATAGCTTAGATGCGACGCGTAGTGCTTTAGCGTATAAATATCCGTTATTTGATAAACAGCGGAAATTGATACCCACGAAAGGTGCCTCAATCGGAAAAATGGTCTTCAAGGGCGCCGCTCGTTGCATCTAAGCTATTTTTATAATAGAAACAGTGGAAATTGATACCCACGAAAGGCGCCAGAATCATAAAAATAGTCTTCGAGGGCGTCACATCTACGCTACTTATTATAATAGAAACAGCGGATATTGACCCTAAGAAAGACGCCTGAATCGTAAAATGGTCTTTGAGGGCGCTGCGCGTCGCATCTAAGCCATTTGATTATCTGATACCTCATACAAGTTGTATTTTATTGTACCCACTGGCTTCATTATTTAGGAGTTTGGGACACAACAATCCTGCATGTATAATGTAGTTTTGGAGCACTGAAAACCACACCTGTATATTTTAGTCCAATTGTGGGATGTAACACTCTTTGTATCAGGTATCAGATAATCAAATAGCTTAGATGCGACGCGCAGCGCCCTCGAAGATCATTTTTCGATTTGGGCGCCTTCCATAGGTATAAATGTCCGTTATTTGATAAACAGTGGAAATTGATACCCACGAAAGACGCCCGAATCACAAACATAGTCTTCGAGGGCGCCGCGCGTCGCATCTAAGCTATTTATTACAATAGAAACAGCGGATATTGAACCTACGAAAGGCGCCCGAATAGTAAAAAGGGTCTTCGAGGGCGCCGCGTATCGTATCTAAGCTATTTGATTATCTGATATCTGGTATTTTGTTGTACCCACTGGCTTTATTATACAGGTTTCTGGTGAGCCTTCAGTGCCAAACGGCGAAATCAGAAGCAAGTAAAAACATTTTTTAGGGGAATGATAGCTGCATCATGTTTGTGTAAAGGTTCAAAAAAATTTTTTTTCAGCGTTTAATTTTTGGCGCACCGGCCCAGTCCGGGCCTGTTGAAGAAGGTCTCCACCCGGTTGAAGGTGGGATCTAGCTTTTCCGATGCGCCTTCTTATGTCTTGGTTGTTGGTCAATTCTTCATTTATTACGGTGCCGAGGTAGTTGTAGCGTGTCACTCTTTTAACAAAGGTTTAGTTGACGTATAGTTGACCATTTGTTTTCTTTTTCTTGCTAAATAGCATCAGCTTTGTCTTCTTTACATTTATATTTAGTCCTTGCTGTTGACTGTTGATACCTAATTTTGTTCATAAAGACATGTAGGTCATCTAGGTTGTCCGCAAATACTATGGTGTCATCTGCATATCTGATGTTGTTAACCGGTACCCGTTGGGTAGGACTCCTCTTTCAATTAATTGCAAAGGTTCGATAAATATTCTGTCAGAATAGAGATTGAAGATTAGAGGAGACAAAATACAACCTTGCCTCACTTCACGCTTGATTTTCACATATTCACTGTGTTCACCTTCAACTCTGACATTTACGGTCTGATTTACTTTGCAATAAAAAACAATAAATACATGTAAGTTTTAATAAGATACTTAAATTAACAAAATGATTGTTTATTATAACATTTAGTATTGCCACTGTGTCAAATATAACAAATGAATAACTTTTTCTTCGCATTCTCAATAACACTGATATTTAAAGTACCTATATAAAACATATACAGGTAAATTTGAACAGTGTATAAATAACACTTTTGTATTTGTACCTACAAAACCACCCCTGGAGTTGTATTCGAAAGAAAATGGGATCCTCAAGAGCTAAGGAGATAGAGCTCAACCAGTTGTTTACTCGAGTATGGGGGCTGCGTTTAGTACAACTATTAATCATCGAATTCTTGCTTTCTTTTCCCCGATTTTGTTTTGTTTAATAAGAGCCGCTGGTGGTTTCATTCCTTCTACTTTTCGAAAATAAGGACGATGAAGAATGATATACAGCATGAGGATGAGAATATTATCGGAGTCACGAAATGTTTAAGAAACATCAAATAAATCTATTGGTATGTAACATAGTGGTATGTAAAAGAGCAGAAGTAAAAAGAGTGGTTCAGAAGATAAAGACAGAAAAATCTGTAGCATTAGACAAACAATATTCCTAAAACTTTAAGAACAATTCACTTGTATACATAGGAAAAGTAAATATACGAAATGCGCATTGTATGACATAGGTCTCCCCTGTTTGTATCCAGAGTGCATGGTTTTGTTATACCGAGTCAAACGCTTTGTTGTAATCTTTAAACACTAATACTAGAGGACTGTTGTATTCTATAAATTTTTTTCAACGACCTGTTTTAGCGTTTGCAGGTGGTCATAGGGACCAAACTTACTTGTCTTCTGGTTCGGTACAGATCTAGTTTTTATCCAATCTCGTTGTTATGGTTCTTGTGAAGAGTTTCTACATAATACGTCTTAATAGGCTAATAGATCGGTAATTTTCTAGGTCAGTTTTATGTCTCTATATGTAGGAGGCTTCATCAAATACGTATCAACCAAGGCACAAGAGATATATGACAACTACAAGATAATAAAAAACGAAAGCTATGTAGTTGTAAAAAGAAAAAAACATAATTACTGGGAACGTTTTTCGGAAGAAAATATGAGTTTTATGGTTTACAAAAGGAAATACATGAATTGAGTATCTAAAAACTATATGCAGAAGAAGAACAAATAACGCTAGAACCGGAAACACCAGAAATCATCACAAATTAATGAATAAGTTAATATAAATACACCGCAAGAAAAACAACTGAGAAGCTGAAGAGCAAAAACCTGCAGATAAAGACGGAATATCAAACAAAATACTGAAATATTGTGGAGCAGCAATGACATAACAATTCACAACATTAATTAAAAAAAAATGTAAAAATACAATAAAATACCGAAAGAATGGAGAAAGAGCTAACTAATTCTACTATTCGAAAAAGGAGATAGAAAACACCCAGAAAACTACAGAGATATAAACGTGTTAAATACTACCCTAAAACTTACACCTTACGTTTTTGAAAAGTAAAAATATCCGTCAAGATACCGCTATTACGTAATTTTAGACAATAAACAAGTTATACAAAAATGCTTATATACAGTATGTACCTGTAAGTTGTATCCATATGAAAAACTTTTTTATTATTAATTTTACGAAAAAAAGTTATTCTTTATAAAAAGCTCTGCATGGTCCAAAACCTAAGATTTAACCATCAAATATAAAATTTTTTGAATATTATACGAGGTATGTCAAAAAGTTTGAATTTCACTCAAGAGTAAAGTAGTTTTATTTTTTACAATATTGAAAATTGCTATAACGAAAAGTTGTTTGGAATTAAAAACTGTATTCTAGTATGCAATTACATCCTTCTAATTGAAACATTTTTTTTTGAAAAATTTTGGATAACTAACATTTTTTTCAGTTATTTTAATTCAGATAACACTTTTATTATTAATTTTACCAAAAAAGTGATTCTTAATAAAAAGTTCTGCATGGTCTAAGATCTAAAATACAACCATCTTTTGTCAAATTTTATCAATTTTATACGAGGTATGTCAAAAAATATGAATTTCGCTCAAGAGTAAAATACGTTTATTTTTCACAATATCGAAAATTGTTATTATGAAAAGTTATTTAGAACTAAAAACTATGTTTCAGTATGTAATTACATCCTTCTAATTGAAATAGTCTGAACTATAAAGGTAGTTTACTTTTGATCTAAATTTATCTTTTTTGACATACCTCGTATAAAATTGATAAAATAAGATGGTTGTATTTTAAGTTTTAGACCATCCAGAACTTGTTATTAAGAATCACTTTTTTTCGTAAAATTAATAATAAAAGAGTTACCAGAATTGAAATAACTGAAAAAGTAATGACAGTTATCCATAATTTCTCAAAAATTCAATTAGAAGGATGTAATTGCATGTCAGAATATAGTTTTTAATTACAAACAACTTTTCATAATAGCAATTTCCAATATTACGAAAAATAAAGCTACTTTACTCTTGAGTGAAATTCAAACTTTTTGACATACCTCGTATAATATTCAAAAAATTTTATATTTGATGGTTAAATCTTAGGTTTTGGACCATGCAGAGCTTTTTATAAAGAATAACTTTTTTTCGTAAAATTAATAATAAAAAAGTTTTCCATATGGATACAACTTACAGGAACATACTGTAACCATATTTTATTTAAATCATAATTGAAATAAACTTTTCCGGTTTTAAGACATAATGATGTAGTTATAAAAAGAGATACATTCAAATATATGGAGCGTGCTACATAATATGGCTCGAATCATGGCTGAACTTGGGTTTTCTGAACAAAAGATATCCAAAAACTTTCTTATATAAAGGGAAATTGAGCGCAACCAATTGATACTAAAAGATGATTCAATTTTTCATATATATTTCTTTATTTTTTGATATACAATGAACCGTGTATTCTCGATCATGGCAGAACATGAATTTATTGAAATACAAAACTTCAACACATATTATATATCTTGTCATCTTTTTAGACACACTATCTTATACACTGTGTGTTTTAATAAAGGAGGTATTCCTCCTTTATTAAATATCATTTCTTTCATTCCTTTTAAGGAAAGAGAATACCAAGAAATAAAAATATAGGAACTACAATTATTCTGATTCTTTTCATTTGTCAGCTACAACTTACGAATACCTGGGAAGTATAATTACTAAGAAAGGAAAAATAAACTGAGAAATAACAAGTAGAGCAAACAAATCAAACAAGTTATATTGTGTGTTAGCCCTAATACTAGGAAAAAGAGAACTTGTACGAGAGTCAAGGATAAAAATATACAGGGTAGCGAGAAAGTATGGAAACACGGTAATTTCTCGGAAACCGCTTGAACGATTGTTATAAATTTTGGTGGGTAAGGGTATTCTAATACGGCCGCTATTATAGTGGTGATTACATTGTTGTCAAATCTTCCGTTTTTCTAGAAATCTAATGAACTTTCTTATTTTAAGTGGAATACTCTGAATATTTTTTGCGTTTTGAAGTCCTTAAGAAATACTGATTATTTTTCATGTTATGTTCCCTATACCTAAGTGCCATATTATTGCTACATTTATTAAAATAAAAATGTTTAACAAATTATACAAATTTATTTTTTTTTGACCGGGTAGATATTATTTTAGGTTCCTTCGGTCATTGGGAACAAAAAAGGTCTTTTGAAATTTTCTTTTTTGAAAGTTAATCGTTTCTGAGTTATAAACAATTTAAAACTGAAAAAAATCCTGAACTGAAAAAAAATTGAACCCAGAAAATGACGATTTCCTGGGTTCAAAAACATAAGTAAAAAATATTATTTTTGAAACTATGAAGTGCCTAAATTCAAGTTCAAACCTTATTTTATCAGATGCCGATAAGTGATTTGGTCTTATTTTATTCTAAAACATTATTTTTTAGTTGTTAATGCAGCCCGATAGCCCGTCCTCTCATATGAACTTTATTAACAATTAAAAAAAAACAATGTTTTAGAATAAATTATGCCAAAAATTCTTATAGAGAACTGATAGAAAAAGGGTTGAGCTTGAATTTAGGTACTTCGTAATTTTAAAAACGATTTTTTACTTGTGTTTTTGAACCTTGAAAATCGTCATTTTTTGATATTTTTCAGTTTTAAATTGTTTATAACTCGGAAACAATTAACTTTTGAGAAAAGTTACAAAAGACTTTTTTTGTTCCCAATGATCTAAAAAACCTAAAATAATGTCTACCTGGGCCGAAAAAATTGATTTTTATAAATTGTTAATTTTTTTTAAATAAATGTAGCAATAACTCCGAAATTATGGCATTTAGGTATAGGGAACATAACATGAAAAATAATAAGTATTTCTTAAAGACTTCAAAACGCAAAAAATATACAGGGTGTTCCATTTCAAATAAGAAAGTCCATTAGATTTCCCGAAAAACGGAAGATTTGACAATAATGTAATTAACACTATAATATCGGCCGCATTAGGACACCCCTATCCACCAAAATTTATAAAAATCGTTCGAGCAGTTTCCGAGAAATCACCGTGTTTCCATACTTTCTCGCTACCCTGTATAACACAAAACTGTTACCGACTGTACTCTATGCACAACTCAGGATAAATGTAATGGAGATGAGACACTTAAGAAGAATAGTTTGAAATACAAAATGCGAAACGTTAAGCAACGAGACTAATAGAAGATTGGCCAACCAAGAACCAATAATGAATCAAATAGCAAAAGAGGCAAATCCACTTCTATGGGCATCCGATGAGGATGCAACCCAACAGAATTACAAGGAAAGTCCACGAAGCAAAGAACATCCTAAAAAGAAAAAGATACAAACGAACAAAAAAAATGGATACAGCAAGTAGTAGATGCGAGAAAAGATAAACAAAAGTCACTCGAGGAATTGAAAATAATGGCAGTAAATAGAAAAGAATGGAAGAGATGGGTGAATGAAAATTAAAATAGCTAGCCCAAAGCTGACACCCTGATAGGGAAAAGAAAGGGAAGAAAGAAAGAAAACGCGTAGAGGTTAGCTGTGGTAAATAATATTTCTTAATTAAAGTTCAATTATTTATTACAAATTTCAAAGTTCCAAAATAGGTCATGTTTTAATAGAATATATAAATAAAATTATGTAAGTCAAGTCTTGTTTAATATGCTCTCAAATTTTCACTTCAAAAAATTATTTTGTAAAAAAAGCAAAAATGAAAAACAAACAGCGTAATGTGAATTTTTAGATTTAAATTTTCAATTACAGCGATCGCACGCTATATAAAACTCTTAAATACGTCACAATAGCTGACAGGTAACACATACGACAGATGACAGTTTTCCAAACATAAATTATTCCTCGTCGACTAGTAAACTGATTTACAATTTGCAAACGTGCCGATACAGAACATCACAATTTCAAAGTGATGTAATTATTGCCCAACAGTATATTTTTAGTCTCCTCCATATTGCGACGTCAATCATAGTGTTTATAGGGTCAATACTTTTGATATATTTTTCGTTTTCATTTTGTTCTTATAACTGACAAAAACACATTGTGTCTAAACGGGAGATATGTATATTATATTGTTTGAATTAGGTTTTTATACATTATTAGTTGGTTGTTTTATAAAAAATCCAAAGAAAAGCAGAAAGTAGGAAGGCTAGATATCGTGGGAAAACAAGTAGAAAGAGTAAATAAATATAAATATTTGGGACCCTGTTTACTTTGGAGTCGTGCTGTTTTCTTGCACAAGAAAACAGCACGACTCCGAAATTTATATGGATCATATATAGGTTGGGATGAAGAGGCACACAAAGGTTCTCGTAACGCAGCAACAAGTGCGGAATCTGAATTAGTGCGCTACTGTATATGTAATTATCTCAAAACGTTTTTTTTAACAAAAGTGATTGGTCAGTGGCAACGCGAATGGTTTCTGTCGAAATCTAAACTAAGATCGGTAAAACCAGATACACGACAGTGGAAAACAAGTGCTAGTTCACGGTTTAATCAAACGGATCAAACGCGCCTACGTACAGGACACACCAACATTACATACTCATATTTACTTTCGGCTAGTGAACGTCCCAGGAGCGACCTATGTACTAATGTCACCCATCTGTTAATTAAGTGTCCAAAATATCAAAGTGAACGTTCAATAAAAATCTACCAAACACTCTACCAGCTTTATCAGGAGAAAACTGTCCAGTAAAAGACTTACTATCTAATCTATATCAATATTTTTGTACCAAATCTAGTTATTTGTTATTTGTTAAAAATCAGTGTTAAACTTTGTTTATCAAGTAATGCCGCTAATAACCTGTTGGTGGTTGCGGTAACTTTTCTTTATAAAAAAATATTTGGGACACTGGGTAAATGAAAACAATGACCAATGTAGAGAAATCAGGATACGCATTGAAATTACAAGAAAAACATTTATAAAATGCTTTTATTTCTATTTATAGAAGGATTCTGAAAATACCGGGGATCCAACGATTTACAAATGTAGAAGTGTTAAGAAGGCTAAAGGCTACAAAAGGATGGTAAGCTGAAATATTTATTCTACATTACCAGAGGTGCGAAATATGAGATAATAAGGCTCATAATTCAAGGTAAAATTAAGGGTAAAAGATCTATAGGAAGATGAAGAATTTACTGGCTGAGAAACCGAAGAGAGTGGTATAGTTGCAGCTCAGTAAATCTTTTCAGAGCAGCCGCCAATAACGTACGGATAGCTGTGATTATAGCCAACGTCCGATAGGAGAAGGAACTATAAGAAAAAGAAGAAGAAAAAGAAAGAAAAGCGTGAATAAAACCAGTGCGTTATTTATTTTTAAATATAATGTTCCTATTCCGAGAGCTCGGTTGATGCGGTATGTGACTTTTCCCTTGTCTTTGATATTGTTTCACTGGAACGAGAATGTATCACGGAGTAACTTACCTCTGTCGCTTAGTTTGAATAGTTTACTTCAATTGTGAGTAGATACTTTGGTCTCGATTGTCTATTGAATGAACTTCAAATTAAATATCGACTGGTGGCAAAACAAGCTCGGAAGAGTATTTATTATCCTCTTATGTTTTCAATTTAATTTATTTGTATCTTTTATTTACATGTAAATTAATAATTTCGCGTCACTTAAATAGTGAAATAACTAAAAACGAGAAATATACGGGGAAACAAGATATAGAAATAGCTATTTATGCTTCCAATGAAACACCAACCAAAAGACATACAAAAGATAAACCCAAACTACAGTGGAACCTTGATAAGTCGGATTAATCGGGACCGCGGCCGATACGGGTTATCGAAAATCCGGGTTATCGAAAATCCGGGTTAGCTGAAGAATATGGTAAAAATTAATAAAATACGATGTACTTACAGATAAACTCCATCATAATTACAAAAACATGAAATACATTTGCACAGTACATCTAAATTACGTACACTTGTATACAGTATTGTTCATTTCATGGTAAAAATCTCAGTCAAACCGAAAAAATGTTTATTGTTGTCCTCGTAATACGAAAAAATGTTTGTTTTTTATGATGAAAATCGGTCTGGGTTAGCCGGACTTATCGGGGTTCCACTGTACATAGAACACACAAATTATAACTTATACGCATTAAGTTTCCATAATTTTCCAAACTAGAGGGTTTATTGGGTTGGATTTGTTTCTCTAATGTTCCAACAATTTTTAATTTAATTTGGGACGTTGTTAGTAAGAAATTACAAAGAGATCAAATTCTTGTCCTTTAACTTCCACCACTTTACTTTCTTTCCTACTTACTTTCCTTACCTCACATTAGTCTAGGGAAAAAAACTCCAAATATGGTGGACGTTATCAAAACGAAATTGAGAGATAATAGATAAAGTTTTAAAAGTATTAGACGAAGCAACGAAGCACTGAAAAACCCAAAACCTAGGAATTTTGTGCAGTAAAGTGAGTCGTCATGCAACTTTTTGCATTCGATTCGAGAGAGTGTCGGGCAATTTTGTGAACTAAATTGATCTCCGGCAGAAATTTTTCTGCATAAGTAAATGCATTTTTAAAGTGTATCTTGAAAAGATGGATAATGAAAAATTTAGAACTCAGGAAATATTGACGGAATAATGAGTTATATTTGGGGGTTTTGGAGGTCACTGAACACGAATTTTGTAACAACGATGGTCTCCGAGGTATCTGCTACCCAGGGTGGAACTCGTCGCCTGGGACGATCGAATAATTCGCGAGATGATCGAATTCTCGAAATGAAGATTGGATCGAAAAACTGAAAAACACGTGTTCAATATTTTTCAAAAATCTATCTAATGACACTAAACACGCCCCCTCACTCCAACCCCTGGAGGTGGGGTGGGGGTAAATTTAAAATCTTAAATGGATTGTTTACGTAAAAATAAGCAACTTTTATTCGAGACATTTTTTCGAATTGTGGATCGATGGCGCCATAAAGCGCTAAAGACTGCTAAATACTGCTAAAGATGCTAAAGACTGTTAAACATCGAAAAATGTCTTATTTGGGGCATATAGTGAGGGGCAGTCGATATAAATTATTACAACTGATCCTTAAAGGCAAAATAGAGGGCCGTGGAGGTGTAGCAAGAAAACAAGTTTCTTGGTTAAAAATCATTCGTGAATGGACTCAGATATCAAATGCAGGACAATGGTTTCATATTGCAGAAGATCGAGAAGCCTTCGCAATGGTGATTGCCAACGTCGGATAATTCTGATATGGCACGTGAAGAAGAAGAAGAAGGCGCTATAATAGGAAAAAACGATTTATCGTGATACCATCAGTAAATTATAGAAACGGTCTAATATCCAGAGAAATACACTTCCAAATAAAAAACCAAAAAATACGTGTTTAATATTTTTCAAGAACCTATCGAATAATATCCAACACGGTCCTCCACTCCACCCCCTGGTGGATAAACTTTAAAATCAAATAGGAATCTCCATGTTTTATTGCAGGTTTGGATTCCTCATAAAAAATAAGTAACATTTATTCAAAACATTTTTTAGAATTGTTGATAGATGGCGCTAATAAATAGTATTTTTCCGATTATAGCGCCATCTATCCATAATTCGAAAAAATGTCTCGAATAAAAGGTACTTATTTTTACGTAATGAATCCAAATCTGAAATAAAAAAGGGGACTCCTATTTAAGATTTTAAAGTTACCCCTACCTCACCCCTAGGGGGTGAAGTGGCGGGTCATGTTTGACGTTACTTGATAGGCTCTTGAAAAATATTAAACAAGTATTTTTTGGTTTTTTATTTGGAAGCATATTTCTCGGGATATTAGACTTTTTCTATAATTTACTGATGGTATCACGATAAATCGTTTTTTCCGATTATAGCCTCATCTATCCACAATTCGAAAAAATGTCTCGAATAAAAGTTGCTTATTTTTACGTAAGCAATCCAAATCTGCAATAACAAATGGGAATTTCCATTTAAGATTTTAAAGTTACCCCCACCCCACCTCCAGGGGTGGAGTGGGGGTCGTGTTTAGTGTCATTCGATAGATTTTTGAAAAATATTGAACATGTATTTTTCAGTTTTTCGATCCAATCTTCATTTCGCGAATTATTCCATCGTTGCGCGAATTATTCGATCGTCCCCGGCGACTAGTTACACCTTGGGCACCAGATACCTTGGAGACCATCGTCGTCATGAATTTTGTGTTCAGTGACCTCCAAAACTCCCAGATATAAAAATTCATTTCCGTCAATATTTCCTGAGTTCTAAATTTTGCATTTTCCATCTCTTCGAGATGCACTTTGAAAATGCATTTTCTTATGCACACAATTTTTTGCCGGAGATCAATTTAGTTCACAAAATTGCCTGACACTCTCTCGAATCGAACGCAAAAAGTTGCATGACGATTCATCTTACTGCACAAAATTCCTAGGTTTAATGCTTCGTTGCCTCGTCTATATAACCAGGACACATATCTAGAAAAAAATAGTACATTTTCATAGCCAATTACTTGCAGTACAAAAAATATTAAGGTTTATCTTCCCTTACTACGATGCTTATCCAGAAATGTGGTTATGTTTTGATCTGTAGCCGCTAGGGACGTGGCTAGCGCGGTCATCTTAGCATAATGGCGTTCCTCTGTTCAGTAGCTGTCTAGCTGTGCTAGCGCGAAGTCACTGTCTCTTCTCGTTATTTTACAACGGCTGTTTGAAATTTGTGCCGCGATCGAAAACCCCGTTAGTTGTGAGGTGAAATAATACGGTTATTCTTGGCTAAAAACAACAAACCAATTGAAATTTATCGTAAAATTTGTGCTATTTATGGGAACAGTGTGGTCACTGAAGGTGGAATGTGTCAATGGTGCATTAAATTCAAAAATGGCCGAACCAATGTGCACGATGAAGAACGAAGTGAACGGTCAAACATTGTGACTGATGAACTTGTCTCTTCTATTCAAGTGGGAGGTGTTTCGTCATCCACCATATAGTCCGGATCTTACACCTAGCGACTACCACCTGTTTCGAGCAATAAAGACCTGGCTTGCAACGCAGCGCTTTGATGACGGTGCGGAGCTACGGGACAGCGTTGAACACCTGGTTGAAGTCTTAGGCGGTAGAATTTTATGACAATGGTATTTCAAAACTAGTTCACCGCTATAATAAGTGACTGAATTTATTGGGAATTTGTTGTAGAAAAATAGTATTTGAGTGTTTCTTTCAAATATGTATACAGTAAGGTGCAAATGAAAGGAATAACTTCGTTATTTCGTAAACCGGCCACTTAAGGAAAAAATTCCGAAACAAGTCGATTTTTATTTTTAAATTATGATATTTTGACATATATGTCATACTAGTGACGTCATTCATCTGGGCGGGATGACGTAATCGATTATTTTTTTAAATGAGAAAAGGGATCGCGTACTAGCTTATTTGAAAGGTTATTTAATCCTATATTCAGTAATATCAACATTTACATAATTATTTATACAGGGTGTCCAAAAAAATATTTTAAATTATTTGACAAAAAAGAAGAATGTATGTAATTTATTTAATTCAAAATACATTATACTGCTATCAGCAATTAGAAAAAAAAAATTATATCACAAATAAACATTGCTTTTCGCTTAAATTAAATGTTCAAACTTCCAAGAGGCATGTGGCTGGCGGGAGCTGGCTTGAACATTGAATTTAATCGAAAAGCAATGTTTATTTGTGAAGTAACCATTTTTTCTGTTTTCGGGCAAGAGTAAATGCATTTTAAATTAAAAAAATTACATACATTTTTCTTTTCTTTTTTTTTGGCAAATGATTTAATTAAAAATTTTTTTTTGGACACGCTGTACAAATAATAATTATGTAAATGTTTATATTAGTGAATAGAGAACTGAATCACCTTTCAAATGAGCTAGCACACGACCCCTATTCACATTTAAAAAATCATCGATTACGTCATCACGCCCAGATGGATGACGTCACTAGTATCAATTTATTCCTTTCATTTGCACCATACTGTATGATAAAATCTTTTTCTTGTACTAATTTTTTTTCTGTTCCAAACGTAACGTACTTTCTGGATAGCCTGCATATTATAATCAACGCTAACAAACACATTGAAATTTTTCAGATTTATATAAAAACCCTGGAATTTTTTTACAAAATGTAAAGACAAATTTTTATTTAAAATAGAACAAATGCATTTTGCTGAATTAAATCAGAGTATAGTATAATAATTAATCAATAGTCAATTGTCAATAGTGTGTCACCGAGTTTCATAAAAATATTCAATTTATTTATATGCAAATTTTGATCTATATATTTCTATTAATCATTGTTAAATTTAAACCATACATTCTGCTTATGCCCACGTTTCTATTGAAATGATTGAGACATGGAAGAACGGGTACACTAATTCAAACAAAAAATAATATTCAAATGAAGATTCCGGCATATAAATTTAAAATGTCAGATCTCAGTTTCGATTTTTCTATTTTATACATTTTAATACTTATTTAGTTTTAGTTATTATTTACCTTCTATTTATTTATAATAAATCAGAACATATAATTGTATAGGCCAGTTATGGCTAAATGTTCAACTCCTATGTCCTAAAGCTTAATATTGTTCTGAAGCTATTTCTTTGTGGCATTTATGTAATTAACTATTCTAATTGGAAAATAAGGCAGAATATAAATTTAAAAAATGATTTTATTGACGTTTTGACTTCCACCTCAGACGTCAGATTAAATTAAATTATTGGAAGAATTTTTTTACTAAGCAACAACATTCTTGTTTAATTTATTAATGTTTTGTATTTTGATAACGACGTTCGAGGTGGAAGTCTAAACGTCAATAAAATCATTTTTTAAAGTTAAATTGTGGTTTATTTCCCAATTAGAATATACTGATATCCCAATTAGAATATCCCAATAATCTCTCTCTCTCTCTCTCTCTCTCTCTCTCTCTCTCTCTCTCTCTCTCTCTCTCTCTCTCTCTCTCTCTCTCTTGTCGTTTCCCCATTACTGAGGATCGTGAGGACATTCCTAATAATGTTTCTCTATTGGTCTCTATCTTCAGCTGCTCTAAGAGCTTCGCAGAATGAGTTTCCAGCTGAATTCTTTATTTGGTCGGACCATCTAGTTGGTGATCGTCCTCTTGATTATCTCCCCGGAACGTTTCCAGAAACAATTAATCTCTTCAAACTGTCGTCACATCTGCGAACCACGTGACCAAAGAATTGCAGAATTCGTTGCAGACATATTGTGGACAGCCTTTTTTTAATATTGAGTTGGTTCAGAATGGAAACGTTCGTCCCATGAGCTGTCCAAGGTATGCGCAGCATTCTTCTCCACCACATCATCTCAAAGGCATCAATTTTTTGGGCTCTCGCATGCGCGAAGAGTCCAAGTCTCTGCTCCGTATAGAAATATTGAGAATACAAGGGAATTCACAAGTCTCATCTTAATATTTTGAGAAATAGATCTGTCTTTCCAAACTTTAGTTAGGCGACCCATCGCATTTTTTGCCATACCAATACGTCTCCGAACTTCTGCTTCACAGTTACCATCGTTAGTTATACTAGACCCGAGATAGATAAAGGTGTTTACTATCTGGTATTCCTGTAACCTGTTAGTCAGTTGAATAGTGTCGAATCTGTCGACCACCATTTTCCCAATAATACTGAAATATAATTGATATTATCGTAAGTACACCCACAAACGATACCAGATATATGTGTTTCAAAATACGTAATATTTGTTTAGCATCTCGTAGACAGAAATCAAGAAACGGAAACTTGAATGCTTGGTCATATTATGAGACACAATAAATGCCGTATATTGCAACTAATAATACAGGGTAAAATAGAGAGCAAACGCGGACCCGGAAGGAGACACACATGGCACATGAAGAAGAAGAAACATAAATCAGTAAACAACTAGATCATAAATCATAAACAAACTCCACTTCGGTTTGGCAGACTGAAAAGTAATGAGCATGGCGGAGAACGAAATATGTCATTCTATAAATATAAAATATCGCTCGAACTTCTACTAAATAACCTAGAGGTCGAACTCCCTATGATCTTATTAAGGCGAAGTTAAGGTACGAGCAGAACAAGTGAACATGCCGAAGATACATGGATGAGCGCGATGTAGGTCGCGATCGCGGTCGAGGTTTACATCGATGGCGTGCAGAGCATACCGAAGATACCTTCCTTTCAGTGTTCTTTGCGGTTTCCATATACTTAACCAAAACTTGTCGCAAACTGATTACAACCAGAAATGAATAAATACACCAGCCGTATTTCCGGCGACTGTCACGTGGTTTAAAAACCACCAATAAACTTTACTTTAACACGCGATCAGCAGCTCGATCGCGATGTAAAACAAACTATTTTGTTTAGGCATCGACATTGCTGTAAACCGCGACGATAGGTCGCTAGGGTGAACGGGTGACATATTCTTGGTATGTGCTATCTCATAAAAAAATGAAGGTTTGTTTTGACATCGATGTAGCGACCGCGATCGCGACCTACACCGTGAACATTCATGTATCTTCGGCATGTTCGTACCCTAAGGCAGCAAAATTTAATTTCGGCGGAAAAATAAGGTGGCAAGAATTTGAAAATTCAACTTTGCTGAATATAAGTTTATTTTGTCTAAAAAATATAAGACATTTTAAAAGAACTCTCTAATGTTAAAATAATATTAAACATTTTATAATGCAATATCCATAACATGATCTAATTACCATACTTTTGAATATAGCATTTGATATGCATAATACAATGATAATTAATAAAATTAGCCATATCATCATTTCATTTAGAGAGAGCAACGAAGCCACTTTTAATACCGATTATTACTGGAGCCCTATCAGTGGTTATTAATAAAAACGTGCAAATTGGAATATTTTTACGTGTAGCTTTAATAATTCTTCTGTGGGCAACATACCATCAAAAACATTCAAATAAAACACATATTGTACAATGCTGAAATACTCCGTAGATTCGTCATACGGTAGTGATAATACAATGCATTTATTAATGTTTCCGTGTAAAATATCTTCAAAAATTTTGTCTAATTCTTTCTTTTTTATGCATTACTCTTGTCGTAGTTATTACATTTACATTACATTACATTTGTTCTCAAAGGTAACATAATTCTCACTAGGAATGCATAAATTAGAAGGGTGAAATAATCAGTAATATGGTTGAAATTAAGAGAACCTGGAAGACGTATTTTAAGGAAATATTAAATAAGAGACAACCTTCAATTCATCAACAGCGGCAGCAGCAGGCACAACAGGAAGTACAACAAGAGCTGGGGGAAGATGAAGAAGAGAATAAATTAACTAGACCTCTAACGCTAGAGGAGATCCGAACGGCAATCCAAATACCAAAAAGCAATAAAGCGCCGGGAATAGATAAAACACCGGCAGAATTACTCAAGCAAGGAGGAAATAAAATTGACTCAACAGATGTACCAGCTAATTCAGAAATATAGAGAGAAGAAAAAATCCCCCAACAACGGAAGAAAAGTATAATCTGCCGTATTCATAAAAAGGGAGACAAACTGTTATGTCAGAATTATAGAGGCATCTCTTTACTTTGTTCGGGATACAAAATACTCAAAAACATTCTTAATCGAAGACTTCAACCTCCCACTGAAAAAATCATCGAGGAATATCAAGCAGGGTTTAGGCAAAATAGAACTACCATCGACCAACTACTTACAGTTAAACAAATTCTAACCAAAGCATGGGAATATGACATGGACATTTACAATCTCTTTGTAGATTTTAAACAAGCCTATGATTCAATAGATAGAATAATTCTACCTAATATATTTCAAGCATACCATCAAAGTTGATACAACTAGTGCAAATGAAAATTACAGAAACATAAGCACATGGCTCCAACGCTTTTTAATCTTGTTCTTGAATATGTAATTAAACGGTTGACGGTGAGCGCAAATAACATACTTACAGACACATCTACCCAATTAGCAGCTTACGCAGATGATATAAACATAATGAGCAGAACAATGAATGCGGCGGAAGAAACATACGCTGAGTTGAAACAGAGTGCAGAAGCTGTAGGGCTAGCAATAAATACAAATAAAACAAAACTAGTCATACAAACCAGATCAAATAGACCAGCGCAATAACAACACTTTATAGACAATATAGAATTTGTGAATAGATTCACGTACTTAGAAATGGACCTGGTCGCAAACAATGAAGAAGAACCGGAAATAAATAGAAGGCTTATGCTGGTAAATAAAGCTTATTTCGCGATGGCCCACATATTAAAATCGCGAGATGTACACCGGAAACAACAAAACTCCGGATTTATAAAACAATAATTAGGGCAATAGTAAGGTATGGTTGTGAAACATGGGTTATGACTAGTGTGACCAACTCCAATTTAGTCGAATTCGGGACAAGACTGAAAAAACTACCTAAAATCCGGGATTTTTCAATGAAAATCGGGCCATTTTTTTTAAATATAATACTTTAATATCATCATTTTATTTGACATTTTTATGTTGACAAAAATTTTTTTGATGAAATAGGTTATAATAATAATTACATTTTTGTTTTTTGATTTTTTTTGTTTTTGACGTTTCGACTTTCAAGCCGGAAGTCTTTCTCAAAAAACGAAAAATTAGAAAATCAACTAATGTTGGATTTCCATGTAAATTAAACCTTGGGTTAAAATATAATTATCATTTTTTGATATTCATGTTTTTAAATCGTCTCTTCAGAAGACGATAATTAAAATAAAGAAACCGGAAAAAGTCCAGAGTTTGAATTTTTGTAGAACTATAATACGACGATATAAAATGCATGTGTTTTGGATGTGGTATTAGTATAACAGTCTAGAAATTGTCGACTTTTTTTCGTCCCACCAATTCAATTTGATGTGATTCTTAGAAGAATGATGTATTAAAAACTTCAATATGGAATTTTACCAAAACGTTGAAAATTCGGATGGCCCGGAAGCCTTGTCCGGGACGCCGGGACACGACTTCGTAATTCGGGCCATGTCCCGGATTTTTCGGGCCAGTTGGTCACACTAGTTATGATTAGTGTGACCAACTTTAATTCAGTCAAATCCGGGACAAGGCTGATAAAAATACCTGAAATCCGGGACTTTCAATGGAAATCGGACCATTGTTTTTTTCGGAAGACGATAATTATAATACTTCTTCTTCTTCTTCTTCTCGTTGTCCTTATTCCCAATAAGAGCGTCAGACTTTGCTATCACCTATCTATCTTTTACCCATTTCTTCCACGCCTTCCGGTCACCTGCCATTTCCTTCATCAGTTTCACTGTTTTTCCTCTCTTGGTCCCGATTTCCTAAATTTGATCCATCCACCCCTTTCTAGGGCTGTCCCTTCTTCTGTTCCCCTGCCTTTTCGCAACTGTCACCTTCTTTACTAGTCTGTTCTCGTTCATTTTAGTTATATATCCAAATCAATTCAGTTTTCTTTTTTCAATTTTTTTCCCTATTGGTTCCTGGTTTAGCACGTTTCTGATGTTTTCGTTCCTTTCTTTGTCCATCTTCGTCTTTCCAGCTTTTTTTCTCAGCTGCTTCATTTCTGCTGCGTTTATGGCACTTTCATGTCTTTTATTTGTAACCCATGTGTAACATGTATTTTTGTTATCTGGGTGATTTCCCTATTTAAAATTTATAAGTCTAGTATTCCGTCGTTCGATAAAAATTAGAATACAGAAACGAAAAAAAATCCACTGTTTTAGTTTTCGTAGAACTATAATACCACGATATAAAATGCATGCGTTTTGGATGTGGTATTAGTATTACACTCTAGAAATTGTCGACTTTTTTTCGTCCCTCCAATTCAATTTGATGTGAATTCTTAAAACCTATTCAAAATTTCAAAATAGAATTTTTCCAAAACGTTGAAAACTCGGATGGCCCGGAAGACTTCTCCGGGACACCGGGACACGAATTTGTATTTCGGGCCATGTCCCGGATTTTTCGGACTAGTGGGTCACACTAGTTGTGACACAGAAATCTGCCAATGCAATATAGTCGACGTGTTTAAAAGAAAAATATTAATAATAACAATAGGGATAATAAAGGAATGTATGGACAATATAGCGAATCAACTCTAGCACAATACACTAAACTGCAGAGATTACGGTGGAGAGGGTACGTGGTCCGCATTAATGAAAATAGAGATCCTAGAAAGTTGCTAAATACAAGAATGCAAGGAAAAAGACCTGTTGGAAAACCAAAAAAGAGATTGAAAGACGAATAGATGAGGATGCCAAAAACCTACTAAAAACGAGTTAATTTAAAAACAGCAGTAAATCGAAATGACTGGAGAAGCTTGCTGAAAGAGGCCAAGGCCCGGTTTGGGCTGTAGTGCCATTGGATAGATGGATGGAGGAATGCACACGGCTTCCATGAAAAAAAAAATATATAAAACTATATGATACATTATTGTAATTTTATAGTACCAACTGATGGAAAAATTATTTCTTGATCTTTGCTGGTAAAAGTTTTAATTGTTTGTTGTGTAACAATAAAACGAGCGGTTCGTATTTATATACGACTTTATTAATTTATTTATACAAGTTTACTTTACAAACTCTATCTTAAACTAACTTAGATCCTGTTCTAGAAATGTCTACCCATCTATAGGCCTGATGAACATTCTGGATTGATCTTCGCTCACAGCGCGGTCGCTTCTCTGACGTCATGCCTACTACGTGTCCGGACGGTTGGAATTCGCTAGTCGTGGGGACCGTTTATTGAGCCAATTCGAAACTCTTTTGTTACAGTTGTTTAAAGCACTTTAACTCCTGGGCCTATTTATCCTCATAAGTTGTCACAGCCTGGCCACTTTTTGTCGCTTGAATAAGTTCTACTCTCGTGTATCAAATTCATATACATATGCTCAGGGAGAGTACCTGTTGTGTATTATGTATGATACACATAAGAGTCAAAGTGTAACGATAGAGAATGTTAGGGCTTGTTAATTCACAGTACAATTGATGAACCCCTAAGGGTACAAAAATGCCGATGATACATGGATATGCGAGGTGTAGGTCGCGATCGCGGTCGCTACATCGATGTCAAAACCAACCTTCATTTTCTTATGAGATCGCACATACCAAGGATGTGTCACCCGTTCACCCTCGCGACCTATCATCGGGGTTTACAGCGATGTCGATGCCAAAACAAAATAGTTTGTTTTACATCGCGATCGAGCTGCTGATCGCGTGGCAAATTAAAGTTTATTGGTGGTTTTTAAACCACGCGACATTCGCCGGAGATACGGCTGGTGTATTTATTAATTTCTTGTTGTTATCAGGTTGCGACAGTTTTTGGTTACATGGAAACCGCAAAGAACACTGAGGAAGGTATCTTCGGCATGTTCGTACCCTTAGTCAGAAGTATCATGAGACACCTTGCTGTTTTAAATAGCTTATGTGTTACGTTTCTTCCGAAATTTCATTTTACTTTAACATTCAAGTCTATCACTATGCCTTCTAAATATATTTTTTAGATCAAGCTCAGATCAGATTTGTTATCTGTTGAACGATTCGCAAAGGCAGCAGATATTAGAAGTATTTAAAATTTAAATAAAAGTATAAAATATCTACTGACGAAAGAATTAGTGATTTTTATTAGAGTAAAAAATATGAGTGCCCATAATGTCCACGTTATTTTTTTTCTGAACGCTTAGTAGATGTTTACATTTTAAGAAAAATTGAAAAGAGATATGTTCTGTCTTTTTAAAACACGAGCACAATGTTTCACCTTGATTCTCATGATAAGGCTATTCTCCTTTCGTATCTTGCTCTCTTGAGATCTAAATTTCAATATTATGAATGTTTTGAGGTTGTAACGACCTTTATGGCTGGTTGTTTCTACATAATGTATTGTCGAATACGTATACAAATATGCGGAATGGGTATATATTATTCAAATCGTCTTCATTACAGATACTGTCTTTTTGATTTATACTATCCTGATACAACTAAGCTCCAAGCAACTCAAGGGACTCGGATAGGATATATACATACCTTTCTTTTTAAGACCGACTTTTAATATTATTTGTATAGTTTTATTATGAGATAAACCTATTTTATGGCTAATTTTCTTCGTCTCTTTCGCATTTGAAATTAAATGAGACATTAGTGAAAATTTGTAGTACGGCCAAACAGTTAACAGGCCAAACAAGTTAAATGTTGATGAATATTTAAGACTACTTATGAAAAGAAAAAATAAAAAGCACAGAAGACAAAAATATGAAATAGAAGGAAATAATTAAAATATATAAACTCAGGAAAGGAACAACAAAAATCAGGTGTAAGTAAGAGTAAGAGACGGAAGTGGAAGAAGAAGAAGAAATTACAGAAATGGCAGAAGAAGAATAAGGAAGATTTAGAACTGCCTTGAACAATACAGCAAAACTAGCTTGTGGAATCACAAGAAATAATAGGAAAGAGTGGATCATATGACACTATGGTGGAATGAGAAGGTAAAAACCGAAATAAAAGAGAAGAACTTATGGAAACAATACATGCAAGACAAAATGCAACCAAAATATGAAAGATACAAAATATAAAGAATACAAGTTAAAAATTGGAACAATATTAACCCATGACAAGGATATAATCAAAAGATGGAGAGAATATTTCGAACAAGTATTGATCGGAGAGCAAGGCAAAGCAAAGGAGAATGAAAACAACGCAATTGGCGGATTAGAAGAAAACACAGTACAAACAGAAGCTATGCAGTAAGAAGAACTAGAAGAAGTAATGGAAAAGAATACTGAGAAAGCTCTTGAGAGCGACGAAGTTAGTCCAGAAATATTGAAATATATAGGAGAAAAGGTAAAGAATAGATTATTATACATTCTATATCTACTCTGGAAGGAAACATATTTCCCAGGGAATGATCAAATGTAATAATTGTACCCGTGTACAAGAAGAGACGCAAAAGAGGCTGTCAGCACTAAATAGGTATATCCTTATTATGTGTAGTAGCAAAACTACACGAAATAATAATAGGAAGAAAATCAGGGTAAAATCAGGTGATCATATTATTAGAGTCACCTCAAAAAAATTTACTTTTGTTTAATAATGGTATGTAGGTTTTTTCTTTATACGGTCCACGTTGGCTTTGAAACTTTAGAAATGGATGCTATGTTTCTGTTGGAGTGATTAGTATTGAATATTAAAGTTTTTATTTCTGCTATTTTCCTTGGTGAGATGTCTTTGGATTTCCCATGATGTTCTGGTACCGCTAGTGTAACGAACGCGCAATTTTTAATAAATTCACAAAGAATAGTACATGCCTGTCAGAATATCACTAGAGAGCAATGGAAACTCGCAAAGTTTATTATAACTCTAAACACCAAGAATACAAAATAATAGGCACACGAGTTGCAAGCTAGGCTGGGCAGCACTGACAAACAATGGCATCTGAGTCATGCATTGCCACATATGCGTGTTACCACTATTGTCAGACTATTTATTGCTAACAAGACAGCCAAATGGAAACAAATCCATTAATATATGATACAGCTCAATTATATACCCTTTCTCTAAAACAGCGGTTCTCAAATTTTTTGAGTCATGTACCACCTATAGTTCCTTTTACTATTTTTGGTACCACCTATATTTTTAGATTGTATTATCAAGACGTACTAAGTACTACTATTTTAATTTTTTTTTTGTGTTTTGTGTACCACCACAAATAATAATATGTACCATCGGTGGTACATGTACCACAGCTTGAGAACCGCTGCTCTAAAACATTGAATTTTACTAGGTGGCTCTAATAATATGATCACCCACTGTAAGCGAAGTAAATAAAAGTATGTAATATGTGAAAACAATAAATACAATAAGAACACAAAATATGCAACCGCAATCATTTGAAACAACAACGACATTGTTAGACAGGGAGGTAGTTTAAGCCCAGTACTTTTTATAAATGTAATAGAGGAGATAGTGAAATAGCTATTTGTATAACAAGGGAGGAAAGTGCTACTTTTCCTCCCGAGAATGAAGTTTACTGCCCGACGCGTAGCGGAGGGCAGTAATCATTCAAGGGAGGAAAAGGCACTTTACTCCCATGTTATACATATGGTTTTTCCACCGTCCTCAAATAACAAGTCATTTTTTCATTTTTACTTAATTTATTTATGTAACTAACCAACAAAATTTGTTAGAACTAAAACTAATAAGTAGGTACAATATAACTGTCAACTGTCAATAATATAAGTCAAATTATTAATGTAAACATTGTTAAATCAGAATAACAATTTACTGTTTTTTACCATTCTGCAAAACACAGAGTGTTTTTAAATAAACGTTAAAATGTATAGATACTTACGTAATAGAAAATAGATATTGTACAGGGCGTCAATAAGTTATATTTCATGAATAAAATACCATGACGTCACTTTTACTTTTCCTCCCTAGGGAGGAAAAATATTTTCCTCCCTAGGGAGGAAAAGTACAACTTTGCTCCCTACAATCAGGTCCGGAAAAGTATACTTTCGGTAGAGGTAGGTGGAAAAAACATATACCATTTTCCTACTGTAAAAGATATCTTATATATCTGAATTGCCATTATGAGGGAGGCAGACAGAATTAACTACTTTGTTTATTAGAGAATGTGTGTTTTTTTATATATGTGTGAAATGAAACTTTGCTTGGGTTTTTATTATTTCACTTGTTTTATTTATATTTGCGTGCGTGTAATAACCGCGCTCTGTATAAGCTTGAATATGTATTGAAATAAACAAGCATTTAACTATGTGTAAAAAACGAGATGAAATAATTTATTGATATTGACTCATATTTGTAGTACATAGTTATTTGTATCATGTTTATCTAAATAAAACCGTGTGATGAACAAAAATCAATAAATAAAATGTTTAAATAATATTTTGTTTTGTACTACCATTATAGGATTATTAACTGTTTTATTGTGGTCGATATCTATAAAATAAAAAATTAACATCATATAAATATCTATTTCGGCTATTTTCGTTTTTTTAATCCTCTCTCTTTTGGACAATAATAATTTATTTCCAGCTTAAATATATGATTGCTTCAAATATATTACGAGGAATACAATAAGATTCTGTTCTTAAAAAATGTGTTTTTGATAAAATAGATAGAATGATATTTTGTTACATTTTTCTCAGTTTTTTAAGTCTTTTCTTCTTCTGGTCATCATCATTCTCTTAGCCTTTATCCCTATGCGTGGTCGGCTTCCCTAATAATAATAATATCGTATGGCATTTTTGCCGGGGAGGTCGGCTTCCCTAATTGCATTTCTTCATAAGTTTCTATCTTGGGTCATATCAACATCAATCCCCTTTACCGACATGTCCTGCCTCTCTCAATCCGTCTCTCCCCAAATCTTCTTTGGTCTTCGTCTCCTGCTTTTTCCACGAACTCGCAGTTCAGCTCCTTAACCTATGCTCCCTCATTTTGGCATTAATTAGTGCCACCCCGAGACTTATTTTCTTCTTATGGTACCAATTTAGTTCCAAGTGATGTCATGGGAATACGTGACAACAAAGTACATCAGGCTTTTAGCTATATTTACTTAGGACATGAAATCAGAATAGGCAAAGATACTCATACCTGTGGGATTCAGTGTCATGTAGATTTAGGATGAGCAGCATTTGGTAAGATGCGACATATTATACAAGAAACGCTGGCAATTTGATTAGTGAAAAAGTTTACAACCAATTTATACCATCAGAATAACATTAGTCATATAATAATGAATATACGGTATAGTAGAGGATATATACGATCTGCACCGATCTGTTTAATGGATAAAAATTATTGGATATGTAATTTAGCATGTTAACAATTACAAAAAACAAGGGTTGCCCGATCTAATCTTGTTCTAACTATAATTAATTAATAATTAAAAACTGTCTTTTTTTTTATAAATTTTTAAAAAAAATTTTCGACTCGGGCAGATATTATTTCAGATTTTTTGGATCATTCTAAACAAAAAAGACTTTTTGTTTTCAAGGCTTTTTCAAGACTTTTCAAGGCTCAAAAACACAAGTAAAAACTATCAATTTTGTAATCATTAAGTACATAAATCCAAGCTCAAATCATTTTCTATTAGGTCTTGATAATAATTTTAGCCATGTTTTATTCTAGAATATATTTTTTTAATTGTTAATAAGGAAGGTTTCTTATGGGGAGACGGGCATTAACAACTAAAAAATAATGTTTCAGAATGAAATAAGTCCACAAGACTTATCAAGAATTGATAAAATAAGGTTTGAACTTGAATTTAGGTAGGTATATCGAAATTTCAAAAATGATATTTTATACTCATGTTTTTGAGCCTTGAAAATCGTCAGGTTTCGTTCTTTTTTCAGTTTTAAATTGTTTATAACTAGAAACAATCAACTTTAGTAGAGAAAAATTACAAAAAAGTTTTTTGTTTAGAATGATCCAAAAAATCTGAAATAATATATGCCGGGGTCGAATTTTTTTTTAAATGTGTCAAAAAAGTAGTTTTTAATTATTAATTATTTATAGTTAGAACAAAATTAGATCGGGCAACCCTTGTTTTTTATAATTGTTAACATGCTAAATTATATATCCAATAATTTTTATCCATTAAACAGATCGGTGCAGATCGACCTTATATCGTATCATTAGAGTAATATGGTTTCAACACACTAACACTGACTAAAATATCTGTCAGTAGATTAAGAATAACTCAAAGAGCAATGCTTGAGATAACAAGAAGATATATGTATAAAAGCAACCAGGATAGTAAGAGTACCGAAACAACAGATGCCATAGACAAAATTAAGCCAACTGGAGATGGACTTGGCATATGGCAAGTTTAATTTATAGTAGGTTAAAGACGCATACAATGGAGAACTAGAAAAACAAAAGACCACTAACAAGATAAATGGACGACTTACGAAAAACAGCTGGAAAATGGATCCAATAAGCACAGAATAAAGGACAATGGAAGAGGATGTAGGAAACCCATGTCTAACATTGGATTCAAGAGGTTGACAGATGGTGATAATGATGATATGCTATATAAGACGAAGACTCAAAATCAAAATTTGAAGCCAAGGATTAGAAGAGTTAATTTTATTTTAATCTCTGAATTTTTGATTCTCTTGAGCCACGAATGTTGGTAGACATCCTGTATATTAGTATCACTCTTCAAACTTTTATAAAATTTTAAAACTTATTTTACTGTATCATATTTGCTGTAATTTTTTCTATATCACATTTTTCTAACAATACCGTGCAACAATGTTTTAACTACAACTACATAATTAATTGAAATTTATCGTCTTTTTAAAACCTTTTTATATACTTGGCTTGGTTGGTGTCACGGACTCCGCAAATTTTGTAATCCATTTTAAAAATAGTTCTAGGCTACCTAGACACCTGAAATTTTCAGGATAGCTTAGAACTAGCTAACAATGCAATATTTAACTGCTCTTATACAGGGTGATTAATTAGTGGGGTGAAGCTCCGTAGATCCGTTATAGTAATGTATAGCGATAAAACTTAATAACAAAAATTGTAGCGAACTTTGAGCTTCACATTAAAAAATTAGTTAGAATGTTATAGGGTGTTCGATAACATAGTGGCAGACCAAACTTATGTTTTTTTAAATAGAACACCCTGTATTTTATTTTATATTCAAAATCTTCATAACTTTTCGATTACAAAAATATAAAGATTTGGTATGTTATACGGGGTATTTACAAAGTTATAACCAATTTTATATGAAAATCGTAACAAGTTTAACTACCTGTATAAATAAAAGCAAGCACAAGGTCAATCGTTTGTTGACGTTATATTTTTTTATTTATTCTCAAAATTTTCGTAAATGGTTGTTTTGCTAATTTTCTTTATATTGAATACAGGGTGAGTCAAAACGTAAGTACATTACTTTCTCAGTAATTTTAAATAGAACACCCTGTATTTTATATCATTATCGAAAAGTACCATTACCATACTATAATTTTTGTATAACCTTCCATATGTGTAAATTTATTAGTTTTCGAGATATTTTCATTTTTCAGAGCAAAATTATTAATAATTACAGGTCTAAATCTTTCTAAATTTTAAGTAAGCTATGACTGAATAATTTTCTAAAACTTACAATTTACGATTACTGATTATCAATCTGTAATCAAAGTTGGCTACAATTTTTGTTATTAACTTTTATTACTATCTATTACTTATAACGGATATACAAAGCTTTACCCCACTGACCAATCACACTGTATGGATCAATCGATTTTTTTTAATTTCAAACTATTTTAAAAATGTGACTAATGCAGTGATATTTTAAAGTACGTTAATAAATCGATATCTACAAATTGATGGTGCCTTAGTGGCATTAGACTGCAGATCAAGAGGTCCCCAGTTGGAACCCGGCTATTGTGTATCTTTTTTAAATTGTTTTAATAAATAATTAAAAGTTTATATACTTAAAATTATATATGCCATTTTAAACAACCGTGGTATTATAAAAAATACTATTTTATACTAGTGTAATTTTTGGAATCATAATTATAAATAACAGTTAATACACCTACTAAAAATTCATATTTTATTAGTTAATTATTCTTTCCAAACATGTTGTGTCCTATGTATACAGGGGGTAACAAAAATACAGGTCATAAATTAGATCACATATCCTGGGACCCAAAATAGTTCGATTGAACCTAACTTACCTTAGTTCAAATCTGCACCTAAAAAAAGTTACAGCCCTTTGAAGTTACAAAATAAAAATAGATTTTTTTCAATATATCGAAAACTGTTTAAGGTTTCTTATTGAAAACGGACATGTGACATTCTTATGATAGGAAAATCTTAAAAAGAAATTATAGTGAAATTTGTGCACCCCATAAAAATTTTATGGGGGCTTTGTTTCCTTAAACCCCCCCAAACTTTTGTGTACGTTCCAATTAAATGATCATTTTGGCACAATTACACACAAAACACAATGTTTTTAAAACTTTTTTGCCTCTTAGTAATTTTTCGAAGAGTTAGTTTTTTTTAGATATTTTGAATATTTTGTCAAATCCACCACATATTTGTGTACACTGTTAAGTACGATTTTAGAGACTTTGTAATAATATGAAAATTTATTTATAAATTACAGTTTGAGGTATACTTTGAAAAATATTAAAAAAGAAGCCACATCTCGATTAAAACTGGTTTTTCCAAAAAGTACAAAGAGACAAAAAAGTTTTAAAAACATTGTGTTTAACTAATGGTGCAGCAGTAATAGTTTAATTGGAACGTACACAAACATTTGGGGGGTTTAAAGGCACAAACCCCCATAAAATTTTTATGTAAACATATTAAAAAAGAAGCCGCATCTCGATTAAAACTGGTTTTTCCAAAAAGTACTAAGAGGCAAAAAAGTTTTAAAACATTGTGTTTAACTAATGGTACTACAATAATAATTTAATTGGAACGTACATAAAAGTTTGGGCGGGTTTAAGGGACCAAAACCCCCATAAAATTTTTATGGGCTGTACGAATTTCACTATAATTTCTTTTTAGGATGGTCATGCCATAAGAATCCCACATGTCCATTTTCACTAAAAAATCTCTAATAGTTTTCGATATATCGGAAAAATCGATTTTCATTTTGTAACTTCAAAGAGATGTAACTTTTTTTGTGTGTATATTTGTACTAAGATAAGTTAGGTTCAATCGAACTATTTTTGGTCCCAAAATATGTGATTTAATTTATGACCTGTATTTTTGTTACACCCTGTATATGTACAATAACAAAACCGTGATATTATAAAAAGTACTTTTTTATTAGAGTGCAATTTTTGGAATTTTAAGCATTTTATCGTTAAATCGTTTATCGTTAAATTATTTTATATTCTTTCCTATAAATACTAAAAAGGTTTTATTATAGACAAGTTCTTTTTTATAAAAGTGTAATTTTATTGCTTTATCCGGTTAATCTGATTTATATTACTACAGCTCATAACTTTAATTTTTATAACTTTCCATACATACTGCACCGATGTTTTATACCTTTTTTAATATCAATGGAGCAAAAATAGCTGTTTACATTCTACACGTAGTATATCGACATTTTTATTTTGAAGCACAATAGAATCTGCAGACATTTCACCCTTCGGGGTCCGTCTTTATACAATTTTCTCGGCGAAAATGTGAAATAAATATCAAATTGATATTTTACCGTAAGTTTTCTATGTGCAGAAGAGGGTTCCCTACAAAAATTGACCACGTTCTTTTTATCCTTACTTTTAAAGGTGTGATAACGGATGAAGGGTTGGACCTGTGGGACTTAAAAAAGCCTTGCGATTGGTTATTGTTTAGTGACAGATCCTATTGTCCCTTGTATTGTATATGCTATATACACACATAGGAAGAGTCTACGTTTACTTTTAAAAAGAGACCTAATACCTTCTTTAAACCAACCTGTTTTGTATAAATAATAACCCATTTGAAGTGATTACTAATGTCTAATAAAATTACGAAAATGCCTCTCAGAAATGTCAAAAATATCGAGAAGTACAATTAAAAGGAAATAGGTCATTGTCGAAATAAGAAAAAAAAAAACAAAATTAATACAAAGTATCGCCTTCATTCTGGTATATTAAGGCTCTTCATCTGTCGTTCATAGACAAAATGAGATTGTCGATACCCTTTTGAGGTACATTCTTCTATCAGACGTTCTCGGAAACCAAACGGCTTGTATATATTACCCATATGTGGAGCAATTATTCGTTGAAGCATGTCTCATACATGCTCGATGGAATTCAGGTCGGGAGATTATGCTGGCCAGGACAACACACCTACGACAGGACAGGCCAGGACACACATTTTTACCTACGTTGGTAATGGCCATTAGCCGGTATGTCACTGGGTGTGCAACATGTGAACGAGTATTATCATGCATGAGGTGGAACTTTTGACCAACCGCATCAGCAAACGAATAAATGACAGGTTTAGTCCAGGGTAATAAGGTTTTTTCCATGACACTCGAGCAGCCAGGGTACTGAAACGTTTTTTCGACAGGTAATACCTATGAGAACAAATTGTAACTATTTTCTGCGTAGGATCTGGCGGCCATTCTTACTTATAAACAATTGATTGTCAAAAAACGGCATTTTTTTCGTTTTTTTTTTTCAAATCAATGGAAAACAGTGTACCCTGTGGTTACATTAGTACAAACATCTTTGAGATCATGGAAAAACCTTTAAAATGACGTATTACAAAGATTGATACACTTATTTATTGTTAATATAATTGAGAAAAAAGGTCTAAATTGCAATAAAATTAATTTTGCAATAACTATTCTAAAAATTGGTGTACATCTTTGAAATTTTTGTCAAATGAGGGTTCATCTGTGCTTAACACGTGACAAAAATTCCGAAGTGATTCATTCAATTGTTTATATTTTATTCAAATTGTTTATCCCAGAGAGCTTTTTTTGCAATAACATAAGTCAGAAAAACAGAATGTTAGAGCCATTCTGCAGGTGTCGAAGGAAAGAGCATAAGCTAAACTTTCAAATCTGTTTAAAAAAAGTTAATAAAGAGTGCATTTATTAGCAATAAATAATTATGCAAAAGTCTCGTCAATTTTTCCTTATAAACAATTTGAATAACTTTCTTGTTATAGACGGTACAAACATTTTTTTTTACACATTCTAAAATATGGCAATTTTACACGAACTTGAAGAAAATAAGTTAGCCTAGTTCAATTAGGGCCAAAGTTAGCAACATTTTTTTTTAAATTCACAGCTAATTTGTTTAGAATAAATAACGATCGAAAATAGCGCTCTTTCGCTTTCAAAGACACGAAGTATTCAGAAAAATTTTTTGGATGTATTTCCTCTTTAAGGGAGTCGTCAATAAAGCTTGAACAATGAAGTATAAACGCGACCCGCTTGCTACCGACGAAGTAGAAGCATAAAATCCATGCGACCTAAAATTGAAATATCAACTTCAAAATCCTACAATTTTTTGTAACTTGGGAACCAACCAATGGATTTTAATGTTTTTTTTTAATTTTTATGTACTTTTAGCGTACTTTACAAATATGGAGTCTGTTGATTTATAAATTATTTAATAAACAATTTAATTTGTTTAAAAAATTTTCCTTTTTAAAATTTTTTTTATCGTGTTTTAGGTGAACACCTACAATGTTATGTATGTAATAATTGATAAAAAATTGTAATAAATATATAGGTATTACTACACTCACCGGTACAAAATTCCGCCACCCAAAATTTTTGATCAAGTTTAATAGTTTATAACTTCATTATTTGTGCTCCGATTTTTAAGATTCTTGCACCAATTTGTAGATACATATTATAATGATATCGTTTCGTATTTTTCCGGTAAAAAAATTTGCTTGCATGGCATTATACAGGGATGAATGGAAGCGTTGTATTTTCTTCTAACTTTAAAAAATTTTGTGGAAAAATGGAAGGGCTCATTTTGTTTCATAGTACTGTCATATTATCCCGGAGACATCACTAAAATTTTGTTTTTTGAATGATCCGAATATCTCTTTTCTTGTAAGAGCTGTATCATTTTTTGTAAATAAAACGCTGATTGACTCATAAAATAGAGGTCGGATTGATAAGATTAGAATGGCCCGCATGCAGCCCAGATCTTAATCGTGTTAAGCATTTATGGGATGAATTAGAAAAAGCTATTCGCCGTTATCCTAGGCCTCCAGAAAATTTGGTACAGTTATGGCATTGGTAGAGGAAAAAAACTTTATATTTTTTATTCATATACATATAAGATCTAAGACAAAAATGATTTGGTAAACAATGAATTACAAAATTCAAATTACTGCCACTGTAAGCAAACTTATCGAGTAAAAGTTACACTTTTATAGAAATTTTTCTTTTATTATACAGTGAGCACGTAAAGGTTGGAATAAATTCATTTTCTCGAGAATGGAGGATTTTGGAAAAAAATCCCGAAACAGGTCAGTTTTTATTTTTAAATTGCGACTTTTTGGCATATATCATACTAGTAACGTCACCCATCTGGTGGTGATGACGTCATCGATGATTTGTTTAAATGAGAATAGGGGTCGTGTGATAGCCAATTTGAAAGGTAATTCAATTCTCTATTCAATAATATAAACATTAACATAATTATTTATACAGAGTGTCCAAAAAAATTTTTTTTTATTAAATTTATTGACCTAAAAAGAAGAATGTATGTAATTTATTTAATTCAAAATACATTTTACTGCTCTCAGAAAACAGAAAACAATGTTTATTTGAAAAATAATCATGGCTTTTCGCTTAAATTAAATGTTCAAACTGTCACGAGGCTGGTGGGTAGCAGCTTTAATATTGAATTTAAGCAAATAACAATATTTATTTGCCACAAACATTTTTTCCTGTTTTCTGATAGCAGTAAAATGTATTTTGAATTAAATAAATTACACACATTCTTGTCAATAAATTTAATTAAAAAAAAATTTTTGGACACCTTGTATAAATACCTATGTTAATGTTTATATTACTGAATAGAGAATTGAATTTACCTTTCAAATGAGCTATAACACGATCCCTAGTTTCATTTAAAAAATCATCGATGACGTCATCACGCCCAGATGGGTGACGTCACTAGTATAATATATATGCCAAAAAGTCGTAATTTAAAAATAAAAATTGATCTGTTTCAAGATTTTTTTTTAAATCGTCCATTCTCGAGAAAATGTATTTATTCCAACTTTACGTGCTCACTGTATAATATAATATACAGAGAGGGGCTAAATTATGGAATAAATTCATTTTCTCTAAAATCGATGAATTTTAAGAAAAATCCCGAAACAGGTCGATTTTTATTTTTAAATTACAATTTTGTGTCATATATTTTATACCAGTGACGTCATCCATCTGAGCGTGATGACGTAATCGATGATTTTTTAAACGGGATTAGGGGTCGTGTGGCACCTCATTTGAAAGGGTTTTCAATTCTCTATCCAGTAATATAAACAATAATATCCTTATTAATACAGGGTGACCAAAATAATAATTTTTGAATTAAATTAATTAACGCAAAAAGAAGAATGTATGTAATCTATTTAACTCAAAATCCATTGTACTGCTGTCAGTAAATAGAAAAAAAATATTATTTCACAAATAAACATTTCTTTTCGCTTAAATTAAATCACAAACAACCTCTTTGCAGTTTTAACA
Source organism: Diabrotica virgifera virgifera (assembly GCF_917563875.1). NCBI lineage: Eukaryota > Metazoa > Arthropoda > Insecta > Coleoptera > Chrysomelidae > Diabrotica > Diabrotica virgifera. The sequence goes on along the minus strand of NC_065452.1, from coordinate 62,760,675 downwards.
TTTAATTTAAGCGAAAATCAATGTTTATTTGCCAAATAAACATTTTTTCCAATTTTCTGACAGCGAGAGAAAGTATTTTGAGATAAATAAATTGTCTTCATTCTTCCTTTTTCGTCAATTAGTTTAATTCAAAAATTATTTTTTTTGCCCACCCTGTATAAATAATGATATTAATGTTTATATTACTGAATAGAGAATTGAACACCCTTTCAAATGGGCTATCACACGACCCCTATTCCTAAAAAAATCATCGATTACATCATCACGCTCAGGTGGATGACGTCAATAATATGAAATATATGCCAAAAAATTGTAATTTAAAAATAAAAATCGACCTGTTTCGGGATTTTCCTCCAAAGTCCTACATTTTAGAGAAAATGAATTTATTCCATAATTTAGCCCCTCCCTGTATATTATATATATTCACAACAATTTTTTATCAATTATTATATACATAACATTACTTGGTAGTTGTGCACCTAAAACACGGAAAATAATTAAATAAAATGTTTTTTTTTGTTTAAATAAATTAAATTGTTTATTATAATTTATGAATTAACTGACTCCATACTTGTAAAGTACGCTAAAGGTATATACAAATTAAAAAAACATTAAAATCCATTGGTTGGTTCCCAAGATACAAAAAACTGTAGGATTTTGAAGTTAATATTTCAATTTTAGGTCGCATGGATTTTATGCTTCTACTTCGACGGTTGCAAGCGGGTCGCGTTTGTACTTCATTTTTGAAGCTTTATTGACGACTCCCTTAAAAAGCAAATAAAGCCAAAATTTTTTTATGAATACTTCGTGTTTTGAAAAGCGAAAGAGCGCTATTTTCGATCCTTACTTATTATAAACAAATAAGCTGTAAATTAAAAAAAAAATGTTGCTAACTTTGGCCCTAATTGACCTAGGCTAAATTATTTTTTTTTTAAGTTCGTGTAAAAATACCATCTTTTAGAATGTGAAAAAAAATGTTTGTACCGACTATAACAAAAAAGTTATTCAAATTGTTTATAAGGAAAAATTGACGACACTTTTGCATAATTATTTATTACTAATAAATGCACTCTTTATTAACTTTTTTTAAACAATTTTGAAAGTTTAGCCTATGCTATTTTATTTGACACCTGCAGAATGATTCTATCGTTCTGTTTTTCTGACTTATGTTATTACAAAAAAGCTCTCTGGGAAAAACAATTTGAATAAAATATAGACAATTGAATGAATCACTTCGAAATTTTTGTCAAGTGTTAAGCACCAATGAACCCTTATTTGACAAAAATTTCAAAGCTGTACACTAATTTTTACAATAGTTATAGCAAAGTTAATTTGTTTGTAATTTAGACCTTTTTTCTCAATTATATTAACAATTAATAAGTATATCAACCTTTGTAATACGCCATTTTAAAGCCTTTTCCATGCTCTCGAAGATGTTTGTACTAATGTAACCATAAGGTACACTGTTTTCCATTGATTTGAGAAAAAACGGAAAAATATCGTTTATTGACATTAAATTGATTATAAATAAAAATGGCCGCCAGATCCTATGCAGGAAATAGTTACAATTTGTTCTCGTAGGTATTACTTGTCGAAAAAAAGCTTCAGTACCCTGGCTGCTCGAGTGTCACGAACAGGGTTTATTTTTGCCTTATTAACCTGGCCTAGTTGTAGAAAGGTGTCGAGGTACTGTTGAGCTTTAAGCAAGCGGTTTGGAAAAACGAAGTCTGCTCTGCTACCGACTATTATTCCACTCCATACCATTACTGCACCACCTCTGTATGTGTAAACGTCCTGAACATGTTTTAAGCGTTCTACATTTCCCGACGAGAATCTGGATGAAATCCAAATCTAGATTCGTCAAAGAATAAAACTGTAATTCAATTGAAATTAAATGATCACGTGAATTTAATTTTATTATGTTATAAAAATATCCCTAGACCATCCGATATAATATATATTTTTATATTTATGTATAAACATAAACATATCAATATACATATATGTACGTATCTATTTATATAAACCAGTTCTAAGCCATCAAAAGAAAAAAAAATGCTTTGTTAAAAATATACGTTTTTTCAATTAATTAAATTTGACATCTGCTATTATTCCCAGACGAATGCTGAGTCTCATGTTTTTAATTCGCTTGTGGGTTTCTCTTATTCTCTTTCAAGTCATACATCTATCAAAGTTTGTAAAAAAAATTGAGATCGGATATATACGAGGTCTGTGCAAAAATATTCCGACATATCTATCAATAAAGGACATTCTGTAAAATTCGAAATATGATGCTTTTGATTACGTTGCCCTTTTTGCGTTAGTTGCATTTTGTTATCTAGTTATAGGCCTCATCGTTACAGACCAGGTACCGTAGCCTTTCGTGAAATTAGACATTACCAAAAATGTACTGAGTTACTCATCAGAAACCTATCCTTCCAACGCAACGTATGGTCCGTGAAATAGCTCAAGATTTTAAGACAGACTTACGTTTTCAGAGTTCGGCAGTTATGGCTTTACAGGAAGCGAGTGAAGCATATTTGGTAGGTTTATTCGAAGATACCAACTTATGCGCTATTCATGCTAAGAGAGTGACTATTATGCCTAAAGACATTCAGTTGGCCAGAAGAATCAGATAAAAATGGACATAAACCAATAAAAGACATATTAGACTATGAAGCACCTCCGTCAAAATTTAGATTGTCAAAATCACAAATAATTTTCAACTTCATGGCCTGTTTCTCATGAGTGGTTTTCGAAATATAAGCCTTTAATAGAGAATGTCATGAAAGCATCATATACATAATTATAAATTAAAAATATTGTTCCAATACCATACTGTTAACTACTAGAATCCTACATCTTAAGGTTGTTTAGAATTCAACAAAAGGACGTCTAATGCCAGATGTATTGGAATGAACTGGAATGGCACAAAAACTTTTACTCTTATATACCAATGAAATCCCTAATGATACACAAGTACTCGTTGCAGATTCTGCTAAATACTTGAGAATACATTTAAATAGCAGACTGTGTTTGAAAGTACATGTAGAAAGGTAGAAAGAAGAGAAAATCTAAAAAAATTTAAACAAATCTGTTAGGAAGATATTCTAAGGTATCCATCCAGATTTTCCAAATCTTGCTGCCATCCTTGTATAATTGTGACCTCTTGATTTGTATCACTAGGATCATGTGCATATTATCTGATAGTATTTTCGTCATACCTCTGCAATCGATAACATAGGTATGTCGAACCCGCTTATTGAAGTAGCCTTTGTGCCAAGCAAAAGTATTCCTATAACCGGGATATTCTAATAACCGATCATCAGTGGCTTGTAAAACCGTTTCGGAGCCTCAAATTTCTATTCCTTAAACCGAGATATTCCTATAACCGGAATTCTAATAAGCGGGTTCGACTGTACTATCTTTATTTCTGCAAAACATTGTGCTTTTATTTTATGTAACTCGTGTCTTTTTCACTCCTTAATAAAACCTTCTAACTTATTTTTGGGGTTAGGTGTCTTCTATTATGTCTAGTCGTTTTTTTCAGCAATTTTCTCTTCATTTGCCTCCATAGTCAGTTAGCTTCTGTCCTTTTGATTTTATAATGCTCTTTGAATTTTCTATTTACTTCCAATATTTTCCATTTTTGAGTTGTTTCTCTCTGCTAGGATTCTTTTATAGTCGTCATCAAAACAGTATATCTTTTTTTACTGCTTCCCCAATGATATTCCTTCCGTTTTTAATTTATAACATTCATAAAAATTTTATTATAATATTTATTAAATCGAACATTTTTTGTACAAATTCAAAAATTATTAGTGTTTATCGTATAATTAATAGCATTTTTAGTAAAAAAATTTTGTATTCAAAAATGGAAACAAATTATATGTAATCAAGTTAAGCGTGATCGATTGCATAATATTTTACTGAATTGTTTAATAGACGTATTTGTTACGTTGACTGCTGATATCTGTGGTTATAATTAATCAAAACACAACTTTAATACGGACATTGCAATCGAAAGCTATCAATACAAATCGGCTACAGAACTGAGTTATATTATTTTTTTATTATCGTTTTGCGAATAAACCGCAAAATCTAAAATTTTATTTTTATTGTTTGACATTTTGATATTAAAATGAAAAACCGATTCTTAAAACGTTATTTTTTAGCGTCCATGCCTTTATTTATATAGCAGGATCGAGAAGACAACTTTTATAAGCATTTATAATGGTTAAGGTTTAAGGCACTTTTGGAATACATATATACATAGTCTTGGTTTTATGTTGTTAAAGGACACTTTAGGTGTTCTGCATGTGTATACAGTATAATAAAGATGAAACTGCGTATGGACTATAAAAAATAGGGTATCCATTCATCTTTATTCCAGTTATTTCATTCTCAATGTTCCCCTTAATTATTCATTTTAAATGGGCATTGATCGTCAGCAACATGATCATCCCTCACTCCATTTTATTTTTATTTTAAGACATAGGTATATACAAAGGGATTCTGTAAGGAATGTATATCTAGTTGGAATCAAAGAAGTGATAAACAGTGTTCAGACATTTGTCGCTACTGGTGAAAAGTAAGAAGCTGACAAACAATTTCATAGTCGAAGCACTTCCAACGTGAAACTGTATCATTACTTTCGACAGTTTTAGCTAAATCTAGTAGGAAAGCATTGAGCATTTTAAGGAGCATTTTAAACTCAAAGCTATAATATAAAAGGCATATAATGTTCTATCCCTCCCTACATCATAAAAATTTCAAGCAAAATACCTAGCATCAATTTTTGTGTTAAAAATTGTTTAAAAAGTCCCAATTTAGTCAAAATATATTAACTCAGACAGCCAGGCTGTACTGAAGGCTCAAACGTCTGCAATTTATAAATGTATATAAATTGTAACAAGTTGAAACTGCATACAGTCCTCTACGCTGTAAACAGTCCCCCTATTGTGGCTGCTAAAGCATAAATAAATCGTTGGTAATAATATCGATGATAGTTTTGCTAAAAAAGATCCTAATACAGGCAGACGTGTACAAATTGAGCTTTGAATTGCTTTCGCACCCACCTTATAGTCCAGATCTTGCCCTCAGTGACCAACACCTTTTTTACGATCTAAATAATGCTCCATGGCAAGAGATATCGCTCCGATGAGGAAGTAATCGCCGAAACTGAATCCTATTTTAAAGACAAATGAATGTATCGCCTCTAAATGTAAATGTATCTCAAACAATGTTGTTTTACTAGTTAGGACTGGGTCGTTTTGACAGACGTAAAAACAAACGTAAATATCATAATAATAATATTAAGATTAAATACGACTTATAGTATTTTTTCTGAGAAATATATGACTTTATTAAATTGGGCAAAAGAATTGGAACAATAGGGAACTTCACATTTTTTTATTTATTTATTTATTACATTTGTCTACATATAGAAATAACACATACCAAATATTAACCCTCCAATCGCAATATTTAATTTACAATGAACATTTAAAATTGTGATCGCCAGCTATCCAACACGAAAAGCGCGGCACGCTATGTGATGTCACGCTGCTCTTTCAAGGATAAGAGAACAACGAACTGGCAACACTGGAAGATTGTTTGTATTTAAAACTGACAGTTCGTTGATTTAAAAACATTGTGTTTTGAAGGTTAGATTTTTTTCGTGTAGAATTTCTTTTTATCTGTGCTTTAATAAAATTGATAATAATAATGGAAGCAACACAAAAACAATATTACAAATATTGTATCGTTCCCATGTGTTCCAATACTACTTATAAAACGCCCTGAATACTATTTATTCGTGTACCTCAAGATAAAAACGTCGTTTAAAATGATTAAAGGTATTCAAAAGAAATGAGAAAGATATTTCACAGAAAACTACAGCCCACGTATGTGAGGATCCTTTTAATGTTAGTATAAAAATCAGACTCTATTTTCATCTACATAGCATAAGTACTTATTTTATGTTCACTTCTTTGCTACACAATGCAATAATAATATAATGCAATTATATAATAATATAATAAATTATATTAATGCAATATACAATATGATAGGTATTTACTATACTATTAGAAAGAACCTTATGTTTTTAATACTAATTCTTTACGATTTTATGATTCCTCATGATTTTATCACATAATGTACCGTTGCAGCGTTGCAATACTTATCGCCTTCGCCCGTTTATAGGGACGACCAACAAACTGTCTGACGTCACAACCGATTCCGCCCGTTCAAAGAATAATTTAAATTCTGCAGTTTTTAATTGATTATATTTATTTCATAATAATAAAATATGAGTTTTTTTGTAAACTGGGGTTCTTTTAACAGCATTAAATAACGTTTATCAGTAATATTTCTGGAATATAATTTTTATGCAAGTTCCCTATTGATGAAATCGAAATGAAATGGAACTGGAACTGGGTAGGATACGTTGCACGGCAAGACAACGAAAGGTGGACGAGAAACATTGTACATTAGAGACCACGCGAGCGCAGTCGTAGTAGAAGAAGACCACAAAAACGATGGCTAGACGACATCAAAGCAAAAGTGGGGAGAATCTGGCACAAAACAGAGAAGAGTGGAGAACTCATTGGGAGGCCTTTGCCCAGTAGTGGACGCAAACAGGCTGAAGAAAAGAGAAATAGGGCAGTATTGCTTGCACATGTTGGCATTTTTAAAGCATTTTTTGAACTGGATAGTCTGGAAACTGAATGATAAAAATAAAATAATTTTAATCAAAAATGAATAACCATTTTCAATTTCGTTGCAACACGAAACTACAGCCGCATTATATTCTAGTTCAATCAGAGAGTGGAGCAAGGACCTCTACCGGTTTCGAAACTTATTAGTCTCTCATCAGGAGGCACATATGCTGCTCTCTCTGACCCAACCAGGACAAACCCCGGCGTGCAGTTACGGATTGCAACGAACGAAGTGGCAGGGATACCCTAGCGGCAACTGCTAGCAAAAGACTAAGTTTTCAATTTAATAGCACATAAAATAATATTAAAAATATTACTCTACCTCCCACCAGATTGAAAACAATGGGAACCTTCTCTGGTTACACCTCCGAGGCTTATAAAATTTGCTAGTCAAATATGGGACGTGAATTATAAATTGTAAAATTCCCTCATTCCCTCAAACGATATTAAAAATATTACTCTACATCCCACCAGATCGAAAACAATGGAAACCTTCTCTGGTCACACCTCCGAGGCTTCTAAAATTTGCAAGCCATAACGGATGCTGAGATTAAGAAGATGGGGGAATTTTACAATTTATAATTTACGTCCCATCTGCTCAGCGCGGCAAACTTCCAACGAGAAAAATAATTTTAATTTTTAATAATTGTGGTGTTTTCCAGAAAATATAAAGATCCATTTTAATTTGTAATCTATACGTTTTTATTGTGAGGATCAACCACAAATTTCAAATAATCTGAACAAACACGTAATTACTTTATGTAATCAATTTTGTGACCTATTAATAAGTGTCATTTTTCAAATTTAGACACAAGTAACGATTTTGTTGTTTATACTAACTAAATCATGACAAGCAAGCTTCATTTTCAATTACGGGAATATTTTTGTTTCGAAAACTGAACATAAATTCCATGTTTCAATTTTAGTTTTTATTTGAAAACGAGATTTCAATCGCTATAAAAGTATAAAAATGATTTAAACCGTAATTGGTCGCGTTTTTGGTTACACTTTTATAATGACATTGCAAAATATTTATTTAATCAAGTTTTTAATCAATCTCTTTAAAACACGGATCTGAGATATCGACATCAATCTTCAGTTGGGATTTAATATAGTTTGAAAATTATTTTATTTAGTATTAAAAGAAAGCAATCAATAGAAAACAAAAAAGATAAAATAATAATAATGTGAGATTTTAACGCCAAAATTGAAAAACAGTTTGAAGACTCGGAAAACAAGATTGGAAATTTCGGATTCGGTAAAAGAAATATAAGAGGAGAAAAACTGTAATTCTTGGACGAAGGAATTATGTATGCTATGAATACCTTTAACAAAAAGATACAGATAACAAATGTGACACGAGTGCTAGATGCCATAAAAAGAATTATGCCCCTAAAGTGGAACTGGTCTGGATACATAGCTAGAATGTCGGATAACAGATGGACACAGCGAATAATACACTGGAGCCCAAGACAAGAATCATGTCGGAGTAGAGGTCGTCCGCCAACAAGATGGTCTGATGACATAAAACGGATCGACAAAAATTGGATGCAAACGGCACAAAACAGAAATACATGGAAAATACTGAGGGAGACCTATATCCAACAGTGGATAGATCCGGGTTGAATGATGATGATGATGGTGATGACATAGCAGAAGGAAAACATGCATAGCACCTAATTGTTCTACCAAAAATAAAATTGACTATGTTTTCTTGAACAACAAAAGAATATTTGAAGACGTCGCATAAACAACGTAACAACTCGTAGTGGGCAGCGAATAGATAGGGCAAAAAAAGATATTAACGCGGAAGAAGAGAGAAAAAGAATCTCTAAAAAAACAACGAGGATAGATACCTTCAAAGTAAGAACAAATAATGAAGGAAGGAAGACAATTACTAGCACACAATAAAAACCATACTCAAGAACACATAGAACTAAATAAATAATCTAAAGAACTAAAATATGACACCTTAGAATGAAACGAGAACTTAATAGAGCAAGTCAGAAAAAACAGCAAATGTTAAAAATACCCAAGACCAACACTGGGTGTCAAAAATTAAAGATTCCAATAAAAAGGAAGAGAAGGACAGATATACAATAACAAAGAAAGTTAAAGATATATTATATACATACTAAGTATTTCCACAGTTTTCACTGTATTTCTTCACTCAAATATCTCTTCAATTCTTTCTGTTTTGCCAGTCCCCTTCCTGCAGATTTCTTCTTTCCATTGCGTCGTCCACTTCATCTGTGAAAAATCTTCGGGGTCTGCCTCTCTTCCTTCTTCCTATCGGGCTCCACTCTGTTATTCTGTTTATCCAAAAATTTTGGTCTGCTCTTCTTACATGTCCGTACCAGGCTCACCTCTTCTGTTCGATGTAGTTTATTATATCTGAGTTAATTCCTATTCTTTTCCTAGTCTCTATTTTCTATTCATTCTTATTCTATTTCTTCTTCTTACTCTGCAGCTTCTCAAAAACTTCTAAAAGTGATCTAAACAATTATAGACCTACATCATTGTTCAGTAAACTGTACAAACTGGTTATTAGAATTAATAACAACCAATTGAATGACAAAATGGATAATTAACAACAGGTGGAACAGGTTGGCTTCCGAAAAGGATGTAGTACATCAGACTATCTACTGACAATGAGAACATTAATAGAGACGACAAATGAATACCAACTACCAGTATTTCTTGCCTTCGTAGCCTATGAAAAAGCATTTAACAGTATCTAGATGTAGGCCATAGAACAAGCTATTAATAATTGTAGAATAGATTCAGGATATGGGCAACTAATACATAATATATGAAAATTCAACTATGACAGTACAACTAGACGAAAATACAAATCCCATCCTCATTAAGAGAGGAGTTCACAAGGCGATGTAGTATGACCAAAGCTGTTTAATCTATTCCTAAAGGACGTCTTCAAAACTAGAAATTAGTCAATATATTATGACATCAATGTTCATGGCAACAAGTTAAACCACCTCAGATTTGCTGATGACATCGTGATTATAGAGAGCACATTCGAAGGACTATAAACTAAGGCGGAGGAACTTACACACAGCTCCCAATAAATTCGGTCTAAAAAGCAATATGATAAAAACAATAAGAATGATAAATGAGTTTTATGCATTTTTACCACATCACTCTTTACAAAAATACAAAAGAACGTTTAACTACTTAACTTAAAATTATAGAAATAAAATTAAAAATCATATTCAATACTTGACAGTACATAAGCGGTATAAGAGTAGATTAAAAACTGCCTCTTCCTCAAAACAGTAAACCTGCCTCTTCCTCAAATTATTCAAAAGCGTTTATATAACAGATAGAAAGTGGGAAGTATCTTCTGGCGTTCTCGCCTGTTAAAAATACAATAAAAAAAGACCGTGCCTCTATATCAACCCAATTATATTATTCATTATAAAGCAACTGCAACTTGGAAAAATAACTCAATTTAATTATTCTTGAAGGAAAATAATTCTAGAAATGCAATATATTCGTCTAAATGTAAATAATTAGATAACTAAAATAATTTAAAATTATCTCTTAAGTAAAATAATCCCTTTGGTGCAATAAATTAATGAAATATACGATACTTTAAGCAAAACAAAAAAAAAAAAAAATGCAAGAGAAACTGACGTCTTGTTATAATAACAAGATGGTCACTAGATTTTATAGGAAAAAATACTTGTGCATAATAGAAAAAAATGTCAGTTATTTTTCTATGTCAGTCCAGACGGCACCAAATCATTTCCTTCTTTTGTCTCCGTATTATTTTATCACGTTATTCTTCTGTTTATAGTACTTTTAGGACGTTTCTTTCTTTTGGCATTCGTAAAACATATTCTAACCATCTATCTCTCTGTGCCCTGATTTTCTGTGTTATTTTGGGACTCTTATACACCTCCACCATTTCCTGGTGTTTTATTCTGCACCATTGCCCGTTAGCCTCCTTTATATCACCAAAAAATTTATCAAGATTTCCTTCTCCCAAATATCCCAAGTTCTTTTCTTCTTTTTGATTTATTGTCCAATTTTTACATGCATATAACATCGTTGGTCCTACTATTGCTTCATAAGTTCGAATCTTGGCTAAACTGAACACGTTTTTTGCCTTCATCAGTGCGTTTAATCATCCTACTGCTTTGCTACATTTCAACAACCGTATATCTATTTCTCTCTCTTCGCGTTTTATATTTGTAAATATTATTCCAAAGTCCTCAAATTCTGTTACCTTCTCAAATTTACACTCTCATTCATACGTCGTTAGACCGTTTATTTTTTTCTGAATTTCCCGCTCATTTCAATAATATTTAGTTTTACCTTGATTTATAGTCAGGTCATATTTTCTAGCTTCTTCAAATTTTGTGACATTTTTTGAAGTTCTATTCTTGAACATCTGAGAAATACCAAGTCATCTGCGAAACCTATGCACTTTTGTCTTTTGTTCAAAATCATTTATTTTTTCTAGTACTAGGTTAAATTTAGTCTGTTGACAGGGTCTCTTCTTGCCTTTTCCTCTCCCCCCCTCTCTCTCTCTATCTCTCTCTCTCTATCTCTCTCTCTCTCTCTCTCTCTCTCTCTCTCTCTCTCTCTCTCTCTCTCTCTCTCTCTCTCTCTCTCTCTCTCTCCTACGGCGCTACAGCCCAAGACGGGCCCTGACCGACGGACCGTCCCTCTATTAACGTTAAATTGATTTGATGGACTTCCTTCTATCATGACTTTATTGACTGTATTAGTTAGTGTCATTTAAACTAACGTATCAGTTTCTTTAGTATACCTAGTTATCTCATTGCCTCGTATAGTCAGTTTATTGAGATGGAGTCATAGGCCTGTTTAATATCAATAAATAACATGTGTAAACTTACATATTGTTCATAACTGTCTATAATAATTTAACATAATAATTTGATCGGTTGTTGTTCTTCCCTGTCTGAAACCAGCCTGGTATTCTTCTAATGTCTCTGTTTCATAGGATGTTATTATGGTTCTTATAATTTTTGCGAATACTTTATAATATACTTCTTCTAATAGTGCGATTCCTCTGTAATTTTCATAGACAGTTGTATCCTTTCTTATGAATTAGGCAGATGATTGCTGTATTCCATTACTCTGACATTTTTTCGTTTTCCCATATTATTATAAAAGTCAAGCTATCTTTTGCTGCAGTATATCTCCTCCTACTTTTAATATCCCTGCGGGCACTCCACTTATTAATTCTACTACCTCCTTTTCTCTCGAATTTTTGTATTTGTTGTTATGCTTCTTGTATTCGTTGTTGTTTTTGTTTTTATTGACCTTGTAGTTTAATAATTCCCATCTCTCTTCCCATCTGGTTAACTTTTCTATCTGTTCTCCTAGTAACATACCATCTTTATTTTTGCAAACATTACATTGAGCTTTTATTTTCTCTCACTCGTGTCTTCTTTATTCCTTGATTAAAATGTCTTCTTTGATATAAAATTCTTCTTTTTGGACATAGTTGTCTTCTATTATTTCTAGTTGTCTTCCCAGTAATTTTCTATTATTTTGCCTGCATAATCGTTTCATCACTGGAACTTTTTTTATTTCATATTTGTAGGTTTTCGTATTTATGCTTCAGCAGTTTTAAAAATACTTAAAATATACCTCATTATACCGCAAAAACTTTTGGATCTCCGATTTTTCTGAAACTTCGTGTATAGCTTCTGCGGGAGGTAAAAATAAGATATATTTAAGGTAAAAAAATCTTCTTTTTTTCTCAAAATGTTATTTTATGCGATTTTACACTGATTTGGTGTTTACTTAAACAAACTTGCATTTTCTATCGTGAAGTATCAATGGAAAAAATAATATTTTAATAGAAGGGACTAAAAAATGTCATTATATGGCATTATAGCAAGTTATTTTGATTCAAAACTAGTTTTTGATCAAATTTAATAGTGTAGAAAACGTTAAAATTCCATTTTTTACATTTTCCTCCATTTCCAAAATACATCATAATCGATTTGGTTAAAAATCTGCCCACAGATAGCCAAAACATAGGACTTTAAGTGGTTAGACGGATTTGAACTATATTACAATTCAAAAAAAGTTACATGCAATAATATTAGACAAAAGAATAATAGTCCAGTCGGGATAGCATTTGACCTTGCATGCCGAGCTGTCCAGAATTTTATTTTTCTAATCTTTAGGGGGTCAATAGTAGCCTAAATTTAAAATCGCGAATGAATTCCTCTGTTACGTTAGCCGCCATCTTGATTTTAAAGGAGAACCGTTATGCTCAATATATCCTCCATTTTTAACTTTTCGATAAAATGGTAGGAACTAAAATTGTTCCAAATAAATCGTATTTACAGTTATTACAATTATTACTTTTTAACAATTTTTGTCGTGAGGTCATTACTTTCCGAGTTAATTGTACTTACAGTAGACGCCTATATTTTTGACTATGATTTTGAATTTAACCTTTTTGGTATTGTAATATAATTCAAATCCTTCTAACCACTTAATAATGTCCTATGTCTTGGCTATCTGTGGGCAAATTTTCAGCCAAATCGATTATGATGTGTTTTGGGAATGAAGGAATATGTAAGAAAGGATATTTTAACGTTTTCTACACTATAAAATTTGACCAAAAACTTGTTTTGAATCAAAATAACTTGTTATAATGCCATATAATAACATTTTTGAGTCCCTTTTATTAAAATATTATGTTTTCCATTAATACTTTACGATAGAAAATGCAAATTTGTTTAAATAAATACCAAATCACTGTAAATCGCTTAAAATAACATTCTGAGAAAAAAAAAGAAGAAGACAATTCACCTTAAATGTTTTATTTCTACATCCCGCAGATGCTATATACCAATTTTCAGACAAATCGGAGATCCAAAAGCTTTTTTGATCCAAAATTGAGTAATTTGAAATGGAATCACCCATATGTTGTTGCGAAATTTTACATTTGTTTCAGTGTAAAATAATCGATCAGAAAAGTTTTTGAATGTACCAAACGGCTTTTAACAAATAAATGCGTCGAAAACACGGAGCTTGTTCCAAGTTATCCGATCGAGTTAAAGCCTCCTTGTCACAAAACACTTTTGAAGTGATCCTTTTGACAGAGTCAACTAATTCTACTAAATGTTAGAGTTTCTAAGCCATATCTCGATAAGGAGTCGACACTAAAACTTCGGCTGGCTCTCAGGCTCTCAGGTAGAGACACACGTTCAACGTTCGCCTTGATTACTATCCGCTTAGTTTCCATCAACTTGATTAAACGTACTTAATAGAGGAAACTTTTAATTTAACGCTTTCAATAAAAAACATTTATTGTCTGCAATCTATTTATTATAAAAGGAAGTCTAGACCTACTCAATTAGTTCACCATTAATATCTTCATCATCACTTAGCTCTAGCTCTAAATTTGATGTACATATCCTGTTTAACTATTTTTAATTCACATATTAGATTGATGTTTTTATTTATCGAGTTTGTATTTATCGACAGCATGTAATAATGGCTATTACTCACGATGATGAGTATTGAGTTGTAATTTACGATATACTTAGTTACACACTGGTCAAACTCACTGGTCAAACTCAATTTGGATTTAGGAATGGCTTTGGAACTTTAATCTATAACTATAATAACTATAACTGTAACTATAACTATAATCACTTTTTTTAATATGTGTTTTAGTTGTAAGATGTAGATATGTCTATTCTGATGTATACTGGTGCTTTACAGACTTTCAGAAGGCTTTTCACCTGGTGAAACATTATAAGCTAATAGATATTTTAAAGCCATGTAATATCGACGATAAAGACTTAAGGATCAACCTCTACCAAGAACAAAAAGCAAAAATCAGAATAAAAAGCGAAACATTTGGAAAAATCAATATCGAGAAGGGAGTAAGATAGGGATGTGTCCTGTCACCTTTGCTATTCAACGTTTACTCTGAGAAGATATTGAAGAAAGCCTTGGAAGGCACCTCGGATGGTATAATTGAAGGGCTTGGTGTAAAAACCGACTAAAGACCATTTTTTCCAAAAATGAGATTTTCGCTGATTTTGACTCAAAAAAATTTATAGTTTGATGCCTATCCTTACGTGACCCATTCTTGCGCCAAGCGGTTTGTAATTTTATTGAGAAAATCGATCCTATTGATCGCAAAAATCGGCTAGGTGCTGCACATGACCGGTTTTTGCCCCCCAAAAGTTGTAAGTTTAAAAATAACTTCACTTGCGAAAAGCGCAAGCCTTTTATGACGATCTTAAAGAAAAAACAGAGCTGGCAAAAGTTGACCCATTTATTGAAACAATCTGTTTTGACTACCAACCAAATCTACCTGTACCTGTCTTAACAAGAGGTGAGATATTATGCATGGCAGATTTGGGTGTATAATCAACTATTCCATTCGCGCAAAAAAAATTCAGTCGGTTTATTACATGTCAGATGAAACTATATCAAAAAAGGGTTGCATAGAGACTACCTCGTATTTATGGCATTTTATTAAAAAATTTATAAGCGACTAAGTAAAATCCCTTTATAATATATTTTCTGACAACTGCGCCGGGCAAAACAAAATGCTGTAATGTTTCATTTGTTACCAGTTTTAGTTAATAATAAACGATTTTTAAAATAGTACATTATTTTCCAGAGCCAGGTCACAGCTTTCTACCATGTGATCGTGATTTTGGTACTTCAGAACAAAAAAAGCGCAAAAAATACATATTATATTTGCCTGAAGAGTGGTACTCTATGGTAGAAAGCTGCGGTAAAAAGTTTTAGATACCTACCTATTGTAAATGTAATAAACTATAATGTAAATAGCCCAACACCGAAAGGCATTAACGGGTTTATTTGATTAAATAAAAAATAGAAGTTTTACATTTAAAGTTTACCCCATGATGTGTTTTAATTCTATTGGGGTATAAAGCACTCGATATTCACTCGCGTACAATGCTCTGCTTTAAATCTATCACATCCCAACACTGTACTAAATCAAGTAGTTTGGTCCTATTCAGTAATCCCATAAACTCTAGGAGTGTATTTTCCACGTAAAACTAATTAAAAATTACTCATATATATGTTGGTATTCGATTTTCACTTGTTTTCGAGTTACTGCGATAATAACAAAATTTTATAACGTAACATTAATTCAATATGTAGTGTTTTTATTATAAATGTTATTGGAGAATTTAAGGTATTAATAAATGGACATAATTTTTATTTGTTTTCGTGTTAATGTCCTAAATAAAATATAAGTATGGCAGCAGTTGTACAAAAGCGCACTTAAAATGTCCATAAATAGTTATTAACTGTTTCTTGGTACACAGTTATTCCAACAGTAGAAAAACAACATTATCAGAATAAGAAAAATAATACGAATAAAAATCGAAATACGAAATGTAAAAAAATGGTTAACATCATAGTATGAAGAGATAAAGTTGTTGGGACAAGACACAATACGTTTAATATGCACAAAAATGTTAAAAAAGTAGGTAGGTAGGTAGGTTTTTGGTTCGGTCCTGGCATGTATACTAGTTGGTGCGTATTTGTCAGCTCCAAACAAAATAGTTATTTAGATAGTAGCTAATGAGTAAAAAAATTTTATTTTCGCATATATAAGTGTATTATAGTGCGTTCAATTATTGTACGTAAGTACTCTTTAAAATTATATAAAGCCAAGTTATTTCACTGGAATTTATTATTTATCAGAAGTCGGTTTGATACAAAAAAACCCTAAACACGTTTATTCGTTATCTATAACGACATGATAAAATCACCTGTTGTAAGACAGGTCCGTATTTCAGGATTTACTTAGTTTTGAATAATAAATAAAATATGTCAAATCCGACTGCCGGGACTTCTGACTACAGGAGCGCCCAAATGGAAAACACTACTAAAACTTATTCTACTGCTTTGATTGAACAACAATTTCCAACAAAAGAACAAGCCATTGTATTCCCATCCATTGAAAACCTTAAACTTCAAGATTATCTGATTTCACTAGGAAAGTTGATCGAGCCCAAAAATATCCTATTTTCCTCAAGGCTTTCTAACAACAGAGTGTGTATGTACCTTGCAAACAAAAATGTTGTTGAAAATTTCATGAATAATTATGGAGGATCCATAGAAATTAATAACCAAAAAGTCCAAGCACGCAAACTAATCACT
The DNA here is from genome assembly GCF_917563875.1 of Diabrotica virgifera virgifera. Taxonomy (NCBI): domain Eukaryota; kingdom Metazoa; phylum Arthropoda; class Insecta; order Coleoptera; family Chrysomelidae; genus Diabrotica; species Diabrotica virgifera. The sequence continues at coordinate 62,743,780 of NC_065452.1, read as the reverse complement.
CCATCACAAAGGTTAATTCTGTCAAACGCTTGTCCATCCATACCGCATGCTGTATTAATTCAAGAAATTGAAAAATTGGGCCTTCAACCCATGTCTCCCATGTCATTTCTCAAGATAAGCGCCGGTATGCCGGAATTCAACCACATTTATAGTTTTAGACGACAAATCTTTATCACACCACCGCTTGCCCCAATACCTGAATCCATATTAATGAATTATGATAACACCAACTATAGAATTTATTTTGCACAAGATTCCTTAATCTGTTTTTCATGTAAAAGGCCAGGCCACACTGCAGCAAATTGCAAAACAATCCAAGAATCGGTTTCTGAAAATTATAACCAAAACCCCCACTCCCAATCATCTTCGCAACCCACACCTTCCGAAATACTTTCAACCAACCCCTCAAAAACTCCAACCTCACAACCAATTATCAATATATATACAACCCAGTCTACACAAAATAGCTCAAAACGCAGTTTGGATGATATTGTTACACCTCCTCTAGCGCAAGATGCTAATTCAGAAAACCAAAGTCTTGAATCATTTGTTAAACCTAATGTTGCTCCAGCTAAAAAACCAAAGAAAAGTAAGGGAAAGACTCCAACTCACGTACTCATGGAACCGACCAAGGCATTCATCTCAGAGCAAAACCGTTCATTTGTTCTTGATTTTGATCAAATATCCGATCTATTTGAAAATGTTTATGGTGCACAGGACCCAGTCAGCATCATAAAAAACTACACTAGCGAATTTGAAGCTTTAGTGAAAATGCTAACAGCAATATACCCGTATTTCAAACAAAGATCGATTAAAGCTAGATGTACAAAAATTAGAAAGAAACTATTGAAGCATTTACAGATGGCTTACTCGGATACTGAGGCATCAGAGACTGAAAGTGAGTTTTCTCAAGAATAGAGTCATGAACTTCTGCGACAATCCCAAATTTCAGTTTTATTTATTATAAATGGGCTTCTCATCAATTTTGCAGTGGAACATTAACGGTTTCTATAATAACCTTCCTATGCTCCAAATAATTCTGTCCAGACACAATCCAGATATAATTTGTCTTCAGGAGACTAATTTCAAAAATGAAAACATACAAGCTTTAAAAAAATTTAAAAATTACTGCAAAAACAGAACTAACCAAGATAAAGCCAGTGGTGGAGTAGCTATCTTTGTAAAAAAGTCAATTGAAACTACAGTAGTTCCTCTCCAAACTAATCTAGAAGCAATTTGCATTAAAGTTAACTCGAGTCCAAATATCTACGTTTGTAACTTATACTTACCTTCATCAACGCAAGTAGACTCAGAAGCATTAACTGAACTCTTACAACAGATTCCCCAACCCAGGCTTATTTTGGGCGATTTTAATGCTCACAACTTTTCATGGGGCTCTTCTACTATAAATACCAGAGAACGATTGCTGGAAGAGATATTTGAACAGTCCAACCTTTCAGTCTTAAACGACGGCAGACCCACTAGATTTAATATACAGAACGGTGAATCTTCATGTATAGACCTTACGATATGCGAACCAGGTCTGACCCCACCGCTCACCTGGGATAGGCTGGATTTCTTGTATAACAGTGATCACTACCCAATTTTTATTCATAACAACAAAAACCAACGTGGACGGACATTTACCCCAAAATGGAATTTAAAAAAACCTAACTGGAATCTTTTTTCAAATTTAGTCGAAAGCAGTATGACCACAATTAAAAGCACCTCAAACATAGACGAGACCCTTAAGAACATTGTTACCATTATCACAGAAGCAGCAGAAAGAGCAATAGGAAAAACTTCATACATAAAACAACGCAACCCCGTCCCATGGTGGAACCATGAATGCAAAACAGCAGTGAAATCTAGCAAAAGAGCTTTTAACAAATACAAGCGCTACAAGACTCTCGAGAATAAAATTGAATATACAAAACAACGTGCTATAGCCAAGAAGACAACTAGAAATGCCAAACGCCAGTCATGGACTCAATATGTATCAACGTTAAATGCAAACACTCCCATGACTGAAGTATGGAACAAAGTCAGAAGAATATCTGGATTAAACAGCAATCAGAATATCAAAAGCCTAGAGAGAAATGGAAAGGCAGTTACTAGTAATACTGAGATTGCTAAAATCCTTGCTAACACATACAAAAACCGATCCAGTAATATTAATTATAAAAAATCTTTCATTAATTACAAACAACATGAAGAAAATAAGAAAATTAGCATTACTCCTAACACAGATGAACCGTTAAATTTACCCATTTCTCAATTAGAGTATACGGAAGCATTATCAAATATTAAAGAAACTAGCGCTGGCCCGGACGATATTCCTAGTATTTTTATTAAACACCTTCCAGCGAGCGCTCGCAAACAACTTCTAGATCTGTTTAACATTATTTGGCTTCAACACAAATTTTCTGAAAAATGGCATGAATCCATAGTAATACCTATACAAAAACCTAATAGTATTAAAACAAGTCCCGAGTCATACAGACCGATATCTTTAACATGCGCCATGTGTAAGTTACTAGAAAATATTATTAACAATAGACTAAGATGGCACTTGGAGAGACAAGATTTGATTATTCCAGAACAAAGTGGTTTTAGAGACCAAAGGTCAACTATAGATAATATCATAGATTTGGAGAGTGACATTTCTGAAGCATACGCACTAGGGGGTAAATGTCTAGCGGTTTTCTTTGACATATCGAGAGCTTTCGATATAGCCTGGCACGACTATATAATAAAAAAATTACATAGTTGGAACATTCAAGGTCACAGCCTATTCTTTATTAAAAATTTCCTTCAAAATAGGACTTTCAGAGTTAGGACAAATAACATAATATCAGATATAATGTATCCAGAAAATGGTATCCCTCAAGGCTCGGTTATAAGTCCTACTCTCTTCATAGTGGCAATCAATGATATCCTCAAAAACCTAAAATCGCCTGTAAAGGCACGAGTCTACGCAGATGATCTTGTAGTTTTCTGCAAAGGTAAAAATATACAAAATATATTTCGTCATATACAGAACTTTATACAAGACTTAGAAATCTGGTCACAAAAAACAGGTTTCTGTTTTTCCGCTGAAAAAACTCGTTTCATCCTGTTTTCAAAGAGAAACGTCACAAATATCCCCAACCTAAGACTATGTGATGAAAACCTAAAGCGTGCAACGTCAATTAAGTTCTTGGGCATGACATTCGAAGAAACCCTAAGCTGGAAACTTCATATAACAAATCTGATGTTATCTTGTCACAAGCGACTAAATCTTCTAAAAACTCTGGCCAATAAAGAATGGGGTGCGTATCGCCAAACACTTTTAATGTTATACAGAACATTAATCAGATCAAAATTAGATTATGGGTCTACTGTGTATTCTACACCGGCTAGGACGCTGCTGAAAAAACTTGACAGTCTTCACAATCTCGCTTTACGTATAATATCTGGAGCTTTTCGCACAACACCAATCGAAAGTCTGTATTGTGAAGTTGGAGAACCCTCCTTAGAAGACAGAAGAGTTTATTTAAGTGTAGCATACGCCGCAAAAATCAGGTGTAACTCAAAAAACCCTACTATACAAAATTGTTGTACAGAGAAGTTCCCAAATCTCTTCATAAATAAACCAAGAACGGCCAAACCCTTCTACGCAAGAATTAGAAGCTACTTAAATCAAATAAACTATACGTTCCCAGAATGCTTTCCTTCCAAACTGTCCTCAATTCCTCCGTGGCAAATAAAGAACCCTCAGTGCCTAACACACCTCATTTCTTTCGATAAACATTCAACAAACCCACAGTTAATCAAATCCGCCTTCAATGATATACTCCGCAATTACAAGGAGTATACACATGTATACACCGATGCATCTAAATCAAATGAAGGCACTGGTGCTGCAGTCATAACCCCAACATCAACAAATAAATACAAACTCCCTTCAGAGTACTCTATTTACTCTGCTGAATTATACGCTCTATATCAGGCCACCCTTGCTGTCAATGTGTCCAGTAATACCAAATATATCATACTCACAGGCTCTCTAAGTTCGGTACAGTCAATCCAATATGTCTACCCATCTAATCCTTTGGTCATCAAAATAAAACAAGAAGTTCATACCGCTCAACTGAATGGAAAAATTATCATATTCCTCTGGATACCATCCCATATTGGAATTCAAGGAAATGAAGAGGCAGACAACGCTGCAAAAGAAGATGCAACTAATGATAGTGCGGAGTGTACGGAAACATTTACGAGTGCGGATGTGAAAGCGGCGGTCAAACGTAAAGTGCGTTATATGTGCGAAGAAAAGTGGAAAGTGTCATCGGCCAAGCTACGCGAAAATAAAAAATCGATAAAACCCTGGCCAACATTACCAACAAGTCGGAGAGACCAAGTAATATTAACGCGACTCCGATTGGGTCATACGCGATTAACTAATAGTCATGTGTTTTCCGACAAACAAGAACCAAGATGTGACAGCTGTGAAGAAAAGTTAACAATCAAACATTTATTGGAGAATTGCGCAGCATTAACGCCAAAGCGCATATTGTACAATATACCAAACAAACTAAGTGACATTTTAGGCCTACAGTGCAATATGTCAAATTTAAAGAGGTTTCTAAGTGCAATTAACATTTTATACAATATATAAAAACACAAATGTAATAAAAATTATTGTTCACCACTATTGTTTCGCTAATAGCCAATTTGGCTGATGCGATTTTTGTTAATAAAAAAAAAGTAGGTAGTTTTCAAAAATTCAGCTAGTAAACTGCGAGACCAACAGTGGAACATCATCACAGATAAAAATCAATGAATTTTTATGTGAACCAAATACATACAAGAACTTTTTGATGATAAAACAAAATTAGAAAATGATGATAAATTGACAACTAGGACAAATCTAAATATATCCATAATGAAGTTACAGAAATTATGTACTGATAATACCTATTTTCAACTAAATAATGATTCCATAAACAACATTTTGGTGTAGCAATAAGATCTGCTTTATCAATAAAGGTACTCTATAAACTAACACTAGCTAACTAATCATGAAACTTGCCCAATTTCGTCATTATGTTTGCTAATGTAGGGTTATCTTGTTTTTTAATAATCTAGTCACTCTTTGTCAGAGATCTTTTTGTCCAGAGGTTCCAAATATTCAGAGCAACCAGATATTCTCTGCGTAAGTTAATTTGTTGGTCTGCCAGTTGATAGTTAATAGCAATTCAAAGACCCCTACTCATAGTGGTAGCTATTATAGAACCCCAATATGTGTTCTTTGCATTGAAGTCTGCTCCAATAATAAACCTTTCCCCTTAGCTTTTCAGGAATTCAATACACATACTATTCTTTTTTAATGTAGCTTTTAAGTGGGCAATAGATTGAACTGACATTTATTTCAAACTTTTTAGGTTTGTATGTATATTGTAGTAGCAGCTTTAATGTTTTCTTAACATTCTGCTTTTTGATTCACTCCCTTATGTTGGATAATAAAGAAGTTAGGTACTTTAACAACTAGCCTTGTTCTTCGTCAATACAGAGTGTTTCTAAATTAGTGCGGGAAACTTTAAGTGGTAATTCTGCATGAAAAAATAATGATAGTTTGTTTTATAAACTTATGTCCGCAAATGCTTCCTTTCCGAGATACGGGATGTTGAAATTTTTCTTAAAAACTGACGATTTATTTATTGCTCCAAAACCGTTTGAGCGAGATATTAAAATGACATTTGGTGGGTTTTAAGAGGTAGTTATTGTGCATTTTTTGACATACAACTAAGAATTTTAATATGTTCAGCATTGGCGCATATAAGGGTCATATTACCCGCATGCACGCCAATGGTGAATATAAAATTCTTAATATGTATGTCAAACAATGCGCAATAACTACCTCTTAAAACTCACCAAATTTCATTTGCATATCTCAACCGGTTTTAGAGTAATAAATAAATCGTCAGTTTGTAAAAAAAATTGCAACACCCTGTATCTCGGAAACTAAGCATTTGGGAACATAAGTTTATAAAGCAAATTGTCATTTCTTTTTCATGTAGTATTAATTACCCTTGCCCTTTAAAGTTTATCACATACTCTGTATTGATGAAAATATGACTAGAAAATTCCGATTTTTTTGAAAGTTTGGCGAAGGTGCCGGACAAATTGGCATTCCTTAATAGGATTTATTAATTTTAAACATAAATATGTTTATTTGTGTCTAGCAACACTATATTGTCAAAGATACAAAGAAACGATATTGTTAAAGAATAAGGCTATTACATATTAAAACATCACTTAAATCGGACAATAGGTTTAGGAAATTCGAGACATCAAAAATGACAAATTTTTAAAGTGGTGCGTTAATTTCTTGGAGTAGTGTATTCAGTTGTATGTTTCAACTCTTCATGATGACATGTATTATCTTTGATGATGATTGCATTGTCTCCTTTGGCCGTGTTTTCAGGATGTATTGTGTGAAATAGCTGGTATCCTTTAAAGGGCCTAGCCGGGTAAGATGATGAAAAGTGCCCCCAACTCGATTCGAATTCCATATAGGTCACCGTTTAGCATATATAGTGAAACTAACTTTCTGAAATTTTTAGCCCCCTAGGTGGTCATGTGACCCACCTAGAGCCTAATTAGGGTTTTTTTGTTTTTATATTTTATCTCAGCAGCATCGAGAACTAGCGAAAAACTTTAAATAAAAAAGTTGTAAGCTTTAAAAAGTTCTGTCCGGAAAAAACTTTTTTTTAATTTTTGGCGGAAAATTTAAATTTTAGAACGATTTTAAAATTTTAAATGAGTATAAAAAATAACTAAGACATTCGTTTTCACGAAAAAATATATAACGTGTATTTTTGCATAATGTTTCACCCTGAATTTTTTCAAATTTTTAAAATTGGTTTAACGCACCTTTAAAAATAAAAAACCGCATTTTTTCGGTTTTTTTTTCGTTTTTTGATACAATTTTATATATATTTTTCAAAAAAGGTAACACCGTTACTGTAGTAGGTAAAAAACTGTAAAATAATTGGGGTTTGCTTAATAAAAACTTTTTGTAACGCCATCCATTTTCAAGATACAGGGCGTTGAAGAAAGCAAAAATTTTACACATTTTTTACGATTTTGCCAAAACTACTGGCAACATTGTAATAAAACGTGGTGGGTTTTAAGAGGTAGTTATTGTTCATATTTTGACATACAATTAAGGATTTGATGTTCATCATTGGCGCGCTTAGGGTTAATGGTCTGAAATTTTCATAGAAAAAAAGATAGTACGCCACTGACATATTTCAAATTAACAATCATTTTTGAATTTCTAGTTCAATTTGCGATAAAAAAACTATCTTCTCATTTTTTCATACGAGGCGCCGTTTTGCTGCAAAAAATAAAATATCTTAACGCTTCCAAAGTATTCGAATTAGTTTTTATAATGGATGTACGAGTTTATGTCCGTTCGCTATAACTTTTCCCATGCGGTACGGTTCATTTTCAATCAAATTAAGTCAAAACATAAATTGAAACGAACGTCGATGTGTATATACATTTTGTATACTGTATACTATATACTACACACATCGGCGTACGTTTCACTTTCTGTTTTGACTTAATTTGATTGAAAATGAATCGTACCGCATGGGCAAAGTTATAGCGGACGGACATATATGTAGATGTAGAAACTACTAATAGTAGTATTTTATTTCATAGAAGTTTGAATACTTTGTAAGGGTTAAGATGTTTTATTTTTTGAATAAAAATGGCGCGTCGTATGAAAAAATAGAAAGATAGATTTTTTGTCATGAATTGAACGAGGAATTCAAAAACGATTGTTAATTTGAAATATGTCAGTGGCGTACTATCTTTTTTCTTTAAAAAGTTCAGACCATTACCCCTATGCGCGCCAATGATAAATATAAAATTCTTAATTGTATGTCAAAAAATGCACAACAACTAGCTCTTAAAACTCGCAAAATTTTATTACAATGTTGCCAGTAGTTACGGCAAAATCGTAAAAAATGTGTAAAATTTGGTTTTTTTTCAACGTACTGTATCTTGAAAATGGATGGCATTACAAAAAACTTTTATTAAGCAAACCCCAATTATTTTTCAGTTTTTTACCTATTCTAGTGATGCTGTTACCTTTTTTGAAAAATATGTATAAAATTATATCAAAAAACGAAAAAAAAACCGAAAAAATGCAATTTTTTATTTTTAAAGGTGCGTTTCACCAATTTTAAAAATTTGAAAAAGTTCAGGGTGAAATATTATGTAAAAATACATGTTATATATTTTTTTCGTGAAAACGAATATCTTAGTTATTTTTTTATAGTCATTTAAAATTTTAAAATCGTCCTAAAATTTAAATTTCCCGCCAAAAATAATAAAAAAAAATTTTTCGGACAGAACTTTTTAAAGCTTACAACTTTTTTATTTAAAGTTTTTCGCTAGTTCTCGACGCGGCTGAGATAAAAAATAAAAACATAAAAACCCTAATTAGGCTCTAGGTGGGTCACATGACCACCTAGGGGGCTAAAAATTTCAGAAAGTGAGTTTCACTATATATGCTAAACGTTGACCTATATGGAATTCGAATCGACTTGGGGCACTTCTCATCATCTTACCCGGCTAGGCCCTTTAGTTAAGATTGTTTTGTATAATGCATTTTAGAGAAAATACACAAATCAATTTTTTCAATGTCAAGGATTGCTTGCAATTCTTGTTGATGATTAAGCAACCCATTGGTGTTCCATACGACAATGTTAAGGTCACTCACCATTTCTTGTTTTAGGTCATTTAGCGCTATATTCATGTCAAGTGACCATTTGCAACTACGTTGTTAATATTATTTGTTGTTAATATTATTTTGGTCGGTATAGCTTTCGGGTTATCAACAATATCATGTGTCATATTATATGCTCTCATAAAAGCTATTAAAATGTGCAATAAATCGAGAAACTGTATCATATAATCACATAAAATAACCAGAATCTTAAAATATCTTTTTATTTTAAAATGACTTAAATACAATTTTATTGTTATTTAATAATTAAACAATTTATTACACTTTTCCCACTTCATTGCATTCTGTTTTTAATCAAGATAAACGTAGGTACATTAAAATTAATTTTAATGTTTTGACATCATATTTCCAAACTTTAATAACGGCATGTATCATTTGCACTTTAAGCAACTTTATATTGGATAATAAAAAATGTAGTCGAAGTTTAAGACAGTTGTAAAAATAGTTTTAGGTTTTATAATAAGTTTAATAGACTCGCAAGGAGATATGCCAGGAATATGGAATGATGGAAGTGTGATAAATACTGAAAATCTTGGGACTGTGATACTCAATTTGTTATCTTTAACACATAATTATATTAACAAATCCACGAGGAAAAAGTTTTGCTGTAGTTGGCTGTATACCATATATTACAAAAAACGACTAAAATCCTTTATAAAAGGTATATTTGTTAAAATCCCTAAAAAGGGCTACATCAGACAACTAGTTTTCGATCGGATGACCGATCATCATCAGTGTTTACGTGATTCTTACAGGCTGACCACCAAAATACACAATTATATGGGTAAAAACCCTTTAAAATTAATCCGTCCTGGAAACATAGATAAAATATGTGAACTTAAACATGGATGTACAAAATATCATTATGTATTCTGCTCGAGGTACCATTTGAGCCCAAAATTGACTGGTTCACATGTTGACTAGATGATGGCAAGTGATGGTATGATCACTTGCTATCACTACGTATTCTATACCTCTTCAATATGGAGTTGAAGCCAATACTATTGACTGTAATATATACAACTCTTGACATTTCCCATTACATTTGAGGAAGCAAACAATATAGCGCCATCTAGTGGTGTGTGGTGATAACCAGAGCAATCTAACCTTATATTTATAAAATTGCTTTATTGTTTTTGTACAAGTGTTTGAACTGTTTTTATTTTAATTTAATTTAGCAAAATTAGATCGTTATTCAAAAATTTATAAAATTAAATTTGAATGTTTACGTCAAATTTTACATTTTCAAAACGCAGTTTCACTTCAAGCCGACAGTGGCGCTAGCGCGCTAGTGGCAACGTGCTTGAAACAACATGAAACAAACACGGAACCATTAAGAAAAATAAAAAATAAAAAGAAATACTGAACACTATGTAGGAAAGAAAAATTAGTTACTTTGAAAAATAAAAGTGGAAGAAGAAATAGGACCGGGGAGACGACGCACATCCTGGTTGAAAAATTTAAAGCAGTGGAGTGGAAAAACAACAATAAGCAGAACTTTTCAGAACCACTAAAAACAGAGTAAAATTTACCGTGGTGATCGCCAATATCCTTAAAGGATGAGGCCCAAGAAGAAGAAGATGAAGTAGTGTAAAGCTTCAAAATGGAATTACCAATCAATTTCGTACTAAAAACTCGCCCTGTATATACGCTGTTCTATCTTTATCTTTTGTCACATTTGAAAAATAGTAATTTAGTGTATCAGATAAACCCAGCTAAAAATATAAAGATATACTTTCAGCGCAACGCTGTATTTTTATTTCGTGTGAAAAAACGGGAGCTGTCCTTCCCTAAATAGCAAAGTCTACGCAACATTTCCCCACTGAATATAGCAAATCTTGCCCTGCTATAATTTTATTTTAAATAAAATAACACAAAGCTACACTGTTATCAGCGGTAAGTCTTTATATCACGTCCTTTCTTAGAAACATATGTAAAATTCATGATAAAGTACCATAAAAATAAAATATTAAACCAAGGAGTAGAAACCTATTTCTGAGATAAGGGAAAGATTGTTGGCTATATGTTAGGAGTTTGTTTTAATATCACATAAAAATGTTTTATGTTACTGGGTAAACCTATAATTTTATGAGAGAAAATAAAATTGTCTTGAAATACGTTCTTCCTAATATAATAAATACCTTTATCTTGACACCCATTGGCGACCACCAACAACATTAGTATTTTTTTCTTTCCTAAAAATATATTCCGCGCTTAGTGTTAATAGAAATTTCGGATATAATAGCTCTACAAGTCTTGCAGGCCTAGGGCTTAAATATTTCTTAATTATTGCCCCTACTTGAAAGTTATAACGTTCAACGTAAGAGTATTGTTCGGAAGTTAGTTCCTTGTGGCGTTTTAATATAGTTTACTATATTTAAAGAGAATGAACCAGAACTTTACAATATGTTTATTTTCATATTTATATTTCCACTTTGGAAATGGTTCTCAAAATGTGTGGAAGGATTCATCTATCCTACTGGACATCCCTCATATGCACACCGTTATACGTGGGAAAACGAAAATGTACGTGAGAAACAAGAGAGAGAGAGAGAGAGAGAGATAGAGAGAGAGAGAGAGAGAGAGAGAGAGAGAGAGAGAGAGAGAGAGAGAGAAAAATCCAAATCTTTTTACAAATACGTTAGATCAAAATTCTGTACAAAAACTGGTATACCGTTGTTAGAAAAATCTAATGGCGAAATATGTTTAAAAGAAGAGGTTTGTAAATTATTTGCTGAAACATTTTCCAGTGCTTTTACAATTGACACGGAGGCTGCGTTTTCAGGTTTGCCCACTACTGATAGAATAATGGAAAGTTTAACAACAATTGACATCTCTACTGGATTGGTTAAAGAAATATTAGGTTCTTTAAAGACTATTGCGTCTCCTGGATCGGAAAATATTTCACCATTGTTATATCATAACGCTAGTCAACAAATAAATAAAAAAAATTTGCGACAGATGTTAAAATGGCTGTACAGTGGAGTTTAAAGCGCCCTGAATGCGAATTCAAACACTAAAATTTTCCACCACGTATAGATTTTGAGTTATCTTCTTCTTAAAGTGCCGTGCATTTCTGCGCAGGTGTCCACGCGTACATTGTCTTGTCAGGTGAAATGTTAGATTTTGAGTTATAGAATGCATCAAATATTGCTGTTTATTATAAAAATTCTTTTATACTATATACACATAAGTTTAGAACTAGAAACAAAAAATATAGTAAGTCTTTTGTAAACAATTTTGTGCATATCCCAATTTTCCCATAACACTATGTGGATTAACACGAACACACATTTTATCCTGCATAGTAAAAAACTAGGATAGCTCCTGGTTACGGTTCCTAAATATTATAAGTTTTACTGGCTAGTAAATTCCATTTAAAAAAAAAATCCATTATTGTAATCTAGAACCTAGAGTTAAGCATGTCTTTGGACAAGTAAAGGTCTCGAACTAAATCATGTGATTCGGCTTGTTGGATGCAATAAGGTGCTTTTCGTCGCTTTCGTGAAAATAAGAATCATTCTTTTCTGATACATCATCGAGTTTATTTTTATCGCCATACATTTCCAAATCTTCCTCCCAGTTTGCCGTGGGTCTTGGAACTGGTAAATCTTCTCCATGGAAAACCGGCTTTATTGCTGAGATAATATCTGGATATTCAGTTTTATGCTTGCTTTTCCTTGAAAACACAGACACTTTTGTCATGCAGAAATAACAGTCGTTAAAACGGTTTAGAACTATATAAGTTTAAATGGGTAGATTTACTGATTAAGGATTACCTTTGGTTTATTCTTTATTTAAATTTTAATGTGTTATTCGTAGCCATTAGATATCCCAGTGTTGTCAAATTATGCACAATTTTTAGAAAAAATGTTAATTTAATAACATCACTCCCGGATATATTACAAATGACTGTTTTAAAAAAAAATTAGTAAAATATTCATAACTCAAAAATCGTAACTCATTTTTTTTTAAAATCATAACTCAAAAATCTTACGTGTTAGGAACTTTTTATCATCATAATCATATTCAGAGAGCAAAAATTAACAAAAAACAGCATATTGCATTCCAGTCGCAAATTGGTTGTAAACTAGTGTAATTATTGTGCAGATAGTTTAGCGGCTCCAATGGCAGCTTTATTGGCCAAATCTTTGCATGCTAATTCAATACCAGCTTCATGGAAATCTGGTATAGTAACACCGATATATAAAAGTGGAAATAAACTCCTTTCGTCTAATTATCGCCCAGTAACAGTTCCACCAACATCAGTAAAAGTAATGGAAAGATTAATAGCTAATAAATTAATATCCTTTTGGTTAGAGCATAATGTTATTCCAGTTTCTCAACACGGATTTCTACCGAACCGTTCTGTAACTAGTAACCTTCTTCACTCTCTTAATGAGTGGACTTTATCTTTGGACCGATATGAGCCGATTGACATTATTTATATAGATTTTTCCCGTGCATTTGATAAGGTACCCATAAAAAAATTAATGCTGAAGCTCGAACATTACGGCGTGCGTGGTGAGTTGTTATTGTGGTTAGAAAACTTCCTTTCCGAAAGAACTTTTTCGGTCAAAGTGGAAAATGACTGCAGTGTTCCTCGTGCGGTAGCCAGTGGTGTCCCTCAGGGATCAATATTAGGGCTGATTCTGTTTTTGCTGTACGTATCTGATTTAACGTGTGGATGTCAGTCAAAATTGGTTTCATATGCCGACGATTTAAAGTTATATTACTGTCCCGATATTGTTAATACTCTTCAGAGTAACCTTAACCAGCTATCAGAAGGGAGCATGAAATGGGTTATTCCAATAAATACGCGTAAGTGTTGTGTCTTTCAATGTGGATATAATAATCCATATATAACATATTTTTTAGATGGAGTTCCTCTGAAATCGGTAGTGGAAGTTAATGATTTGGGCGTGACGGTCAGCCGAACGTTAAGTTGGTCTACTCAAACAGCAAAAGCAGTCGATAAAGCTAACTCTGCTTTATACCTCATAGCAAAAGCTTGTCCCAGAATGTCTCCGGACTTTTTTGTCCGAGTAGAGTTTTTGAAACTCTATAAGAGTTATGTCAGACCTCACCTAGAATTTGCAGTATCTGTTTGGTCACCTCATTTACAAAGAGATATTAATTTATTAGAAAGAGTACAACGAAGAGCTACTAAGCTACCTATTAATTATGAAAGACTAAGCTACGAAACTCGATTAAGAAAGCTTAAGTTGTCTCCATTGACTCATCGAAGAGAAAGAGGTGATTTAATATCTACTTATAGAATTCTTAGGGGGGAATTTTGGGGGCATCAAATTTTTTTAATATCAGCGAAGATACTAGACTGCGAGGTCATCACTATAAATTGAAAAAGGAATCTTTTAAAACCACTGTCAATACGTCAAATAAACGTCAATACTTAAATATAATTTTTCAAAGTTCTCTGAAAAATTGTTGGTTTTTAGCATTGATTGGGGATTTGAAAGCTAAATATTTTGCAAGGAAGAATGTAACAACTGAAGATATTGCTAATAGTTGTATTCCTGTCCGTATTGGTGTAATTAAGATAAAACCAGTGAAAATCCGGAGAAGTCAGGTGAGATCCTTTGAGATCCTTTTTTTCCTTTCCAATTTGCGAAAGGGTTTGTGGGTACTCTCACATATTGTGTTGTGGTCTTGGTAACCAGGACTTCACACATTATGAACAACACACAACCAACTACATCTACACAAAACACCCCTAATTCCATCCCAAAATCTTATGTCGCTGCCACACTCTCCAGGCCTCCTCCCCCTTCGTTTCCTAAAAGGGAACAAGCTGTTGTCATGCATTCCATCCCAAATACCGTTTTGTTTGAATATATTAAAGCCATTGGTGAAATAGTTCAGCCAAAAAATATTACTTTTGCGTCTCGCATTCCGAACAATCGAATTTGCATTTTTCTCACGTCGACCGACATCGTTGATAAACTATTGAAAAATACACCACATATCACAATTAATTCTACCATCGTCCCTATCCGCAGGCTAATTTCTCCAGCCAAAAGAATCCTTATTTCTAATGTATGTCCTTCCATCCCGCATTCACTGATAGAACAGTCTCTAAAAGATATTGGCTTATAGCTAGCAGCACCTGTTACTTTTGTTAAATGCGGAACATCGGATGATCAATATGCTCATATCATGAGTTTTCGTAGGGTTACATTTGTTTTCCCTGACAAGGAGGACTTCGAAGTGCAAACTTCTCTGCTAATCAATCATGAAAATACTTCCTCAAGAATATTTGTATCCACTGACAGGCTAGAGTGTTTTCATTGTAAAATTACGGGACACACCGCGGATTCTTGCCCTAAAGTCCCCAGTGGACCAGACCACACACTTATTTCGGCTAATGCTTCTCCCTTATCTTCACTTTCAGCTCACTCTTTAACTACATCAAAAGAACTTCCTTCTTCAGAAATTGAATCCATCCCCGTTAACGACACACCTTCATCGACTGCCATTACGGACCTATTCATCCCTCCTCCAACTAATACAAAACCCATATTGACTGTAGGACAAAAAAGAGGACACTCTAATGATAGTTCTCCTGATACTCCTACCATTCTCTCTCCCTCCACTGCTCTTTCCCAATCAACTTCTTTAACCCCTCCGTTATTCACGATGCCAGCCAAACCAGCCAACAAAAAGTCCAAATCTAATCATCGATCAGATTATTCAATGGGGCCTGATTGTATTTCTTGTATAGAAACAGTTTACAAAGATAATCCGGCTAATTTTACACTTAATTCAACTCAACTTATTGCTTTTCTTGAGAATTCTTTTGGATGTCCGACGCCACTACAAGAAGCTCAAAAATTTTCCTCTGACATAGATGGCATTCAAAACGACTTATCTCAGCTCTACACAGCTACAAAGGAACGATCACTAAAAAACCGTATCACCAGAATCTTGAAAAAATTAAGACAACATTCTTCCTTCGCTGAATCACAGGACTGTATAAGTGCCTCTTCCGATAATCCTTCTGATGTTGAATCTAATTACAGCACTCATAATGAATAGTTATCCTTTCAAGCTAATTCAATGGAATTGTGATGGGTTCTTCCCTAGGCTGGAGAGAATCCAACACCTAACATCACAATTTAAACCTAACATTATATGTCTGCAAGAAACCAATGCTAAGAATTCCAAACTTCCTCATTTAAAACACTTCGAGAGGTACCACTATATAAGGACTAATTGCATAAGAGCCAGTGGAGGCACCTCTATCTTTATTTCTTCTGATATTTTCTCATCACATCTTCCACTCTCTTCTAAATTAGAAGCCATAGCTGTAACTTGCTGGTGTCCGAATAAACTTACAATCTGTAATTTATACATTCCTCCCAACTACCCTCTCAAAGAGGAAGAGCTGGTAAACTTAATCTTTGAACTTCCTAGCCCCTACATACTTGTTGGGGACTTCAATGCTCATAATGTGCTGTGGGGTTCCAACCACACATTTGCTAGAGGTAAAATTGTTGAAAATGTTATTAATTGCTCGGGTACATGTCTGTTAAACACGGGCTCTCATACTCACTTTAATATTTCTACTGGTACCTTCTCCAACATTGATCTAAGCTTTAGTGACCCAAAATTAGCTCCTACATTAACATGGCATACATCTGATGATCTCCACGACAGCAATCATTTCCCAATCTTTATAACCAACTCAGATACATCAAATTCTCAAATATTGACTAAAAGTTTTTGGCGCTTAAATAATTGTAATTGGTCTGATTATATTAGTGAAACTGATTATTGCCTACCTAAACTCACTCTAACTGATAACATTGATATGGACGTCACCCAATTCGCAAACACAATTCGCCTTGCTGCTGAAGCACATATTGGAAAATCAGTCATTTCAGCTGAACGAAAAAGTGTCCCATGGTGGAATTCCTCTTACGAAAACGCTGTGGAGCAGCAAAAATCTGCTCTAAAAATTTACAGCAGAAACAAATGTCAGGAGAACCTTATTGCACTTAAAAAAACAAGAGCGAAATCTAGATACATTATTAAATTAAGTAAGAAAACTTCATGGAGACAATATATCTCCTCCATAAATGAAAATAGTAGCCCAAGCCAAGTTTGGAAAAAAATTGGACAAATACAGGGCAAAAAATCTAATCTTAAGATCTCCAATCTCCTTTTTAATCAAAAGGTTATCATTGATAATCAGGAGATAGCCAAAGTTCTGGCAGAAAACTTTAAAGAAAAGTTTCACAACAAATCTGGGCCTAACCCTGTATCCTCTACTCTTCCTTCACCCTTTCCTTATTGTTCTCCAGTTTCACAAGATATCAATTATCTGAATTCTCCTATAACCTATTCCGAATTAAAATCTGCACTCAAATCCTGTAAAAACACAGCTGCTGGCCCTGATGACCTTCCATACATATTCTTAAAGAAATTGTCATCTTCATGTCTATACAAACTTCTCGAGATATATAATAAAATATGGATTTTCCACAAATTCCCGAATGAATGGCGAACGTCAATAATATTACCAATCAAAAAAAAAGATCTACCTGCCTCTGTCCCTGATTCTTATAGGCCTATACCCCTTACCTGTACCATGTGTAAAATACTTGAAAAAATTATCAATAAACGTCTTATGTGGTATCTCGACAAACACAAAATTATTCCTAAAGAACAATCTGGCTTTAGACGACACAGATCCACTCGTGACAATCTTGTCCTTCTACAAAGTGACATCGCCAGCTCAATAAATGAAAAGTATGAAGTAACGGCTGTCGTTTTTGACATAAAAGGAGCATTTGACACGATTAATCGACAAGCTATAATCGCCAAGTTAAAGCAGCATAATATCACCGGAAATATATTTTATTTTATACAAAATTTTTTGTCTCAAAGGACGTTCAAAGTTTCTGTAAATGGTGTATTCTCTTCTGTTTATACTCAAACCAATGGCACCCCTCAAGGTTCAGTGTTAAGCCCTACCTTATTTAACCTCGGCATAAGTGATCTTTGTTTTAATTTACCATCTCCTACTAAATATGTAGCTTATGCAGATGATTTAATATTATATTGTCATGGTCGTTCAGCTTCCACTAGTTCGAAAATTTTGCAAGCGGCCATAAACATAGTAATCTCTCGGACCCACTCTTTGGGACTAACTTTATCCCTCACAAAATCCAAAGTTATTAAATTTAGTAGACGGCCTCCAATGCCCCCTACACCTCTATTTATAAATGATTCACTTCTTCCCGTAGTTGATCATTGTAAAATACTGGGATTGACGTTTGACTCTCGCCTCTCTTGGAAGCAACATATTCTCAATTTAAAAAGTGCATGCCACAAAAGATTAAACATTCTTAAAACACTGTCTCACTATCACTGGGGTGCGGATGAAAAGTCGCTCCTTAAAGTATATAAAGCACTAATTCGCTCTAAATTAGATTATGGTAGTATTGCTTATATGTCTGCTTCAAAAAGAGATCTGGATTCCTTAAACTCTATCCATAACACAGCCCTTCGACTATGTCTAGGTGCATTTCGTTCCAGTCCATCTGAAAGTGTCTACTGTGAAGCCGGTGAGCCTCCTCTCTGGATTAGACGGCAATATCTTCTTCTTTCCTATGCTGCATCTGTCTCTTCTAATCCCCTTAATCCTGTATACCGTTTATTCACAACAAACTATACCACCCCTTCACCAATAATAAAACCTATATTTTCTATATTGTCCACAATAACAAGCGACATCAATTTTAGACTAACAAATCCCATCCCCTTTCATCGAATTCCTCCTTGGATTATGCAGACCCCTCAAACTAACACAAATTTAACAAAATTCAATAAATATGAAACACCTAAAAAACTCATGATAAAAGCTTTTTTTGAAATTATACACAATAACCACTTTGATCAAGTAATATACACCGATGCTTCCAAAAGTGATTTAGGGGTTGGCTGTTCAGTCACCTCTCAAAACAATCTCATTTGTGCTTCTTTTATTCCTCTTCTGTGCAGCGTACATACTGGAGAATTATATAGTATCTTACAGGCTGTTAAGAATATTAACCTCCCGAACATAAATGTTGCCATTTGTACAGACTCTCTAGCTTCCATTTTATGCATTCAGGAATTATTTACCGATCATCCTCTTGTCCAAAATATCCATCACTGTCACCACCACCTTTCTACCTTAAACACTAAGATTACATTTATATGGATTCCGTCTCACATTGGTATACCTGGCAATGAACTTGCAGATCAGCATGCTAAAACGGCTTCAACAGATACCACGTCAACAACCCACATCCAAATTTGTAAAGATTTGAAAACAGAAGCGTACAGATTCACATGGAGATTATGGCAAACCCACTGGAGTTCCTTAAATACATCTTTACGTGCAATCCAGCCCTCAGTATATAAGCCACTTTACACTGGCCCCACAAGACTCTCTAGACAAGACCTTAGAAATATAAGAAGAATCCGTATAGGCCACACCAAACTTACTCACGGCTTCCTGATGTCATCAGATATCCGGCCTATCTGTTTAACATGCCAGTGCCAACTTACCGTGAACCACATTATTACCGAATGTCACCAGTTCAGTGTAGTAAGACAACAAGTAAGACAGTTAGACAGAGTTCTTCAGTTTTTTAAAAAAATATCATTGTATCATAAACTTTAATTTTTTTTTTATGACATAACTTGTTAATGCACTTTAATTATACCTCTTGTAATCTTGTTTGTAATCGTCCCGTGCGAGTGGCCATAGTTGCCGAGCACGTTAATGTAAATAAAAAAAAAACCACTGTAAGACAAAACTTTTTGGTTAATCGAGTTTTTGATAAATGGAACAGTTTAAGTGATGACATCGTAGGGGCTATTAGCTTAAATAGTTTTAAAAACAGGTTTGATGAGAAATAACTGGACATTGTAACTTTATATGTGTAATGTTAACAATTTTTTTGTGATTATAGTTGTTATAAAATGTATGGATATATTTTGTTTTCACTTTATGAAAAAAAAAAATTGTAATCTTTATGTATACTTTCTAATTTTTGTATCTTTTTCTTTAATTTGCTATTGTAAGAACTTTTGTAAAAACCAATTCTTTTGAATATTTATTTTAATTTAATTTTTATTTTTTAAGAATTTGTTTTATGTTATATTATTTAGTTTAAGACCTACAATTATTTTGTATTTTGAGCCATATAAGCTTTGCTTTGGCTCGATATTATTGTATAATAATAATAATAATAATAATAAAGAGGGAGAGCTGCATCAGGCATATGTCAAATCAAGAGTTCTTTTTTCTGAAGAAGACTTGGATGCATAATTAAACATAGAAAAACCATGTCTTACAACCATATATTCACAATAAAACACATAATGGAAAAATGCTTGATCGTGAGCTTTATCAGTTGTTCATATATTTTAAACAAGCATTTGATAGAGTATGCAGAGTTATATTGTGAACAGCGCTGCAAGAACTTTGTTTGCTTTCCAAAAAAACTTCAATTGTTCAAAATTGTCGATTTAATGCGGATGTGTATGGAAGAGCTACGATGTAAGGTGGGAGCTGGACAATAATACTTGGATACCTTTTGAATAAACAATGGACTAAAACAGGAAGATTTACTTTCACCACAACGCTTCAACTTAGCTGTGGAACACATAATGAGAAGTGCAAAAATCTAAAAACCGACTACAGTATTTCATCGAGAAGGATCCAACTTACTGTTAGCATTTGTAGGCGATATCGATCGTGGAAACACCATATTAAGGATGAAGAAGATTATCGTCAAGTTCGAGCGGAAAGCAGAGAAGATGGGGCTCCTAATCAACGAAAACGAAATTAATATATTAAAAAGAGATAGAATCGAACAGAATATCACCATCGATGACTTTAACTTTGAGCGCGTCGAAGAATTTAAGTACCTTGGAATAAAATAACCGAAGACAATAACGGATCATAAGAAATAATCAATCGGATACAAGCCGGTAACAGATGTCTGAATGCCCTTCAAAACCATATAAAATCGAAACAACTAAAATAAGCTATACAAAGATACAACTACTGTATAAAACAATCAAAAGACCCTTAGTGATGTATGGTAGCGAAACGTGGACTACAACAAAGGCAAAAGAAGAGCGACTACGTTTGGGAAAGGAAAATCCTAAGGAAGATCTGTGGGCCTGTGCTTGATAAAGAAGCAGGGCAATACAGGATAAGAACTAACAAAATGCTCGAAGAATTATAACCAGACACTAACACAATAAAAGTAATAAAGTCCAGAAAACTCAAATGGACAGGACATAGAAGACATTCTAACGAAAGAAAAGTAAGGCTGGTATGGGAAGAAGTCTCAACTGGACGACCACATGGAAGACCTCGAGGTGGGGAGATAATATAGCAGGAGACCTTAAAGCTATGGGTGGAGAGTGGAGAGAATTGGATGGAGATTGATCAAGATAAAGAGGAATGGAGATTTATTCTCAAGTCGGCTAAAACCCACGAAGGGTTGTAATGCGTAGAAGTAAGTAAATAAGAACATGCCTTTAGAACCAAATCAGATAATAAGCGTGGTTCCTAAGCAGATAATAGACTTTCTTCGAAGTGTACGATTTTTGAACTAGAAATAGACGTACAATATATACAAAAAAATATCTTTTAATTGCCAATAAGGAAAGGTGTTTGAAGGCAAACGACTTATATGACAAACTCCATAATATGCAATCCAAACTTTTGGGTTTTTTGGAATGTATTATTTGTTTTGTACATTTCTAAACATAGTCCATCCTAGTGAAAGATAAAAACAAAAAATATTTCGATAAAAATAATCATGATTTTAAAAATTAGATACATAAAACGCCTTTATACTTCACCCCAATTTGGATCTTAAAGATCTTAAATAGTACGTAGCATATTTTTTTTATTTTTTCCCAATTATATACTTGGATTAATTTAGTTCTCCGAGAAACATACAACTTTCAATATAATAGAAACCAAAGTTTGTGTTTAACTTCTTTTCGTTAGTAAGTTTCCTGTTAGTTTTTCTTCAGTATATTACAATCTAGAAGTAAAATATATACCCCAAGTTAAAAACTCTGAAAATAGAGGAGCTTTGTAATTTATAACTTATAAAGATTTTGAAATCTTCTTAGGCTTAGTACAGGCTCGGCCCGCTCTTGTTTACAGTATAGTCAGGGGGTGATATATTCAAATTTACATTAGGTTTACTATTTAAAAAAATTATTTTATTTTTATCAGATTATTTTTTATATAAAATATAATATTAAAAAGTTTTAAACGAAAATTTTATCTCTAAATCGATTTCCTTAGGATACAGAACCCATTGGTATATTTCCTGGAGATCCGAAAAAACCAAAATATACCTCAAACTTGTACAATAAACGGGAACATTTTAGAACAGATCAATAGATTTAAGTATCTGGGTTGTTGAATTGATAGCAACCTAAATCCTTATCTAGAAATAAGATCGAGAATAGAACTTCTTCTTCTTCTTCTTCTAATAGGCCTCTTGGCCTGTTCCTTACCGATTTTGAGCTTGTATTCGTAGATGTGATGTTGACTGCCAGCTATCTCGCCACCTTTTAAAGGGCCTTCCTATTGGTCTCTTGCCTGTTGGCTTCGAATCTCTGGCTATACGGGCTATTCTCTCACTGTCCATTCTCGTTACATGCTGATTGCACTCTCGTCGTCTCTGTCTTCCCCACCGTACTATATCTTGTATGTTATAGAGATCTCTTATTCTGTCGTTCGGTATTCTGTCTCTCAGTGTTTTCCCACTTATTGACCTCAGCGTTCTCATTTCTGATGTTCTCAGTATCCTCTTGGTTTCTGCTGTGTCACATCTTGTTTCTATCGCGTACCTCATGAGCGGTCTTACACATGATTTGTATATGCGTACTTTCCCTTCAAGCCTCATATCTTTGTTTCTCCAGATGACATCCCTCAGACATCCTGACACGTAATTGGCTTTATTTGCTTGCTTTCGGACGCTCTCTTTAACATCTCCATAACTACATATTTCGATTCCCAGATATTGGAATCTCGAGACTTGTTCAATAGTTCGTTGTTAATTACTAATTTGCATCTTATGGGTTCCCTTGACACTACCAGGGATTTTGTCTTGGCTGTTGATATTTTCATGTTGTAGTTCTTCGCCACTGTATTGAAAGTTTGTGCCATTCGCTGTAGGTTATCCTTGTTATCGGAGTTAAAATTGCGTCGTCAACATAACAGAGCATTTTTATTTGTTTTTCCGCCATCTTATATCCTTTGCCTTTTACAGTACCTTTAATGTTTTCTATGATTTTGTCCATGACTAAATTAAAAAGCAATGAGCTCAAGCTATCCCCTTGTCTGATTCCCGAGTTGATTTCTACTTCCGATGTTAGTTCATTCTCGACTTTTATTCTGGTTTTGTTCTTCGTATTAATGTCTTTAATTATCCTTATCATCTTGTTGGGCTGATTTTTCTCCTTTAGCCTCTGATTGAGAATAGAACGGGCCAGAAAATCTTAAAAAAAAATCAAAAAACTGCTTTGTGATTCTGGAATAAAACTCGAAATTGTACCACTTTTATTAAAATGCTACATCTGGTCGACTCTTCTCTATGCAGTTGAGACGTGGACCCTTAAAACACAAACCGCAAATAAATTGGAGGCCTTTGAATTGTGGATCTACCGGAGAATAATCCAAATTTCATGGACATCGCACACCTCAAACGAAGAAGTGCCGCATACAATAGGCAAGGAAAAAAAATTTTCAACACAGTGGAAGTTAGGAAAACATCATATTCGAGACCACATACTGAGAAATAATAAGTACCCATATGCTCAAATAATAGTGAAAGGAAAGATCGAGGGAAAGTCGAGAGGACCAGGAAGGAACAGAATATCGTGGCTAAGAAACATCCGACAATGAGCAGTGCTAAATTTTGAACAGTATTTTGAACAATAAGTCACATTCTCAAATTATTCTTGAAAATAATACATGGTCGTATAAACAAAAAACTAGAAGAAGGAATAGATAATAGTCAGTTTGGGTTCAGAAACGGACTAGGAACCAGAGAGGCGTTATTTGCTTTTAATGTGTTAGCTCAAAGATGCATGGACATGAATGTGGATGTGCATGTTTGTTACGTTGATTTTGAGAAGGCTTTTGACAAAGTAAGACATGAAAAATTAGTCCAAATTCTAAAGACAAAAAACATAGACAAAAGGGACTTACGAATAATAACAAACCTTTACTGGAATCAAAGAGCACAAATTGTAATGGATAACGAACCCAGTCCAGAAATTGAAATCAGGAGAGGAGTTCGGCAGGGATGTATTATGTCTCCATTACTCTTTAATGCATATAGTGAAGCCATTTTTGAAGAAGCATTGCTATCTCAAAGTGAAGGAATAATAATTAACGGAAGATCTATTAACAACATAAGATATGCAGATGACACCGTGATTATAGCAAGCTCTGCTGAACAACTCCAACTACTACTGAACAAAACAAACAATTTCTGTAAAGAATATGGACTAAAAATGAATATAAAAAAGACCAAATACATGATAATAACTAAGAAAACAAACATACAAACAAGCATACATTTGGGAAATGTACCGATAGAAAGGGTTGATAAATACAAATACCTAGGAACCTGGATTTCAGAGAAAAATGATCAAACAACAGAAATAAGGACCAGGATAGAAATAGCAAGAAATGCGTTTGTAAAAATGAAAACAGTTCTCTGCAACAAAGACCTTAGCTTAGAACTGAGAGCAAGAGCTTTGAGATGCTACGTGTTCTCGATACTACAATATGGACTTGAAAGCTGGACATTAAAGCAAGAACACATAAATAAGCTACAGTCATTTGAAATGTGGTGTTACAGAAGAATGCTTAGAATAGCATGGACACAGAGGAAAACGAACACGGAAGTACTGCGAGAAATGGGTAAAGAATGCGAAATAATAAACACAATAAAAATAAGAAAGTTACAATATCTGGGACACGTAATGAGGAGACCGCGATATGAAATGCTAAGACTGATAATACAGGGAAAGATAAGAGGTGGAAGGAGTATAGGAAGAAGGAGAGTGTCATGGTTAAAGAATTTAAGGGACTGGTTTAGATGCAGTTCTATAGAACTCTTTAGAGCAGCGGTGGATAGAGTAAAGATAGTGATGATGATATCCAACCTCCGATTAGGAGACGGCACTTGAAGAAGAAGAAATTTTGAACGGCCAATAAGAACAACTGAAGCTAGAGCAGAGTTTGCAATTGTAGTAGCCAACCTCCATTGAGGCGAGAGCACTTCAAGAAGAAAAAGAAGAACTAATATAAACATTGTACAAGGAAATAACTTCCGAACAACACTTAATGTTAGAAATTGTAACGTTAAATTCTTCTTCATTTCGTGCCTATTCAGTTTGAATGTTGGCAATCATTCTGGATGTAATTATTTTATTAACTGATGCTTTAAATATATTAGTTGTTATGGAAAACCATTTCCTCAGGGTCTTTAACCATGATATTCTTCTTCTCTCAATTTCTCGTTTTCCGAATACTTTGCCCTGAAGGATTATTCTCAGTAATCTGTATTCTTAGTGCCTTTCTTAATAACGTATGTCCCTAAAGTTGTCGGAAAAAATAAATATATATTTTATAGTTGTAAATTAAATTTATTTTAACTAAATACAGGAAATTAAGTCTATATATTGAAGGCTTATAATGTATTTTTATAGAACAGAAAGAGGTCCGTGATCTTCGATGGCACGTAAATTTGGCCTGGCATGTGCAATAAGTCATTGGACTGTTTCTAAATCGATCTCACGAAATTTTTTCACAATTCTTCGCCTTAGCTGAACTTCATTTTGGGCTTCTTAGCCACTATTATACACCATTCGACCCCAAACAGCCCAAAACGCTTATATAAGCATCCACAAGGAAAAAGTTTTCCTGGTGTTGGCTGTATACCATGTAATACAAAAAATAGTAAATCCTTTATAAAAGGTATATATTTAAAATCCCTAAAAAGGGCTACATCACAATCACATAACTAGTTTTCGAATGGTTTACCAATTGAAATTTTGACTATGGTTAAAAAAGCTGTCGGTTATACTCACGTGAAGTTTACATGCTAACCACGAAGATATAGTTTAACAAAAATATGTGGGTCAAAGCCCTGTATAAGTGGTCCGTTAAGGAAACATCAACTAAAAATGCCAATTAAAGCATGGATGTTTAAACTATTTTAAAATTATGCTCCAGGTAACATCTGAGCTGTGGTGTGGCTAGATTACATGGTGAAAGTCTGGTAGCAAATGACAATGAAATAGGTGGAGACCTGAGAACGATGACAAGACAGAAATGACAGTTCCACAGAAAGTTGAAAAATTAGCCTGTCATATTTAAAGACTATGGTTTACAATTTGTTAAAATTAGAAATGATGTAACAACACACTTCATTGTGAGAATTATCATTTGAAATTAAGTAAACTAAATGTTGTTAAAAATGTATTTGCGTATACTATTAGTGGAGATGGATAGGCAACCCACATTACACAAATGTTAATACATATTCGATAACTGAAATCAGTAATAAAATCTTTTTGTCAAAAAAACCTAAGATTTAAAAAAGCAATTTTGTGTTAATGTAAAGTTATCGAATTTATTTAACTTATTGACAGCTGTTGGGATTTGTGTAAATTTAATAGGAATCACAATGGGGGTGGCTGAGGTGTAAAAATGTCTTAAATAATCTAGGGGGATATATCACTGGAAAGCACAAGCTCAAAATAAGGCGACTAATTCCTGAAGACTTTGCAGGCTGCCCGGATCCCTAAGGGTCCAAAAACCACAACCGTCGTAAGATGATGACAATAGGGGCTGGGGATATGAAACGTCTGTGAGGATGGTAAGAACATGAACGGGACCTAGAAAGAAATTTGGGCTTTTGATTTGGTTTTACTGTAGATAAGTGTTAATATTGGTAATGACAGGTTGAATAGCTAGGGTGAGCATAGTGATATTTAGAAATATGATGGTGGGTTGTATGTAGATGAAAATTTATATAATGTGTATGTCTGTGGATGATGATGTCAGTAATTTATATGTATGTTATGGATAGATAAAAGTGGTTTGATAACTGAAGATGAAAAGGGATTATTGTGGTTTTTACCAGATGAATTATAAATGTGAATGTGAACTAAACAGTAGAAGGATGGTGGAGTAATAATGTAAATGTGTTGCGAAAAAAGTTGTCGATGGAGTGGTTGAAAATCACAATTGAATGAAACATGTCGGTTGACACAATTCGGACTTCTTTGTTTTTCTTTGATTATTTCTAGGTTCTCGTATAAGTCTAATTTTAAGAAGTCTTTCTGTGGGATGTTGTGAAGTAGAGTGACATCATCTGGTATACTCAAGGTATGATTTTTGTGTTTAAGATGTTGAGAAAAGGTGGAGGTGTTTTCTCTTTTGGTGTGTTCAAGAGAGCGGGAAGCAAGTGACCTACAAGTTCTTCCTATGTAAGATGCGTCACAGTCAGAACATTGTAGTCTATAGACACCACTACGATTCATGTAAATGATACTATCTTTGGTATTTGATAGAGATTGTCCTAAATTGTTGGATACTTTAAAAGAAATTTGGATGTTGTCTACTGATCTTTTGATAATATTTGAAATATCCCCAGATAGCCTATCTTGGTAAAAGGGTATAGAAGCATAAGTAGGTTTGGCTGTCGAGTCCCTAGGGAACACAGCATGTCGTAAGACTTTAAGCTGTCTTTTATGAATGAGCTTGTCTATGATGTGTGGATCGTAAGCGTTAGTAAAGGCTATTTGACGCAGTATGTTTAATTCTTTATTGTAATTGGATTGTGATACGGGAATAGTTTCAAGGCCGTGTATGTAACTGTGAAAGGCGGCAAGTTTGTGAGACATTGGGTGGTTAGAGGAGAGTGGAATGACATGGCCAGTCTGTGTTGGTTTATGACCATGTCAGTGGTGACATGGTCATTTAATCTGGTAATAGTGAGGTCAAGAAAATTAATTAAATGGGATGACTCTAATTCCATGGTGAATTTAATATTGGGGTGGATTTGGTTAATTTTAGAAAGTAATAAATCAGCTGTATTTGGGTTACCTGAGATGATCAATAAATAATTTTCAACATAACGATCTTCTTCTTCTTTAAGTACCGTGCCCAAATTTTTAGGCGTGGGTAACTTCCATAACAATTTGCCGATATCGTTCTCGATCTTGTGCGGCATGTAACAATTGATCTGCTGATAAGCCAGTCCATTGACGAAGGTTTCGGAGCCATGAATATTTCTTTCGACCAATTCCGCTTTTTCCGTCGATCTTTTCATTGAGTATTAACTGCAGCACCCTGTATCTGCTACCTCTCATTATATGCCCCAGATATTCAAGTTTTCTCTTTTTTATCATCTTCATTAAGTCACCTTCGCCTTGTCCTACTCTGTTTAAGACTTCTCTGTTAGAAATGCGTTGAACCCAAGATATTCTGAGCATTCTACGATATGACCACATCTCAAAGGCTTCTAATTTGTTCATCATGTTAACCTTCATGATCCAGGTTTCACATCCATATAGTAATACAGGATACACATAACATTTTAGGAACTTGATTCTTAGTTGTAAGTTCAGCTGAGAGTTGCTCAGAATAGATCTAAGTTTCATAAATGCTCCTCTTGCAATTTCTATACGAGTTTTAATTTCTTCATCCGGAGTTGGTGTCTCGTTTATCCAACATCCTAGGTATTTAAAATGGTTAACTTTTGTTATTGATTCATCACTGACAATTAGTTGCATAGGGCCGACGTCTTGTTTACTAACCACAAGTAACTTTGTCTTTGTTGCATTTATGTTAAGTCCGTTATTGGAGCATTCTCTAGTGACTCGATACCAATGGAGAATTTCAGGATTTTTCATGATATGTACGGATTCCAAATGATCCATAAAAATGTCAGCTAGAAGAGGAGATAGGCAACTGCCCATGGCTAAACCATCAGGTTGTCTGTAACATTTATTGTTGAATACAAAAAAGTCTTGAGCTAGACAAAATTGTAATAATTGAATCAGTAGTAGAATTAGTAATGGAACTTGCTCTTAGAAGAAAGTGTACCAGATTATTAGTTTCTTGTTTTGGGACTGATGTAAAAAGATTGCTAACATCAAATGAAAGCATGGTAATGTTAGGGCGAAGTTGGATTTGTTGTAGATTGTTAACAAGATGACTAGTGTTTTTGACAGAGAAACGAGGGATGAAGTTCGTCATGGTGTTAATGAGATTGAGTATGAATTTTGAAAGAATGGAAAGAGGAGTGTTTGTGAAGCTAACAACAGGACGAATGGGGATCCCCTCTTTATGTATCTTAGGTAAACCATACAGTCTTGGTGTTAAAGGATTACTAGGTATTTTATAGTAAGGTGCAAATTATTCAGAAAAAAATTCGGTACAACTTTGCGCCCTACAATCAGGTCCGGAAAAGTATACTTTCGGTAGAGGTAGGTGGAAATAGCTATTTGTATAACAAGGGAGGAAAGTGCTACTTTTCCTCCCGAGAATGACGTTTACTGCCCGACGCGTGGCGGAGGGCAGTAATCATTCAAGGGAGGAAAAGGCACTTTACTCCCATGTTATACATATGGTTTTTCCACCTTCCTCAAATAACAAGTTATTTTTTCATTTTTACTTAATTTATTTATGTAACTAACCAACAAAATTTATTAGAACTAAAACTTACAAGTACGTACAATATAACTGTCAACTGTCAAATATAAGTCAAATTAATAATGTAAACATTGTTAAATCAAAATAACAATTTACTGTTTTTTACCATTCTGCAAAATACAGAGTGTTTTATAAATAAACGTTAAAATGTATAGAAACTTACGTAATAGAAAATAGATATTGTACAGGGCGTCAATAAGTTACATTTCATGAATGAAATACCATGACGTCCCTTTTACTTTTCCTCCCTAGGGAGGAAAAGTACAACTTTGCCCCCTACAATCAGGTCCGGAAAAGTATACTTTCGGTAGAGGTAGGTGGAAAAATTGTTTTCATCATCCATAATGAGAATTTTACCAGTAAAGTCAATACGTCTCGATGAACGGCAACATCTAGGTTTTTTTTCTAACTAGGCTGGTGTTACTACTTAAGAGCTTTTTTATTTTATATCGTTTTATATTATTTCTAAGAATTTTTCTACTTACAGTCATTCGTGAAACATTATATCTTCGGCCCATATTTCGCAAAGACATTCCTAATTGGTTCTCCATACTCTGAGAATTAGTCTCTGTTTCCGAGCAGGAGTTAAAACTCTTGGTCTTCCACTTTTAGGCAAATTAAAGCATGGTATACCATTTTCTCAAAATATCTTTCTTTACTCAAAATATTTTAAGCACTGAAAATTCTTACAATATCGCGTTTTGGTACATGTTCAACTAAACGATAAATACTTTGACGAATATTAAGTTTGTACGACATCTTAACGAGCCGTATTTGACAAAACTGACATTGTTTATATCAGCGGTTCTCAATCTGTGGTACATGTACCACTGGTGGTACATATCATCATTTGTGGTGAGACACAAAACACAAAAAAATCAAAATAGTAGTACATAGTGAGTCTTGTTAATAAAATCTAAAAATATACGTGGTATTAATACCAAAATACTGGTATTAATACCAATTTGGTATTAATATTTGGTATTAATACCAAAATTTTTAAAAAAACTGTGTAGGTGGTACATGACTCAAAAAGTTTGAGAACCGCTGGTTTATATCGTTTAAGTTGTTTAATAATTTTGGTTTCCAATAGCAACTGATCCAATGATTCCTACCAATAATACTTTTAAATCTAAAATTTTCCGAAAACTTTAGGGACGTAGGTACGTTATGTGACCGAGATATTCTAATTTTCTCCTTTTATCGTATACATCACTTCTATTTCTTTCCCTATTCTTCGTAAAGACGACCTCGTTGGCTATCTTGACCGTCCACGATATCCTTAGTATTCGCCTGAATAGCGACATCTCGAAGACTTCAAGATTTTTCTCCATCGCTTCAGTAAGTGTTCAGGATTCAAGTCCGTAGAATATTGAGAATATATAACATCATAGGAGCCTTACTTTATTCTCCAGATTAAGGTTGTGGCTTTTAAAGGGTTTGGTCATGTTGTTGAATGCACTACTAGCCTTCTCTATTCTACATTTTACTTCTTGTGAGTGATCCCATTGTTCGTTTACTATTGTTCAAAGTTAAATAAAGGGCAATAAGTACGAAATACTCAAGTCTTGGGTATACAACAGAAGAGTTTGCAATTGTAGTAGCCAACTTCCATTTAGGAGAGGGCACTTTAAGAAGAAAAAGATACTTTCTGGAATCTGTTCCATCTACAATATGATTGATTTTAAGGTTAGATTTTATAGCCAAAACATACGAAAGCATTAAGTATTTTTTTCACATTTAAGGGTGGCTTTCAAGCTTAACAGAGTAGACTCTCCAAAGGACTGGTGCAATATGATCCCAGAACAAATCTAACGGCTGGAGAATATCTATGGAAAATCTAAAGAATATATTATATAGTTTTGAGCGGTGTATGATTTGCTGAGTTGTATACAATACATCGAAGAATTCTCAGCATTCTTCGATATGTCCACATTTCAAATGCTTCCAATCAAATATCGAAGAATGCTGCGAATCTCCTGGACATATAGAATAACCAATGAGGAAGTACTAAGAAGAATACAGAACAGCAGGGAGATACTGGATTCCATCAAAATAAGGAAACTTCAATACTGGGGTCATATAACACGTGGTGACAGATATGAACTCCTAAAATTAATTGTGCAGGGAAAGATTCAAGGAAGGCGCAGCAAAGGTATGAGAAAAATATCCTGGCTAAGAAATCTCAGAGAATGGTTTGGATGCAGCTCAACTGAACTCTTTCTACTCCAGGGAAATAAGGTTTTTGTCGGGACAGTTGAGCAGCCAGGTTGCAAATGGGTTTTTTGGGTACTATATACCTAATATATTATACATACAAAAATGCCTGTCACAGTTCGGACGAGAATTTTAGTTATTAACAAATAAGGGTCAAAAATGGCAGTTTTTTCGTTTAAATCGCTACAGGTAAAAATAGGATAATTAAATATCTTATTTATAGTATTCTTCTTTTAGTAGATGAGCCAATGTTTAAAACTTCAGTTTTTTAATTTGGTCCGATCATTTGTTGCTTCGAAATTTGCAAAATAAAACTAAAATTTCGAAAATAAAAAATTTGCTATAACTTTCGCGAAAGTGACCTTACGACTTTTATATTTCACAAAAAGTTGAGTCAAAGAGTCCATATACTGCACAAAAAACTATAAGATGATTCGTCAATTAGTTTAAATTTTATTCAATTTGTTTATCCCAAAGAGCTTTTTTTTGTAATATTATTGTTCAGAAAATAATAATTATATAGAAATTCTGTGAAAACCACATGAAAGAACAATAGTCTTGTTTTAGAATTATTGAAGAAAATCATTAGAAAGTAATTTTTGTCACTACGAAAACATTTTACTAAAGTAGAGTCATTTTTGGCTTGAAAACAATTTGAATAGCTTTGTTAATATTGACTGTAGAATAAATTTAACTTGGAATTTCAAAAGCTGATATTTTTATACAAATTTTCAAAAAAAAACTTTTCGCCTATGTTAATTACGGTCAAAGTTAGCCACCTATATTATTTAATTCACAGTTACTTCAATATACATAAAATTCTCCTGTAACAGTGTTAGTTACCATACTACTCCGAAACGGCTTGGCCGATTTTTATGAAATTTTACATGTTTATCCTATGGGACTGAGAATAGGTTTTAATCTATTTTTCATATCTATAAGTTATAAGGGGGGTTGCCCCCCTGACATTTTTTTTATTTTTTTGGACAAAATTGTCTATCTTAATTTTATATGATGTAGGATTAAAAAATACATACAACTCTTAATTTACACTTTTCCATCACCAACCCCTATTTGTTAATACCCATCTATATATTTACATCTATAAAATTCTCCTGTCAGAGTGTTAGTTGTCATACTCCTCCGAGACCGCTTGACCGATTTTTATGAAATTATATATGTATATTCGGTAGGTCTTAGAATCGGTCGTAATCTATTTTTCATATCCCTGAGTGATAAGGGGAACTCCCCCTAACATTTTGAAATGTTAGGTGGGGATTTACGTACATAACGTACTCTACAAGACTACGAGTACATACAATTTAAAAAAAATTATGATCAAAATCCATCAACAAGCTCTGGAGATATTAATCGCAGCATATGTTTGAAGAATCAGTTTCATTTTTTGAGTGCACGGCTTTTAATAATTCATTTCCACCGACCACAAATCGATTTCGTTAGAACGTTATTTTTAAAGCTTTATTAACAATTCTGTTGAAGTTTAAAATTTACTCAAACTTTTACACATAAACTGTATACCCTCAACTTGAAATGACGCTAGTTGGGTTGCTTAATTGTTATAAACAAAGTAGCTGTCAATTAAATAAAAAAAGTTGCTAACTTTAACTTTAATTAACCTAGGTAAAAAATGGTTTTTTTTTAAATTCGTATAAAAATACCAGATTTTCAAATCCCAAAGTAGTTTTAATCTATAGTCAATATTAACAAAGTTATTTAAATTGTTTATGAACTAAAAATGACCCTATTTACTAAAATATTTTCGGAATGATAAAAATGACTTTTTAATGATTTTTTTAAATACTTTGAAATCATGACTTTTCTTCTTTCATGTGGTTTTCACAGAGTTGCTATTACATTACTATTTTCTGAACAATATTATTGCGAAAAAAAGCTCATTGGGAAAAACAAATTGAATAAAATTTAAACTAATTGACGAATCATCTTAAAATTTTTTGTGCATTATGTGGACTATTTGTCTTAACTTTTCGTGCAATATAAAAGTCTTAAGGTCATTTTCACAAAAGTTATAGCAATTTTTTTTATTTCGAAATTTTAGTCTTATTTTGCAATTTACGAAGCAACTAATGATCGAACCGAAATTCAAAAACTTCCATTTTAAACCTTCGCTCATCTACTACGAGAATAACAGTATAAATAAGATATTTCTTTACCCTATTTTTACCCGTAGCGATTTAAACGAAAAAACTGCCATTTTTGACACTTATTTGTTAATAACTAAATTTCTCGTCCGAACTGTGACGGGCATTTTTGTATGTATAAAGTATTAGGTATATAGTACCCAAAAAATCCATTTGCAACCTGGCTGCTCAAGTGTCCCGAACATGGTATATTTTTGCCTTATTTCCCTGGAGTATTCGGGCTGTAGTGTCAAAAGTTAGAATAGCAATGATGACTGAGAACCTTCGTCGCGGAGATGGCACGTAAAGAAGAAGAAGATACAATAGATCCGTAGTTAAGTTCCGAAGGTAAGTTAGGAGGCTCCTTGGTCAATGCTCTTTGCTTATGTAATCCTGTTAGTAGAGAAGTTGGAGAAGGGCTATTGAAGAGGGAGAACTTAAGGTTAGCAGATCAAAAACGGAGTATATATCCAATGGAAGGAACAGGATTGATTGGAGACATATAATTACTTGAAAGAAAATTAGAACGAGTAGGAGAATTTAAATATCATGGCTCCTACTCTGTAATCGAAAAATTGGGGAGAAGTTAAAAGGAAAGATATACAAGAGTGTGGTGAGATCTGCGTTGGTGTACGACTTTGCAGTGAGGACTATAAAGGATATTCAGGAAAAGAAGATGGAGGTAGAAGAGGAAGAGGATTTTTCGAACATGCTGGATATTATGGTGGATGCTGGGTAAGACTAGAAGGGACAGGTACTGAAAGTACTGAAGGAAGAAGTTTCTTGATCAGAAATATTGAATAGCTTTCATCGCTGGTTACAGTACATTGTTGATTTGACATTATCATTAACGTTAATAAAAAATAGCACATCTGTTTTTTGATTATAGAAAACACTTACGTTCTCGGAGAGTGACCATGTAGTAGGATGATTTACTTGGTAGACTTATCCCCATATCATTCACGGCTTGTAGATTAAAAGTGTAGACAGTGTATGGTCTCAGGTCGGTTAGTAGATAATTAGTTTGATTGTCGCCTGTATTAAATTCACATTCTTCCCAGTCATCTTCTTCGGTTCTGTAACAATGGATAAAACTTGTTAATTTGGTAGAACTATAGTGGCGCATTTAATATTTATTTATACAGGGTGTTCCAAAAGTAGCGGGACAGTTGAATATTTCGTGAAATGAACATCAGATCAAAAAACTGGAAAATCTGTGTTTAATATTTTCAAAAATGTATCGAGTAATACCCAACACGATCCCCCACTCCACCCCATGGAGGTGGTATGAGGATAACTTTAAAATCATAAATAGGAATACCATTATTTATTGCATATTTGGATTTTGGATTCCTTATGTAGAAATAAGCAACTTTTATTTCAGAATTTTTTTCGAATTATGGATAGATGGCGCTATAATCGAAAAAAAAAATATTTATCGTGATATCCTAGATAAATTATAGAAACGGTCTAATATCTGGAGAAATAAACTTTCAAATGAAAAACCAAAAAATACATATTTAATATTTTTTATAAACCTATCGAATGGCACCAAACACTACCACCCACTTCCACTTCCACTTTAAAAAATATCTCCAATAAAAGTTGCTAATTTTTACGCAACGAATCCAAATCTGCAACAAAAAATGGGATTACCATTTATGATTTTAACATAACCTCCCTGGAGTGGGAGTCGTGTTTATTGTCATTCGATAGAACATTGAACACGTATTGTTCAGTTTTTGTGTCCGATGTTCATTTCCCGAAATATTCGACCGTTCCGCTACTTTTGGGACATCCTAGATGTATTTTTATTATTATAATTTTAATAGTAGCAATAAATAAGTAATTTTTATAAATCAATCGTAGGGTGTTGTATACTTTTACTAACTAATAACTAATGATCAATTTGCTCACAACTTATACAGGGTGTTTCATTGGGAAACGGAAATACTTTAATTGTGAATAGAGGTCACCGAGGCGGTTCTAGGTATACTACAGTTTTTGCCCTACCGACTTTTATAACCGAGTTACAGGGTGTTTTATCGATTTTGCCAATTTCTTTCCTAAGCCATAACTTTAGAACCACCGTGTATATTTTTTTGTTATTTGGTAAACATATGTCTCATCCAAAACCCAAACGACCGACATACTAATCACAAGAAAAATCCAGGTCCGGATTAACAAAAAATTATAAAGTAATTGTGACCTTAAAACAACAACCTGTATATTGAAATTCTAAAAATCTGTTTGCATATTTGAAAAGAACACAAAATACTAATTCTAATGGTTTACTTAGATTTTTCTGCCAGACAATTTTTTGACTTTAATTTTGAAATTATATTGAATTTTTTAAGAACCCTGACATTAAAAAGCAGGTATTATTAACTTTTAATTATAGATTATTAAAGCTATTGAATAAATACTCATTTTAAAATTAATCAATACTTATTTACCACATTGGAACGACCCAATTATTAATCACAAGGAAAATCCAGGTCCGGATTAACAAAAAAAAAACATAAAGTAATTGTGATCTTGAAACAACACCCTGTATATTAAAATTTTTAAAATTTGTTTGTACATTTGGAAAGACCACAAAAGTCTAAGTTTATCGGTTTGCTTTAATTTTTTGCGAAGGAAATTTAATGATTTTATTTTTTTTTTATTAAATTTGAAATTACATAAATATATCGATACTTTTAAGAACACTGAAATTAAAAAACAGATTTTTAAAGCACTTTAAACAATAAATTGTTAAAGTTATTAAATAAATACCCATTTAACAAAAATCAATACTTATTAAGGACATTCGAACGACCCACTTACAAATCACAACAAAAATCCAGGTCCGGATTAACAAAGCAATATAAAGTAATTGTAACCTTGAAACAACACCCTGTATATTGAAATTTTCAAAATCCGTTTGCACATAGGTATGAAAAGAGCACAAAAAACTAAGTTTATTCGTTCGATTCAATTTTTTGGCCAGGCAATTTAATGAATTTAATTTTGAAATTATGTCGAAATTTTTAAGAATTCTGGGAAGTCATAATAAAAATAACGATATAATTTCAAAAGTAATGTCATTAAGTCTGCACAAAAAATTAAAGCGAGACATTAAACTTAGTTTTTTGTGCTCTCTTCAGGTGTGCAAACGTATTTTAAAAATTTCAATATGTAGGGTGTTTTTTCAAGGTCACAATTACTTTGTATTTTGTTGTTAATACGGTCCTATAATTTTCTTGTGATTAGTGAGTCCTTATAATGCAGTAAATAATAACTGATTATTTTTAAAATTAGTATTTATTTATTAACTTGAATGATTTATTATTAAAAGTGCTTTAAAAACCTGCTTATTAATTTCAGGGTTCTTAAAAATTTGAATATTACATTTTTGCACAAAATATCAAAGTGAACCGATAAACTCGGATTTTTGTGGTCTTTTCAAATGTGCAAACAAATTTTGAAAATGTCAATATACAGGGTGTTGTTTCAAGGTCACAATTACTTTGCTTTTTTGTTAATCCGGACCTGGATTTTTCTTGTGATTAATAATTAGGTCTTTCCAATCTGGAAAATAAGTATTGATTCATTTTAAAATAAGTATTTATTCAATAACTTTAATAATTTATAATTATAAGTTAATAATACCTGCTTTTTAAAGTTGAGTTCTTAAAAAATTCAATATAATTTCATAATTAAAGTCAAAAAATTTTCTGGCCGAAAAATCGAAGCAAACCATTAGACTTAGTTTTTGTGCTCTTTTCAAATATGCAAACAGATTTTCAAAATTTCAATATACAGGGTGTTGTTTTAAGGTCACAATTACGTTATAATTTTTTGTTAATCCGGACCTGGATTTTTCTTGTGATTAGTATGTCGGTCGTTTGGGTTTTGAATGAGACATATGTGTACCGAATATTAAAAAAATATACAGGGTGGTTCTAAAGTTATCGCTTTGGAAAGAAATGAGCAAAATCGATAAAACACCCTGTAACTCGAATATAAAAGTCGGTAGGGCAAAAAATTTAGTATACCTAGAACGGTCTCGGTGACCTCTATTCACCATTAAAGTATTTCCAATGCTTTGCCAATGCTAGATTTTACATACCAAATAAATGGTGTAAGATCACATCGTTAAATCCTCCTGAGGTGCGAAATATTAAGACACATCATTGAACCGTCGGTGTATCAATTCGTACCTAGCCGAATACTGACGAGCGAGGCATCGCGAAACTAGTCTATTCTATTGGTACCCATTGATATACGGAGGATTTAACGATGTGATCTTACACCATTTTTTTGGTATGTAAAATCTAGCATTGGCAAAGCTTTTGCCGAAGCCCTGCATGCAGGCAACTTTTAATACAGCTCAAAAGATTGTGGAAAACTTCTCTTTTCGAGTCGTGTTTCTACTTCTTGGTCATCAGAGTAGATGGCACTTTTGTAGCTTGGCACCTGAGGTGCGAAATATTAAGACACATCATTGAACCGTCGGTGTATCAATTCGTACCTAGCCGAATACTGACGAGCGAGGCATCGCGAAACTAGTCTATTCTATTGGTACCCATTGATATACGGAGGATTTAACGATGTGATCTTACACCATTTATTTGGTATGTAAAATCTAGCATTGGCAAAGCTTTTGCCGAAGCCCTGCATGCAGGCAACTTTTAATACAGCTCAAAAGATTGTGGAAAACTTCTCTTTTCGAGTCGTGTTTCTACTTCTTGGTCATCAGAGTAGATGGCACTTTTGTAGCTCGGCACCTGAGGTGCGAAATATTAAGACACATCATTGAACCGTCGGTGTATCAATTCGTACCTAGCCGAATACTGACGAGCGAGGCATCGCGAAACTAGTCTATTCTATTGGTACCCATTGATATACGGAGGATTTAACGATGTGATCTTACATCATTTATTTGGTATGTAATATATATATATATATATATATATATATATATATATATATATATATATATATATATATATATATATATATATATATATATATATATATATTTATTATATATATATATATATATATATATATATATATATATATATATATATATATATATATATATATATAAATAAGCAAAATCATTGGCTAATACTCGTAAAGTGAATGTGAATTTAGTTGGAAATATATAAAATGATGAAGGGTTATCATTCCATACATTTCTGTGCAACTATATACACCGGTGTTTCGGCCTATTTGGGCCTCGTCAGTATAGTGTAGCAAGTTAAAAAAGTTGTTTATATATATATATATATATATATATATATATATATATATATAAGTTTTAACTAATAACTAGTGTGCAGGGTGTTTCATTGGGAAACGGAAACGGAAATATGTACTTAAATATAGAGGTCACTGATGCGGTTCTCCAAAAACCACACTTATTGATTTTATCGGCCTTTATAACCAAGTTACAGAGTGTTTATCGATTCTGGCCATTGCTTTCTTTCATAACTTTAGAATCACCTTGTATATGTAAATCTGGCATCACTGCAAATCTCCATATTGCGGAATATGCGCATCTATCCTTTTGTACAATTCGGGAAATTCCATTTTAAGAGATATAATTAGGCGTTTCCAAACTTTCGGTTGACTCTGTATTTCTTTCATCTCTAAAGAAGCTTATCGATTAAAGAGGTAAGGCGCAGATGACTTTAATATTGTTTCAATCCCTTTGTTAGGGATTAGTTTTAAAACATTTTGCTTTTATCTCCTTATCATTACTTTTTTATGCTTATCTCAACTTATTCAGTAAATACTTTTTATCTTTAGGTCAATATCCTCACTGGTGCTTGTCGTTCTGTTTAAATTTCAAAGTAAATTATTAAATTAGCATTTTTCTAAATATGGAAGTTTTAGTTTAGTTTAAAAAGTTGGAGCCGTGCGGCGCAATATAGAAAATAGACGAAACAAAGCAATTACGTTTATCGAAAGAGAATCGTCTGGTTAAAACAAAAAGGAAAGGGACAAATTGTTCCGCCTATTCCTTCCCCAAAAACGAGCAGAAGCGAAAAGACCAATAAAAATACGCATTTCTTACATTCATTGAGAAGGGCCAAAGTATTTAAATGGTCCTTTGTTATTAAGGGTAAGCTTTTCTTTTTAAGGTCTTCAGAGATGTGCGATAAAACTTGTTTTTAACACGCAATAAAATAAAGGAAAGCATCAGCACATACTTAAGCCTAATTCAAGGGTGTCAATACAAAAAAAATCATTATGAAAGCATTCTTGCATTTCAAGTTTAAGATTATTGACACATTTTATAACTAAAACCATATTCACTGAAAAAGTTAATAGTACAGGTACTGAATAGTTTGGGGAAATGAGATTTCTTTTGAGACTGTGAGACATACAGGTATCTAAAATTTTTTTAGGGAATATAGGTCTATATAAAAAACCCAAACGTTTTCTGCAAAGATTTTGGCGTCTTGATTTTTAACCTTGGTTTTTAACTTGAATTTTCTTGAATTTGATTTTCTTGAATTTGATTTTCTTGAATCTAGAAAAAAATTAATATAATTTACTTCAAGCTTGGTATGTTGCAAAATTGTATTCCCTTTGCCCCTTTCAAGCAAGAAGACAGAAGTTCTAGTTTGAAATCTCTTCTTCCCTTTTTATTTTCATTTCTATTTCTTATGTTTTCATTTCTAGTTTTTTTTGGTTTATTGGACTACTGACACTAAATATTTTCGCCAGTCCCCTATAATATTGAAACCTAAAGCCGCGCCCTGATTGGTAAAAGCTGTTCGTCGCAAATATTTGCGTGCTCGAGGTAAATAATGCTAACGTGGACGTACTCGTCGCATAAATCGGAAGCAAGAATTTTCGACGCACACAGTGCACATGCTCCATCGGTTGTCGGTTTTGAGCGAAGATCAAAGCAACGATAAACAAATTTATGTAAACAAAAATACTGTATTTAGTTATTTTTATACTATTCCGTTTAGTGTTCCTTAACGTTGAACTTTAATCCATACTAATCACAGTTTTTTTTATTTTATTCATTAGACTTTGGTCTTCTTAGCAAATACTAAGGTATCTTAGTACTGCCTGTCATAAAATAGGTTTAAAAATGAATATGACAAAAACAAAATATATGACGGATTTAGTACCAAGTAAACACCTTAAACTACAAAATGAACAATTAGAACTGGTAGACAAATAAATATATCTGGGTCAAGAAATTAAGATAGGTAAGGACAATCAAACAAACGAAGTATCCAGAAGAATAATACAAGGATGAGCAGCATACGGAGCTCTTAGGAACGTTTTAAGAGTGACATTCTTGCTGATATGAAGAAAACATTTTCGACCAATGCGTGCTACCGTTGATGACAGAAACATTATCGCACACAAAGAAAAACGCACAAAAATAAAGAGTAGCGCAAAGAAGAATGGAGCGATTAATGATAGGGCTACTCTACGAGACAGGATTAGAAACGAAGGTCTACGAGCTAAGACCAACTCCATAGACGTCATTGAAAGAAGCTGTAACTTAAAAATGGACTGGACATGTTGCCAGAATGAAGGACGTAAGATGGAGTCGCAAATTTAGTTGAATGGAGACCAAGAGCCGATAAACGTAACAGAGGAAGACCACCAGTATGATGGCAAGATGACTTACGAAAGACAACAAAAAACTGGATACAGAAAGCACAAGATAGAACACTTTGGAGCTAAACAGGGGAGGCCTATGTCCAGCAGTGGATTGAGAAAGGCTGATGATGAAGGTATCATCGGTATATCTAATATTATACACGTTTACTTCATTGACAAAAATACCTTCTGTTGTCTCCATTAAGGTTTCGTTAAATAGTTCCTCTGAATACAAGTTAAAGAGTAGAGACAGTCCTGTCTCACTCTTCTTTTTATATCTATTTTAGGACACTTCTTGTTCAAATTTTGTTCTTGCCACTTGATGCCAGTATAGATTTGCAATAATTATTCGTAAATCTTTATCGTTCAATACAGGTGTTTTCAATATTTCTAGCATTTAGTCTTTTGTCCATCTCTTGTTAAGAAACATTTTTTGTCTTGCTATAAAAAGGTGTTTTTAGTCCTTAAAAATGTATTAAAACTCATGTCTTACTATTTCTTGTCACATTCAATTTGTAGGATGTCGTTTTGTTACATATTATCATTGCTTCACTGGCGTTTTCGCCGCTCTTTGTTTCACTGTATCACTTTCGTCACAATTCCTCTGTGTCATTTCTCCCTTACTGTTAATCTAGCGTCACTTAATGCATAATTTTTAGTCAGTTTCCTTAAGTTTTACAAAAATAGGTCGTTAACCACTACCAATTACAGTAAAAGTGATAAAACTCCTTAAGAATAACCGATTACTTTTCTTATAATTATCTCCAAGAAATGAAATAATGTTCCTAGTAGAACCTTTTGTTTTAAATTTCTCTAATATTCCAGAATATTAGCAATCTCTTCATATTTCTTCTTATTATTAATGCCAGTGTCACTTGTATCTAACTATTCACATAGTTCATGGTGCATTATTCAAGCGAATTGAATATAGGCCGTTAAATCATCCATGACGTTTAACGGTATATTCGCAATAACTCGACAGATATTTCATTTATACGAGTTAAAGCGATTAAATATCAAAGCTAGACTGTAGTCTCTGTTAAAATACGTTATGGAGTTACTCTTCCTATATATTGCAGGGAGTTTATCAACATGTAAGTTTATCACAGACACAGGCATACCTGTCTAACCGTTCTCGATCGGCATAAGAGCTTTTACTTGCTATCTACTAGACTAGATAGATGGCATGTTTTATTTTCTTAACTAGTGGAAGTTTTGATGTAATGCATTTTGGCTATTTCTTATCTACTAAGTATGTTTTGATGTTTGAATAATACTTTTAGACTTTTAATTTGGAATAGTATAAAGTAGGAATTTATATAAATGATTAATGGAATCCATAAATATACAATTTTAACCAATTTTAAAAAGATAGTGGTCAATACATGCGATGTACATAGATGGATTACTTGATATTTATTATACTCAAACTTTTCAGCAGACGTCAATACTATTACTTTTACTCTGTTACTTTTATTATTATCATTTTCTCTAATAGATCTTTGATTCTTAATGTTTCTGACTATATTTCGGGTATATAGCCCATTATTTAATGCTTCCTATATATACTAAAAATTTGCACAGTTTTCACTGTATTTCTTCACTCAACCGTTCGCTCCAGTTCTTTCTGTTTGCCAGTCCACTTTCTGCAGATTTTTTCCTTCCATTGCTTCGTCCACTTCATATCTTCGGGTTCTGCCTCTTGTTCTTCTTCCTATTGGGCTCCCCTCTGTCATTCTATTTATTCAATGATTTTGTTCTGTTCGTCTGACATGCTCGTACTAGGTTAATATCTTTTGTTCGATGTAGTCTTTTCTTAATCTCTATGTTATTTATTCTATCTCTTCTTGATACTCTGCAGCTTGTCCTTAGGAATTCCATTTCTGTTCTTATTTTGTTTTTGGTTTTCTTATTTATTTTCAAATTTCCCCACTCATAAGTGACGATACTTGTTGTCATAGTGTTTATATTCTTCTTTTTGTTTTTATGCTGATGTTCTTATCCCACAGTACCGGGTTCAATTTTCGTATTCAGTCCCTTTTGTGTCCTAGTCTATTTTTTATATCTTCTTCCGTTGTTCCTTTGTTTAAAATTATGAAACCTAGATACTTGTACTTATCTGTACCTTTGATTTGTTTACCTTCGTCTATTTTCAGGTATTTTATTTCTGTATTCTCCGTTGTTTCGAATCTTTTCAACAAAAAAAAATTATACAAAGTAGATGATTATGTTCAATGAAAAAAATGTAAAAAGTGAATAGATCTGACACGAAAAATAAAAGTCGATACTATTTTTTGTTGTTATTTTGTCGTAATGTTTTTTGTTTATTTTTATTTATTTCTGGGTTATCACACATCAAAAGCAAAGTTTAATAAATAATATGTTGCATGTCACTAAATTCAAATAACTAAAGTGCATATAAGGTGCCATTTCCGTTCTCTACCTATCTTAACTTCTAGTCATTAAGAGAGAGGCAATAATTAAAGTTTATGTAATTAAAGCTCCCCTATTAAGATTCTAATTGATCTACTAAAGACATGCGGACCTAAATAGGATTTCTAACCCAAAACTTTCTTACATATTTACTCACAGATGTGTTGGAAAGTTTCTGGTACCTAGACTTAATGGATAATAGTTTTTAAAAGTAATTCATAATGCTGCTTTTATAGCCACGTATAGTTAATAGTATTATGTAACTAAGTTAGAGAAATATAGAGCCACAGAAAAAATCTTTATTTGAATCCAGCCAATCACCTAAATATGCAGGTCAGAAATAATTTAGTCACGTTACCATGATAAATAATGTGAAATTTAAATAATGAATGGTTTACTCATGTGGTCCATTTCAACAGGGTTGTAAAAATAAATTTAACATTTATAATATATTTTATTGAACCCTGGGTGACTAGT
The DNA here is from genome assembly GCF_917563875.1 of Diabrotica virgifera virgifera. Lineage (NCBI taxonomy): Eukaryota > Metazoa > Arthropoda > Insecta > Coleoptera > Chrysomelidae > Diabrotica > Diabrotica virgifera. The sequence continues at coordinate 62,699,271 of NC_065452.1, read as the reverse complement.
TTCAAACACTAAAATTTATGTTCATCTTCAGGTCTCTGGTAAGGTTAACGTCAAATGATGCCGGTTCAAGGAATGTAGTTAAATATGCAAGTACAGAACGCTTACTATGATAGCTATTGGAACTTTAGAGATGGCTGCTCTGAAAAGTTTACGCAACCATGAAAATCTACGTCTCCCTATGCTTCCTTTTCTTTTTCATAGCTGCGCAACCTGAGAGAGTGGTACTGATGTACATCAAATGAACTTTTCAGAGCACCCGTCTCTAAACTCCAAATAGCTATGATGATTGCCGGCCTCAATCGCCGAGATGGCACTTGGATAAGAAGAACGACCTTATATTTTATTGAAAAATATTGAATTTAACATACTAAAAGTTTCTTTGATTCATGCTATACTCACTGCAGGCTACAAAATGATAGCGGTTTATGTAATGTAGGTAAACTGTTCGATACATTAGTGGAATAGATTCCTAGCATCGGCCAATGGCTTGGCTGGGTTTATAGTTTACTTTAATCGTTATCGCCATTCACTATATTTTTCCTTATTAAAGGCTAAAGACATGCATTGGTATAATATTTCAACCTATTAACAACCAGTCGGTGCATTTAGATTCAGTTCAGTCTTCTTACAAGCCCGTTTGATAACACGTGTTTCTGGGTAGGCCAAGAAACACGTGTCAGATGACTTAAAAGTCATCAGATGACACGTGTAAGGGACTTAAAAGAGACTCAAATAGTGGAAATCTATCGTTTATTCACAGTCGTTAGAAATGAACAGATAAAATAAAATAAAATAAAGTCGGGCTTTAATTTTTACTTATAATTTTTAGTATCTAAAGTAAATCTAGCTCAAAGTATCAGCACTAAACGATCTCTACATGCAAAACTCCATCATTTCATATTTAAGAAAAAACGACCTTTAGTTGAACCTTCTCCTAAATTTACTAATATGTGTACTTAAAATTGCATATCTCTTAATAATTTCAAACCCTTGGAGGTCATAAGTAGGAGCCTGCATTTAGAGAAGCTATAAGATCATAGGAATTTATACAATGACTGGGGTTAGACTAGAAGCTTCACTACGAAATTACCCCGGTTATATTTGAAATAGAATTTCTTGGCTTCGTTGGCGAATATCAACATTCTCACATTCTCTTGTTAGAAAATCTACCGAACTTGGCCATAGCACCCAGAATATTTTACATGTAATATGAGTAGAGGGTTTATTAAGATTAGTCGTTTTGGTTTTTAGCTGATTTATATAATTACATACAGTGATAAGTGCACTGATAACCAGCAAAATAACGCAAAAGATGGAAAACACATTAAGCTATGAGATAAAACGAAATGAAACTAGTAGAGGCGAGTAATTATCGATATAAATCTATAAAACATTGCATTACCATTATCGATACTTTCCCACTTTTAGACGTTAGCTTAAGAGCTAGTTGTTTCAGCCATAATTATTAGGCGTATGACGTCATCATAACATTAACCTTTTTTGGAATTTTAAAGAATTCGCCGAGTTGTTAGAACGAATAGAGTAAATGAGTTTGGAAGAAATACTGTCCATAACTAAATCAAAAACAAAGATTATAATTAACTGGTTAATAATTTTACTTTAATTTTTCAAATATTTTTTTTAAAACTAATTTCAAAATTAAAGAGGGACATTTTTTGCATTCCCTCAGGCCAAAAATATTCAGCTACTACCCTGTCATGTTTTGACGTTTATTTGTGCCTAAAGGTGGAAACTATCAATACCAGTACCTAATGTAATGTAATTTAAATTTATAGGTCTCTAGCAATAATTTCCCATCTCGACTAGTTTCATATCTTTTTATGTTTTCCATCTTTTGCTTTATTTTTCCAGTTATTAGTGCACTTATACGCATGGGCCTAGAAATTTAGGAAAACTCTTGGACGTTTTTCTAGATTTCGAATTTATTTAATAATTCTTCAGGACACCTGAGCAAATGATTATACTAGTAAGTAAATTAGTTATCTAAAGATAATGAACTTTTGACTTTCTCCTGGTGGGATTATGTTTAAAGTTCTAGTTAAAGTAAAGATTATGAATTCTACATATATTTTAGCTTAATGTTGTTCTGAAGCTATTTCCTTCTTCTTCTTCTTCTTCTTCTTCTTCTTCTTCTTCTTCTTCTTCTTCTTCTTCTTCTTCTTCTTCTTCTTCTTCTTCTTCTTCTTCTTCTTATAATAGGCCTCTTGGCCTGTTCCTTACCGATTTTGCGCTTGTATTCGTAGCTGTGATGTTGACTGCCAGCTACCTCGCTACCTTTTAAAGGGCCTTCCTATTGGTCGCTTGCCTGTTGGCTTTGCATCCCTGGCTATACGGGCTATTCTCTCGCTGTCCATTCTCGTTACATGCTGATTCCACTCTCGTCGTCTCTGTCTTCCCCACCGTACTACATATATCTTCTATGTTACAGAGATCTCTTATTCTGTCGTTCGGTATTCTGTCTCTCAGTGTTTTCCCAGTTATTGACATCAGCGATCTCATTTCTGATGTTCTTAGTATCCTCTTGGTTTCTGCTGTGTCACATCTTGTTTCTATCGCGTACGTCATGATCGGTCTTACACATGATTTGTATATGCGTACTTTCCCTTCCAGCCTCATATCTTTGTTTTTTCAGATGACATCCCTCAGACATCCTGACACGTAATTGGCTTTATTTGCTTGCTTTCGGACGCTCTCTTTAACATCTCCATAACTACATATTTCGATTCCCAGATATTGGAATCTCGAGATTTGTTCAATTAGTTCGTTGTTAATTACTAATTTGCATCTTATGGGTTTCCTTGACACTACCAGGGATTTTGTCTTGGCTGTTAATATTTTCATGTTGTAGTTCTTCGCCACTGTATTGAAAGTTTGTGCCATTCGCTGTAGGTTATCCTCGTTATCGGAGATTAAGATTGCGTCGTCAGCATAACAGAGGATTTCCTAGGAGCTATTTCCTTGTGGTATTTTTATAATGAACTATTTTAAATGGGAAATAAGCCACAATTTTACCAAAAAAATGAATTTATTAACGTTTCGACGCCCAAGTCGGATGTCGTTGTCAAAATACAAAATAATACTAAATAAACAAAAATGTTGTTGCTTAGTAAAAAATTCTTCTAATAATTTATTTAATCTGACTCATTTATATCGGCAATTCAGGCATGTACTATACATTTTAAAGTAGAAGACTTTAAAATGATATTGCCAATATTGATGAGTTGCGTTTCCTGGGAAAACTTTACTAAAAGATAGTTCATTCGATTACATGAAATCAACCCCAACTCAAGAATATCCGCCACAAAAAATCATAGCATGTGATCTGTCTTTAAAAAGACAACAAATGCAGCGATGACAGTAAAATTCTCGCGCTAGAGATTCCATAGTAAATCACGAGGGAAAACCAGGAAAAAACCTCGTGATACTATCCCGACATCGTAAGTATTTGGGCTTACATTTAGTTTACTCTCAAAACTACTACCAAATTCTGACTTTAATGTATGTATGCTATTTTACATTATAAATAATATTATTAATACATAGATAGTATATAAATAAAACTAAAATATAAAATATGTACTAACTCGATATGTTAATGACCTACTAATCGTGGTATTTTCTTTCTATTGACTTCCTCTTTTAGTATGGGTAACCACATCTTACTGAATTCTACCGAGGAATTTGCGACACAATTGTTTTCATTTAGCATAATTAGAGCCGCTTCTTTGATGTTTCTCTTTTTACTATCTGTTTCTTTCAGGACTATACTTGAATCTCTCCACTGAACTCTATGTTCATTATCCCATGCGTGTTGACATATTTGAGATCTATCAAATTCTCTATTTTTAATATAAGACTGATGTTCACTTATTCTAACGTCTAATGGTCTTGATGTTTCACCTAAATAATGTGAATAAATAAATTTCACTTGTGAATGCGAACAATTTTATTTAGGTGAAACATCAAGACCATTAGACGTTAGAATAAGTGAACATCAGTCTTATATTAAAAATAGAGAATTTGATAGATCTCAAATATGTCAACACGCATGGGATAATGAACATAGAGTTCAGTGGAGAGATTCAAGTATAGTCCTGAAAGAAACAAATAGTAAAAAGGTGAAAAATCATAGAAGCGGCTCTAATTATGCTAAATGAAAACAATTGTGTCGCAAATTCCTCGGTAGAATGCAGTAGGATGTGGTTACCCATACTAAAAGAGGAAGTCAATAGAAAGAAAATACCACGATTAGTAAGTCATTAACATATCGAGTTAGTACATATTTTATATTTTAGTTTTATTTATATAATATCTATGTATTATTAATATTATTTATAATTTTATGTATGCTACATACATTAAAGTCAGAATTTGGTATTAGTTTTGAGAGTAAACTAAATGTAAGCCCAAATACTTACGATGTCGGGATAGTATCACGAGGTTTTTTCCTGGTTTTCCCTCGTGATTTACTATGGAATCTCTAGCGCGAGAATTTTACTGCCAACGTTGCATTTGTTGTCTTATTAAAGACAGATCACATGCTATGATTTTTTGTGGTGGATATTCTTGAGTTGGGGTTGATTTCATGTAATCGAATGAACTATCTTTTAGTAAAGTCGTCCCAGGAAACGCAACTCATCAATATTGGCAATATCATTTTAAAGTCTTCTACTTTAAAATGTATAATACATGCCTGAATTGCCGATATAAATGAGTCAGATTAAATAAATTATTAGAAGAATTTTTTACTAAGCAACAACATTTTTGTTTATTTAGTATTATTTTGTATTTTGACAACGACATCCGACTTGGGCGTCGAAACGTTAATAAATTCATTTTTTTGGTAAAATTGTGGCTTATTTCGCATTTAAAATAGTTCATTATATTTTAGCTTCTAAGCTTTTTATTGTCTAATTTGTGGATAACTTCAGTTGCAGTTGGACTCCTAAGTTCTCATATTTTATTAAAACTTATTAGGTTACCATTGTTTGCCTCTGCACGTGTTTACTGAAATATATATTTGGGCTGTATTGTCAGAGGAAACTGACTCTGGAGTCCGACATGATTACCTGTTAGGTATTGCACTAGTGTCATATATTTTCAATATGCTTATATTTACAAGTATATTTTAGTGTGGTTTACGTATTGTTTAAGTATCTTTCAATTCATATTTCTGTTTTAATTAATTATTGTCTTTTCGCCGTTTTTCTTCTTCTGTTTTATTTTGTAGCGTAATTGTGTAGATTTTAATTTGTTGTATTATGATAAGTATTTAGACTTTACCTTTCTTTTTTTTATGAACCTAAGCATTGTATAATCTGCCTGCTCTTTTTGGCTCCTTAGTTGATTCTACGACAAATATTGTCTCTCTCCCACCATTAGTTTTTAAATTTAAGGCTTCAATAATTTTGAATCAAATATACTTAAAGGTAATTGGCAAATAATACAACACAGAAATTAAATGATCAAACTACTTAAAGAATCTCAAACTATTTAATGAAATTAACTTGAAAATTAAAAAACAGCTTATGTTTCAATTCGGTTCAGAGGTGATGCACCATCCTCATACGTACGTTTTGGTCTCTCCAGGCGTCTTCAGTGGGACTACGTAAACACCTCCGAATCTAAACGAAACCAAGCTGCCTATCTAAGAAGAAAAATGAAAATCATTCTAAAATGAATAACCGTTTTCAATTTCGTTGCAACACGAAACTACACCCGCATTATATTCTAGTTCAATCAGAGAGTGCAACTAGTACCTCTACCGGTTTCGAAACTTATTAGTCTCTCATCAGGAGGCACATATGCTGCTCTCTCTGACCCAAGCAGGACAAACCCCGGCGTGCAGTCACGCATTGCAACGAACGAAATGGCAGGGATGCCCTTGCGGCAACTGCTAGCAAAAGACTAAGTTTTTAATCTAATAGCACATAAAATAATATTAAAAATACTACTCTGCATCCCACCAGATTGAAATCAATGGGGACCTTCTCTGGTTACACCTCCGAGGCTTCTAAAATTTGCAAGTCATAACGGATGCTGAGACTAAAGAAAATGAGGGAATTTTACAATTTATAATTCACATCACATCTGCTCAGCGCGATAAATAGACGGAATGTGACTGCATATTGTAGAGTCCCTTTCGTCTTGTTTATTCGTCGTCTCTTTGCCTTAAATTGTAAAAGATAAAGACTAAGGATGTCACCAGAAAGTGGTTCCACGAGAAGTTTTAGATTTATTGTTTAGATCCTAATTTTTTTAAATAGATGTCGCTAACTAGCGTCTACTTTATTTATGGTATTATACAGGTGTTCATGTAGCCCCACTGAAGACATCTGGAGAGATAGAAACGTACGTATGGGGATGATGCATAACTTCTGAACCAAATTGAAACATAAGCTGTTTTTTAATTTTTCATTCTACTCATATTTTGAGTGTACGGAATTAACTTTTGTTGGGAGTTTTCCTCGATGAATATACGGAATGTGACTGAATAGACCGGGCCCTGGAAGTATTTGAGTATGCAAAACCTGAGGACCGGCAACTATCTTCGGATTCTTTTACCTGAGACCTTGAACAATGAAAAACTGAATCTTGCCGGAAGGTGCGATGATGCCTTTTTACCCCCTCCCTTCCCTTATGTTAAAGGCAAATAAACAGCAATTTTTTGCAAAACAAAACATTTTTTTTGTATTTTGGGCCATTCTAAACAAAAAATGTTCCTACAAGTTTTTTCGTAAAATGCATAGTTTTCGAGATAAACGCGGTTAAACTTAAAAAAAAAGAATCTAAAAATTGCAATTTTTTAACCCGAATAACTTTTGACTAAAAAATGAAATAGCAATTCTGCTTGTAGCATTTGAAAGTTCAAGTCAAATTATACCGGTTTTGATTATTTGCACTGCTAAAAATTTTTTTATTGGTAAACAAATCTATAAAGAAACAGTGTTTGAGCGTTTTGTTGCATGTCCGCACCGCCCCAAGGATTAAAACCGAATGGAACCAACTAGGTACAAGCATTGATTATAGACACGGATATAGATTATGGATTATAGATCCGTGTCTATAATCAATGGTACAAGCGCAAGCCGATTGCAGATCCTAGCTTTCTACGCATACGCGGTATAAATGGATTAATATAAGTTTATGGATATGTACTTAAAACATACAATTTCACCTAAAATACATCAAAATTTTGATAATTTTGTATAATATAGGTAGGTGAAATTATATGTTTTAAGTACATAACCATAAACTTATAATAATCCATTCGTACCGCCTATGCGTAGAAAGCTAGAATCTGCAATCGGCTTGTGCTTGTACCTAGTCGGTTCCCTTCGGTTTTAATCCTTGGGACTGTGCGGACATGCGACAAAACGCTCAAACACTGTTTGTAGCTTTGTTTAACAATGAAAAAAATAATTTTTAGCCGAGCAAATAATCAAAACCGGTATAATTTCACTTGAACTTTCAAATGCTGCAACCAGAAAAGCTATTTTATTTTTTAATCAAAAGTTATTCGGGTTCAAAAATTGCAATTTTTTGATTTTTTTAAAATTTAAGTGCGTTTATCTCGAAAACTATGCATTTTACGAAAAAACTTGTAAGATCCTTTTTTGCTTAGAATGACCCAAAAAATACAAAAATATATTTTGTTTTACGAAAAATCTCTTTTTATTTGCCCTTAACATAGGAGAAGGGAGGGGGTAACAAGGCACCATCGCACCTTCCGGCAATATTCAGTTTTTCATTGTTCAAGGTCTCAGGTAAAAGAATCCGAACATAGTTGCCGGTCATCGGTTTTGCATACTCAAATACTTCCAGGGCCTGCACTAAAATATTGTAGAGTCCCTCCCTTTGGTCTTCTCTATTCGTCGTCTCCTTTTCTTATAAATTGTAAAAGGGAGAGATAAAGGATGTTACCAAAAAGTGGTTCCACGAGAAGTTTCAGATTTATTGTTTCGATTTGCGACTTATCATGAACTGCCACGATTTCCTCAGTGTGTTGACTAGTGTCTTGTATAATAATAAGAAAATTATGAATGTGATATTGGACTGAATGCATTGTCTGTTTAACAAGTTTGGTGATTTAATATTTATTGAAATCCAGTCAATACGTTTAACAGAGTTAGAAACAAACAAATTAAAGGCCATATGAAAACAGCGTATGCACTGGTCGTAGTGAGTATTAATTTTTTATTAGCAATGTAGCAATGCGCAAAGCAAAGGTGATGACTACTCATGTCTGCAATTCCACGTTTTCAATATGTGATTAAAAAGTGTGTATAAATCGGAATCGAACGGAATTGGAATTGAACGAACGTCGATAAATTTTTCAATCAACTGGATCAACATTTTGGTACTCGTCCCGTTTATACGGGCTTAATTTGTGGCATGGAAATAAATAGTGCCTTTTTATTAATCATGTTAATCTTATTTCAATAATTTTAATTTCGAACCAGCTCATCAAAATTCAGAAAATGCATTCCAGTTGACATACTTCCAATCCAGTAAATACTTTTAGGATGGCTTTTTAATTGAACGGCATGGTACTATTGGAAATATTAAGAGGATTACTGAATTTCCCTATAACAATAATGTTGATTTAAAAGTTTATTTTATAAAGATCAGCTCAGTAATCCATTTATAGATCAATAAACTCAAAATATTAGAAGTATTGACAAATTGGGGTTGTATATTTCATGTCAAAATATCTTTACACGTCACATTGAAATTAATTAATTAGAAACACAAACACAAAAATATTCTGTCGTTATACATGTAACAAAACCTACATATTAAACTTCTGGCCAAAACTGGGCGACTTTAATGGCATTTTCCTTTACCAGCAGGAGATCTCCCAATTTACAGGTCACTGGGTCTTGTGCGCAGATGTATGAATGTTGGATGGTTTCTGATTCTCCGTATTCATATTCTAAGTTTATTTAAGCTCTTTCAGACCTCCATTTAAAAAGCATATTTTGCTTCCTTTTCGTGTGCTTCATCCTTTAAAGATGTTTGCGACCATCATTGCCCATTTTACTACTCTGTCTTCAACCGATTTGAAGAGTTCTATTACTGTTTTCTACTCCACTGATTTATCTTTCCTAACTAGGGCTTGCGACTTCCCCTGCTTATCTATTTTTTCCACTTTTCCTTGTATAACCAGTCGCGTCAGGTCATATTTTCCCTTTCTTAATTTGTGACCAAAGTAGTTCATTTTCTTTCCTTCACAGTGTTGAGCGTTTCTTTTTCTTTTTTAATTTCTTTTTCTTTATAAATGTTTCCCTGTTTGTTACATGTCTCTATGACATTTTGCACATTCTTCCATAACACCACATCGCAAAGCTGGCAAGTCTTTTTTCAGTTGCGTCCGTAATTGTCCAGGCTTCAACTCCATATAAAAGGGTAGAGAGAATCTCTAGGGAATACCCTAGTTCTAATTTCTATTTCCAGTTTTCCATTACATAATATTGTCGTCGTTTTATTTCAAATTTGCTGTTCCATTGTTAATTAAGCTCATATTCCAAGTAATTTTACCCGGCTACTTTCTCTAAAGCTCTTCCTTTAACGTAATTTACTAACAATTATGATTTTTATTTTTTTTAATATTCATTCTATACCTCTCGCAATAACTGTGTAGGCCAATTAACCAAAATTTGCAGTCCTGTTCTGCTGTCCACAAGCAGTTTATTGCATTGTCTCTGCATATCTAGAGTTATTCACTGGGTTCTATTAATTGATATTAGTTTATCTCTTCTGCGCACATATTAAAAAGTAGCGGGGATAATACACATCCTTGTCGTACTTCTCTTCTTCTAGGTGTCTCTTAAAATTTTTGTTATATATTTCTGATATAAATATGTATACATTTGTAATGATTCTCACGTAATGAGCACCTATTTCTACTACTACTATCGATTTACAGCATTTTCTGACTTCCGCCCTTCTTCTATGCTTAACCATAGACCTGGAGGAATTTCTCTTTCCTCTAGTTATTTTTCAATCCCCTTTCTCCAGCTTCTCGACCTTCCTCTTTTCCTGCTCCCTTGTGGTGTCCACGCCAAAATCTGTTTAGGGTTCCTTCATTTGGCATTATCTGTATAATGGCCGTACAATATTAGCGCTTTTGTTTTTATGTCATCAATTATTGTATATGTGACTCCCATAATTTCTCTCATTCTCTCATTTGGTCTCCGATCTCTTCTTGATTTGCCTGCTGCTCTCCTAAAGAAGTCCATTTCTGTTACTAGTAATATTTTCTTTGTTCTTTGTTTCAGTGGCCAAACTTCACTGCCATATTATGTGATTACACTTGTATGGTACTGTATATGAGCTGTTTGTTCGCTTTAGGTATTGTTTGGCTCACAGAATGAGCTTTGGCCTACAACTGCCGACGTAAGGGAGATGTCACCTGGTGATTTGTCGACCTTCCTGGAAGTGGCAGGATGGACAATGAGCTAAGGACGACAACCTCCTGGGTGGATGCACAATGGGTCAATTGTGGCCTAAATACTGTGGGAGTTGACTCGCCCTCCTTACTCTACACATACGTAGGAGAGGGATGAAAGTAAATTCATCGAAAATACCGGAAATGTGTTACCTTTAAAGGCTGTATGACACGATGCATTTTCTTGTATCATTTCTAATATCGCTTCTGATATTAGAAAGTTATATACATTTTCTTGTATCGTTTCTTGTACGTACATTTGTACCCTGTATGACACTATGCAAGTTCTTGTATCGAAAATTGTATGAAATTCGGCACGTGATTGGTCAAAATTTTGTTTGTCACCCTGTGTCACGTTACATTGGTATGGTAGTACTGCGTCTACAGCTGATTTTAAGGATTTTATAAAATTTATAAACTTTTAAAAACTTATAAAGTTAACATTTTAATGTTAACCAGAATTTTTAGGTTGACTGTTTGAGGTTGATTATTTGTGTTTTTATTTTGTTTTGATATTTATGCTAAAATATTTGCATTAGAATTACCCTGAGTTTGATCCAAATTAGGAACTATTGTATTTTCCTCTATTAAAAAAATATGCAACATGAAACCCTAAGTTATAATTTGAACTTTACTAGGAGCTAAATATATGGTTTAGTAGAACAGTAGTCCATACCAAACGGTATATTAAGTATCAATAAAAGATTTATAAATAATATACCTTCAAAAATACAAATAAATTCATCAAGACATAAATGATCCCATTTTCAGCCGCCATTATGACATTTAGTTAGATATTTAGATTTTTTACGTTTTATTACCAGCAGGTTTTACGTTTTTGCTCTTTGCGCAGAAATTGGCGCAGTCCTTGTACAACTATCTGTGTCTGACACAAATTCTTGTATCGTTTCTGATATCGTTTCTTGTATCTGTGTATGACACTATGCATTTTTTTGACATATCAGAAACGATATCAGAAACGATACAAGAAAATGCATAGTGTCATACAGCCTTAATCAAAGATTATTGACCTGTCACTGGGTTTTTCAAAAAATTTTGGAGTTCCTGATAATGCCTATGTTTCGTTTTTTCCGGCCACCCTGTATACCAATTAATTTCCTGGTTTTTAAGCATATATGCTTATGTGATACTTCATAAATCAGTATGTATTGAATTAATACAAACATTATAAATGTTAATTCTTAAATTACTAGGAAACTTCTATCTGTTTCTTTGTGTGAAACTTAAAATAAATAGTGTGTACATTTTTTAAATTGTTTATTTTATCCGACGCGACGCTTCATGTTTCCCTCAAATCAGGATCGTGCATATTTCTTTTATAATATATTATTACTCTATGAACATTTACACTTTATTCCATGATGATGTGACACCGTTGAGCCACGATTCAAGGGCAATATCACTTCTATAAAATATAAGAGAGGCTCCTCTTGCTCTAAATTTTATCTTAGATTTAATGCCGGTGCTGGAATGACATTGGCGTATTTTCGTGGTATATGGGTTTAAATATGCTAATATAATGGTTTGTTGGACGAGAATATTGCGTAATAGCCTTAACACGCCGGGGGAAAAAAGGTTAAGACTTTGCGTATGGAGGGGTTACAAACAATAGACTTAGTGTCTACTATCTTACTGCTTGCTGGGTCAAAGTTTTGAATTTATTACAGCTTTGTTGTGAAAATCAAGTTGGGTATGTTAAGCCATCGTGTAGGGGTTGTCTCGCAATGCGTTTTTGATGAATGTACCTAGTGCAAATTGAAACAAATGGTTCGGTTATGTCAGCATGTTGATGATACGGTGTAGGTGTTGTTACCAATATTACATTGACTGCAGGGCGCTTTTGTGATTTCATTAAAACACCTAATTAAAATGAATAATAGGATCCCATTAATTGGAAAAAATTTGCGGCATCTTGACTCCTTTGATAAATTATTTGATAAATACACGTTTTTTTTCATTCTGTTTTTATCATGAATATACTTACTAGAAAAATTGAACTTATTTTAAAGGTTTTATTACAAAGAATACAAAACATATTTATACTGAGTGTTTCCCAATTTTTTGTACAGTCCGTGTCAAAGTCTTTATTATCAAAGGTTTTAGTATCAAAGAAATACTTACATTATTGAAAAATCAAAAAACACATTAGGTAACTATTTTCTTTAATATACATCTATCCTATATCTTTTTTAAACATACAGTGGTTACAAACATTCTTGTGGCAAATATTGCAAAATTTATTTCGTTCTCTGCATTTAACCATTGAGCATCATCATCCAACCTCCAAAGTCCACTGCTGAACATAGGTCTCCTCTCCCTGTTTTCAACCCCGTCTGTCATACGCCGCTCTCATCCAGTTTTTATTGAGCCTGCTGAAATCGTCAGTCCATCTTGTAGGCGGTCGACCTAAGCTTTTCTTCTTTTCTCTTGCTCTCAATTCCAATAACCTCACCCATCTGTCATTCTGGCTGTCATGTGTCCTGCCCATCTCCACTTTAGACTGGCTATCCTTTCGATGATCTCAGTCACCTTTGTTCTTATACTGACTTCTTCGTTTTTGATTCTGTCTCGCAGAGATATTCCCAACATGGACCGCTCCATTCTTGTAAGCATTGAGTATATGTGACACATTTTCTGTCTACGAGAAGGTTGGTCAAGTCATTGATATTTATTCTTCTTCTTTAAGAGCCGTCGCCAATGAGAGGTTGGATATCATCATCACTATTTTACTCTACCTACCGCTGCTCTGAAGAATTCTCATGACACTCTCCTTCCTCCTCTTATCTTTCCGTGTATTATCAGTTTTAGCGTTTCATATCGCTGTCCCCTCATTACGTGTCCCAGATATTGTAACATTCTTATTTTTATTGTGTTTATGATCAACGGCGTAACCAGGATGATCATAAGGGGGGGGGGGGGGTTACAACTTCAAAATGGCTTTCTTTGTCAACAACACATAATGGTGTTAGGCGTATAGAGCTTAAAGTAGATCCCAATAGGGGGTGGGTTATTACCCCCAAAACCCCCCTGGTTACGCCTATGTTTATTATTTCGTATTCTTTGCTCATTGTCTCGAAGTACTTCCGGTTCGTTTTCTTCTGTGTCAATGCTATTCTAAACATTCTTCTGGAACATGACGTTTCAAATAACTGTAGCTTATTTATGAGTTATTACTTCAATGCCTAGGTTTCAAGTCATATTGCAGAATCGAAAACACGTAATATCTCAAAGCTCTTACTCTCAGTTCTAATCTAAGATTATTGTTACAGAGAACTGTTTTCATTTTTACAAACGCATTTCTTGCTATTCCTATCCTGGCCCTCATTTCTGTTGTTTGATCATTATTATCTCAAATCCAGGTTCCAAAGGTATTTGTATTTATCAACCCCCTCTATCGGTACATTTCCCAAATGTATGCTTGTTTGTATATTTGTTTTCTTAGTTATTATGATATTATATTTGGTCTTTTTCGATATTCTTTACAGAAAATATTTGTTTTGTTTAGTAGTAATTGGAGTTGTTCAGCAGAGCTTGCCATAATCACAATGTCATCTGCATATCTTATTTTGTTAGATTTTCCGTTAATTACTATTCCTTCACTTTGTGATAGTAATGCTTTCTCAAAAATGACTTTACTATAATAGATTAAATAGTAATCTCCAATAGAGCTACCGAAGCAGAGATCGTCCACCAACAGCTTGGACTGATGATTTAAACGTTGTCATAGGAATTGGATGCGAGAGGCACAAGATCGAAATAGATGGAAAATTATGAGGGAGATCTATATCCAGCAGTGGACAAGCGAAGATTGAATAATGAGTACATTACTGCCTAACACCTCTCCTGATTTCAATTTCTGGACTGGGTTCGTTATCTATTACAATTTGTGCTCTTTGATTCCAGTAAAGATTTGTTATTAGTCGTGAGTAATGATGCTATTTATTATTTAGATGAAATCCTTTAAACATTTCTGCTTGTTCATTTGCGTATAAACATCTCTGTGAAATATTGCCATTATGTCGGCCGATACTTATTCAAATGCTTGGTGACTTATCTCTTGACATTTTGATAAGTCAGGTCTAATTCAGTCTACTTATGGGAATATTCTTTATCCTATTTAATACCTACTAATTTATGCCCTGCACGTTGTATTGTCTTCTGATATCTTTTCTCATCTTCCTTATTCTTGGATCATACTGTATACAAGAAGTAGGTACAATGAAATTTACTCTTTTCCTCTAATTTATTGAAATTAGACAGTTTGTAATTAAGTTATTGAAATCTCTTGATCCAGCGCTTAATTAATAATTTAGTAACTAAATCAGAATCATTAAAAAATTATATCTGAGATAAAAAATTGAATTGATTTATTGTTATCTGAAACATAACCACTAATTTTCAACATCTGATACTTTTTGTTCCACTCAACTTCATGTTAGTAGGAAAGGCTAACAAGTTCATTTGCATTCGCTATAGGACGTTTGAATTTCCTAATTGTTGTTTACGAAACTTAGACGTCTAAGGTTTATGCACATTAGATAGGATTATACTTAGATGAGCACGTTAAGTTAAGAAGCATAAAAATTTAAGTTGTCGAGTTAAACTTATTATTATTTTTTTTTATTGTTATCAGCATCAACCACTTTGGGTTATTAGCTGTACTGTCATTGATACATGGTTACTTAAATCTAATAGCATTTTGATTAGGTATTACATAAGTTCACATTTAGGTAACAATATCATAATTTACAAATTAAGAATGGGGTTTATAAAATGTTAACAGTGGTTATAGTTTGTTTAAAACATTAATGTCTTTCAAATAATTAAACAAATGCGTAAGCTTACAGTGTGATCCTAAGGCTGCTTTTATATTGAGAGGTATGGAGTGTTTTTGTCTTTCATTAAGATATTTAGGACACTCTATTAATATATGTGTTACATTGATGTCGCAATTACACAGGTCACAAATAGGGCGATTTGACTTGGAGATTAGGTAGCTGTGAGTAAGTCTGCTATGCCCTATGCGTAAACGATTTAGCTTCACAAACAGCTGGCGATTTAGGTCTATCTCACACCAAGGTTCAATTGAGGGCTTTATTGTGTGTAGAGATGATTGTGAAAGATTCCATTCGTTTTCCCATTTGTTTAACACTTTTTCTTTAAGGAATGGTTTGTAATCGGAAACAGGCACTAAGTTCACTAACACTGAAGACGCACTGTGTATTGCTTCTCTGGCATGGAAATCTGCTTTTTCGTTTCCTTGAAGTCCAATGTGTGATGGAACCCATATAAAGCTTACTTGCTGCATCGTGTTCTTCAGTAAATGTAATTGTTCTTTTATTAAAATACTTATAGGATTACTTGTATATAACTGTTCTATCGTATGTAATGCACTGAGAAAGTCGGTAATTATGACAGATTATGGAATTTTTTGAGTACGAATGTGAATGAGGGCTTGCAGAATTGAATATAGTTCTCCAGAGTAAATACTGCAAGTGGAAGATAATTTAAATTGTAATATAGTGTTTGAATCTACAACTGCCGATCCCACACCATCAGCAGTCTTAGATGAATCTGTATAAATATAACAATGATCTGGGAAAGAAGCAAGTATGTTGAGAAAAGATTGATTAATTGTTGCATGGGGGGTATCAAGCTTATTGTATTTAGAAAGAGTTAGATCACATATTGCAGGAGGAAAGGTCCAGGGCGGAGGAGTAACTGTATTTGTCTGATTAAAATATTTTGAGAATTGAATATTATTGAGAGAGAGATATTTGCTGATTCTCTCGTAAAAGGGGGGGTTAGTTCTTTTTTTATTTACATAAGTTTCTTTGAAACGTTCTGCAATAGTGTGGTGGAAAGTGGGATGCGATTCTATTGCATATATGGATGATGCGTAGACTAATGACAAGTACATTCTTCGGAGATTTAAAGGTGGTTCTCCGGTTAAACATTGTAAACTATTAATGGGGCTAGTACAGAATGTTCCTGTGGCTATTCTTAATGCTGTATTTTGTATGACTTCTAGTTGAGCAAGAAGTGTCTTCTTTGCAGATGAGTATACAATTGATCCATAATCGAGTTTGGATCGTACTAGAGATTTGTAAATAAGAATCAAACTTTTACAATCTGAACCCCAATTACGATTGCACAGTGTACGCATTAAATTGAGACCAGATTGACAGGATTGTTTAATGTACATAATGTCGTACTTCCAAGATAGTTTTTTATCAAAGATCATTCCTAGAAATTTTAAGTGTTCCACATAAGTTAAGTTGTTTCCATATAACTGAAGATCTGGAGTTGTAGACTGCCGTTTTTTTGAAAATAAAATACATTTAGCTTTGGTTGTAGAGAATTGCAATCCTACAGCTTTCGACCAGTTTTCAAGGTGATTTAATGCACATTGTAAATTTTTCTGTATAGAAAGAATATTTTTTCCTCTTGAATATATGACTACATCGTCAGCGTATAATCTCGCTTTAACAAGTTGTGGAAAGTTTTCTAAGATTTTGTTTATTGCTACTAAGAATAGTGTTGAACTAATAACAGATCCTTGAGGTGTTCCATTTGTTTGGTCTTTAGTGCTGGATAGTGTACCATTTATCTTAACCTTAAATTGTCTCTTACTAAGAAAATTTTGAATGAAATATAGCATGTTACCTTTGACGCCCCACTGACTTAGTGTGTTAAGAATGTCGTATCTCCAAGCCATGTCAAACGCTTTTGTTATATCGAAAAAAACCGCAAGACATTCCTGTCCAATTGCAAACGATTCATTTATCTCGGATTCTAGGTCAATTAAATTATCTATAGTGGATCTGTTCCTGCGAAAGCCGCTTTGTTCATTGATTATTAATTTATTATTTTCCAAAAACCACCTTAGTCTATTATTCACCATTTTTTCCAAGATTTTACACATTGTGTTGGTAAGCGAAATTTGCCTATAGGATTCGGGATCAGTTCGTGGTTTATTTGGTTTTAGTAATGGAACTATTATCGCCTGCGTCCATTTTGTGGGAAACTCATTATTAGTCCAAATTCTGTTGTATAGGTTAAGAAGATATTGTTTTCCATTATCTGGTAGATTTTGTAAGAAACTAACAGGAATATCGTCTGGTCCTGGCGCCGATTTTTTGCTGGTACTTAAAGAGTGATTAAGCTCTTCCATGGTAAATGCTATATTAAGAGGATTATCTTCAATGCAATTAAAATCTATTAATTTATTTTCCGAAATCATCTTGGTATTGATAAATTCTTTAGAAAAGTTGTTATTGCTGGAGTTCATTTCAAATTGTTTTGCTAATAAATCTGCTATTTCGTTATTAGATGTTACTATCTGTTTGTTATTGCATAGAAATGGAATCTTTTTATAGGTATTACTTCCAGATATTTTTCTAACTTTTTCCCATACGGTGCTTATAGGCATAGTGGAATTAATAGAGGACATAAATTCTTGCCAAGATTTTTTTCTGTTCTTTTTAGTTATATATCTAGCTTGAGCCCGTAACTTCTTATATTCTATAGTATTTTCAAGTGTTTTGTGACGTTTCAATTTGTTAAAGGATTTTTTATATTTCTTTATTATATCAGTACACTCTGCGTTCTACCATGGTAATGAATTTCTTTTATGTAGAGTTTGTGTTTTACCTATATGATTTTCACCGGCAAGATGGATTAATGATATAAACGAATTCAAAAGTTCATCTATATGATGATTTTCGGTGACTTCTTTTAAGCTATGGCAGTTCTGTTGAATATACTTTTTGAATAAATACCAATCGGCATTCTTTAGATTCCATTTTGGAATTGGGGTTGTATTAGTATCTTCATAATTACTGTTAAAAGAGACTTTAATAGGATAATGATCACTTCCAAATAAAAACGGAATTACATCCCATGAAAATTTTGCTGACAGTACAGGATCACATAATGATAGGTCGATAGCTGATGAAGTACCTGTATGAATATTATATCTTGTTGATTGTCCATCATTCAGTACGTTTAGGTTTTTTGAGGTAATTATGTTTTCTAAAATTTTGCCCTTGGAATTTATTCCAAGAGATCCCCATATTGGATTATGGCTGTTAAAATCACCAACGATTATTCTGGGAGTGGGAATCTGATCTAATACATCTGAAATATCTGCTTCTGTGATAGGTAAGTCAGGTGGAATATAAATATTACAGATATTCATTTTTTGTGGAAAGGACACTGATACTCCTACTACTTCTAAATTACTATTGATTACTAATGCTTCTGATTCATATTTTTTGTTAACATACGTAACAACTCCTCCACTAGCGATATTTGCGTTGTCTCGGTTTTTATGGAAACAAGAATAATTCTTCATGTCATAACTATGATATCCTTTAAAGTTTGTTTCTTGTAAACATATTATTGATGGTGAGATTATTGAACATAAATGTTTAAGCATTTCTAAACGGGGATAAAACCCGTTAACATTCCATTGTAGTATCGGTTCGAATATTTTAGTTTATTTCTGGAGCTGAATTTGTCGAACAATCACTATCTTGATAAGTGGGATCGTCTAGCATTTTTTCGATTTTGTTTATTAATTTAGTGCATTTGGTTTTCATGCTTTTTTCTGTAAAATATGGCTTAATTGTCGTTAACATGTAAATAAAGTTGGGTTTGGGTATATCCGTTGTGTATGTTTGTAATAAACTAATGGGATCAGTCGAGCTAGTATAATTTTCAAAAAAGTCAAGTGTTTGTTCATATGTTAAGTTAAAATTATTTGACGTATCGTGAAATACTGTTTTTGTTGGCATCATTATTTCCTGAATTGATCTGGTAGATTCAGTTTGCTTTTTTTGTTTCTTTTTGGTTTGTGTTGGTACTTTAAATTCTTTATTTAATTCTTCAGTGGGAGATGGAGTAGTATTAATTTCCGAAATTGTTCTCTTATTGGTCGTTGACTGATCCTTAGATATACAATTAGTTTCCATAATTAATACGGGGGGCATTAAATTAGTATCTGTTTGTTGGTTAAGTGAAGGTTCGGCATTAGAATTACTGACTGGATGATTTGGTTCCATTTCTAGGGGTGATGGAATAGACTTGGGTGATTCTTGTGGTTGTTGTTGTATTGGTTGTTGTTGTATTGGTTGTTGTTGTATTGGTTGTTGTTGTATTGGTTGTTGTTGTTGTATTGGTTGTTGTTGTATTGCTTGTTGTTGCATTGGTTGTTGTTGTATTGGATGTTGTTGTATTGGTTGTTGCGGTTGGTGTTGGATATGAGAGGAATGGTTTTGTTGATTATGATTTGAACAATTTGCTGCAATGTGACCTGTGTTCTTACAGATAAAACATGAAGGTTTATCTAAACTTAAATATATGCGATACGAAGTTTGATCATATGTCATTAAGAAAGAAGAGGGAAGGTCTATATCTGCAATTGGTTGAATATAAGTTTGTCTTCTAAAACTGAGGACGTGTTGAAATTCTGGAAGTTGACTACCGATTCTAAGGAAGGTTAAAGGTGACATTAATTTAAGACCGAATTTGGTTAACTCATTCTCTATTAGAAATTAGAATATGTGGAATAGAAGGGCAAACACCCGATAGTAACAGTCTTTCGTTTGGAGTTATCAATTTTCGCGCTTTTAGATTTTCGCCTTTAATTGTTATTTCTGCTGGACCGGACATAAATTTTTCCACCAGGGATTCGCTGGAGAGATAAATACATATTCTGTTATTTGATAGCCTTGATGAAAATAAAATATTCCGTGGATGAACAACTTCACCAAGTGCTATTAAGTACTCTTCTATTTTAGTATCAGGTAGCGAATTAAATAAAATTGCTTGCAGCTTTGAAGGAAATTGAATTGAAGAAGCATTGTTAAGCACAGTTGAATATGAGGTTTTGTTTTGAGGTTGTTGATGATCTTCAGTCATGATTGTTGACAAATTAGTTAGGTCGGATCTGGTATCATTTGGTATACTCATTAGTAATTATGAACCAGTTTCAGAACCAGAACTAGTTCCGAGAACTGGCCTTTCGGCCGTCACTTAACCTTACAAACGGTATGCTTTGTAATGTTTTGAATAAATAAATAATAAAAACTCACTGGTTTATTCCGTAAGGTAACTGCACTATTTACTATTACTTTTTGCTTATTTTCAAGTTTATTTGGATATAAACTACTTGAAAAAAGATGATTTTTTGGGACTGAAATGTAAACACAGTTTGTGTTACCATGTTCAGGACCGGACTCCAAACTTATTATTTTGTTTTTTTTTTATATAGCGTATTATAGTGTTTTAGCATTAAAATATGGTCTAATGGCGACTTCTCTTCAACTGTGTTAAAGAAATGGACGTAATTTTTTTTTAGAGTGTATTGGGTTTACCTTTTTGTTAATATTTTGTAGGATTTGGTGTCTGTTGTGTTATTTTCTGGTGCAGTTATAGACTTATGTTCGTTACATAACTTTTCAAGGGCGATAGCAGTGCTATAACTTCTGTAATTATGTTAGTTGGCTCCATCTCAATATACATGTTCCTTATTTCGTGGCTTTCCGTAATATTTTTTTTTAGATTTTTTGGTAGAAAATTGGCATCTGCTTATAATATAATAGGTTGTAGTAATGTGGAGATGAACCTCGCTAGGGGTAGGAATACACTAAGTACTCATAATATGTTTATTTGATCACTGTTAAATGTATCAGTAACTAGTTGGTGGACGAAAGTCTATATTCTAACTACATTGATGGTTTAATAATGAATGATGAATAATGACTGATCTCTTTCTTTACTTGCTACGTATCTATAATCAATACCAATAGTTTGTTATGATTCCACACCTGACTGTGACCATGAAATACTAACAGTGCCAAATTGCTGACTCCGTTGTTTTCCAAAACGAGTGGTCTACATTGAAGAAGCAATGTCACCTACTTTTACGAAATCAAAACAATGTATGCAACTAATATTTGTTTGAGACTTTAAACATTAAATCGATATAGGTTACTCTTATTTTTGAATGATAATATAAATCCTGTACATCCCCTATCCTTACAAGAAAAATTTTCTGAGAGATGTACCTTATTTTCTCTGCCGTTCCGACAAAGAAGACAATTTTTCTAGACAGCGTCACCAACTCATTACTGTGTTAAAGATTTATACAAATTTTTATAAATACAAAATACAAATACCATATAACAATACAAATACAAAATGTACAAATATACAACTTATTACGCTATAAAAAAAATAGTCATCAAATATCGTCTATTCTTACTTATTACTTCCTTATATCTCGCGAAATTCTACACTCAGAAATTGTAATGTATATTTTACCTTTCTCGATTTAAAATAAAATTATAACTTTAACTCTTACATTTGAACTTACTTTTTAATTATACTTCTTTCACTTTTAAAATAATTATTTGATTTTCTAAACTTTTACATATTTTTCTATTAAAAAAAATTCTCCTTTTTCTTCCTCTTCTTCTTGTCTGGTACTTTACTAATACATATTTTCATTTTCTTTATACCTAGTACTTTTTTCATTATTATTTACTTCATATATCATATAATATCTTTCTTCATATATTCTAGTCATTTTTCATAATTCTTCATTTATATATCATTTTCTTCATAAATTCTTCATTAAACTCGTATTTACTTCACATATTCTTCCTTTTATAACCCTTACCTACTCGGCGGGTAGTTTTTCGCAGCTTTAAATCCTTGTATTTGCTTCCGGTCCTTTTGCACGTCCTTAGTCGTGAGAAGTTTTGCTCCAAAAAGACAAAATGGATAGTTGTGCGCTTAAAAAAATCTTCTTCTACATTTTGCATCCCTAAATTCCTGTCTGATCCGAACTGCTCAGTCTCGACGAGAGTCGGTTAGTTTCAAAACACGAAATGGATATGCTAAAATCTTCTGATGTTCATTTGTACCTTTTTCCTTGACAAGAGTGTGTTTTTTTTCTGAATTGTCTTTAATTAGTTATGCTTCTAATAAATTAAAAAAAAATCAATTGTCTACTTAATTCATCATAAAACATTAAAAAATCATATTGATACTAAAATTCAACCGATATTAAAAACTTGAAATAAAAAAAATCTTATTGTCGGTATCAAAACTTCAAACTTCAATGAAAATTCGAAAGAAAGTGTTAATAAAAATAGACTATATTTTATTAAAAACAATCACGAATAACCTATTTACCTATCATTATTCTATCTAGCTAGGACTATTCTTTTTCAATCCTATCTATCTATCTGACATCTAACACCTATCTATCTAGCATCTATCTATCTAGGGTTATTTTCCTTAGCTAGGTTTATCTATCTAGGGTTATTTTTCTTAGCTAGGGCCCTATACTATGTGCACGTACTACCTATAAAATTTACCTAAAAATTACGAACGAGAAAAACTTATAAATAAACGCTAAATAAATAATGTGAGTTTTTGCTATCTAATAAATAATAGTTTTTTCTCACTTAGTTCGCGCAATTAGTCACTTTATATACCGTCACAACGAAAAAGTCTCTATTTCTCTGATTGAAATACAGTCTTACACGACCTCATTTGACTTAAATAAGTATATTAGCATTATAAAAATAGCATTAGTTTACATTATAAAAATTTAAAGTAACTTTATATTATACTAATTATCTATATTTTACTTGAAGCAATACAAAGTATTCTTCTTAAATAGTACTTTTTACTGTACAAAATTCTCTTCAATTATTCAGTTTTCCATTTCTTTTGTCATTAAATCTTCTTTAAATTATCCTTAATAACTTGTCTTTCATTATGATACCTTTTAAGTCTTATTTGTCAATATTCTTTTGTCCTTTTCCCTCAAATGGGATTTCCTTGTCATATATAAAACTTCCTTACATCATTATAACTTATATGTCTTTATTTTTCTTTTTACTTCATTACTTTCTTTTCTTCACGAAATCATTTTATAAAAATTCTTGTATATCCTTGTATATAAATAATTTAATTTCCTTTCCATAGTCATATTTTTAATTTTCGTCTTTAATGTTTCTTTGACTTGTCATTGGTAAAAACAATTCTCTAAATCTTGATTCTTGCTTCGTTAGTCTTCATTATTGCGGAACTCATATTTTCCGTGGAATTAATTTCAATAAAATATTCCCTTCATATTTACCTTTCACGATTCATGTTCAATTAAAATATTTTGACTCATCGCAAAAATATTTTCTACGTATTTCCTTGTGTATATCCTCCTCAGTCCATAGGTCCAGCCGGCTGGACAATGTTTACTAATTTATTACACGGTTACTATTCGGGTTGGGCATCGCTGCGTCCTATATTGCAGCATATTGGACTTCCTATTTATCAGTCAAATTTACTCATTTGCAAAATTCGACAACAGCGCCTACCTCGGTAGTTTGTTGTTACATGTGGTGAACCTTTTTAAGTTATGATGGCGGCTCCACAAAAATACAGTAAGTTGTAGTGTTTTCTATACTTTAAAGTATTGAGTGTTTTTACTGTATGTTACTTAATCATTGGACGTATTTGTGGTAAATATATATTTGAAAATAATTACAACTGGACACGTTAGCGGTCCTCTAAACTTTTTGTCCAGCATTTTGGACATTGGGACTTAGCTAGCCAAATATGTTACCATACTCACATTTTTTAAGTTTAGTTACAGATAGTAAAAGGATATTGATGGAAAGTAAATTGGAGGCTATTTTGACAGATAACGATTTTTTCGTCAGTGAAGATAGCGATAATGATCAAAGGAAATGGATTTACAGGAATTTAAGCTGTATGTTGGAAGCTCACTAGCTCTAGGTGGTAAGCCTGCCAGTGGGAGACAAGCTAGTGCGTCTATTTCAAGAAAACCGGAGACATCTGAAGATGAGGTGCCCATAATTCCTGTAAAAAGATCTACAGTTTACCAGTTACCGCCTATAGATGCCATGACCATTTGCGAATATGATGTAGAAAGAAATTTCTATTGCTCTCAGCAATAGAAATTCTTATCGCGTTGCCTAAACCTCTTGGATGAACTAAGAAGACGAGATTCTTTATTGTTAAATAAAGAGAAAATATTGTTAAAATAATAAAAACTTTTTTCTTGGGGCTGAAGAGGATACAATTCCAATTATTGTCCATTTAAATTTTTGCTTTTTGCTTTTTCAGCAGGTTCCTTCATAATTATAACTCGGTGCTTTCACGGTCAATCAGACGTAAATATAAACTTACGCACAATAAAAATCATTATTTTGCATTTTCTTGGCTTCCTACATGTAAATAGTACATTCATGTAACTAGACACTTATATGCATATTATGTAATTTTAGACAGTTTTAAAAATACTTTTAATTGTTTGCAAAAAAAATCTTGTTTTTTCCTTAAAAATATAAACTTCTATAGATAATCTCTATTTGTAGTTAAGAAAGCTTAGTTAGTCTTTGTAGAAAAATTAATTTACTTATTCAATACTCTACTTTACCATTTACTCTACATAGAAATATGAAAAACTTTACCTAATTTACTAATATGTATTTATATTTAAAAATAATTAATCCTAACATCCCAAAATTTTATGTATTTACATTATATTTAATAAAAGAAAATTATACGTGTATGTGAAACTGTATGCAATGAAAAAATAGCTTAAGAGGTACTCACGTCTACACTATCGTCCAACATTGTCTATTTGATTTCCATGTCCTCTTGAAAGCTGGGCGTGGACCCATGTCTCCAACCTTCGTTCTTGCCGACACCTGCTACAGCGACCCTGGCTAGGTCTCTCCAACTCCATATTTCCCTCGCATACCTTATACCATTTAATGTGAGGATGGATACGTTACCCCAAATTTTCTGCGCCTCCATTTCCAGTTTCTTTCCATCTTCGTTCCTATATCAGAAGTCCAGTTCGTCTCTAAGGTTCGCCATATAATATAATAGGTTGTAGTAAGGTGGAGATGAACCTCGCTAGGGGTAGGAATACACTAATTACTCATAATATGTTTATTTGATCACTGTTAAATATATCAGTAACTAGTTGGTGGACGAAAGTCTATATTCTAACTACATTGATGGTTTAATAATGAATGATGAATAATGACTGATCTCTTTCTTTACTTACTACGTATCTATAATCAATCCCAATTGTTTGTTATGATTCCACACCTGACTGTGACCATGAAATACTAACAGTACCAAATTGCTGACTCCGTTGTTTTCTAAAACGAGTGGTCTACATTGAAGAAGCAATGTCACCTACTTTTACGAAATCAAAACAATGTATGCAACTAATATTTGTTTGAGACTTTAAACATTAAATCGATATAGGTTACTCTTATTTTTGAATGATAATATAAATCCTGTACATGCTATTATTATTCCATTATATTGTTCCATTATATTGCTTTGTTTTGATACTTATACTGGCTGCCTGGATAGATTTAACTTCTATACTTTGCTTCTTGAGGTGAATTTGTTTATTTCTACTATTATTGCTATTCCTCGATGGGCTGCGTTTCTATGGTGAGATGAGCGTAATGCATTTTGTATCTTCTTAGTTAGATGTATATTTGTTTTTATAAAATGAGTTATTGGTATTGGGTATGTAACGATATTTCAGTTGTTTGTACTCGAAAACTAGCGAGTAATGATTATGGACTGATTTAGAATGCAATTAACATGAAACTGCAAAATACGATGTAAACCATGGGTATCAGGTAGTTGAAGGACCAACGTCGTTATCATATTCGTGTTATTTTCTCTCATCTTTAGAAGCAAATCCACTAATGGATGTTATCGATCACATTTTCTATTAGCTTTTTCTATATTACATTTGTGACTTCCGCCGTCCATGGTATCTTTAGGATACAGCGATAAAGCCACATTTTCAAAGCTTCTAATCTGTTTATATCCCTCGTTTTGAGTGCCCAGCCCTCTACGCCATATAGCAGCACCGACCATACGTTGCACTTAGTAAATCTTACTCTCAGTCGAAGATTGAACTCTGAACAGGTCAGTACCTTCCTGAATTTGATGTAATTTTACTTCCGTGTCCGATACCCAGTCTTCAAAAGGCCACGTTCCCAGGTATTTAAATTTGCTCACTCTTTCAATGGACTTGGTATTCAGTGTTATGGTGGAGTTTTCAAGTGCATCCAAGTTTTTGGAGATGATCATGAATTTGGTTTTTTTGGTATTAATCTCTAATCCCATTCGCTTACTGTATTCTCCGATTATACTGACAAGTTGTTGAATATCGACTATATTATTGTCACAAAATAAGACACCATCATCAGCATATCATATGTCGTTGATCAATATTACATTCACTTTTATTCCCAACTCTGCATCTTCCAAAGACTTTTGAAATTTGGCTTCCGAATAAATGTTAAATAAAAGAGTGGAGAGTACAAATCCCTGTCGAACTTATATGTATGGGTTTGGATATAGAATTGCCTATTTTTAATTGTGCCATTTGATACCAGTACTTACAAGTTTTCAATGCATCTCATGTCTTTTTGGTCTATAACAAGTTTCTTGAGGATCTGCACTAACTTGTGATGTTGGACACGATCAAACGCTTTATTCGCTATAAAACGCTATATGCGTGTTCAGCGACCTCGAAGTCTCCTCAGTAATGACCGTCGACTAATTTAAAATAAAATTAACATGAAACTCCAGGGGAAGGGTTCCACCGTGGGCAGCAGGTAGCTCTCGATGACTATCGTCGTTATTATTTTCATTATTCAGGGATCTCGAAAACACCCGAGTAATTTTTATCGACTGATTTAGAATAGAATTACCATAAAATTTCAGAATTCAAGGTAAATCTTGGGTACCAGGTAGCTCGAGAATCAACGTAGTTATGATATTCGTGTTCGGCGACCTCGATAACTCCACAGTAATGACTGTCGACTAGTTTAGAATGATATTAACAAGAAACTCCAGGAAACCACTTCCACACTGGGCACCAGCTAGTTCGAGGACCATCGTCGTTATAATATTCGTATTCAGCGACCTCTAAAACCCCAAGTAACAAAATTGAACTCATTTCTGTCCATATTTTTCGAGTTGAAAATTTTTTATTTTATATGCACTTTGGAAATGAGTTTTCTCTATGAAAAAAATGCAATTTTCGTTTTACCACCATAAGTTTTATTCACAAATTTTCCTGACACTTTCTTGACTAGAATCCAAAAAGTTTCATAGCGATTTAATTTTAAAATTGTTCGTTACTGGTTTATCACCAACATCACGTTGGTGATTATCAGCTGTCAGGTAAATTGATTAATGCTATTTGGCCATCTACGTCTCACGTATAATGTATGCGGTATGATTACCTTGAGTAAACGCTTTCTACTGTTTTCAAAATGTTAAAACAAACTTTGAGATGCCGCGCAGCACCGTCTCTGTACTCAACTAATACAAAGTGACTATCTACCAGGAGCTCTTGCTTTAATTAAGAATTTGTTACATCTAAACTAATAGTTCGTGAACCATAAAAACATTCATCCGAGTTCAAGATTAATTATACTCGATGTGTAAATGTCGGATAGTGCTCTCTGTTTATATATAACTTGTTAGAAGAAATATGCTTCGCTGCTCAAAATAGTATTTGACACGAAAAGCAAAGATTTAGCGATTTAGCGATTTATGGATTCAATTAGTATAAAACTATTAGAACCATTTCTTGTTCTCACCAATTTTACAACATAAAAAAAATAATAAAACCATTGAATTATCCATATCTATCTGTCTGTCCGTCAACCCAACTCCTTCGCTATTAGAATATATTATGGAATGACAAATGAGGTGTTGCGTGTGAGTTTAAATTAAAGTTAAAACCTAAAACCTAAAACCCAACCCAAAGTTAAATTAAAGGTTAAAAATTTTACCTCGGACTTCCGGTTACAGAATTGCAACAGGAAGTACCGTTCTAAAGTCACCGAAATAATACAAGCGATATATTATTCGACGTATCTTAGCAAGACTAGAACAAATGTATAGTCCCGGTTTATATAGCACTTCCAGTTAACATATTACGACTGGAAGTTTTCGAAAAATGACAAAACTAGTGAAATCGTATATCAATGGACAGCGCAGAGTACAAAAATGAAAGTATTTAAGGAAATATATAGACCCATACTCACCTTCGGTTGCGAATCGTGGACATTAACAGAGAGGCAGAAGAGCAGATTACAAGCGACGGAAACGAAGTACCTAAGACTTGACAGGGTAAGAAATGAGCAGATAAGAGAAGATCTGGAGGTGGAATCAATCTTAGAATTCATAGAGAAATGACATAGAAAAAAAAAACAAAACAGCTGGTGGGGACATTTACAAAGACTAGACGATAGAAGACCGGTGAAAATGATTTGGGAAGCGAGAGTAAATATCAAGAGGAAGAGAGGAAGACCAAGAGAAACATGGGACCAAGCTATTGGAAAAGTTCTACACAAGAGAGGCAAATCCTGGAAAGAAGCAAAAGTCTTAGCACAAAATAGAACTCAATGACGTAAATTTGTACAAAATATCTAAGTCATTATTGTAATCCCGACACCAATATGGTAGAAGGGAATTTGATTATATATATATATATATATATATATATATATATATATATATATATATATATATATATATATATATTGTTAAGATATGTAAAATTTGAATTAATATGGTTTCGATCTTAATATTTTAGAAAAGTTAAAACATATAATAAAAATATACCAAAATTCATTTCGAAGAAATGAAAGTCAATTATCTTTGGATGGCCGTAGGTAAACAAAATTTAAATAGGGATTAAGTATTTTCTTTGTACAGTTAGTATGATAAGGAAGTGGTTATGTGTTTGGACAATGAGACCGGGTTAGGGAACAATTGTATTTAGAAATTTAAATGAATGTAATCTCCTTAAAAACCGATTGGCATGTAATTAGTTTTAGGAAATTTCTAATGGTAGGAAAAGTTGGTGTTGAATCTGACATTGACAATTTAGAATTTAATTCTTTGGAATCGTTGTC
Organism: Diabrotica virgifera virgifera; assembly: GCF_917563875.1. Taxonomy (NCBI): domain Eukaryota; kingdom Metazoa; phylum Arthropoda; class Insecta; order Coleoptera; family Chrysomelidae; genus Diabrotica; species Diabrotica virgifera. The sequence goes on along the minus strand of NC_065452.1, from coordinate 62,669,760 downwards.
AGTGGACTTTCATAATTTTTTACATAATTTAATTTTACGGTAGAATAATTTTTTCAACGTTACTGTTTAGTGCTGGCCTTTAAACGAATGTGATTCTAGACGATAGTTGTTAAATGATCGTCAAGTCGAATAGTGGTGATCTCTGAGAGTCTCCTGAAGTAGTAAGGCAGATAAATGAATAGCTGTGAGTTTGTTGAAATAAGTGTCCTGACGGAGGCTCATCACGTAAAGCATTGTAAGTTATATTGTTCTACTTATATTCCAAGAGTCACCGTTGCATGCCGGAACGAGAAATAGATTCAGTTTATTGAGAGGAGAAAAGGCTAGCATTGTTTTTTGAAAGATACGTGCATCTGTAGGGGGTCATTGATGACAATAGGCTTGCAATAGTTTGTTGCGAGATTGCTGACTACATAGGGGGCTGCTAAGAGTAAATTGTAGGCGACCAGAGACAAGAATTTGGACAACTCATCATCCGAGAGACAGTTTTATTTTTTTTTGTAGAATTATTCATAACGCAAATTTCAATAAGTACTTTAGATAGTGGTAGGAGTATTTCAATAATCAGAATAGGAGATATTATTTTTAGAGGATATTTTGAGGGTGAATTTATTTCAATAGATGTTTTTGTACCATATATGTGTTTTATTCCGTTAGTCTTTGACCTTATTTATCATATGTAAAGCAAAGGAGATATTGAAGCACGAGAATATAAAACCCTGAGATTAGAGCATTAAATAGTGTGATTAAATCATAAGTGCATCATTAAAATTAAATTTAATTAATTAATTAATTATCTAATCAATTGCTTTGAGCACACCGATCTTTGAATATCACATTAACTGGAGCCCAGAACGTGGTGGCTTAAAAAAATATCGCAGCTTTGCATTTGATGGTAGGGAAAGAGATAAGGAATAACTACAGGTGATCCAGAGATAATTTGACAATTTTTCCAGGTGTAAAAATATTTTTGATTTATGGATTGATCGTAGGTAGTTGATATTTACTGCTATTGAATTATTTAATATTTTTACCAATCGTACATTTGATATTTATTTTGAAATTTACTGATTGCATATTTGATATTTGTGGCGAAAATTTATTAAATTTGGGGAGAAATATTTGTCGTGTTCTGCAACTTATAGAGTGTTGTAAAATTTCACATTTTGGCGGGGACAAAGAAAACAATAACAAAAAGAAACAACATGTCGACCACAAGGAGGCAAAGCAAAATGCAAGAAAGCAGAGAGAATAACAGAGAAGAGGAAAAAATTGTTGAAGAAGGATTGGGTAATGAAGGAGATACAACGATTATGGAGAGAAAAGAACAGGAATTAACAGGAATAGAGAAACTATTGCAACTGATGCAACTCCAATCACAACAAATGGATAGAAATCAACAGGAAACAAAAAGGACAATGCAAGAAAATCAACAGGAATCAAAACGAGCCATGGAAGAAACACAACAAAAAATAGAGAAAAATCAACAGGAAGCAAAACGAGCCATGGAAATAACACAACAAAAAATGGAAGAAACACAAAGAGAAATATCACAGAGAATAGAACAGAAATTGGAAGAGAATGATGGCAAATTGGAAAAGCGTTTGGAAAAATATGAAAATGAAGTGAAAGCCTGTTTAGAAAAAGTTAGAGAAGAAACAGAAAGGAAACTGAAGATGCAACGAGAAGAAATAGAAACTAAAATGAAGGATATTAAGACTGTACAGAAGATGGAATTAGAACAGTTAGAAAGCAAATTTGAAAATGCAATACAAGAAGACAGGCGAGAAATAGAAGAAAAATTTAAGCAAAACGAAAAACAAATTGCGGAACTCAAGAATCAACAGAATTGTGGAGAAAGAAGGGAAATGATTATCCTTGGTACAAGCGACGCGAAAATACAATTTGGAGGGGATATTAGAAAAACACACCCAGTACCATTTGTTAAAAATTTGAAAACCAAATTGCAACATATTAGATATTTTGACGACTGCAAAGAAACAATTAGAAACCATCTGAAAGAAGGAGCAGCGTTATGGTATGAAAGTAAAGAAGATGAAAAGACTAAGTTTTCACTCTAATGGAATATAGAACATCCCACCAGAATGAAAACAATGGGAACCTTTTCTGGTTACACCTCCGAGGCTTCTACAATTTGCAAGCCATACGGATGCTGAGACTAAGGAAGATGAGGGAATTCTACAATTTACAATTCACGTCCCATCTGCTCAGCGCGGTAAAGTTCCAACGAGAATGGTTCCCTTCATACTCCACACAGAGTAAATGTAAATCAAAAATGTATAACCATTTTCAATTTCGTTGCAAAACGAAAATACAGCCGAATTTTTTTTTTATTTTTTCATTTTTAAAGAAGATGAGTTTGAAAATTGGACAGATTTCGAAAATAAATTTCTCAACTATTTCTGGGGGAAAGTTAAACAGAGGGAAATCAACCAAGAGCTACAGAATGGAAGATATCACGAGAAAATGGGAATATCGGAAGAAAGATATGCTTTGCAGATATATAACAATTCCAAATATCTAGACTACAAATACTCTACCGAACAACTGGTAGAAATGATAAGCAGACATTTCGAAGAAACGCTGGAGGACCACGTGATTTTGAGAAACTATCAAGATATTGATAGTTTGTGCCAATTCCTTCAAGTAAGGGAAGCAAAAAGAAGAGAAATGCGAAACAGAAGACAACATGAACAATATAATGGACCGGCAAGAAGGTATCAATCAAATTATGACCAGAGAAACCGACATGCCCAATCAACAAACGAAGATAGGCCGAGAGAATACCAAAATTACAATAGACAACAAAATTATGATAACAGGAATCACGCAAAAAATAGAACATATGAAAATCACAACAGAAACAGAGATGCACAAAATCCTCCGACTAGGAATACGAACGAACAAAGGGACGGTAGAAACAATCAGAATTTCCAACGACAAAATAGAAGGGAGATGAATCATGTAACAATAGAAAACGAGGAAGAAGATGTATGCAATGAATCCAGACAGGATTTTCAATAAAGCATCCACTGAACAAACATAAACAACTCTCCGGTATATTTTGTCATCCGAGAGAGTTTATACAGTTGGCGGGAAATGAAAGACAAAGTTCTAATTCAAATTTAATATTCTTAGATGCATTTATAAAACATAAAGCGATTAAAATTTTGATTGATTCTGGATCGGAGATATCGTTAATCAATAAGAAACTAGTAAAAGAATTAAATTTGGACAGATTTGTGTATAAAATTCCTAGGGTTGCTTTAGTGGGTGCAAACAACAAAAAATTGACGACAGTAAATGAAGGTTTGGGAGTGCGGATCAGAGTGGGAGACAAATACTATATTATGCAATGTGTGGTGATCGAAGATTTAAACCATGATATGATAGCGGGAATTGATGAATTGAGTGAAAAACATATCACCATAAATTTTTCGGAGAATAAACTGGAAATCAGAGCAGAACCAGACAACATAGAAGAAGAAATGGAAATAGATAGGAAAATAATTGTTGAAAAGATAAATGAACAGGAAAAACATAAAGAAATCAATATGACTGTAGAGGAAAAACAGAAAGTACAAGAAAAAAATCAACCAAAAAAAAAAGAAGGAAGAAAAAGAAGAAGAGTTCAAAAAGAAAGAAGGAAAACAAGGTGGATACAAGAAAAAGACAGGAAATCGAAGGTACGGAAGAATTGTCGGCAATCGACGATAAAACAGAAAGGAAGCAGGAAGAAAAGGAAGTTCTCATAAGAGAAATGAAAGCAGTAGAAACATGGTGCTCGGGATACCAAATGGAAATTGAAGATAAAAAAAACAGAAGAAGAAATAAAGGATGAGGACAGAGAAGAAATGGCAATAATGGACGAGAATCCAGAATTTTATGAAGAAATATTATGGACAGTGAATACATGCGAACAAAATGAGGATGAAAGAAAATTAAAATGTGGAGAAAACATGGAAAAGGAAGTAGAGAAGATTCTAGAAAATTATGGAGATTTGATTAATGAAGAAAGCCGAGTGGCTAAAAATTATGAACATTCTTTTAAAGTTAAAAACTTAGAAAATTTTAAATCCAAGACATATCCAATCCCGTATAAATACAGGCAAAGCGTCGGACAGGAAATTGAAAAAATGATCGAAGACAAGGTGATAGAAAGATGTGACTCTCCATATATCAACCCGATAGTATGCGTTAAAAAATCGAGTGGTGATTTGCGATTATGTTTAGATGCAAGAAACATTAATTCACACACAATCGCGCAATACGAAGCGCCTTTGAACATCGAAGCCATATTTGGACGAATCACAGGGTCACACATTTTTTCCAAAATCGATTTGAAACATAGTTTTTGGTTAATACCTTTGGTAGAGAAATGTCGAAATTATACCGCTTTTTCGATCGACGGAGTGGTATACCGATTTAGGGTGGTACCATTTGGCCTACAGAGTGCATGCGCTGCTTTGGTTCGCGCATTGAACACAATCTTAAATAGGCATGGAGAATTTGTTGTACATTACATAGATGATTTATTAATTTTCTCACCAGATATAACAAGCCATCTACGACATATTCACACTGTGCTAGAAGAACTGGATCAAGCGGGATTGAAATTAAATATTAAAAGTGTCAGTTTTTCCAAAAGGAAATACTGTATTTAGGATTCAAATTAGACACAAAAGGGATTAGTCTTGCAGAAGATAGAATCGAAATTATAAATAACTACGCTAGGCCAACCAATTTAAAAACATTGCGGGGATTTTTGGGAATGGTAAACTATTTCAAAAAACTAATACCAGACATCAGCACAAAAGAAATACCGTTGATAGCATTACTTAAGAAAAATGTTAGGTGGAAATGGGGAACGGAACAAGAAATGGCTTTCAAAAATTTAAAAGGAGCTTTCTCCACAGCTGTAAGAGTACACCACCCAAGATATGATCAACCTTTCATTCTCCGGACCGATGCTTCCATAACAAAATTCGCAGGGGTGTTATCACAGATCCAAGACGATGTAGAGGTGCCAATCTGTTTTGTCTCCCGTGTAACCAAAACATATGAGAGAAAGTACAGCGTTACTGAATTAGAGTTCGCCAGTGTGTTATTTTGTGTAAATAAATTACGGTTTTACCTACTAGGGGCAAAATTCACCATTGAAACAGACCATGCAGCTTTGATACATATAATGAAAAATAGGCTGGTAAATAATAGAATTCATAGGGGCATTCTTTTACTTCAAGAGTATGATTTTGAATTTAAATATATCAAAGGAACTGACAATATCTTGGCTGATGCGTTGACGAGAGATGAACAATTCCGCAAAGAGGACCACAAAACTCTCCACGTTGGCATGAACATAATGAGAGAAGAAGCAGGCTTATTTTCTTTGGCTCAGATCAGGGAAAATCAGGAACAACTGGATGAAAGAGAAAAGCAAAGGGTCGAACAAGAGGATAACTTATATTTTAAGAGGGTCGATGGTAGAGAACTATATGTAATCAAGGAACAGATGGCAAAAGAAGTTTTAGCAAAATTACACTGTGACAACGGACACATTGGAAGCAGGAAGGGGTGGCTTATGTTCAGGGAGAACTACATTTGTCGAAAGGACTATACAATAGCCAAAGAGATGACTCGAAATTGCGAGACATGCCAAAAGTGTAAAAGTAAGAATTTCAAAAACGAAAACATCACAAAAAACGTCATAGCTCGGAAGAAACTGGATATTGTCGCCATTGATATGTTGAGCGATTTAATAACAACAACACAGAGGAATAAACACATATTAGTTATGGTGGATGTTTTTTCAAAGTATTTAAAACTGTACCCATGTAGAACCACGAAAGGAGCTGAAATACTTCGGAAGATAGACGATTTTATCGAAACAGTGGGAAGACCAGACAATATTTTGTTGGACAATGCAACATACTTTAGGAACGACCGTTTTAAAGGGGAATTAAGAGAGAGAGGCATAAATACAAAATTTGTAAGCATCCGACATCCACAGAGCAACCCATCAGAGCGTTTTATACAAGAAGTCACAAAATTTCTAAGAATTGCTGCGGAAGAACATCATCGACATTGGGACAGAAAAGTGTTTGAAATAGAGACGTATTTGAACTGTGCACCAAATACGGTTACCAAGGAGACGCCTTTATATGTAATGAAAGGAACAATGCCTACGAGACCGTGGGAAGACACCGCCCCCAGACAATACGAAGAAGTGATCGAGGTGGTTCAACGAAGATTGAGACGAAGTGGAGAGAAATATCTCCAAAGGCAAGAGAGGACCCGAAGAAGAAGGCCGGTTACATTCCAGAAAGGGGATAAAGTTTTAGTGAGGGCACTAAGGGTGTCCAATTTACAAAATGGTATTTGTGCTAAATTGATGCCGGTATTTGAAGGTCCATATAGGGTCAATACGGAAAATGGGGTAAATAGTTATGAATTAGCGCATATAGATACAGGCAAGATACGGGGTATTTTTAACATTCACGACATTTATAAGTATCATGAGTAGAGTTTGGTAACATAATGGAATAATTTGATCCTAAAAAAAACTTGTGTCATTTAAACAAATAACAGAGTTTTTCGGCAAATCAAATGGCGGGGAGTTGTTAAGATATGTAAAATTTGAATTAATATGGTTTCGATCTTAATATTTTAGAAAAGTTAAAACATATAATAAAAATATACCAAAATTCATTTCGAAGAAATGAAAGTCAATTATCTTTGGATGGCCGTAGGTAAACAAAATTTAAATAGGGATTAAGTATTTTCTTTGTACAGTTAGTATGATAAGGAAGTGGTTATGTGTTTGGACAATGAGACCGGGTTAGGGAACAATTGTATTTAGAAATTTAAATGAATGTAATCTCCTTAAAAACCGATTGGCATGTAATTAGTTTTAGGAAATTTCTAATGGTAGGAAAAGTTGGTGTTGAATCTGACATTGACAATTTAGAATTTAATTCTTTGGAATCGTTGTCAGTGGACTTTCATAATTTTTTACATAATTTAATTTTACGGTAGAATAATTTTTTCAACGTTACTGTTTAGTGCTGGCCTTTAAACGAATGTGATTCTAGACGATAGTTGTTAAATGATCGTCAAGTCGAATAGTGGTGATCTCTGAGAGTCTCCTGAAGTAGTAAGGCAGATAAATGAATAGCTGTGAGTTTGTTGAAATAAGTGTCCTGACGGAGGCTCATCACGTAAAGCATTGTAAGTTATATTGTTCTACTTATATTCCAAGAGTCACCGTTGCATGCCGGAACGAGAAATAGATTCAGTTTATTGAGAGGAGAAAAGGCTAGCATTGTTTTTTGAAAGATACGTGCATCTGTAGGGGGTCATTGATGACAATAGGCTTGCAATAGTTTGTTGCGAGATTGCTGACTACATAGGGGGCTGCTAAGAGTAAATTGTAGGCGACCAGAGACAAGAATTTGGACAACTCATCATCCGAGAGACAGTTTTATTTTTTTTTGTAGAATTATTCATAACGCAAATTTCAATAAGTACTTTAGATAGTGGTAGGAGTATTTCAATAATCAGAATAGGAGATATTATTTTTAGAGGATATTTTGAGGGTGAATTTATTTCAATAGATGTTTTTGTACCATATATGTGTTTTATTCCGTTAGTCTTTGACCTTATTTATCATATGTAAAGCAAAGGAGATATTGAAGCACGAGAATATAAAACCCTGAGATTAGAGCATTAAATAGTGTGATTAAATCATAAGTGCATCATTAAAATTAAATTTAATTAATTAATTAATTATCTAATCAATTGCTTTGAGCACACCGATCTTTGAATATCACATTAATATATATATATATATATATATATATATATATATATATATATATATATATATATATATATATATATATATATATATATATATATATATCAATCGACGCAAAGTTATACGAAGAGTTAAAATATCGGCTTCCAGTTTTTCTTCCCGTCACTTTGGGTGAAAACCTAGGGCTTACGAAGTCCAATTGTATGTATAATTATAAAGTCCCGGTAGGTCTCAGTCTAATATTCTTTTCTTGTACCTGTGCTCTAGCATTCTTTGTACATGCACGTACCACTGCAGGACTCTGTTTCAAGTTTTTTTGTAATTGAGCATTTTACTTCCATTCTATTCCATGTTTCCTCTGTTCGTATACTATTCTCTCTGGTGATTTGTAGACATCTTCTCATAAAGTCCAATTCAACTGTTCGTATTTTATTCGGTATTGTTGTTGTTGTATTGGCTATAATTCTGCTCCATATAGAGTAATATTCAACATTATGCTCTGAAAGCTACTTTCATTGTTTTCGTTGGTTAGATTGTTGTTCCATATCACTCCATGGAGTAATTTGGTGGCTTGTTTTCTCCATGCTATTTGTATCTCTATATCTTTCATACAAGTACTATATCAGCTTACATTATGCACAAATACTTAAGTTTTAATATTCTCTTCTAAACTTAAGTTCAAATATTCAACGTCGGATCCAATACATAAGTATCCGGTTTAACACATAATATAGTTATCTTGAGTCCTCAGCTCATATTCTTCCTTTAATTTCCTTATCATATAATCCATGTCCTCTCTGTATTGTGCAAAAATGTTTTGGTCATCTGCGAATATTAGTGAATATACGTATAAGATATTATCTACTTTTTCTTGTGGAAATAAACCACAGTTTTAAATGAAAATACCTTATATTTGATGCTTCGATTTCCACCTCAGAAATCCGCTAATGTAATCCATTATTATGAAACGCTTGTGATATAAATCTGCTTCTTTAACATCTTACCTAGTAAGACAATGAATAGCAGAAGCTTAAGCAAGAATTTACGGCACCTTCAGAAGAAGAAGAATATAATAAATACAGGGTATCCCGGAAAATAGTGCGTTCCTTAAAGGTATAGGTAGAAGGCACCATGTAAAACAAAAAACTCTTATAACATTTTTTTCTAAATGCAACCATTTGACTAAAAAATTAAAATGTATTTTGGTAGGCAAATTTAAATCTGACAACTATGTGCGGTACGCAAATTTAAGCATAAACAGTCCCATGTAAATATGTAGATAGAAGATAGGTAGATAGTAAACCGATGGTTTTAAAGAATCCTGTTTAGTGTCAATGCCGAAAATGTTTTCGAATAGTGTGTGTATTACCTATTATGTTATTACCTATGAATGGTGTTTGTGAAAGGTTACTTGAAATATCTATTCGGTATAATAATTATTTTCAAGTAAGTACAACTTAGTTATTTCAGTTCACAAGTAAACAAATTACTGAGACATTATCTGGTGTATTTAAGTTCCACTGTAAACTATTAAAACTATGTAATTCAGTTAAAGCCCTCAGCAATACTCAGCATTCAACCCATTTAAACCTTACTAAATACATAATACTAGTTCAGTTAAAAGATGTGTTTTTATGTTAAAAGATGTGTAATTCGTTTAAAACTATGCAATAGGTATTTCAATACATTTCAAAAGAAAATAATTTTAGTAAACAAATAGTAAATACATAAGTATTACCTACTATGTATTAGGTTGGATTATTTTAAATACTGTTAATCACAATCACAAACGAGTTCTTATTATCTGTTATTATTCCGTAGTGCGTACGATGTTGCCAGTTTATTAAAATTTCCAAACATTAAAATACAGGTATATGGAAAACAATGTTAACTTTTTTTTGGAAACGGTTAACTTTAGAAAAAAATGATATAGGACTTTTTTTGTTCCAAATTGTGTATTCTCTCCATACCTTAAAGGAACGCACTATTTTCCGGGACACCCTGTATAATTTCCAATCACGGTTGACTAGTTAAAAATATTGAAACTTCTTGTTTACGATTATTATCTGTGGATTAAAAAAAGAAAATTATTATAACAATATTTTTATTATCAATTTCAAGGCTAAAATTATATATCTTCAAATCTAATAAATACCTAAAAAGTAATTAAACAATTTTCGGGAATAATAAACGTGATCTACAGGGCTGTTCGTCAATCTGTCTAGCGAGGCTGAAGTAATTTTTCAGGTGACCATACCCTCTAAAGATACATGCCACAAACTAAAATAGATCACCTCTCGTAGTAACTACAGACCCATCTGACTGATTTATAAGATCCGAGTCGGCAAGATTACAATGACAGTTTAATTTTATAGTGTCGAAAGAGGATTTGGGGCGTATCAGTACCCACTTTTGTAAAATAATCACGAATCGATTTTATCGGGAAATAGACGAGTCTCGATAGGGGAGCAAAGTTCAAGTCTTATTGTAGATTATGTAAAATGTTCGAAAAAATACGAAAGACTTTTACACAATTTTCGGTGAATTGAGTGTGGTGTTTTGAGGCTTGATAAAGCTGGAAAACATTAAAATAACTTGTCGAACCTATAATTAATATTGTTCAGTAGATATACAACGTTTTTACGACTATAGAGATAGGGAAATCAATGTGCTAGAGAGAGAAGTGCCTTTTATGTGAGTAAGAGTGAGATAGATACTGACGTCACAGCGAAGGAATAGTTTACCTATTATCCGCTAGATGGCGCCACCAATTCGCCATTTTTATTCCAATGCGCCATTTTTATTCCAATTCGCCATTTTTAGTCCGTGTGAGGTATCATTGGAAAGAGGCGCATTGGCTCGTCGGATCGTGACGTACAAAGGGGTCGTTGGAAAGGGGCGCGGCGGCACGTTGCATATACTATATTTTATCTACGACCATAACATAATATGTTATTTAAACGAGTCACGTGCAGATATCTAAGCTTTACGAGTTGAATACTATATTTTATCTACGACCGTAACATAATTTAGTATGTTTAAGCGGTGATGGCATTACAGTGCCTAAACGGCTTAACGTAGAGAGGCATAGACGTCAGGAGAGACATGGACAATAAAGGTTGTAGGTATGTAGTGCCTAAATGGCTTAACGTAGAGACATGGAGTAACGTATGTAGTGCCTAAACGGCTTAACGTAGAGAGGCATGGACAATAAAGGTTGTAGGTATGTGGTGCCTTAATGGCTTAACGTCCACGTGTGCAGAAATCTAAGCTTTATGAGTTGCATACTATATTTTATCTACGACCGTAACATAATTTAGTATGGTTAAGCGATGGTGACATTACATCTCGTTAGCATTGGTCTGATTGGAGATTGTGATACGTTAAAGGTGTGGGGAGTATCGAATATGTTATTTGATCTATAAACTAACCGTTGCGAGCTGCATACTATATTTTATCTACGACCATAACATAATATGTTATTTAAACTAGTCACGTGCAGAAATCTAAGCTTTACGAGTTGCATACTATATTTTATCTACGACCGTAACATAATGTAGTAAGTTTAAGCGGTGGAGGCATTACAGTGCCTAAACGGCTTAACGTAGAGAGGCATAGTCGTAAGGAGAGACATGGACAATAAAGGTTGTAGGTATGTAGTGCCTAAATGGCTTAACGTAGAGAGGCATAGACAATAAAAGTTGTAGGTATGCCTAAACGGCTTAACGTAGAGAGGCATAGACGTAAGGAGAGACATGGACAATAAAGGTTGTAGGTATGTAGTGCCTAAACGGCTTAACGTAGAGAGCCATGGACAATCAAGGTTGTAGTGCCTAAACGGCTTAACGTAGAGAGATATGCGAGGTGTCATGTGATTTAACAAATTAAATAATATAGAAAAATTAAACATAACATCATGCCATAAAGGCATTAGATAAAAATGATTGGATTTAACAAAATCAAATACAGCATAATGTTAAAAGGACCTTAGTTACGTATCTTCGGCCCTATTGGTCCAATAGTGACATACGAATTCTCAAATGATACGATTTAACCAATGTAGAAAATGGGGCGGCCAATGGAGCCTGATACACTGCGACAGTAGATCTATTGTGTTTCCCCTTTCTTTTAAAGCACTTCATCTAGCTTAGTCCTCTTAATGAGACTTAACAGCCTTGATAGTGGCCTGTTCATGTAGCCTGGTGCTTCCGGTTTTTCCTCACCGAGTTCTAGAAACCGCACTCGTGCGAGACCTTCGCAATGACACAGAACGTGTAGAGCGGCTTCCTCTTCTTCCAGGCAGAACCGACAGGTGTCCTCTTCTGTCAGGCCTATGAGACTCAAATGTCTATTGAGTCTACAGTGTCAGCAGACCCACTATCATTCTGACAGTGCTTCGACTGCGTGAAAGTAAGTCTGTTGTAAATTTAACCGAATGTCCTTTGATGAACTGTTTGGCCTGCCTCTGTCCTGGGGAGTTGTTCCACCATTCAAGAGACTTCCGTTGCGTCCATTTTTGTATAGCTGCTCTTTTATCGTATTTGCGATTCCAAAGACGGGTTCCGGACCAACCAGTGGCGTATATGCGCCTTTTCGGGCCAATTCATCGGCCTTCTCGTTGCCACGATGACCCTTATGTCCCGGCACCCAGGCAAGTGTCAATCTGTTTCGACTTCCCACCTGAGAAAGGACATTCAAACAGTTCCATACCAGCCATGAATCGACCTGTACCGAACTGAGAGCCTTCAGAGCCGCTTGACTATCCGAATAGATAATGGTGGAGTCGTTATCTAGATTTCGACTGATTAGTTCCATAGCGCACCTTTGTATAGCAGCTACTTCGGCTTGAAATACGGTCGCATATGTCCCTAGACATACCCGGACTTCCGTCCTTAGTTTTAAGCCATATATTCCAGCCCCTGTACCTATATCGGTTTTGGAGCCGTCCGTATACCATATTGAGTTTGCCGTTATCGGCGGACCAGTTTCCCAGTCCTCTCTTTTTGGTATTGTGACATGAAAATTTTTGTTAACGCTATACCTCGTAACCATTCGGTCTACAGGCATTCCTAGAACGGGGTCTGCCTTTATGTCCTGGTATAGCCTTAAGTTATCAGTTCCCTGCATCATACTTATTGGAGCTTGGCCCTGGATCAACCGATGTACTGTTGATCTGGCTTCACTCTGTATGTATATATGTAGAGGTGGTAGGTTTAGTAGAACTTCTAGCGCGTCCGTTGGAGCTGTTCTCATGGCTCCTGTAACACTCAAGCATGCAGCCATTGTGTGCTACTGAGCAATCGAATCTCCCCGGACTGTTGCGTTTTGTTCCACCACGCCACTGAACCGTAAGTTATCATGGGCCTTATAACCCTTGTGTATAACCAGAGGTTCATTTTAGGATTTAACCCCCAATTCTTACCACACATTCGTCTACATCTGTTCAGGGCCATAATGGCCTTCTCTGTGACTTTTTGAATGTGTGCATTCCATGTCAGCCTCTGGTCGAATATTACACCTAAGTACTTGGCCTGACTTGTGAATGGGATTTCTACTCCCTTGAGCGCTAGTGGCTAAGCCTTGCAGTGCTCTTTTCTTGGTGAAGGGAACAACGGATGTTTTTTGAGGGTTAACCTTCAGGTCTTCTTCCTCACACCAGCTGTCCACCATCCTCAGAGCGACTTGAAGTCTCTCTGAAATTACTTTGGTAAAGCGTCCTCGAACTACAATTACCAAGTTGTCCGCATATCCCAGACAGTAAAAACCCTCCCTGGACAGCGTGTTAAGTAGGTCGTCCATAAGCATAGCCCACAGTAATGGGGATAGAACTCCTCCTTGTGGGCAGCCGCTTACTGCCTTCGCTTCAATGGTGGCTTCACCTAATGAGGACACCATGATCCTGTTTGCTAAGGTCGCCTTTGTCCACTCGCATATGAAGGCAGGAACTCCTCTCCTTTTAAGCGCTTCCGTTACAGACTCGAAGGAGACGTTATTAAACGCTCCCTCCACGTCCAGAAACGTCGTCACCGCTATCTCTTTGTCATCTAGCGACTTTGACAGCAGTCTGTTAAGATCATTCAGTGCCAAGTCAGTTGACTTTCCTGGCTGGTATGCATATTGACGATCGCTAAGTGGTTTTTCCATCAGCACATCGTCCCTAATATACCTGTCTATCAATCTTTCCAGCGTTTTTGCTAGGAAAGAGGATAGACTTATTGGTCTGTATGACTTGGGGGTCTGGTCCATTACCCTACCAACCTTGGGGATATATGTGACTTTCACCCTTCGCCATGCAGTTGGAATATATCTCCATGCCAAACTAGCTTTAAAGATCTTTGTTAGATGCGGGATAATCACATCCTGTCCCTTCTGTAGGAAGGCTGCATAGATCCCGTCCATTCTAGGTGATTTATATTGCTGGAATTTATTGATCGCCCACCTGACTTTTTCCGGTCTCGTGATGTCGGTAGCTAATTTCCAGTCCGCCTTAGTAGGCCTTCTGGGATAAACTACCCCTACCGGAGGATTATTGTCAATAGATGAGCCGGGGAAATGTGCCTTGTTGAGCATTATTAAGCTTTCCTCCAGGGTTTCCACATACGTTTCGTCCTCTTTCTTCAAGAGGCCGACCTGATTCACAATACCATCCTTAGCCAGGACCTTGTGGATTCTGGAGCATGCGGGAGCCTGTTTGACTCCCTCGCAGAACTTTCGCCACGAGTCTCTTTTGGCTTTTCGGATCTCCTTATTATATTGCGTCAGTTTTTCTCTATAAATGGACCACTCCTGGTTGAATTTGGCTTTATTGAATAGCCTTCTTACATCTGCCCTAAGCTTTTGTAAGTGTTCATTCCACCAGGGTGTGTTTTTCTTTCCTTTCTTTTCTCTCTCTGGACAATTCTCCTGGTAAGAGGCCAGAACAGCTCCGCTCACCGTTTCAACTGCCAGTTCGAGATCTTCCCTATCTCTTATGGTGCCGATTCCTCCCTCGAGAGACTTCTCGAGTGAGCCTCTATAGCCTTCCCAATCCGTCTATCTTGGGTTCCTGAATCTTGCCACCATTCGAATCGAAGTAGTTAAATCGAATCGAATGTGCCTATGGTCGGATCATGAAGGTTCCTCTGACACATGCCAATTCTTTATAGTATCGTACGTTTTTTCACTGCAAAGTGTTACATCTAAGACTTCTCTGCGCGTGGCCGTAACCAAGGTAGGTTTATTTCCTATATTGGCTATTTCTAAATCCATGCTTAAGATGAACTGTAGTAAAGACTCACCTCGACTATTGATGTTCGTACTCCCCCATGCCAGATGGTGGGCATTGGCATCACATCCCAGTATTAGATGAAGGTTCTCCCTTCGACTGTAGGTTATAACGTCCTCTACTATGCCTGGAGGAAGACCTTCTCTCCAGCAAAGTAGGCAGAACAGACCAACCATCTTTTACTACCTTCCTCGGTGAAAGCGGTTAGAATACCTGTAACAAAGTCTCCACAGCAAAGATCCGGAATCAGTGTACAGTTTACTTAGTTGCCATATACAATGCATGCTCGAGGTGTCTCTCCTTTCGCATCGTATAGTAACTTACCGTGTTGCGGCTTCAAGCCTGCAACTCTCCCTCCGTGGAGCCATGGTTCCTGCAGTAGGACCAAGTCCAGGCCTTCCATATCAAACCTTCTGCACAAAACCGCCGACGCAGATTTGGTATGATGTAGGTTGACCTGCAGGATCTTTATTCTACCTTCCTCTAAATTGAAGGCTATCTTTCGGGTTTTCCCGTGTCCTCTACCTCTTCCATGGGAGAGACCACCCGCTCAGTGGCTTCTAGCCTTCTGGGCGGGTCTGTAGCACTCCCCTGCAAGTCGGTGCGGACTTCTTCCGGGATTCTTCCTTCTTTTGCTCCTTCCCTTGACTTATCATCCTTAGAGGGAGCCTTGATTTTGGTCGAAGTCTTAACCTTCTTTGGCGCTACTTTAGAGCTTTGCGCCTCTGAAGGTTTGACTTCTTTTCTTTTTTGCTTAGACTTAACTGCCGAGGTTGTGGCAGTTACGCCTTGCAACCCCGATGGTTCGGCCTCTGCAACCTTCTCAATGTGCCCATCATCCTTGACACGGAATTTAATTTTTCCTATGCCAAAGTAAGGACAAATTTGAAGTTTTTTGAGTTCCTCAAAGGACTCTTTGTCCATTGAGAGGACCCATACCTGCCCTTTTTCTGCAGGTGTTTTGCCCAAAACGGTCCATAAAAGAGTGTTGAGCTGTCGGTTGCTGACCCTTAATCGAGTCAGCACACTTTCCGCCTCCAACCTCTTTCCGTCCTCGTCTGGGATGTAGACAGTGCAAGAACACGGCCTCTCGACTTCACTCTCGTCCTTAGCCTGGAGGTTTGCACCTTCCCAAGGCTTTAGAGCGGGAGTAGTGTCGATGAGCCATTGTGCGCTTGCACTATCCGCGCACGTCATTACCAGGTAACCGGGTTTAAACGTGCTCTTTAGCAGCCTGATTTGCGGCCCTCCTTCTGGCGTTCTCTCCAAAGCCTCCAAGATGGATGTTTGCACTGCCTTAAGCTTTGTGGGTTCCATCTTGACTTCGGCCATCACATACTACCGCCACCTTTGCCGAGCAAAGGGCTTGTGTGAAAGTCATTTCTGACTTTCTCGGCCTCTTTTTGACTTCCGCTGGCGGCGTACTGTGGTCCGACTTTGTCGTTTCTTTGTAGGCTTTTGCGTAGCCATTTCCAGCTTTTGCTCCGCCTTCTCTTTAGACTTAGGGGGACTGTCCTCCTGTCGTCCAAGGACCTTGGTGAAATTGGCCTTGATCACCGAGCGATTGGCTTCAATGTAATCCTGGCCTTTTCCCACCAGATCCTTTACCTTCTTCTTGGAGGCCCCAGCCAGCCTGGCCTGAATGACCTCCTAGTCTGTCATCAGATCCACCTCCTCTAAGGAGGTGACTCTGACTGCCTTCCTTGTGATCGGCTTCGCTATCTGCGTAGTAGTGCCTTCAGGGCTTTCTACTACGGGTTGTTCGGGAATAATATTGAGATAATGTAAATATTGAGAGTTGCATGTTAAAAATAAGAGGTTTACTAGTTTGGACATAATGAAAGAACGCCTGTGTATAATAGTATACGAAAGGTTTGGATGTTTCTCAGTAGAAAGGAAAATACTAAAGCCCTTTTGATATGCTGATGTATTTGACTTTTATGCCTGACTAGAACTCTAAATCTGGTTTGCATACAGAGTGAGTTTTATGTATGGAAAGACTCAATTATCTCGGAAACGACTTGCAAGATTTTTATAGATTTTTATAAAGTCGTTTCCGAGATAATTGAGTGTTTCCATACATAGAACTCACTCTGTATGCAAACCAGATTTAGAGTTCTAGTCAGGCATAAAAGTCAAATACATCAGCATATCAAAAGGGCTTTAGTATTTTCCTTTCTACTGAGAAACATCCAAACCTTTCGTATACTATTATACACAGGCGTTCTTTCATTATGTCCAAACTAGTAAACCTCTTATTTTTAACATGCAACTCTCAATATTTTGGTGAGTAAGAGTTTTCTGAGGTGGCCGATATTATAGTGACAATTACATTGTTGTCAGATTTTCTATTTTTCTGGAAATCTAATGAACTTTCTTATTTCAAATGGAACAAACTGTATATTTTTTGCGTTTTGAAGTCCTAAAGAAATACTGATTATTTTTCGTGTTATTTTCCCTATACCTAAATGCCATAATTTCGAAGTTATTGCTACATTTATTAAAAAAATTTAAACAAATTATAAAAACCAATAGTATTCAAAAGTATACGACATGATATACGTATACGAAAGGTTTGGATGTTCCTTAGTAGAAACGAAAATACTAAAGCCCTTTTGACATGCTGATGTATTTGAATTTTATGCCTGACTAGAACTCTAAATCTGGTTTGAAAATAATGTGAGAAATATCGGTGGTTTGGACTGAGCGAAAGAATTAATCTGATATGTATTTTAGGCATTAGCAATAAAATGATAGATTTAGCAATTGGTGGTTTGCATATATTTGTGCTCCATACATCATACATTGACATTTTGCATCTAGGGAGAGATAATGTAAATATTGAGAGTTGCATGTTAAAAATAAGAGGTTTACTAGTTTGCACATAATGAAAGAACGCCTGTGTATAATAGTATACGAAAGATTTGGATCTTTCTCAGTAAAAACGAAAATACTAAAACCCTTTTGACATGCTGATGTATTTGAATTTTATGCCATTGTATTTTATCAGTTGAGGTACTGTAAGTTACGATTGGACCGAAAATACGTATCTAAGTCCCTTTTGACATGATGTATTTTATTTTTCTGTCACTGTACTCTATTGGTTAAATCGTATCATTTGAGAATTCGTATGTCACTATTGGACCAATAGGACCGAAGATACGTAACTAAGGTCCTTTTAACATGATGCTGTATTTGATGTCACTATTGGACCAATAGGATCGAAGATACAGAACTCCTTTTTAACATTCTGCTGTATTTGATTTTGTTAAATCCAATAATTTTTATCTAATGCCTTTATGGCATGATGTTATGTTTAATTTTTCTATATTATTTAATTTGTTAAATCACATGACATCTCGCATATCTCTCTACGTTAAGCCGTTTAGGCACTACAACCTTTATTGTCCATGCCTCTCTACGTTAAGCCGTTTAGGCACTACGTACCTACAACCTTTATTGTCCATGTCTCTCCTTACGTCTATGCCTCTCTACGTTAAGCCGTTTAGGCATACCTACAACTTTTATTGTCTATGCTTCTCTATGTTAAGCCATTTAGGCACTACATACCTACAACCTTTATTGTCCATGTCTCTCCTTACGTCTATGCCTCTCTACGTTAAGCCGTTTAGGCACTGTAATGCCTCCACCGCTTAAACTTACTACATTATGTTACGGTCGTAGATAAAATATAGTATGCAACTCGTAAAGCTTAGATTTCTGCACGTGACTAGTTTAAATAACATATTATGTTATGGTCGTAGATATAATATAGTAAGCAGGTCGTAACGGTTAGTTTATGGATTAAATAACATATTCGATACTCCCCACACCTTTAACGTATCACATTCTCCAATCAGACCAATGCTAACGAGATGTAATGTCACCATCGCTTAAACATACTAAATTATGTTACGGTCGTAGATAAAATATAGTATGCAACTCATAAAGCTTAGATTTCTGCACGGGGACGTTAAGCCATTTAGGCACCACATACCTACAACCTTTATTGTCCATGCCTCTCTACGTTAAGCCGTTTAGGCACTACATACGTTACGCCATGTCTTTACGTTAAGTCGTTTAGGCACTACATACCTACAACTTTTATTGTCTATGCCTCTCTACGTTAAACCATTTAGGCACTACATACCTACAACCTTTATTGTCCATGTCTCTCCTGAAGTAATGTCACCATCGCTTAATCCATCCAATGGCACTACAGCCCAAATCGAGCCTTGGCCTCCTTCAATAAGCTTCTCCAGTCATTTCGATTTACCGCTGTTCTTTTCCATGAACGCGTTCCCAGGAAGTTTCTGGCATCCTCATCGACTTTGTCTTCCCATCTCTTTTTAGGTCTTCCAACAGGTCTTCTTCCCTGCATTCTTGCATTCAGCAATTTTCTGGGGATTCTATTCTCATGCATGCGGACCACGTGCCCTGCCCACCGTAATCTCTGAAGTTTAATGTGTTGTGCTAGAGTTGGTTCGCTATATTGCTCGTATATTTCTCTATTATACCTAATTCGCCAGTTGTTATTTTCACTTATTGGGCCCAATATCCTACGTAATACTTTTCTTTCAAACACATCTAATGCATTGGCAGATTTCTGTGTCACCACCCATGTTTCGCAGCCATAACTTACTATGGGCCTGATTATTGTTTTATATACCCGGAGTTTTGTTTTCCGGTGTACGTCTCGCGATTTGAATATGTGGCCCATCGCGAAATAGGCTTTATTTGCCAGCACAAGCCTTCTATTTATTTCCGGTTCTTCTTCATTGTTTGCAACCAGATCCATTCCTAGGTACGTGAATCTATTCACATGTTCTATATCGTCAATAAAGTATTGTTGCGCCGGTCTATTTGATCTGGTTTGTATGAGTAGTTTTGTTTTATTTTTGTTTATTGCTAGCCCTACTGCTTCTGCACTCTGTTTCAACCCAACGTAGGTTTCTTCCGCTGCATTCATTGTTCTGCTCATTATGTTTATATCATCCGCGTATGCTGCTAATTGGGTAGCCATCGCTTAAACATACTAAATTATGTTACGGTCGTAGATAAAATATAGTATGCAACTCGTAAAGCTTAGATTTCTGCTCGTGACTGGTTGAAATAACATATTATGTTATGGTCGTAGATAAAATATAGTATATGCAACGTGCCGCAGCGCCCCTTTCCAACGACCCCTCTGTACGTCCCGATCCGACGAGCCAACGCGCCCCTTTCCAATGATACCTCACACGCACTAAAAATGGCGAATTGGAATAAAAATGGCGAATTGGTGGCGCCATCTAGCGGATAATAGTTAAACTATTCCTTCGCTGTGACGTCAGCATCTATCTCACTCTTACTCACATAAAAGGTACTTCTCTCTCTAACACATTGATTTCCCTATCTCTATTGTCGTAAAAACGTTGTATATCTACTTTGTTCAGCTTATAAATTTGTATACTGCAGGATGCAAGCCTCCTTTGAATTATATCATAGTTCTCTCTATTCTGCCCTTTATCTCCCGTGCCACAACTCGTCGGTCTCGATTTTTGGTCAACATTCTCTATTTTAGAGTTATGAAAATTCATTTTATCAAATAATGTAACACTGAAAACTATTGTTTTCAATATTTCCATTGTTAATGCCTCTACAACTGTTTCGGCACAGTACCGTTCTTAAGTGATGTATTTTAATATGAGTCTGCACTTTAAACTCTCTAAGTGAATAAAATGCGGAGTGCGGAGATGTTTGTCTCAAGTTTGTCATTCAGAATTATATCTGCATTTTTTAATTTATTAATTTCCATAGATTCTAATAAAGATAGTTGAAATTCTTTAGTTTGAATATAACGAATCTGAAACTGTTCATTAAAAGAATGATTATGATCTAGAAGGTAACGTGCCTACGTAGAATCTGTTTTTCTATTATTAACAGCCCTTTTGTGTTCTGCTATGCGTTTGTCAAACGTACTGGCAGTTTGACCGATTAAGTTTTTGGACAGTCACCACATGTTGTATACCACTCTGTAGTTGCTTTTCTTTTGCCTCTTATTATTCTTAATGTATTTCCTTAAATTATTGTTTGTTCTGAAAGCTGTTGTTTTCTTTTTATGTGTTTGGCTATCTTTGTTGATATTTTGCCTGTATAGCTAATAAATCAGAAGGCACTGAGTTTTTTCTGCGGTGGTGAGAAGATTAATTTCAGGGATTTCTCATGCAGTTTTGGTTTAAAATTTTCTTAATTGTTTGTTCATGTTATCCATTTTTTACTGCTGCTTGCTTAGTGATATTCAATACTATCTCGAAATTATTTTTTGACATGGGAATTTCTGTCAATATATGTAACATGCTATGGCAGGCTGCTAATTTTCTTTTTTCTGTTTGAGAGTCTATTGTTCAACTTTTACAGCCATACAGCAAGACAGAGAAACCGTAACATCTGATCATTTGGATTCTGAGCTCTAGACTAAGGTAAGATCAAAATGTTTTCATGTTTATGGGTACTTTCATTGCTTGTTCGATTCTTGGTAGAACTTCTTTTTTGGGTCACACTGGCTGTTGATATTTTCTCCCAAGTATTTTATGGAAGTTATTCGTTCTATTATTTGTCCTTTGTTATAAAAATGTATGTTTATTGGTATTTTTGAAAATACTAGAATTCTAAATTTGCAAACATTTAGAGTCGGTAGATAGATGAACTATAGAATTTATTGTATCTTGTGGTTCTTGTGTGTTCCTTGAATAGTTAACTGATGTTGTCTATGCCCATTCCGTTAGTTTTGGTTCCACCTTGGACCTCGTCTTATACTTCTATGAATATAGATTCCGAATACAATATTAGCTGTGATCACGCAACAGTGTCGCATTACTCGTCGGATTCGTATATCTTCAGATGTTCTATTTGAAGTGTGCTCTATTTTAATTTGTGCCATTTGGTGACAATATAGTCCTGAGGTAATTCGCAAGTCTTGTTCGTCAATTATAGTTGTGCTGAGAATTTCGATAACCTATTGATGGTTAAAGCAGTCAAATGCTTTTCTATAATCAATAAAACATGTATTTTGATCTACATTCATGTCTCTACATCGTTGTGTTAACAAATTTAAGGCAAAATGATCATCTTGTGCTCCCAATCTGTTTCGAAATCCGAATAGAGTGTTACTTATCTGAAACTCATTCTTCTTTTAAATTCGTGTAGGGATAATTCTGAAATATACAGTGCGTCCATAAAGTAACGCTTAAATTAATTATTTCGTAAACCGGCGACTTTAAGGAAAAATACCGAAACTGGTCGATTTTTATTTTTAAATTACGATTTTTTGGCATATATATCATACTCGTGACGTCATCCATCTGGGCGTGATGACGTAATTGATGATTTTTTTAAATGAGAATAGGGGTCATGTGATAGCTCATTTGAAAGGGTATTTAATTCTCTATTCACTAATATAAACACTAAAATAATTATTTATACAGGGTGTCCAAAAAAAATTGTTTAAATTAAATTAATTGACACAAAAAGATAAATGTACCTATCTAATTTGTTTGATTCTAAATACATTTTACTTTTCTCAGAAAACATGAAAGTGCTTAATTTGAAAAAATAAACATTGATTTTCGCTTAAACATAATGTTCAAATTTCCTAGAGGCAGGTGGGTGGCAGCTTTAACATTGAATTTAAGCGAAAAGCAATATTTATTTGTCAAATAAACATGTTTTCCTGTTTTCTGACAACCGTAAAACGTATTCTGAATTAAATAAATTACATACATTCTTCTTTTTGTCTCAAATTGTTTGGACACCCTGTATAAATAATTATGTCAATGTTTATACTAGTGAATAGAGAATTGAATACCCTTTCAAATGAGCTATCACATGACCCCTATTCTCATTTAAAAAAATCATCGATTACGTCATTAAGTCCAGATGGATGACGTCACTAGTATAATATATATGCCAAAAAATTGTATTTTAAAAATAAAAATCGACCTGTTTCGAGATTTTTCCCTAAAGTCGTCGGCTTACGAAATAATGAATTTATGCCTTACTTTATGGACGCACTGTATATCCGTATTAGAGTAAAATTAAAGATTAAGTCGAATTGGTATTATATTGATATAGAACCATTAGTTTGTTCGTAACTTTCTGTATTCTATATTTCAAACAAGAGACTTTGGATGTTATAATTGAATATAATGCTATATGCAGTATTAATAAAGACCAATCACATTCTATCATTGCAAAAATAATTTTTACACAAAGGATTGAAATATCTCTAGCCATTGTAAAAAAGCGAATAGGGATTTAATATACATCAAAAGCTGCAAAAGAATGGAAAAATATTCTTCAATATGGAGCACATAATAACTAAGGCAAAAATCAAAAGCTAAATTTTCCATTGTACATTATTTCATAATATGAAGTCCTAAAAATTACAATAAATGACTATTGTTAAAAATTTTTGCTAACGAAACAAATAAAATTACTAAGAACTAAGAATGCCTCTTAAATATTTTAAACATATGTTTAGCTTTACTGTGTGGAAATATTCTTAGTTTTAAAATACATATAGAGAGTGATTTTAAGTTAGTTTGTGTCTTCTTCCTCATGTGCTTCATACTTTAAGGGCATTGGCGATCATTATGGCCCATTTTACTGTCTACAGCAGCGGTTCTGAAGAGTTCGATTGTAGGTTTTTCACTCCACTGCTTTAAATTTTTCAACCAGGACGTGCTTCGTCTCCCCAATTCTCATTTTCTTTCCACTTTCCCTTGTAGAATCCATTGCATCAACTCCTATTTTCATTTCGCAGTATGTGACCAAAACAGCTCATTTTTTTTCTTTCATTTATATTGTTGAGTATTTCTTTTTCTTTGTTCACCTTTCTTAATGTTTCCGTGTTCGTTAGGTGTCGTGTCCATTACGTTTTCCACATTCTTCGGTAACACCACATCTCAAAGCTAGAAGTAAAGGGTGATTCAGTGAAGCGATACGATTTGGCAACGCTGCTGACGATAAAATAGAGGAGCCGCGGGCTTGCGACGTAAAAGTTGTGAATCTAGAGAGTGGGAAGTTTAGTTATCATGGATAAGTGGTCGGGTGAACAACGTGCATTTGCTGTGAAAGGTTATTACAAAAATGGTGAAAGTTTTGTACGTGTACAACGAGCATTTAGTTTAGACTTTAATTTGCCGCCCCGCGATGCAGTTCCGTCTATCATGGCTATTAAAACTTGGGTTAGGACCTTTGAAAGTAGTGGTTCAATATCACAAAAAAGAGGTGCAGTGTCAAAACTGCTCGCACACCACAGAATATTGAAGCGGTGCGAAATTTATTACAGGCGAGTCCTCGAAGATCTCTGCGACGACTCGCATGTAATGAATTTGGCACTGCTTCAATATTCTGTGGTGTGCGAGCAGTTTTGACACTGCACCTCTTTTTTGTGATGTTGCACCACTACTTTCAAAGTTCCTAACCCAAGTTTTAATAGCCATGATAGACGGAACTGCATCGCGGGGCGGCAAATTAAAGTCTAAACTAAATGCTCGTTGTACACGTACAAAACTTTCACCATTTTTGTAATAACCTTTCACAGAAAATGCACGTTGTTCACCCGACCACTTATCCATGATAACTAAACTTCCCACTCTCTAGATTCACAACGTTTACGTCGCAAGCCCGCGGCTCCTCTATTTTATCGTCAGCAGCGTTGCCAAATCGTATCGTTTCACTGAATCAACTTGTATTTTTTCAGTTGCGTCCGTAATTGCCAGGTTTTAACTCTATATAAAAGGACAGAGAATACGTAACATCTTCCGTTAAGTGTCTTCATTGATGTCTTCTAGTGCCTCTTTAAACAACTCTTCTGAGCACATATTAAAAAGTAGAGGGGATGGTACATATACTTGTCGCACTCTTCTTATTGGAATTTCTTTAGACTTTTGTTGGTCTACCCGAATTATGGATCTCTTATATCGGTATAAATTTGTAATTATTCTCACATATTGATCATAAATTTCTGTATTCATCTATTTCTGTCGACATCTATTTGTAGTTTTTGAGGATTCTGTAATACGGCTCACCTTATGCTTATCTACATTGTTAGATTTTCCTTTTTTCTGAATATATATCTTTGTTATTTCCAATAGACCAGCCTGCATATTTTTTTATTTTTAAAATCCTTAAAAATACTGAATATTTTACATGTAATAATAACTTCTATACATAAATGCTATAATTGCGGAATTATAGATAAATTCATATTATAGCTCAAGTTCAAATAGTACATTAAAATAGATATTACTGCAATAATAACAACTTTGGCAACCCAATAAACTATTATTGTTGATGTTTATTTAAAATCACAATGGATCGTTTATCTGAAATACAACGAATTGAGATTTTAACGACATTAGGATTATAGACAATAATATCTAATGTGTAATAATAATAATGTGTAAGCATAATGTTAAATATGTGTCATTTTAGGAGTATATAGATGTGTTCTGGTAGGTATCTAATATAATAGATCTTGGGCCCACCATTAAAAAAATATTACCTCCCTCATGAGACTTTTTTCATTCAATTATTCATGTCGAGTCGGACAACTTTTTATTTCGGAAAATTTTCGGAAGAGGGGTGTTTCGTAAATATATAGAGGTTTCTAAGCTTTGGTGCGTCCAACGACTGGAGTACCCTTAAAAAGTCGTCGTACAATATTATCACTTGATTGTAAGTATTTTTATCAAACAATCCTTTAAAAGAAGTTTATCATTTACGACTTCCTAGTGCGTCCCCATAGGGGGCGTACGCATTATCGTTATAAAATGTATACATTCTCAGCTGATTTTTGTAGGATTGTTTGATAAAAATATTTACAATTAACGGGTAATATTGTCCGACAAATTTTTAGGGATAGTTCAGTTGTCGGACGCTCCAAAGTTTAGAAACCACTATATTTATGAAACGCCCCCATCCCGAAAATTTTCCAAAATAAAAAAGTTGTCCGCCTCGACATGAATCACTGTATAAAAAAAGTTTGAGGGAGATAATATTTTTTTTAAATGGTTTGCCCCAGACCTATATACCACTTTAAATTTTTAATTAATTAAAAAACTAACGCAAAACAACTAAACAATTTATTTTTGGGATCTATCGTTTATTTCAACAACATTTCCGAGTAGTTTTATCCATAATTTACAACCAAATTTGTGTCGCAACGCAATGCGAAAATGAACATAAATAAATAATGAAAAACACCAAGTTCTAAATTAGGTTTGCCATAACAAGTGGCTGACATTTTAGAACATTTTTTATCAGATTCAAACAGATCTGGAAATAGCACAATTGGTATTTACCTGAAAGCATTGTTTTTTGCATTGAAAGCATTGGCAGCCTTGTTTCTGATAAAAAACTTTCAAAGCAAAAATAGATATTATAAAGGTTCGGTTATCCTATTATTACAAATTTCAATTAAGAAAATTTATTCATTTTAGTAAAAAATCGTAGAGGTGTCAGTATGTTAAATGCAATGTATAAAATATAATCCAAAATTTATAATCATAGACTAATAAAAGGGAAACATTACAGTGGTTGGTTGGTTGTTAGCATGAATTACTTCTAGAAAAGAAAGGAAACACGAAAAGAAATATAAAATCTGACTTCAAAACTGGCAGTGAAAATTACCTAGCTCAAAAGAGGTGGGTCTTAGGAGTATAAACGGTCTGACCACATTACAGTTAAATCTCTTACATCTCTCTATATACTCATGTTACTAAATAATAATTTTAGAAATGTTTCTCATCGACGGAGGAATCAAAGAAAGTAATCGAAGAGAAAGGAATGGATGGAACACCATCAACTTTAAATTGTGTACTTCCAATTTTTAGCCACATAAATGGTCCTGCCATTTACTAAAATTCGGTCTTCTTCTATGCAGGTCTCTCAATGTTATTGAACATATACTGAACTATTCTTAACTGCACTCAGTCGCAGGTATCTTCCTTGTGGTATTTCAATTTTTTAAGGTAACTAGCACAACGTGAAACGCTGGTTCTTAGCCTGTTTAATACTTTCTATGTCGGATACGGAAAATTGTGTCCAGCAGCCATTTCAACTTAGGGGAAAATGTGCTGTGTTAGCTGATGCTTGCCATAGGTGTACTGGGGCATTTCTAGCGCTTCGGGGATGGATATTGATTTTTTCAGAACGCTTTTCCGAGATCTTACTCCACTTAGCTGAGTCTAGTGGTCATACAAGAGATATATTCTACTTCGTTCGTTCTATTGTACAAGAATTCATCTGTACTTATTAGATATCTTTTAAAACACCCTTTAATTATCTAATGAGTAGCAACAAAGTTACTTGGGAAGATTTTGTCAAAATAGTTGAGGAAATTGCGCAAGAAGTAGGAAGACAAAGCAGAAGGGTCTTAAAGAAAAAAGTACCGAAATCTAAGGACATACAGGAAGAAGTAACGACACAGCTAATTAAATCTTATAACAAGTTCACGCACTTAACTAAGAAAAACTGGGAAGCACTTTCGGACAAACAGAGGGAAGCGTGCAACAAATATTTTGGAAAAATCAGAGACAAAGTTATACGCTCATTTCAAGCAGTAAATGTAAGAACAGTGGTTCCAAAATCCAATACATCAACCAATCGACAAGGAACAAAGCGACGAGGAAGTAGAAGAAGGAAAAAGTGACGAGGAAGTAGAAGAAGAAATAATTAACGACGAAATAGAAGAGGAAAAAGGTGACATAAAACAAGATATAACAATATTAAACATGGCTCTGACAATCAATGAATTTTTGAATATCGCAAGCAAGATATTGCCCAACGAGTTCGATGGAAGCGCAGGGAAATTACAACCATTTTTGGACGCATTAGAACTACTTGGAAAATTGGCAGAAGGTCATGAAGACACAGCTGTAACGCTAATAAAAACACGACTTACCAATAAGGCTAGGAACCTAATAACCACGGAAGATACGATTCCACGGATAGCTGAAGCACTGAAGAAAGAACTAAGAGGTGATAATCCGAAGAATTTAATAGCCAAATTAGCCAAGAAAAGGCAAGGGCATAGAGATGCAGCAGTGTACGCATCTGAAGTGGAAGAGTTAGCAGAACAATTAAAAGTAGCATACATAGCGGAAGGAATGCCACTGGAGTTAGCGAAGAAATATACGACGGAAACAGTAGTAACAATAATGAAACGAAACGTTAATGCAGAGAAAGCTAAGCTAATACTGTAAGCAGGTAACTTTACATCACCGCAGGAAGTAGTATCTAAATTTTTATCGATCGATACGACTGAAGAAAATGCACAAGGAAGAGTCTTAAATTATAGGACAAACTACGAGAATAGGAGAGGACAGCAGCAATACAGAATAGGATACCATAACAAATATGACAGAGGAAGAAGAAATAACTTCGGACAACGGAACGAAGGAGAAGCAACGGACAATCAACGAAATTATT
Organism: Diabrotica virgifera virgifera; assembly: GCF_917563875.1. NCBI lineage: Eukaryota > Metazoa > Arthropoda > Insecta > Coleoptera > Chrysomelidae > Diabrotica > Diabrotica virgifera. Next base: position 62,641,183 of record NC_065452.1, on the reverse strand, counting down.
CGAACAGAAGATACAAATTTAACAATCAAACATACAGAGGAAACCGGAGAGGAGGATGTAACAGGAACGTAAGGTTACTAGAGATAGAGGACAGTCAAGAAGAACAAGAAAACCAGCAGTTGGGGTTTTGAATGAACAAGAAGTTGGAAGTACACAGTCAGAAATAAAATATAACATTTACAACTTCGACCTAAACCTAACGAACTTTGTACGAATGAAAACAGGAATCCTTGAAAACACAAGCACCTTTATCATAGACACAGGAGCTGATATTTCAATACTAAAATGTTCACAAGATTTTATGAAGGAACAGGTGAAACCAAACACAAAGGTGAAAATAAAAGGAGTCACTAAAGGAGAGTTGCAAACAATGGGAGAAGTTGAGACAACACTAGAAGTAAAAGGAACTCGATTCGAACACATCTTTCAATTGGTAGAACCTAACTTTCCAATTCCAACAGACGGAATCATTGGGAGAGACTTTATTTCTAACTTTCAATGTATACTGGACTACGCAAACCTTAAAATGCACATTAAAGAGGACAACGATTGTTACATTAGTACGAAAATTCTGGATAATATAGATAATGACACCATAACAATACCACCCCGATGTGAATTTACAGAATAGTCAAAATTTTTCAAACGCTAAAGAACGACAGGATAGTGGAGCAACAAGAAATACAACCAGGAGTATTCATAGCAAGAGCAATTATTTCAAGTAATAATCCATACATCAAAATTTTGAACACAACATACGAAACAGTAAATGTAGAGGCAAGCACAATCAGGACGTTGGACATTAAACTATTCAACATATATAGACTAGTCAACGACAGCAAGGATAGAAAAAAAGAATTACGAGAATCACTGAAATTAGACATACCAGAATACATACGAGATAACTTAGTATCGTTATGCGAAGAATATTCAGACATATTCGCCCTAAGGCATGATATGTTAACCTGTAACAATTTCTACGAACAGAAACTAAGAGTTAAAGACCAAACTCCGGTATATATCAAGAATTATAGGACACCTCATGCGCAAACAGAGGAATTAAATCGACAAGTACAAAAACTAAGAGACCAAGGAATCATAGAACCATCTACATCCGAGTACAACAGCCCAGTAGTACTGGTACCGAAAAAAGCTATAGATGGAGGAAAAGCATGGAGATTATGCATAGATTTTAGACAATTGAACAAGAAGATAGTTACAGACAAATTCCCATTACCAAGAATATATTCGATATTAGATCAACTAGGAAGAGCAAAATGGTTTTCAGTTATAGACTTAATGTCAGGTTTTCATCAAATACCATTAGAAAAGTCATCGAGAAAATACACATCGTTTAGCACGGAAAACGGAGCATTTCAATTTACCAGATTACCTTTTGGATTAAATGTAAGCCCGAATAGCTTTTCAAGAATGATGTCAATAGCATTTTCAGGATTAACACCAGACAAAGCATTTCTTTACACGGATGACATAGTAGTGATAGGAATATCTGAAAAACATCACCTAGACAACCTGAAAAAGACATTTGAGACATGTCGAGAATTCAATTTGAAACTTAACCCAGGAAAATGTCAATTTTTTAGAAGGGAAGTAACATATTTAGGACATGATCTTTCTCAAGAGGGAGTATCACCCGACAAAGCGAAGTATGCAGCAATTGAACAATACCCGACACCTAAGACAGCGGAAGAAACAAAGAGATTTGTAGCATTTTGCAACTACTATAGACGTTTTATTAAAAATTTTGCGGAAATATGCAGACCACTCAACAGATTATCGAGGAAAGGAGTAGAATTTTTTTGGTCTGAGGAGTGTGAAAAAGCATTCAAAAAGCTTAAATCATCTCTGACGGAACCACCAATCTTAAAATATACTGATTTCAACAAACAGTTTATCCTAACAACAGACGCATCCAATGAGAGTTGTTCAGCAATCCTAAGTCAAGATTACAACGGAATAGACCTACCTATAGCATATGCATCAAGAAGTTTTAGTAAAGGAGAAGGCAATAAACCTATAATCGTTAAGGAATTATTAGCGATCCATTGGGGAATTAATTATTTTAAATGTTATCTATATGGAGCACCAACATTCAAAGTAAAAACAGACCATAAACCTTTGACACACCTATTTGCAATGAAAGAACCAACCTCAAAACTCAAGAGGATCAGATTAGACCTAGAAGAATATGACTTCGAGATAGAATATATAACAGGGAAAAGTAACTACGCAGACAGCCTTTCAAGAATAACATTGCATCAACTAAAGAACCTATACATAGACAACACCCATATACTAGCTATAACAAGAGCTCAAGCAAGAGAAAAGGAGAAAGAAGCAAGACAAACAAAGGCTGAAAGCGAACTCGCACTACAGCCAGAAGCCACCAAACAGACAGTAAGGAAGGTACTAAATAATTTAGAGGCGCATAGACTACCAATTTTGTCCTTTGGAGCAGAACTAATCTCACCAAGACTGAGCATTAGGGCCAAAAACAAAATAAAATGCAGCAAAAGCATAGCCACAGGATTGGATCATTTCGATTTAAACCAAGCGTTGGCACAGCTTGATAAGCTGGCGGTAGAGAATGCAGTACGTAAAGTACAGATATACGTAAATCATATTATTTTTAAATTGTGCACAATTGATGAATTTATTAAAGAAGGAAATTAGAAATTGAAGAATATAGAAATATAAATATGTGAAGTACCAGAAACAATAAAAGATGACAAAGAAAAACACAGATTAATAGAAGAATACCATAATCACCCGATGTTCGGAGGACACGTAGGGAATAATAGACTAATAAAGAAGCTAAAGGCAAGATTCCGATGGAAAAATTTGGAAAAAGACGTAAGAAAATACGTTAAACAATGCCACAAATGTCAAATTAACAAACCGAAAAGAACACATGTCGAAGAGTTCGTGATATCGGACACATCTTCCAAACCATGGGACATAGTATACATAGATACAATAGGTCCATTCACTAGAAGTAATGAAGGTAATAGATACTGTATCACAATGTTGTGTGAACTGACAAAATACGCGGTCAGCATACCAGTGCACAATAAAGAAGCAGAGACAATAGCACAAGGAATCTTTGATCATTTCATACCAACATACGGACTCATGAAGCAAATAAGAACAGACCAAGGCACAGAGTATAAGAACGAAGTAATGCAGGAATTAACAAAGCTATTAAAAATAGAGCACAACTTTTCAACGGCATACCACCCACAGTCCATTGGAAGTTGCGAAAAACTACACAGAACGTTGAACGAGTATGTAAGAGCATTCATAGACGAAGACAGAGAAAATTGGGATGTGTGTTGCAGAATGTTCACATACTGCTACAATACAACCCCTAACGCGTATCATGGATACACACCGTTCGAACTGTTATATGGCAGGAAGGTTAACCTACCGGAAGACCTTACACAGGAGATTCAACCATGTTACAATATAGATGCCTACTACAATGAGTTACGATACAAACTACAAAGCGCACACGAGAGAGCTAGAACCTTCTTATTAAAAAACAAAAAAGAGCGGCAAGAAAAGAATAAGCTCAAAGCAACACTTCAACACTTTAAAATAGGAGACCTGGTCCTGGTAAAAAGGGAAGAGAATGGTAAGTTTGATAGTCTTTATGTAGGCCCCTTCACAATAACAGAAGTAAATAACGTTAATTGTAAAATCAGAATAGAAAACAACAAAATCAAGGAAATACATAAGAATAGATTATATGCTTACAATCCGAAAACACAGTGAGTGACAAGTGTAATGAAACAATGTTGTTAAACGAATATTTTTATTTTTATTTATGTATTTACGTAGTTTTAGGAAAGTTTTTATAAAATAAAATTTTTTTGTATTGATTACAACACAGTATTGGTTGGTAGCACTACTTGCAAAATTTTCTTCCCCGTAGTCAGAAAATTCTTAGGAGGGAAAGGTGTACAAGAATTCATCTGTACTTATTAGATATCTTTTAAAACACCCTTTAATTATCTACGTTAATTTCTTTCAATTATTTAAATGTTATCATAAACAAATATCTTTCGTTACATAAATATTATTGACCTAGATTGTGAGGAGTAGTTATACATACAGTCACGGTCGGTGTTTACTATAAACACCTTTCAGGGTCGCCGCTGACTCGGCACTTTCAAATATACTTATACAATCAAAACATAGTAAGGGATTCCACATTCCACATTCGTCATTATACTTTCTTAGACGTAAGATTATTCATATTCAAATAGTATCATTTCCACTCCGCGAGACGACGTCGCGTAGCTTGCTACCAGCTTATACTCATGCAAGTATAATAAAACAACTTAAGCAGTGATACGACTATTAATCATTCCACCCCTCGGATAAGGGTTAACCACCCTTACCGGGAGAAGATGGTCCTAGTAACCCTGGACTATTATATGGCGATCCTGGCAGAATCGCCATATAATAGTCCAGGGTTACTAGGACCATCTTCCACCCCTCGGATAAGGTTAACCACCCTTACCGGGAGAAGATGGTCCTAGTAACCCTGGACTATTATACTATCTCTGATGTGCTCTGTCTTCTGATAGATGGTGGAGACAATGGGGTAGACCTCTTCGATAGGTGTCGGTCTCAGGCCACTCAATATTATATGAACTTTGTCATTTAGATCCACGTTGACGTTTTTAGCGCAAGTAGAGTTTGTTGACGCTGATGCTCCAAACTCTGTGGTAGAAAAACCTAATGCCTAAGGCAGAAGTTCGGAGAATGTATGGTTGTGTTCCCCATTTTGTATTAGTTGGTTTGCGGATGATATTGGATGATCTTATTTTTGGCGTTATTTTTTTTTCTTGTATTTTGATAGTGGTATCGATAAGACAGAGTTTTATCCAGTCGCATTCCGAAGTATTTTGGCGTTCTGTTGTATTCCAGCATCTGACCACGTCATTCCACCTCCAGCGTCCTTTGAGCATTCTTATTTCTAAGGTGGAAAGCACTCATATGGGTTTTTGTGGGATTGGCTTTTAGATAGTTTTTATAATAGTGTAGTGCTCCTAGACAATCTTTCAGTTTTACTTCGACTTCTTTGAAGGTTCCCTGAGCTACAAGAGATGTATAATTAGCGTCTGAAATTATCTTGGTTGTTGGTGTATTATGTTGTATAGAATCGGGACATTTCCCTGTGAGAGTCCATTTTTTGGTCCGTTTAACGATGTTTTATTCTCTCTATGTGTTTCCTACTTTCTTCCCTTTAACATTTGTCCATACTTTTCAAATCTTTGCCACATATAATTACCACATTCTTTAAAATTCTTTCTTTATTTTTAATGGAATTTAATGGAAATCTAATTTTAGAAAACAATTTTATGAAAGATTTATGTTTTTCAGCAGCATCTATTGAATGCAAGTTGTGTCTGGTAACATACAAGGAATATTCGTCACAAAACTTATGCAAAATTCTTGAATGGCACGGCTGAGGCTGAAGATGAGGATGTCCCGCCGCATACGAATTCCAAATATATAATATTCTCATCCCGATGCGTATTTGGAACGGTCTTTGTGACAAGGGAAATAGAATTCTAAGTGAATTGATTGTATTCGTGAAAACGTTACTGTCAGAGATCAAAATGATTGATTATCACCTATATTAACATATACATTGGTATTATTAATGTACGAGGGAACTTCGATATTCGATAATGAAAATTAATTGGATTTGCCTGACGCCAGCTATTAACTGATTTAACTTTTGAACACAGAAATCTACTTAGAAATAACAACTCGAAAAACTATTAACGTTAATTAAACCGAATTCTGCCATAGAATTAATTCCATTTTGAAATATTGGCGAATCAGCCGCAATTTTGAATGATGACTGATTTAATTATTATTTAAAACAAAATGACGTCTCTTTCGAATTGAAATATCTGCATCGTCCATAAATACTTTTTAATACTTCTTCTTCTTTGTGTGCCATGCTTGTTTTCAAGTGTTGGCTATCGTCATATTACCAAACTGATAGAATGTTTCTCGGTCGGCAGCTATATAAAACAATTCCTCGACCGTTCGACCTATCCATTGTCTAATGTTACGCAGCCAGGACAATTGTTTTCTTCCAACCCAGCGTTTTCCTTTGATTTTGCCCTGAATGATCAACCAAAGTAAGTGATATTTAGGTTCTCTCATTATATGACCGAAGTATTGAACTTTTCTCATTTTTATGACGTTGATCAATTCTCGCTCTATGTGCATGATCTCCAGCACACGTTCGTTGGATATGTGTGCTGTCCATGGGATTCTGAGCATGCGGTGGTAACACCACAACTCTACCGCTTCTAATTTGTTGAGATTCTTCACTTTTGTTGTCCAAGTTTCACATACATAGAACAAAAGTCACCAGACGTAGCACTTCAATACTCTTTGACGTGTGGTCAGTGAAAGACCTCTACTGCACAATACAGAACGCCAGTTAATAAAGCTTTTTCGTGCAAGTTCTATTCTGGTCGAAATTTCCTCATCACTTTCAAACTTCCAGGCAATCTAGCTACCCAGATATCTAAAGTGTTCCAGCCTTTCCAGGGTTTTGTTCTCTAATTTTAGTATTGAGTCTTCGATATTAATTTTTCCGACCACCATCCATTTTGTTTTCTTTGCGTTGATTGTTAAGCCCTTGGCAATGCATTCGTGTACAGCGTTTAACAGGGTTTGAAGGTGTTCCAGACTCTCTGCCGTTATGGCACATGGCGGTGTGATCTGCGTATCTAATGTTATTAATGATTTCACCACCGATTTTAACACCTTCGCGGCGATTATTTAAGGCTTCCTCAAAAATTGGTTCGGTGTAGGCATTGAACAATGTCGGTGATATAACACGTTTCTTTCTGACATCACGCTTAATAGAAACTTTAGCTGAAACTTCTTGGTCCAACTTAATACAAGCGGTCTGATTGTAGTAAAGATTTTTGAGCAATCTAATGTCGTACGTGTCCAGACCAACTAAGTCCAAGCACTGAAATAGTAATGTATGTGGTACTCTATCAAAAGCTTTTTCGAAATCTATAAAGCATACGTAGATATTTTTTCTAAACTCAATGCTCTTTTGTGAGAGTATTCGCATGCAAAAAGAGCTTCCCGAGTACCCATACCGTTTCGGAAACCAAACTGTTCGTCCCCAGTTATCCCCTCACAAAAATTGAAAATGCGAAAATGCAGTATTTTCAAAAAAAATTTGAGCGTGTGACTCATTAAACTGATAAGTCGCTAGTCGCTACATTGCCTGGAGTTCCTTTTCTTGGGAATAGTTACAAATATTGATTCTAACCAGCTGTCTGGTAATTTGCCGCAGCTGTATATCTTGTTAAAGAAGGAGGTGATAATCGCAACACTCTCATTATCTAATAGTTGTAAGTTGTAACAATTCTGTGGGTATTTCGTCAAGAGCAGAAGCCTTCCTTCGTTTCGCTTGGTCGATGGCCTTCTGAACTTCTGAGATTATTCTCCTTTTTCCTAGTAAATTCCTAGTAAATTCTGCTTTTTTCTGATAATTCTTTTAGTTTTTGATGCAAGTGGAGCTGTCGTGTTGTTGCTCCAGTCTCTCAATTTCTAAACAGGATTCTTGTAGCCATCGTTCTTTTGCAACGTTAATTCTTTTTCGGATTTCTTTATGTGTTTCATTGTATTTTTCTCTGTTTATCGATGTGTACTGCCTTCGAACTTCCATTAGATCTAAGATATCCTGTGTCATCCAGTCATTTTTAACTTACCTCCGAAAAAAAAGGACAAGAAGGAATTCTTTTTGCATTCGATTCATGAATGTGCCAGGAAACTTTGTGAACTTGAGCCATGATATAATATTGAAAAACTGAATACAAAAAATACAAAAAGTGCATCTCAAACAGACAATAAAAAAAAATTCAGAACTCGTCAATTATCGGCGGAAATGAGTTCAATTTTGTTACTCGGGGGATTTTTGGGGTCGCTGAAAACGAATATGACGTCAAAAGTGATCTCCGCAGTACCTGGTGCCAAGGGTACCTACTGTTTACCTCGTCATTAAACTTCATTAAAAATTAGCCAAAAATTTACTCGGGGGTTTTTGGGGCCGCTAACGACGAATATGACATCGGAAATGATTTTCGGAGTACCTGGTGCCCAGGGTACCTACTTCTTACCTGTTTAGCAAGACTTACTTCTACTGTTTAGCAAGAGATTTTTCGGCAAAAAATGTATTAAATAATTAGTCAAAAATAATTACTTGGGGGTTTTTGTGGTCGCTAACGAAGAATATGGAAATACCGGAATACCTGGTGCCCAGGGTACCTACTTCTTAGGGAGTTTTCAGCAAATTCATTAAAAAATTAGCCAAAAATTATTACTCGGGGGTTCTTGGGTCGCTGACGACGAATATGACATCGGAAGTGATCTACGGAGTACCTGGTACCCAGGGTACCTACTGTTTACCTCGTTTTCTGGAGTTTTCGACAAATTCATTCATTCTATATATTTCTCTTACCATAATTAATAGATCATCCTTAGAGGCATCTACCGTGGAATCTCGATAAGTCGGATTAATCGTGACCGCCGCCGATCCGAGTTATCGAAAATCCGGGTTAGCCGGAGAATATGGTAAAAATTAATAACATACAGAATACTTACAGATAAACTCCATTATAATTGCAAAAAAATGAAATACATATGCACAGTATACATCTAAATTACGTACAGTTGTAGATATACAGTATTGTTTATTTTTTGGTAAAAAACTTTGGTCAAGCTGGAAAAATGTTTGTTTTGTCTGATGAAAATTGGGTTAGCCGGGTTATCGGAGGCCAACTTATCGGGGTTCCACTGTACTTCTACACCAAATGCGTTGTAACGAAAGCATGTAATCATTTTCTCTTGTGGTTACCCTTTAGATGTTATGGCCCAAATATCCTCTCCTAGCAGGTGTGTTAAAATTAGACTATTTTCAGCACTGCTTTGATCCAGTTCTATGTGGTAGCGTATATTCCTTTAGATGCTGTTGCATCATAAAGATAATTTGATAGCGTATTATGGAATGTCCCATTTATATCTAGAAAGCAGTTTAATGCATTCTTCCTATTATTAATGGAGTCACTGATTTTCTGAGCTACTTCTTTGAGTGCTGCTTTTGCTAATTTTTCTTCTTGATAGGCATGTTTGTTGTCATTGAGAGGATGACTCCATAATGGCACTTCCTTGATATGTCTATCAAGAATATTTTCTATTGCCTTTAACAGAGATGAGATAAGAATTATCGATCTGTAGGATTTAGGTAGGGCGTTGTCTTGTTGTCCTATTTTGTGTATGTAAGAAAATCCTTAATCCTTATAATTACTAGCCCTTAATTAGTAATTTTAAATAAAAAGAAAATAATACAGAAATAATAGATAACTCTAAAAATGCATCCTCCATAAATGGGACGAGTGAAATAATTTTCAAATAAATCAACTAAGTATTTGATTCAAATTACCTTATCTTTAACAAACAGGTAAAACTATACAAGGGATTATTGGATTATCCTGTTATCTAAGAAGCCAATGGGTACCATAACATGTAAATTAGTATTGGAAGGGTTCTAATGTCTCTCTGGGGCGGAATGCCCGTTATAGAATACTTATAGTTCAGATTAGATTGCTTATACTTTATTTGGTATTCAGAGTGAGTTATAGACTCCAATTAAGTATTCAAAATCTTTATTGTTATTGGTAGATATAGATATGTTTAAGGTCAGATAATTGTTGAGTTATTATTTATTTATTAATTTATAATTACATTTATAAGATGGAAAACTGCCATTTCCAAAAAGAACCAAGAGCTCTCCTTGGAAACTCCATACTACTATATGTCGGTTTATAAAGTTCTTCGCTGTTTTCCGACTTAAAATCGCCACTTCGTCCGGTTGTTCCGTAGGTCCTCTTCTACGTTTCTTTCCCTCAGCTCCTTGTCTATTCCTTCGCTCCGATTTTTTCTCAGTAACCTTGTTTTCTCTTTCCTTGTGATTGCTATTTTGGTATTCGTTGTTCATCCATTCTTTGTATATGTCCAAACCAGTAAGTTGTTTTGTTGATAAATCATACGTAATTGTTCGTTTGATTCCCAATATTTCTCTAATGCGTTCGTTGGTAATCCTTTCTGTTTTAGTTTTTCTGCCGCCCTTCTCCAAAAATCCATTTCTGTTGCTCTCAGCATTTCCAGTGTTCTTTTTTTCAGTGACCATACCTCACAATTTTATAGAGTGATTTTCTTCACTATAGTCTTAGATATTCTCGTTTTATTTTCTTTATTGATGTATTGGTTCCATAAAATTCTGTTTGACATTGTGATTGCATTTTCTCTGAAGCTACCTGACGTAAATTTTTCTCTTACGGCTTTGCCTAATGTTCCATCGTGCAACATATTAATACCTATATATTTGTAGTCATACCAGTGCTTTATCTTGGACATGTCGTCTAATATGAGATTTTGTTGTTCTCTTCCAATGCACACGTACTAGGTTTTCTTTTTATTCACTTCTAGACTCAATATATTTTGGGTGATGACTTACTTTTCAATTACTCGTACTTAAGTACTCATACTCTTCAATTAACTTTTGGGCTATATATTTAAATCGTCATAATCTTATTACTTGATCGTCTGCACAGTTGAGCGTATATATACCATAGTGTTGATGAGAGGTATCTCGATTATTTTATATTTTTGTTTCCATATTTTTAAAGCACTTTTAAAGTGGGGAACAGGCAACATGTTTGATTTTTTTGATGTTATTTGTGTCCCTGTTTTTATTTTTGTTATGGAAAACTCGATATGAAAATGAAAGAAATAATAGAGTAAATTATAATTTTTTACGAAAATAAGTAATATAGTGATTCTTACGATGATTCTATCTAATTCGCAATTTGGTTCTCTATAAAGGCCGTTGTTAATTTCCGCTAAGAAACATTGCTATTATCCATTTCCAAATCAACTATAGAAGGATTCAGTTCGAATTAAAACTCATGAAAGTTTAGTATTGTATTCTGATATTGACTTTTTTTATCTTTTCGTCATTCCACCTGTTCCTATTCATTATCACCGCATAAATTCATATAAATGATGCTTTTCCACATGTTTACTGCATCTAAATTTCCCGAAACGAAATTTTTTGATTCTGCACCATCAACCTCGAGTGCAAAACGTACTTTACGTCTTGTCGTGGTAACGAATGCATCTCGCTGGAGAGCAATACTCTGAAGTATATATTAGGAAACAAGAGACAATGGATTTACTCGAGAAAGGACAGTAACTTTGGAGTTATTTTTAGTTAACTTCCCCCAACTTTTCACTTATTGTCTTCTTTATCGAACTTTTCAAACCATATTCTTTTTATCAACTTAGCATAAAGGTCCCGCAAATTCTTGGGCATTTTTAGCAATAAAAGAGTGGAAAGTTGATTCGGTGGAAATAACGATATATTTCTTTTTTATGTCTCTATAAAAGCATGAATAAAACTTACGTATAAAAATACGTTGTTTATATAGTTTACTTGGATTTAACAAGACATTTTTTTAATAAAAGCATCGAGAAATCTAAAGAACCGGATAAATATATAACTTCTTACACTAGAAAGAATTTCTGATATTTACCTGTATCCGTCGCTCTACAAATTACACGGAAAACTGACGATAAATGGATAGACAATAAATGAGGGATCTACGATATGAATTCCACAACACGTCTATTTACCAAGGTAAGGATCAAACGAATTTTGATTCCTAGTATTCAGTTTGAGAGTAAAACGAAGGTAAATGAAAAATAGTTTGTAGGCCAGGGCATTTAGCACAAAATATTTTTAAATACGACACGTAGAGACTTTTTGCATTGTGTCAATGATGATGTCAGGAAAAAGTCTACTATAGAAAAATGGGTGGAAACGCATAGTTGCATTTTTAAGTGCATAAATTGCATCGAAAAGTGCATAAACATGTCAAAATAAATGTATTAAGGACCAGATTTTGTTATTCAGAGGGTTTTGAGGTAACTGAAGAATAATACGCCATTAGAACCGACCACAGGAGTACCTGCTGCCCAGGTTTACTGCTAAGGCACGTTACCTGAAGTTTCAAGTGTTTTAGGCACTAAATTGATGCAAACAGACTACTCTGGGGGTTTTGGGGTCGATGAACAAGAATACGTAATCAAAACGGACCCCCGGTGCATCTGATGTTCAAAAACTCTCCAAACTCCAGAATATAGGATACCTTAGCAGTACATTTCTCACTGTCATTAAATAAATATTTAATATGACATCTTCATCTTTCAAATATCTGTGGCAAAAAGTTTATCTAATTCGATCCCCTCTTTGTGAACAGACCTATCGACTTTCAACTTTTTGAATTTTGTTCAGGATAACGCCAAGAAAAAGTCTACATTAGAAAATTGGGTCAAAATGCATGGTTGCATTTGCAATGCATAAAACGCATTCAAAAGTGCATGAGAGAAATAAAAGAGAGAATAATAAAAGAAATAAAAGAGAAATAAAAAAACAGATTCTAAATAATAGTTTGTTGCATTATCTGTCCATATATAAATTTTAATTCATTTTTACTACTAACTTTATTTGTTTACGTCTTTTTATCATGTTGGTATTTCCGTAATGATTGTAGCACTCAAATGACATGTGAGTGATGACCAGTTCACGTCGAATAATAATTATTATTTTATTAAAATGATTTTTAGTTAGTATAATGTAGTGTGTATTGTAAAAATGTGTTCCATTTAATTAATATCGTTATGCTTTTATAATCTTCATGTGCATCAAAGTGAATGGAATTAATTTGTAACCACGAGCAGTAAGTTTTATCTAAATGTAAACATTCTCATTAAAGATAGATTTTTAGAATGCTTTGAAAAAGAAAATAAATTTTCCGAAAGTTCGACGTCAAAGAGTTTTATTTATATCAGCCCAAATTCATTGACTGCATTCCCCAAGAATAAAAAAATTGTATATATACTTTATTATATATTATATTCTATTTTATATTTAACTAAAACCCTCCTCTTATATCTCACGGTGTCGAGATAAGTGAAAAAATCACACGTCTCCATTTCTTTCGGTCAGTATAGTCTCTCTGCCTCTCTCCACCCAATATTTCTTTTTGCGCAAGTCTTTCCAATATCCGCGTTCGATGTTCTTGCTATCCTGCCTGTTAATCTTTTGTTGTCGGTTGCAGCTCTCCATACCCCCTTTACAGTTCTACCATCACTAATTCTCGCCATATGTCCGAACCACGATAACTGTTTCGTTTTAAAGCCGGATTTATGTTACAACGGGTCGTGGACGGGACGGCTGTCTACGTTGAAGATCGTCTGATATGAAAAGCATTGGCTAGTTTATGCTACAACGGGACGGAGCGACAACGTGGCGGAGTGACAACGGGGCTGGGAGGTGCGCTTTCTATTGTTCTACGGCACGTATCGTACACTTCCCGTTCTAACATAAATCAGCCTTAACTCTGTCTAAGGTCATTTCGATACCGCACCTTTCACGTATTACTTCGTTTCTTATACGATCACGTCTGGTCACGTCGGTTACCGCTCGTAAATATCGCATTTTGCATTCTTGAATATTACTACGGGTGTTGTCATTCACTTTCTAGGTTTCACTACCGTAGAGCAGCACCGACGCTTATACAGTTTTAAATACTTTCATTTTTGTTTTCAGTCTTACTTCCTTCTACCTAATTAAACTTTTATTCATAGCATAGTATAATTTTGTTTCACTCATTATGCTGCTATTTATTTCTGGTTTTATATTTCCTTTTCCATACATTGTTGATTCTAGATACTTGAAGTCCTCTACTTGTGTAATGGTCTCATTATTTAGCGTTACATTTAAATTTTCTTGAGTTTTCGATTTTACTGAATATTTTGTTTTTTCAATATTTATTTTCATCCCCAATTCCTTAAAAGCTTCTTTCCAGACATCCACATTCACTTGCCACAAGTATTTTCTGATTTTGCCACAATTACCAGGTCATCGGCATACATCAACTCTGACACATATACTTGTTGAAGTTTATACACCCCAACCCTAGTTCTGTTTACCTTAACCCTACATTCTTTTGCGATTTCGCCCATTAGGGTGATGAATAAGACAGGACTCAGAACATCACCTTGTCCTACACCTGTCCTTATGTAGAATTCTAGAGATGAGCGGTTGTTTGTTCTTACTTTATCACGTCTACAGTTTACACTTATAATATACTCTTTATTGCTTGGATTAGCTTCGGTTTCACATTTCTACGGTTTAATATTTCCCGGATCTTGTTACGTGGCGCACGATCAAATGCTTTTTTTAAAGTCCACAAAACAGAGAAACAACTTACAGTAAAACCTCGATACAACGGACCTCTATTTAACGGACTTCGGATATAACGGACAAAAAATCTCATCAAATAAAAAAAATTTTCAATGCAAATGAAATGCCGAATTCTGGAAGAAAAATTAGCAAGGACAGGACCTTGGCACTGCTTTATGCTAATGCCGATGGATCACACTGATTCACTGCTATATTATTGGCAAATCTCGTAAACCTAGAGTTGTCAAAGATATAATGCATCATCTGCTCGTTTCATATTATATATCATGGTTCACCACAGATAGGTATTGATATTTTTAAAAATTAGCTTTTTTAAAGAATTTGTACCTGCAGCAAGAAAATTTCAAGAGAAAAGCCTGGAAATACCTTCGGAAGAGGTGAAATCTATTGATATTAGACAGCGCATATGCTTATTCCCCTGAATATATCCGACATTCAGAAGATGGCAACTTAAATAATTGTATGTTTTTTTCAAAAAATACATCGCTTATTCAACCCATGGATCAGTGAATAATTTTGACAACCAAACGAATATATTGCAGAATGTTTTTAGATGAAGTAGAAAAGTAAAAAAGTAGCACACAAAACTTGATTCCTTTTTTAACTTACTTATTTGTACACTGTAGGTATCTAAATACAGTACACATATTCAAAAAAAAATTTTTATTTATTTTAAACCTATTTTTATATAACGGACTTTCGGCTTTAACGGACATCTTGTCCCCCCAATTAGTCCGTTATATCGAGGTTTTACTGTACTGTTATGCTCTATAGCTTTTTACATAGTGCCTTACTTATATCTATTTTATTATACACTAAGCATCAAAATTAACGCACCACCTTAAAAATAGGATATATTTGATGGCTCGTATTTCCTAAACCTGTTATCCGATTTTTTTAGTATATTATAACTTAACTCTTCAAGAATATTGATGTACTAATATTATTGCTAAACAGGTAAGTGTTATTGTAGACCGGGTGTAACAATTATAGTGTGTATTTTTTCTAAAAGTTTGGAACACCCTGTGGAATATTCTAGCGTATAGAAAATATTGAAATTAAAACTCAACTATAGCCTTAGGTTTTCTTAAACTTTTGCTTTTTGATTCATTCACTTATGTGGGATAATAAAAAAGTTAGGTACTTTAACAACTAGCCAGGTTATTCATCAATACAGGGTATTGATGAGGTAATTCTGCATGAACAAATAATGACTGTTTGCTTTATAATCATATGTCCGCAAATGCTTTGTTTCCGCGATAGAGGATGTTGAATTTTTTCTTACAAACTGACGATTTATTTATTGCTTTAAAACTGGTTAAGATACGCAAATTAAATTTGGTAGGTTTTAAGGGGTATTATAGTTATTGCGCATTTTTTGACATACACTCAAGAGTTTTATATTCACCATTGGCGTGCATACGGGATGTATCTAAAATGTTTATACCCGTATGCATGCCAATGGTGAATATAAAATTCTTAATTGTGTGTCAAAAAGTGCTCAATAACTACCCCTTAAAACCTACCAAATTTCATTTGCCTATCTCAACCAGTTTTAGAGCAATATATAAATCGTCAGTTTGTAAGAAAAAATTCAACATCCCGTATCTCGGAAACAAAGCATTTGCGGACATATTTTTATAAAGCAAACGGTCTTAATTCTTTCATGCAGAATTACCCGTTAAAGTTTGTCGCACTTATTTAGAAACATCCTGTATTGATGAATAACATTGCTAGCTGTTAAAGTACCTAACTTTTTTATTGTACAACATAATCGAATGAATCAAAAAGAAAAATGTTAAGAAAGCCTAAGACTGCAGTTTAGTTTTAATTTCAATATTTTATATACGCTAGAATATCCCACGGGGTGTTCCAAACTTTGAGGAAAAAACACACTATAATTGTTACACCCGGTATACAATGACACTTATATCTTTAGCAATACTATTATTACATCGATATTCTTGAAGAATAAAGCTATAATATACTAAAAAAATCACTCAAATCGGACAACAGGTTTAGGAAATACGAAACGTTAAAAATGTCCCGTTTTTAAGGTGGTGCGTTAATTTTGATGCTTAGTGTATAACTTAATTCTAAATAAGAATTCGTCATTAGTTTTTCGTTAGGTAATATGTATTATTGTTATGTATTATTATTATTTTTTAATTATTGTTTCGGCTGTAATATTATCCGGATATGCTTACTGAAAATCCAAAGCAGAAAAATCGATTTTTTATTATATTTTCTTTCGATACACATAAAAGGAAAGTATTATTTTGATTTAAAATTTCTTTAACACATTTTCAGCTCGATAATTTTACTGTTTTGTAGAATTTTCTTTAAAAATAACAATATTTTAGTGCTAATTATTTCCAGTTATAGTACTCGCATTTTAGTAAACAATCCTCCAAGTCCATTAACAGTATCTCAATAAACTAACAGCTTACAAAACCAGCTACATTTAGATCCATTAGGGAAAAAAGATAATCAGCTAGAACGATAGAAACGTTACAGAATCAAAATCTAATCGATCACTCAATTTGTTGAAGTGACCATAACCTAAATAAAGTAATCGATTTGGTGCGGAAATGGCCAGAGGAAATCTTCAATATACTCAGATCATTGTTAATTCATCTGTTGTTTTCTTTTTCGCTACACTTTGAGTTTATCTACATGATAGGGTGGCCACTTCTGAAGCTTTTACTCTTAAACACAGATGTTTTTGTTTTGTTTTGTTTGCGAGGGATAATTGCTATTCTCAAAGGTTCAATATATACAATGTACACTTAAATCGTTCAATCTAGACAATCCAATCATTTTAGATTCAGTTTCAATTGAATTTGTTCAAAGATTTTAAATAAGATATAATGTAATTTAAAATATGTATTTTTTGTTTTGAACTTTCGATTTCTAATGCGGAAATAAATTTAAAAGAATAAAAATTACAAAAACCTAACCTGATCCGTAAAATACTATTTATATCAATTAGCAGCAGGTTAATTAGAGATATTAGAGCCTCTTGGTAAAGTATCATCATCACCATCATAAGCAAAATCCGTTGTGGATCTTGGCCTGCTCGAAAAGAAGTCGTCACTCCTGTGGATTCATGACAACTTTTCCCATCTTCTGACTCTCAGAACACTTAGGTCGTCTTCCACATCATCAATCTATCTTCTTCGTGGTCGTCCTCTACTTCTTGGTCCCTCTGGTCTTAAAAATGTTATTTTTTTTCGTGTATTCGTGATCTGACATCCTAGCAATGTGTCCAGCCCATCTAGGTCTCAGCACTTTAACGAATTTCACAATCTTCTGTGACACACTGCATCTTCGACGCCATAGCCCATTTTTATTTACAGCCCCAAAAATCTTTCTAAGAATTTTTCTCTCAAAAATATCAAGAATATCATTTTGAGATAAGGTCCAGGTTTCAGCCCCATATATCAAAACCGGTCTTATTAAGGTATTGTATAATATCCTTTCCATTAGTTTGTACATCGATTTCAGCACCCTCTTCTCAATTTATGACCAGTTTGTTGTTAGTTTCATCTGGCCCCGGAATTTTATTCAGTTTTAGTTTCTTTATAACAACTATGAATTTTTGATGGGTATGTGAGTCTCCCTCTGCATCTCTATTACTTTTTATTTCTTCCTCTTCTGCATATAAATATGTCTCTTGGCTGGTTTTGTATAGATCCGTAAAATATTTTCCCCAAAACATTGTATTTATAATTTTTTGTTTATATGTGTAGTTATTTGTACTATATTGTTTTTTTATATATTAGAACAGTCTTTTGTTGTGCTTGTTATTTACTTCCCTCTGTTGCATTTTTTCAAGGATCTGTGTCTCTTTCATTCGTCTATATTTTCGTTGCTTCTTGCTTTTTTGTTCGGCACTGTTCTAGTAGTTCCTGCCTTTTATTTAGGTTTTTAATTTTATTTTTTTGTGACATTTTTCATCAATCCATACTTTCGAATTTTTGTTTCCTTGGGGTCCTATTATTTGTTCTGCAGTTTCTATAATGTTGTTTTTTTATGTTGTTTCGTTCCTTTTCTATATCCTCATTGTTGTATCTTCTCATTTTCTGTTCCAATTCATCAGTATTCTGTTTTTTGCGTTTTTAATTTATTTACACACGTTCCATTTTTCCTTACTAATACATATTTTTTTTATTTTCCATTTTAAATTTTTCTATGAATAGTATATTGTATATTACTAAAATATACTACAGGGTGTCCCGAAAAGATTGGTAATAAATTATACCACAGATTCTGGGGTCAAAAATAGGTTGATTGAACCTCACTTACCTATATACAATGGTGTACACAAAAAAAGTTACAGCCCTTTGAAGTTACAAAATGAAAATCAATTTTTTTTCATATATCGAAAACTTTTAGAGATTTTTCATTGAAAATGGACATGTGACATTCTTACGGCAGCAGCATCTTAAATAAAAATTAAAGTAAAGTTTGTGTACCCCATAAAAATTTTATGGGGGTTTTGCTCCCTTAAACCCCCCCAAACTTTTGTGTACGTTCCAATTAAATTATTATTGTGGCACCATTAGTTAAACACAATGTTTTTAAAACTTTTTTGCCGCTTAGTACTTTTTCGATAAGCCAGTGTTTGTGTTTATCGAGATATTTTGAATATTTGTCGAATCCACCACATATTTGTATATGGTTAAGTATACCTATGATATACCTGTTAATAATCTGAAAATTTATTTATAATTTATATTTTTAGGTATATTTTGAAGAAGAGGCCACATCTCGATAAATAGTGACTTATCAAAAAAAGACTAAGAGACAAAAAAGTTTTAAAAACACTGTGTTTACTTAATGGTACCACAATAATAGTTTAATTGGAACGTACACGAACATTTGGGGGGCTTAAAGGAACAAAACCCCCATAGAATTTTTATGTAAACATATTAAAAAAGAAACCGCATCTCGATAAAAATTGGCTTATCGAAAAAATACTAAGAGGCCAAAAAGTTTTAAAAACGTTGTGTTTAACTAATGGTACCACAATAATGAATTAATTGGAACCTACACAAAAGTTTGGGGGGGTTTAAGAGATCAAAACCCCCATAAATTTTTTATGGGGTGGACAAATCTTACTATAATTTTGTTTTAAAATGATCCTGCCATAAGAATGATACATGTCCATTTTCAATAAAAAATTTTTAATAGTTTTCGATATATTAAAAAAAAATATATTTTCATTTTGTAACTTCAAAGGGATATAACATTTTTTATGGGCACATTTGTACTAAGGTAAATTAGGTTCAATCGAACTATTTTTGACCCCAGAATGTGTGGTATAATTTATGACCAATCTTTTTGGGACACCCTGTATATTATTAAAATTAGGCTGCTTTTTGATAATAGATCGAAATTATGGACGGGGTCGAGTTCGCTCCCAATGGTAAGAATTTTACCTGAACTAAAAAAGGTAGAGTCCGAATTGGCTCCCATAGACAAAATTTATTTTACCTAAACATGTCGAAAATATCACCCAGCGTTGTCACTTCTTTCAAATTTTCTCTTTTTGTTAGAAACAGGTACTTTCCTAGAAATATCTATGGGAAAGGAGGAAGACCTAACCCTTCGGTCCTAACGTAACTTTCGGGTATTAGAGTGTAGAGCGCAAACTGGCCGATTTCAGGTAAGAGCGCAAAACGGTCGAGCGCATACCGGCCGACACCGATAATTTGTGTTAAAATTGCCACATATGCCAATGTTGAACTAAAACAAACTCTAAAAGTATTTGTCTAAAAGTATAATTTTCCTATAAAAAGTCTATATCACTATGTAA
Organism: Diabrotica virgifera virgifera; assembly: GCF_917563875.1. Taxonomy (NCBI): domain Eukaryota; kingdom Metazoa; phylum Arthropoda; class Insecta; order Coleoptera; family Chrysomelidae; genus Diabrotica; species Diabrotica virgifera. Next base: position 62,620,958 of record NC_065452.1, on the reverse strand, counting down.
ATTTCCTAAGCAGTATAAATATTACACGATTTGGCAACAATATCTAATGTTTCCGCGATTATATGAGAGCCTACCCGCATTCATGCGGGAGCCAATTCGTACCCTTCTAAAATATACCTGAACGAAGCGGAGCGAACTCGACTTCACCCGAAATTATAGATTGTGTGTTTAAAGCATATAAGTACGGGTAATATGACCCTTACGAGTATATGCGCCAATGGTGAACATAAAATTCTTAATTGTATGTCAAAAATGTACAATAACTACCTCTTAAGACCCACCAAATTCCATTTGCATATCTCAACCGCAGATCTTTTGGAGCAATAAATAAATCGTAAGTTTGTAAGAAAACTTTCAACCCCCCTATCTCGGAAGCGAAGCATTTGCGGACAAACGTTTATCAAGCAAACTGTCATTATTTGTTCATGCAGAATTATCCCTTAAAGTTTGTCATACTTATTTAATAACAACCTATATTGACGAAAAACAAGGCTAGTTGTTAAAGTACCTAACTTTTTATTATCCAACATAAGCGAATGAATCAAAAAGCAGAATGTTGAGAAAACATGAGGCTATAGTTGGATTTTAATTTCAGTATTTGATAAATGCTAGAATATTCCACAGGGTGTGGTGAACTTTGAGAAAAAAAACACAGTTTGATTGTTATACCCGGTATACAATGACAATTTACCTGTCTAGCAACAATATTGTTACAGCGATATTGTTAAAGAATAAGGTTATAACATATTAAAAAATCACTTAAATTGGGCAAGTTTAGGAAATTCGAGACATCAAAAATGACCCATTTTTAAGATGGTGCGTTAATTTTTGGGAGAAGTGTATTTTCAATATTTAAATTATAAAAATTATCGACTGTATTCATAAAAACATAGAGATATGCCGTAACACGTATGCATTATCCAAAAATATGTGTACATAGTATTTTTATTCCGATGTTTACCTGAAAACCCTTTCATATGAGCATGAACATTTATTTAAAAATCCGTTTCATTGAAAATAAACAGAGGAAGAGGTTTTCAGTGACATGCCACTTTCTGTTCTGCATATTTTTTCGAAGATTTTAGTTGAAAGTGTCAGTATTTATTACCCAAAAGGAATTTCTATAGCCCTTCCAAAAGATTAACATGTTTCATTTTCGCTAATGACATTTTTCCTTTTCACAAGCCTTCTCCCTTTTGGCAATTCGCAGTAAAACGTATTGGAAATTCAAAAAAGAAAAAGAGACCAAGGGGGAGATATGTAACACAATATTTTTGCTAGGACGTTCATGTAAGCGAATAATTCCATGCCTAAAATAAATGGATTGCTTTATATTGGTTAGTATATTGCAATAGCATTTTTCTCTTGGGTTTTTGAAATATTACTTTGGATTTTCATAAACTTTTACATAGACCGTTTAATTTTTAAAATAACTTAATGCACTCGTATCAAAACTTAATATATAAGTAAGTACCTAAGATATATGTATTGTTATGATCTACTTTTTATTACTTTTACATCAATTAGTCTTTATTTGATTACTCCAATTAATTATTTAATCAATTATCCAATTGTCACAAATCATACAAAAAAATTAAGAAAAAATCTCAGGGTGCCTTTTTATAATACAAAGAAAAGATCTAAATTATCTTATGTTATACTTATCTTCTCTCGTGGTTTCAGTATCTCTTAGTTGGTTCTAATCGGGAAAAAATATTAGGAAAAGGAATTAAATAGAAATATAAAATAAGCATACAGAATTGTCTTTTATTATCTAAATCAATACTCTAAAAATTGATCAAATTAAAACCTGTGGACACAGCTGTCCGAATGAAATTTTTACCACTTAAATTTATTCTAGTTCAAATAACAATTTATCGGTTTGTTCCCGATGACTTTGATAAAACAAGCTAAACAAACAAATTTAGGTATTCGCAAAATTACTTATACTTCCTATTTAAGTTTTGAAATATTGGAATCTTAATTCATATGCTTTTACTCAAAATTTTAGTTTCCGAACATAAAAATATCTTTCACATAAATTGACTGACCTTTTGCTTCACTCACTCTGACGTCTTCTCTTGACCCAAAACAGCTCTCCCTCGTTGACTATGTTAGGCTACCCATCAAAGCCCTCTCCGTTCTCAAGCTTCAAATCTATCAGCATACCAGCACCAATTCTCCAACGAGCCATGCCTTTTTTTAACCAGTACTCGATTCAAACAGACTCCAAAAATTCTCTCCTCTCCCTCTCACAATAATACAGAATCAAAGAGGTATTTCGTCTCAATTTGATCTGTCTCTCGTTCCACTTTTCAGCTCTATTCTCCACTATCAAACAACCACTGGTACTTGCTATCTAACTATCCACGAAAACGTTGACTGCTCTTCAGCGATGCCAATAACATAATAATCTTTTCTTTCTCAAACTGTCTAAACTTTCAAGCTTCTCTTTCCCCATTCCAAATTTCCTAGCCAATCAGAAACATTTATCTCTCAACCTTCCTCTCTTTTCATTCGAAAACAAACAGTCATTCTTTCAAAAATATTCCTACCATCATAATAATTACTTTCGGGGAATTCTACAACATTTACTCGGGGTTAAACAAAAAGAGATTAAAATCCAAACTTTCTTTTAAACTATTTGTCTAAAAAACTAATAATTAAAATTACCTGTGGTTTCTGCCTTCCCGTAATAAACAATCGGTTTAAAATTAAAATCCTAAATAGCTTTCACTTCGCTTTTATTTACAAATATGTTTTTAATTCTTCCTCGAAAAGTAATTAAGGAGAAACCACCTTGCAGGAAAACTAAATTCTAATAAATATTTACAAATCACTATACAGGGTGTATCAAATTTATGTGCCCGCGTTATATTAAAAAATAAATTTTTTATTCTATCTTTGATTGATAGATTGATCCACAATAGTATATTTCGTTTATAAACACATACATTAAGAAAAGTAATATCTTCTCAATGAAAAAGAAGAAAAATAGAGAAATGGTTTCACTACAAATTTGATAACTAAGTTTAATATGAAAACTGATTTAAGATATTTTAATAGTACTCTAATCACCTAATGGCCGGTTTTACCAACGACAAATAGTAGTTTATTCTATGAATAAAGTTATTCAACCAATAAACTGACATTTTTTCTCCATTTCACTAACGTCCAATAAGACTTATTTTACTAATTTATGAAATAAATACTTACTCTTCGAATAAATTGGTAAGTTAATCTCGCTGTAAATATTTATAAGAAAGTAAATTCGCCAGTTTAACTTTAAATTATCAAAATGATATTGAAACAAAATATAAATATAAACGTCTAATAAATTTTATTCGACGAATAACTATTCATTGATTAATTTGTTGTTGCTGAAAACAGACCTAAAAAGAGCTAATTATACCAAGCAGACATTATCACTAGTTCCTAAAGGTAATCAGAAACTTTTTAGAAACTATATACAGAGTGGGCCAAATAAAAGAGTCCACCTCGACATTTGGCAGTATTTATTAGATTTTAAGGAAATAAAAAAACAGGTCAATTTTTGATCTAAGGGGGACACATTTTTACGGTACATACATCTGTCATTTGTCAACCCACTCTCTTCCACATCCCCTACCCCTTATTTTCAAAAAGGGAATAGGGGTAGTGTGCTAGCTCATTTGAAAGGTTATCCAATTCTCTATTCACTAATATAAACATTAACATAATTATGTATACAGGGTGTTCAAGAATTTTTTTTTAATTAAATTAATTGACAAAAAAAAGAATGTATGTAATTTATTTAATTCAAAATACATTCTATTACTGTCACAAAACAGAAAAAAATGTTTTTTGATAAATAAACATTGCGTGTTGCCTAATTTCAATGTTCCAGCTGCCACCCATCTGCCTCTTGGTAGGTTGAATATTGAATTTAAGCAACAAACAATGTTTATTTTTCAAGTAAACATTTTTATCTGTTTTCTGTCAGCAGTAAAATGTATTTTGAGTTAAATAAATTACATACATTCTTCATTCCAATTTTCATGATTCTCTTGCCTTTAGTTCTCGAAATATTTCTAATAGGCCCTTTATTTGCCTCACCCTGTATATATATATATATATATATATATATATATATATATATATATATATCAGCAGCAGCGAGAAGTGGAACTACCTGACTTGACAATGGCAAGTGAGATCTTGCCGAAACGTCGTCAAAATAATGGTTTTTCTCAAAACCAAAATTATTCAACGCGGAGTCAAACCCGGAAAACAACAGAAAGCATATATATATATATATATATATATATATATATATATATATATATATATATATATATATATATATATATATATATTGGTTTTGAGAAAAACCATTATTTTGACGATGTTTCGGCAAGATCTCACTTGCCATTATCAAGTCAGGTAGTTCCGCTTCTCGCTGCTGCTTGAAGTAAACTTAATTCTTACTCACGATATCGTCACTTATGTAGTTGATCTTGATGCTGCTTGCCCTGCGCGAACTCTGGCTCTTGTTATCGGTCCAGTGTAGGTTGCAGTCGCCGGAGGGATGTTACGCGTGGATGTTGCGGCCTGATTTATTTTGGTCTTTTTCTTCAGTACCGTTTTCCATGTTGTAGGAAGCCGTTGGGCATCATCTCTTTGGTTTAAGCCGTTGGGATTTCTTTCAATTTCTATCGATTCTCTGGTTTCCCGTTTTCTTTTTACTTCGATGTTAGCTAACATCGTTGTTTGGTTCAGGTTTATTGTGTGTCCTGTATTTGCGACATGTTGAGCCAGGGATGACGTGGTTTCTCCCCTTTCGATAGCATTTCGGTGTTCTTCTCGTCTTACCTGGATTCTTCGGTTGATCTGTCCAATGTACGACTTTCCACAATCCCCACACGGAATCTCGTATACACCTTGACTTTCTAACGATATTTTGGTTTTTGGTGTTGGTAAAATAGTCGAGATCTTTTTGTCCGTATTAAATATCGTTTCTATGTTGTGTTTTCTCAGCACTCTCCCTATTTTCTCTGTCGTACCCTTCACATATGGCAGAATGGTTTTGCCGATCGGTTTATCGTCTTCTGTAGGGTCCTTATCTCTTCTTCCAGCATTTTGAGCTTTTTCGATGTTGTATGTTGAGAAGCCGTTTTTTCTTAACGCTGTTTTCACGTTACGCATTTCTTCATTTTGATGTTCTTGGTCTGTCAGTCTTTCGGATCTTGTAATCAAGGTTTTGATGACTGAATGCAATTGTGCAGGAGGATGGTGTGAAGCAGCATTTAGATATCTGTCGGTATGTGTCGGTTTCCGATACGCTGTATGGCCTATGTGTCCGTCTTGTTTCTTTATTATTAACACATCTAAGAATGGAATTTGATCGTTTTCTTCCAGTTCCATGGTAAACTGAATTTTATGGTGGATATTGTTGATGTCTTCTAAAAAAGCCTTTAGTTTTTCTTCTCCGTGGGTCCAGATGATTAAAGTGTCATCCACGTATCTAAGCCACAGTTTGGGTTTGTATTCAGCTGTTTCTATTGCCCGCTGTTCTATTTCCTTCATAAACAAGTTCGCTATTACTGGTGTCAGTGGGGAACCCATCGGTGCTCCCTCAACTTGTTTATATCTTTGTTCCTTATAGATGAAATAAGTGTTATTTAAACAGTGTTTGGTTAGGTTTAGTGTATCCGGTGATATTGGATACTTTTTGCTTATGATGTCCAATGATTCATCTATAGGAACATTCGTGAAAAGTGAGACTACATCGAAGCTGACTAGCAAATGTCCCGGCTCAAGAGTCACACCTTTTATACGCTCGATGAAGTGGCTCGCGTTCTTGACGTAAGAATCCGCTTCTTCCGTGTATGGTTGCAGCTGTTGGGCCAGAAATTTTGCCAGCGGTTGTACGGAAATCCGATGAAGCTCACAATTGGTCGCAATGATAATCCTGCCTTGTGTACCTTGGGTAGGCCGTAAAATTTTGGGCATCTTGATGAATTCCATCTCACACCTAGAGAAGATACGAACACGAAACCACAGCCGCATTATACTCTAGTTCAATCAGAGAGTGTAGCAAGCGCCTCTACCAGTTTCTAAACTTATTGGTATCTCATCAGGAGGCACATATGCTGCTCTCTCTGACCCAAACTCTCCGTAACTGCACGCCGAGGTTTGTCCTGCTGGGTCAGAGAGAGCAGCATATGTGCCTCCTGATGAGGGGCTAATAAGTTTCGAAACCGGTAGAGGTGCTTGCTGCACTCTCTGATTGAACCAGAATATAATGCGGCTGTAGTTTCATGTTGCAACGAAATTGAAAATGGTTATCCATTTTTGATTTACATGTTTACTCTGATTGGAGTACGAAGGGAACCATTCTCGTTGGAATTTATCGCGCTGAACAGATGGGACGTGAATTATAAATTGTAAAATTCCCTCATATTCTTTAGTCTCAGCATCCGTTATGGCTTGCAAATTTTGGTAGCCTCGGAGGTGTAACCAGAGAAGCTTCCCATTGTTTTCAATCTGGTGGGATGTAAAGTAATATTTTAATGTTATTTTATGTGCTATTAGATTGAAAACTTAGTCTGTTAATATTATTTTGTAAGTGGGTTTTATTAATTTAAAGGAATTCTGACGATTTTTATCTCTCCCTCTATACTGGTTTAAGCTTCTTAGGAAAACAGACTAACTAATTTCAGTGAATGTTTTCTCTTATTTTACCTCTCTTACTAGCTGTACTTCAACGTCGTCGTCAATTTCCCCTAAAGGGAAAATTTATTGCATACTACCGTATAATCAAAGGCTTCAGAAATTGGGAAATTAAATCAAAATGTTACACAGAATCCATCTAACGATACCAACCAACATGCTTATCTAAATGCAAGTAAAATATTTTCTTAACATTTGTGGATGGAATCTACATATACCTCTAATTGACATAGACTGAATATTAAATGAGATATGCGAAATGCAATCCACAATATGTGCTCCATTCAAGTGTAAACTAGTTGTGGGTTATAGAGGGGTGTACTACTAAGGGCATAAATTATATTTACAAGTGGAGTACGGCTTTGACTATTAAATAATATATTTTATTTAACCCTTTAACGGGCAGAACTATTGTTTTTGTAAAACTATACTTTTGAATAGTAAAATTAGTTCATTATGCATCGTTAATAAGACAAAAAATGTTTAAAAAAAAATTTTCTGTGCCAGAAGGGCTGGAAAGGGTGGTAGATATAGCTACCAGTGTGCATTTTGACAAACAACTAATACTTAGTGGGCACTGGTGTATATATAACGACCAGTAAAAACAATTACAAAAATTAAAAAAAAAAATACTTTATTTTGAAAATGTAAAAAAAAACTAAATAGAGTAATATTTTAAATTTATTATCTAAGAACTTTCTATCTACTATGGTAGGGTGCAAAACAGTCTTTTCATATAGCAACGTTACAAACTTGACAAATCAAATTGCTGCGCCTTTGATTCTTTTTAGATGAAGCACAAAGGGCACAACGCCTATAAGTTCCTTTGGTGGATAAGTGTGAACCAGCATTCAAAGTTGAGTTGGATGGTGGTCCAGATTTTTTGCTGAAAGTAAAAGTGCTAATAAAATATTATCAGCTAGTTCACTGCGGAACTGTTATGCAGTCATAGGCTTAGCACTTGAGTTTTTTTTCAGAGTCTCCTTATATAAAATATAGCTGTTTACTACTGCTGCGTCTAAAAGGTAGAGAATTTATTGCTTGAGGTAATGTTAACAGTTGTTCATCCTCGTCGTCTTCATCAGAAAAAATGTTTTTAGGAAATAACCTAGCCAGCTTGTTGTGCTTGAAACCAAATCCGTCATCTGGATCAAACTGAGGATCTTGATCGGAATTATCAAAATCTTCGTTTCCGCTAGAATTATTTGTCTTTCTTGTAAGAGTACATTGGCGCACCCTTTTCAAGTGCTGTACTGAAGTACTGAAACATGTCGGCTGGCTGTCGATACTAGTAGTCGAGGATTGTGACGGAGTTCTGGAAATTGAGCTTGTCTCAGGGAAATTGTCGTCCGCATCCTCATCGCCATCAAATTCGGAAAGACAATACTCTTCATCACTTAGATGGTCTACTATATACTGGAGTTCAGCTTCTGTAAGCGGTCGGTTTCTAGACATCTAAAAAACATAGGAGGAATGTACTGGAAAAATCTAACCAAACCTAAATAATGTACTGGAAAAATTGTAATGACAAATAGGTCCAATAAATAATTTAAAGTATAGAACCTTGTCTAGGGCTTTTTTCTTTTTTTTTTTCTTTTTCTGCCCTACAACATAACAGTAAGTTGTTTCTATGTTTTGTGGACTTGGAAAAAGCATTTGATCGGGCGCCACGTAACAAGATCTGGGAAATATTAAACCGTAGAAATGTGAAACCGAAGTTAATCCAAGCAATAAAGATTATATATTGGGTGTCCCAAAAGTAGTGGAACGGTCGAATATTTCGCGAACTAAACATCGGATCGAAAAACTGAAAAATACGTGTTCAATAATTTTTAAAAATCTATCCAATGACACCAAACACCAACACCCACTACACCCCCTGGAGGCGAGGTGGGGGGTAACTTTAAAATCTCAATTGGAAACCCCTAGTTTTTCCTGCAGATTTGGATTCGTTACATAAAAGTAAGCAACTTTTATTCAAGACATTTTTTCGAACTGTGGATAGATGGCGCTATAATCGTAAAAAACAATTTATCCTGACACCATAGGTAAATTATAGAAACGGTCTAATATCTCGAGAAATACACTTCCAAATGAAAAACCAAAAAACAGGTTTTTAATATTTTTCGAAAACCTATCCATAAACACCAAAAATTACCCTCCAACCCACCCCCTGGAGACGGGGTGGGGGCTAAATTTAAAATCTTAAATACCCCACTTTTTATTGCCGATTCGAATTCGTCGTGAACAATTAAGCAACATTTATTCGAAACATTTTTTAAAATTGCTGATAGATGGCGCTAATAAATCGTATTTTTCCAATTAAAGCGCCATCTATCAACAATTATAAAAAATGTTTCGAATAAATGTTGCTTAATTTTTCATGACGAATCCGAATCTGTAATAAAAAGTGGGGATTGCGATTTAAAATTTTAAAGTTACCCCCACCCCACCTCCAGGGGGTGGGTTGGAGGGTCATGTTTAGTGTTATTCGATAGGTTTTCGAAAAGTATTAAAAACCTTTTTTTTGGTTTCTCATTTGGAAATGTATTTCTCGAGATATTAGACCGTTTCTATAATTTACCTATGGTATCAGGATAAATCGTTTTTCTCAATTATAGCGCCATCTATCCACAGTTCGAAAAAATGTCTTGAATAAAAGTTGCTTACTTTTACGTAATGAATCCAAATCTGCAAGAAAAACTAGGGGTTTCCATTTGAGATTTTAAAGTTACCCTCCACCCCACCTCCGGGGGTATAGTGGGGGTTGGTGTTTGGTGTCATTGGATAGATTTTTGAAAATGATTAAACACGTATTTTTCAGTTTTTCGATCCGATGTTTAATTCGCGAAATATTCGACCGTTCCACTACTTTTGGGACACACTGTATAAATGTACACGTAATAATGTAAGAACGAAAAATCGCTCATCTCTAGAATTCTACACAAGAACAGGTGTAAGACAAGGTGGTGTTCTGAGTCCTTTGTTATTCATCACTCTAATGGACGAAATTACAAAAGAATGCAGGGGTAAGGTAAAAAGAACTAGGGTAGGGGTGTATAAACTATAACAAGTTCACGTGTCAGAGTTGATATATGCCGATGACCTGGTAATTGTGGCATAATCAGAAAAAGACTTGCAAGTGAATGTGAATGTTTGGAATGAAGCCTTTAAGAAATTTGGGATGAAAATAAATATTGAAAAAACAGAAGCTTTAGTAATATCGAAAACTCAAGAAAATATAAATGTAAAGCTGAGTAATGAGACCATTACACAAGTAGAGGACTTCAAGTATTTAGGATCAACAATGAATGGACAAGGAAATATACAACCAGAAATAAACAGCAGGGTAATGAGTGCAACAAAATTGTACTATGCGCTAAATAAAAGTTTTATTAGGAAGAAAGAAGTAAGCCTGAAAACAAAAATGAAAGTGTTCCAAACTGTATACGAGCCGGTGCTACTCTACAGTAGTGAAACGTGGACAATCAATGACAACATCCGTAGTAAAATTCAAGCATGCGAAATGCGATATTTACGTGCGGTATCCGGGGTGACCAGACGTGATCGTATAAGAAATGAAGACATACGTGAAAGGTGCGGTATTGGAAGGACCTTAGACACACTTGAAACGAAACAGTTATCGTGGTTCGGACAGATGGCGAGAATGGGTGAAGGTAGAACTGTAAAGAGGGTACGGAAAGCGGCATCCGACAACAAACGAAGAAGAGGTAGGCCAGCAAAAACTTGGAACGCAGATATTGGAAAGGCTTGCGTAAAAAGAAATATTGGGTGGAGAGAAGCAGAAAGACTAGCTACTGACCGAAAGGCATGGAGACGTCTGATTTCTCCACTGACCTCGACACCGTAAGGTACAAGAGGACGGCTTAAGTAAGTAAGTAAGAACCTTGTCTAGCAAATAAATACTAAACTTTGCTTTAATGTATCCGTAAAAATTTTAGTATTGGGCGTAAACTACGATCTCGAGATTTTTTGGTTTAGTAGGTGAAAAAATAACCTCTTATTTGGTACAATCCTCAAAATGATTAAAAATATTTTCCTATCGCTAATGTCAAACAACAAGATTTTTACAGAAATTTGTTGCCACAATATTGTTTAATAACTGGCATAAGTTTCAAAACGAAAAAGTAAAAATTGTTTGTATGCCGGGATAAATAAAAACAATGAATTTTGGGGTTACAATTCTCATAAAACATATTTATTATTGCAATAACTATGCCAGTGCTTTTAAAGAATTATCTGCTAGTTAAAAATAATGAAAAAAGTACACTTGACACTTACCTTCAATTTTTGTCGAAGTAGTTTATTCCAAATGACACTTGTGCAAAAAACAAAAATAAAATTGAACGATTTTTTACATAGACTTTTGCAGAAAGGGGGAAATTCGTTTTAGTATTAAATACCTCCTTAATATATTTCGAAGATTGATTCAAAAAAGGTAACTCAAATCAAAATAATAAATATATAAATATGTAGTTCAATTCAAAATGTCTTGTGGAGATCCAAGACCTCAATCATTTTCTTTTTGACCTGTGCCAAGTTTTTTCGAACTCGTTCGTTCAACAATATAGTTCAGATCTTCTTTCAACGGTTTTTTCTAAGCTGTCCTGTTTTTCTTCTTCTAACAGCTTATTCTTTCAACCTAACTATGTGAGCGAGCAGAAGAAAAGGTAGGAAGTCGAGAAAACAGAGAGAGAGAGAAAGAGAGAGAGAGAGAGAGAGAGAGAGAGAGAGAGAGAGAGAGAGAAAGAGAGAGAGAGAGAGAGAGAGAGAGCGAGAGAGAGAGAGAGAGAGCGAGAGATCTCCAAAATGACGGGCACACTGGAAGATGATACTGTGCCAGATGGACGAGGCCAGATGTAGGAATTTTTACACGAGAACCTTCATTTGATCTGCCCATCGTGTTGAAGACTTTCCTCTTGATGTTCGGCCTTCTACCTTTACTTCTACTGCCAATAATTCCATGGGCCCCATTGTTTTGGTTATATAGCTAAGCTGAATTTTTCTTTGACTTCTTCGTGTATTCGAATATTTGATTCAGCGTTCTCATAGAAGTTTTTTATTAGTGACGTATACCTGTAATCTATTAGGCTTTGCTTTTGTGCTTCTAGTACTGTTTCAAATTCCATAGAATCAAAATCCTTCTCGTAATCAACAAATGCAAAGATCAGTGGTATGTTCTACTCAATGCATCTTTCAATCAATATCTTTATGGCATACAAATAGTCATTTTTGCAATATGCTGAAGCCTGGCTATTTTTTGAGCTGATAAAAATCAAGTTTAGATATTAGTCTCTTAGTTAAGATTTTCATAAAGCGTTTGTACATCAGTAAGCTGATGGGTCTATAAATTTCTAATTTAGTAATTCACCCATTTTGTCTAACAAGACTATCACTTTCATGTTCCATGCTTTTGGAATCGTAATATCGTGTAAGCATTTATTAAACAGTTAGCTTACTGATTTTATCAAGATTTCTCCTCCTGCTTTTATTGCATTAACAACATGCCCATCATTACAAGGCGATCGATGCGATGGTTCTTCATTTTCTTTAAAGCTGTTCTTACTTTAGAGAGGCTGACACTCTAACGGGTCTTTTAAAGGCTGACACTCTAATGGGTAAAAGTACTTTAGATTCCTGATTTATAAGAGTGCTTACTCGTGTCGGGAAAGTGTCTTGTGGTCTTTGGCTGGTAGAGAGGTCTTTATAAAACTCTCTAGTTATTTTCAGAATATCTTGTTTACCTGTTGTTGCCTTTTTATGTTTGTCTCTCAACTCGTATATTTCTTTTTTACTTTTTGTGACTTCTCTTTTCAGTATCTTTAAACTTTGTTCTTTTTAACTGATTGAGTAATTTCATTAGTATTATATCTTCTTCTTCTTCTTCTTCATGTATCATTCCTTTCAGAACGTTGGTTACCATCATAGCTACCTTAATTTTATTCACTGCTACCCTAAATAGCATGCTTGATCAACACAATACCAATCTCACAAGTTATTCAACCGTAAAGTTCTTCTTCGTCCTGGACTGCGATTGTCTGCTATTTTTTTTCTTGCATAATATTTTGCAGCATCCTATGTTTGCAGGATGCCTTAATAACACTATATGACGAAACCGACATATTAACACTGAGATGAAGTCAAGAATTTATAAAGCCAGTGTAAGACCAATAATGACATATGCATCAGAAACAAGACCCGATACAGCTACAACACAAAGACTACTGGAAACGGCAGAGATGAGAGTACTGAGAAGAATTACAGGAAATACACTGAGAGATCGAAAGAGGAGCGAAGATATTAGAAGACAATGTAACGTACAGTGTATAAACGAATGGAAACTAAATAGAAAAAAGAATGGAACAACCACATAACCAGAATGGGGGAGACACGTGTGGTCAAAATAGCACGAGATAAATCACCAGTCGGCAGAAGAAGTATCGGCCGACCGCGCAAAAGATGGAGTGACAACCTTCCATAGAGGTATCAATCCGCCAATGAACAAGCAGAATTGCTTATAAAGAGGAGGAAGAAAAAGAACCTATATTTGGGACCTCTCATTACATGTCAGAAATACTCAAGCTTTCTCTGCTTGATACTTTTTACAATCTCAGCAGTTTTGCTGAGACGTTTTGAAGTTTCGAATCTTCTCCACCCAAGAAACTTTAAAAATTCTTCTATAGCACCACATTTCGAAAGCCTCAAGGCTATTTAAATCGATTTTTTTATTTACAGTCCAGGACTCGACACCGTAAAGTAAGACAGAGAACACGTAGCAGCGAAGTAGGCGGATCCTCAATGCCAATTTTAGGTCCCTGTTACATAACATCTTGGACATCTTTCTAAAAGCGGCTCTGGCCTGCTCTCTCCTAGATCATTTTCAAATCATCAAATTTATGCTGAACTTAGTTTATTTAGTTTTCCATATTATTTTTCGTTTCCCTTTTTTTTCTCGCTTGGGTTTCGTTGTGTTTCCATAAGAGGTATTGCATCTTTGCTAATCTCTTCGGTTTTGATGTAATTTTTCTTGCAAAATATGAATAAATTGTAAATTAAGTATTATAAAGGAGATTATATGTACCTATCATTTATTTAATATGTCAAGTAAAAAAATCAATACATAGGATTATATACTGCATAGGAACAAACTTACAAGGTTATAAAAGTACTTATTCAAGCAAAAAGGATATAGCTCGTAGTATTTCATACACCTAAATGAATATTTCTGCCGAAAACCACCCTATATTCTAAATAGAGAAATTTCAATTATAATCACTATCTAAGATCTTGTCTAGAACACTGGAAAGCAAATATGTATATCTACAATTATGTTATGTTATACTCTATCAATATATAGATACCCAAACAACTGCTTTGTTGTTGTGATTGATTTATAATGTACGAAATATACGCACATATCAATATGATTATTCTATCAGAATATTATTCTAATTTTATTGTTCCATATTCCGATGGTATTATTTTATTAGACATAAGCTCATAACGTATAGCCGGCAGTACTGAATGTTGTAAATGAATAAACTCAACAGATTTAACTAAATATATCTGCCAATTATATTAAATAGTGTTTTTACTAAGTCATTACAAAAAACATTATTAATATTTTTTTTAATATTAATTTGGTAGTGATCCTGACAAAGAATAATTCATATAGTGTATAGACCAGGTCGGATCTGTAAAAATATTAGTACATTTGGACGTTGAGAGGTGACTCAAATTTTTTTGCAGAAATTGCTTGAAAATAAATCAACTAATAATATTTGAGTTATCCTCCCTCTCAAAAAGGTCCGGAACATTTTTTAAATAATCAAAATGTCAAAAAATTAAGGAAAAATTCGATTTTTTTCTTCGTTTTTTGATTATAACTTTAAAAGTATTCATTTCCGAGAAAAGTTGTACTGACATAAAAGTTGCATAATTAAATTACCTACAATATAGAATTGGTTAAAAATTTAAAAAATAGTCACCCTTGTTGCAAAATAGCAATAATTGCGAAAAAACCATACAAAAACAAGTATTCGCATTTTACGTTTTTCAACCATTTATGCTACACTTAGGACCTTCATATTTCACCAACAAAAACTTTATGATACGATAAAATATTACTGTAAATTTCATTAAGATCGCTTCAATAAATTTTGCAAAATAAATTTTGCAATCCAGCTTTCGTAAAAAAAATTCATTTTTTGAAAATGTTACAGGACTGAAAGTAAAGCAGATGCAAGTTGAATTTTTTTTTGCGTATAGAAGTCTACTGTACCTTTCATTTGCAATTTTGCAAAATTAAAATCGATTAACACCAGGGTATCAGGAATTTTTTTAAATAAACATTAATTATTGGTGCTACGCGCAGGACAGCGGATAGTTTCCTCTGATTGGGCATTCCAATGACCTTTGATAATGATTGATACATTTTAATTTTTACTAAATTTCGATATAAATAATAAATAAATTTGTTTATTGCAAAATAAAAACACATACTCTATCCTTGGAAATAACACTTTTATTAGCAAAAACTTTCTTTGTTCATATATTTTAACTTAAAAAATAAAAGTTTATTGTTTTTAAACATATGCAATTGTTTAAATAATATTTCACAAACAATAATAAAATTAGTTTGATTTTTGTGGAATTAAAATATTAAAATACAACAAAATATAGAGTAAGAAAATAATATATTAGATAAAGATGGGAAGAAATTTTGGTGGAAATCAACTTGTGTGAATCGAACACCGCTGTCCTGCGCGTAGCACCAAAAATTATTGTTTATTTAAAAAATTTCCTGACGCCGTGGTAATTAAACGATTTTAATTTTGCAAATTGGAAATGAAAGGTACAGTACACTTCTATAAGCAAAAATAATTTCAACTTGCTATCTGCTTTATTTTCAGTCCTGTAACATTTTGAAAAAATGAATTTTTTTTGCGAAAGCTGGATTGCAAAATTTATTTTGCAAAATATATTAAACCGATCTTAATGAAATTTAGAGTATTTTTTTACTGTATCATAAAGTTTTTCTGGGTGAAATATGAAGGTCCTAAGTGTAGCATAAATGGTTGAAAAACGTAAACTGCCAATACTTGTTTTTGTATGATTTTTTCGCAATTATTGCTATTTTGCAACTAGGGTGACTATTTTTTAAATTTTTAGCCAACTCCATGTTGTAGAAAATTTAATTACGCAACTTTTATATTAGTACAACTTCTCTCGAAAATGAATACTTTTAAAGTTATAATCAAAAAACGAAGAAAAAAATCGAATTTTTCCTTAATTTTTTGACATTTTGATTATTTAAACAATGTTCCGGACCTTTTTGAGAGCGAGGATAACTCAAATATTATTATTTGATTTATTTTCAAGCAATTTCTGCAAAAAAATTTGAGTCAACTCTCAACGTCCATCTCAAAACAGATGCGCCCTGGACTAGTATACATTTATCAGTAAAAGAAAATTCTCGATATGTATCGATAATAAAAACTGGACACCTGTTGCCTTATCGCTTAGGGTATTGACCGCGACAATGAAAAAGCAAATAAATCTAATATTGGACTAAGTGATTTGCATAGGAAGATATGCAGACAGGGATGCTGCCAGCCATAATAAATGGAGCTTTGTTAATGCAGCGAAACAATAACTTATTTTGAGAAAATTTCTGACGTTTTCAAAATGAATAAGTGCTATATACAATGTGGCTCAAAATCAGTAACGAAAAATAAAAATTAAATGGAATGATTATATAATGCTCCCAAATAATTAGCACCAAAACAGAGATAGCTTCAAAATCAATCTTACAGATGAGGAAGAGATATGCCTAGTGTTATCAAAAATTCTCATATTTGATAGTTCCGAAGATAAGAGAAAAATATATGCTTGTACTCTACCTACGGGACCGTACCATTTTAGTCTTCTTTCATCTATATACTGCAGGGCATCTTTTTCAACTTTCATTCTCCTCCTTATCTTTTTATTTGATGTCCTGTCTCTTCTGGTGAGGCCACAGCATCTTCTCCAGTATTCCATTTCGGACTCCAGAATGCCCTTTGTTTTGTTTTGTTTATGATCTAAATTTCTGCTGCATACGTCATGATCATCATCATCATCATTGGCTGTAAAACTCATGGTCGGTATTAACCTGTTTCAGAAACAGCGTCCATTCTTTCCTGTCCTTCGCCTTGGCTTTCCAATTTCGTACTCTTAATACTCGTGGGTTGTCTTCTCCTCACTCCATCCGCTCTTTGGTTATAAATGTGTTGACAGCTTTATCTCATTCATTGTTTTTAAGTGGCCTAGCCACCGTAGTCTAATTGTTTTAATATATCTACCCGTACTAGGCTCACTATAAAGGTGGTAAAACTCAAAATTATAGCGTCTACGCCATAATCCGTTTTCCTGCACGTTTTTACAAACATGACTGAGGATTTTACGTTCAAAATAGCATAACCGTTCTTCATCACTTTTTGTTATCGTCCACATTTCTGACACTTAAGTGAGGACGAGCTTGATTTGAATTCAGTATATTAATATGTTAGTTCTTTTTGTGACTATGTTCGATGTTAAAAGTTTCTTGAATCCATAGTACGGTCTATTTGTCAGATATAGGTATACGTCTGGTAATTTCTGCAGCTATTTCATATGTCATGATTAGGGAGCGGATTTATATGCCATCAATTTTGATGAAATATGCACATATATATGCGGTAAAAAATTACGAAATATGCGCAAGATATGCACAAAAATTCAAAAAATGCAGAAACCACAAATTTTCTGTTCTATTCTATTCTAGGGGGTTCTTTTATAGGGGGGGGGGGCAATCTTATTTATTATCTTTCAAATAAAATCATTTTTTTTATATATGCAATTTATTCACAGTTTTTACAAAAACTGCTACCAATAGTTATCTATTTAAAATAAAACAACAATATCACTATAAATTACCTTCGATTATAATTCACTACAATGTGTCTTTCCAAATTATTTACGAGGAAACATAAATATTCTTTGATCAGATAAAATATTTTTATAACTTGAAAAACTCCTTTCAACATCAATAGAAGTAATTGGGGCGTATTTAAAATAACTTGTTAATTTCCATTAGAAAATCGTAAAACTATGGTTAAAGGTGTAAATTCTCTTAACAATAGAGGATTTAAAAGAATTACCAGAATTATAGGTACCTACTATTAAATACAATAAAAGTAAATAAAATTCGGATTTCCGGGTAAACCATCCTTCATCACTACAACCTACAATCATTTTATAACGGCGTACTATAAGCACTACATAAGTACTTTGTGTAAAGATCGGGTATTTTCTAAGAAAAAATGAAAGGCAGTGAATGAGCCGTCTCTCTTCAGGTAAAGTTGACACCATTTATCTATCGCCCGTCGGCAAATTCAAACAAAAATATAACTCCAGACCATCTTTTACCACCTTTAGTCCAGACAAATTAATATATGTATTTAATATATTTTTTACCATCAAAAATGAGATATTTTAATCAAATATTGTATCAAAAGTAATTTGCAGAATAATTTTGAATTACGTTAGTTCTCGAATTAATATACAGGGTGTCCCGAAAAGATTGGTCATAAATTATACCACAGATTCTGGGATAAAAAATAGGTTGATTAAACCTCACTTACCTATATACAATAGAGCACACAAAAAAAGTTACAGCCCTTTGAAGTTACAAAATAAAAATCGATTTTTTGTCATATATCGAAAACTCTTAAAGATTTTTTATTGAAAATGGACATGTGGCATTTTTGTGGCAGCTTCATCTTAAAAAAAAAATGAAAGTGAAATTTGTGCACCCCATAAAAATTTTATGGGGGTTTTGTTCCCTTAAACCCCGCCAAACTTTTGTGTACGTTCCAATTAAATTATTATTGTGGCACATTTAGTTAAACAATGTTTTTTAAACTTTTTTACCTCTTAGTACTTTTTCCATAAGCCAGCGTTTATCGAGATATTTTGAGTATTTGTCGAATCCACCACATATTTGTATATGGTTAAGTACGAATATAGAGACCTGTTAATAAACTAAAAATTTATTTATAATTTACATTTTTAGGCATAATTTGAAAAAGAAGCCACATCTCGATAAAAGGTGACCTATCAAAAAAAGACTAAGAGGCAAAAAAGTTTTAAAAACACTGTGTTTAACTAATGGTACCACAATAATAGTTTCATTGGAACGTACACAAACATTTGGGGGGTTTAAAGGAACAAAACCCCCATAAAATTTTATTGTAAATATATTAAAAAAGAAGCCGCATCTCGATAAAAACTCGCTTATAGAAAAAATACTAAGAGGCAAAAAAGTTTTAAAAACGTTGTGTTTAACTAATGGTACCACAATAATGAATTAATTGGAACGGACACAAAAGTTTGGGGGGGTTTAAGGGAACAAAACCCCATAAAATTTTTACATATAATAGTGGACAAATTTCACTATAATTTTGTTTTAAGATGTTCCCGCCATAACAATGATACATGTCTATTTTCAATAAAAAATCTCTAATAGTTTTCGATATATTGAAAAAAATCGAGTTTTATTTTGTAACTTCAAAGGGCTGTAACTTTTTTTATGAGCACATTTGTACTAAGGTAAGTTAGGTTTAATCGAACTGTTTTTGACCCCAGAATGTGTGGTATAATTTATGACCAATCTTTTCGGGACACCCTGTATTTATGAAGGGCTTAATGTGAAACAATGACAAGCCTCAAAAAGGTAAAAGTGAGATATTTGACTTTGAATGTTAAAAATAATATTAAAAAAATCCAGTAACAACTTTTATTGTTTTAGTTTAGATATTTCGATGCATCATGCCCTATGAGATCATAGTTGACAACAATATTAATAAAATTACTTGAAACTCGAGAAAAAACAGCATTTATTTAAAAAAAATGTGGCATGTTACATTATTCCATTAATAATAAATACCCAAATTTTAGATATATGTAGATTCAGAATTTTCTATTATTGACTGAGTTCGTGGTGGTTTCAACCCTATACGTGTTAAACAGTGTTTATTTCTTTGTCTCCATCAACTTGTTGGAATTTTTGACGGGTGTGTTTGGTTTTGTCCTTTTTATTGACGGACCTTGTTCATTATCCTACAACCAAATGCAATAATATAACAAGCCACGTCATAAGCCACTACATTAATCTTGAATGTTAATAATGTGACAAGTCACATTTAGGAAAAATTACATATCGCTGTATTTTCGTTACTTGAGTCACTTCTAGATTATACATAGTCAGGGTTACGGTCACTGTCATCGAATGTCAAGTCAACTTTACTATTTTTCTTGCTAGAATCATCAGAACTCAATAATTATCCGAATTGCTTCCGCCCATGTTCGCCATTTTGATGTGGCTTGTCATTATGTCGAGTAGATACTAGAGACAAACTAGACCTATGCAATAGTGTGAAGTGTGACCATAGATTTATCGGGCCATCTAATAACGAAGGGCTGAGATAATTTGTTAGTGGCTTGTTATACTATTACTTTAACCAAGAATAACACTAACTTGTTTTGAAATCATGTGTGGCTTGTCATTGTTTCACATTAAGCCCTTCATATACGACAGCCTGTGCGGGGAAATATTTTGTGTTGAATTAAAAAATTTAAATTTTTTTTTGGACTTAGAATGTTTTTAAATAGACACAAAATATGCATGTTTCTTTAAAAATATGCAAAATTTAGTAAAGTTCTCAAATATGCGAAATATGCATGCAATGTGCATTTAGCATAAAATCCGCTCCCTAGTCATGATACTTCGTACTATTGTTTCGTAGATCATTTCTCTTTGTTTTTTCTCTGATGTTTTTATTCCAGATTACACTATGGAGTTGTCTTAGACAAGATCTTGTTTGTCTCAATTTTTTTCCTTTAACCCCCGTTGTCCCCAATATTTTAAATAGATCTAGTGACGTTGGGCATCCCTGTAGTAGTCCTTTTGTTGTTTTAAAGTCGGTAACTATCTTGTTTTTGATTTTTATATATACTTCATTTCTCCTGTATTTTTGATCTTGATTGCCTGTGTTAGGTTAGCTGTTATCCCTATTTTTATCATTGTTTTGTATAGTTCTTTCCTTTGCTCGGTAAGATCCTAAGGTCTACAAACGCCACGTGTGCATCTCCATTCTTAGCCCTCATCTTCTCTATTGTGTGTTGTATTGTAAAAATATGATCTAGACATGATTTCCCTGCTGTGGATCCTGCATGCTCTTCACCAATTTTACTTTTCTCTATTTTGTTCCTGAGGGTCCTGAATACATATCTTAAAATTTTACAAGCTCTAAACAAACTTAAATGGGGAACAAACGAACAGCTTGTTATGTTTACGCTGACATTTGACTCCGAGGTAGACGTAAATAGTTCACGGGTACGTGGACAAAGGACTATGATTGATTATATATTATAACCTAAATATGGTCTATAAAAAATGGTCTATAATAGAACAAAATTAGAAAAATACGAATACCAGTATTTGGAAAGTAACTAGTGGATCTACAACATATTTTTTCGGATATTTTTTAATATTACGCTTTCGGCACGCTTAAGATTGGGGAGTTAGCCCCCAAAACTAATTGAATCTGCATATTTAAAGTGAAGAATCGTTGGGTAAAAGGGGGAAAACAACAAAGCTAAAGTCATAAAACTACCCGTATTAATGGTAATACAACGGCCGTGTACAAAGCGTTTAATTTAGGATATACTGCAATAAAAACCCAATTGAATTTGTGTTAATGCACAGAAATATAACCATCTTCTCCGCAATAACTACTTTAATACTATTAAAAGCATTCTCTCTATGCTAATGTCAGTAATTAACAAACTCCTCGTCAAAAGTTATATTGTTAGTCTGTGTTACGAGATGATGAGAATTTTTCAAATTGGTTATGTCGCTTGGAGGCAACTTTTAATTGCGAACGTAATAAACATTATCTGGATATCTATTAAGTTCTTTTGTGCGGAAATATCTTTCCAGAGACTGTTTAACATACTTTAACAAACATTTCCTTTCATGATGGAAGAAATAATTGTTTTTTTTTTGGTTTAGTTAACAACTTAGTTTTTCTCAGTTAAACGATATCATTTATAATACAGAAATTTTTTGAGTCCTGTTGGATTAGTATTAAAATTTTATTTACGATCTTTTAAGGAATATAACCACAGTTTGAGTGAAAAATAAGTTTATTTTGATGTTTTGATTTCCACCTCAGAAATTGTCGAAAATAATTCCGACGTGGAAATCGAAACGTCAAAATAAATGTTGAAGTACGTATACAGTTTACTTTAAGTACCAGAAAGAAGCGTTTACTACCTGGCTTGGCAATGATAAGTGCGACTTTGCCGAAATATGTATTGTCAAAACAATGGTTTTCTTAAAACCGATTTAAATATGTCAATGAAAGATTATCGAAGTTACCGCAAACTCTAAATGGAAATGGGCAGGACATTTGACAAGAGAAAGCGAAGAGAAGTGGGCAAAGAAAAGAGCCACAAAGAGCTTATAAACGGGGCATAGGAAGGCCACAAAAAAAAATGGATCAACGACATTAAAGAAAAGACAGGAAGAAACTGGCACCAGATAGCTCAAAACAGGCGAATATGGAAAACACAAGAGGAGGCCTACGTCCAGGTTTGAACCAGAAGAGGTTTATAAAGAAGATATTTCAGTATATACATAATATGTATCAAACCTATATGTATGTACACGCGTCGGAAAAGTATAGGGATATTTTTAAAAAGAGATGTAATTTCCCGTTTAATTGTTTTAAATAAATAACAATTGATTTGTATAGTGATTGTAGTATTTAATACTTATATAAAAAATTTGTTCGAATGTCAAAAATAATGAGACTGCCTGGTAGAAATGTCAAAAATATCGAGAAGTGCAATCAAAAAAAATTAGGACATCACAAAATATGGTCGTAATAAAAAAAATAATACAAAGTATGTCTACTCTGATTTATTACAGCTCTAAATCTGTCGTTAGTATAAAAAATGAGATTCTCGATATCCTGTTGAAGTACGTTTGCCCATTCTTTATCAGACGTTCTCGGAAACGAAACGGCGTGTACCCACATGTGGAGTTACTCTTCGTTGAAGTATGTCCCACACATGCTCGATGGGAGTCAGGTCGGCGAATTGTGCTGGCCAAGGCAACACATCAGTACCTTCGTTAGTAAGCCAGTCTGTAACTAGGCTGCGACATGTGGACGATCATGATCATTTATGAGGTGGAAGTTTTGACCAACCTCATCAGCAAACGGACAAACGATAGGTTGTAGAATGGTGTCAAGTCATTGCGGAGCTCTATGGAAACGGTTTGAAAAAACGAGGAACATTCTTCCTCCCATTATTATTCCACTCCATACCATTATTTTACCAGCTCTGTATGCGTAAACGTCCTCGACATGTTTTAAGCGATCTACATTTCCAGATCGTCTTCAAACTCTTATTCGACGAGAATCTGAATGAAATTCAAATCTAAGATTCGTCGGAAAATAAAACTCTAACCCGATCATTTGATTCCCAGTTTTATTATTGTTGACACTAGTCTAATCTTGCCTCTAGAGATAGGATGACATCTCAATTGGGGATTATATACGCTGCTTGGCATTGCCATATTCTAACAAGATTGAACGTCTGTGGTGATTATGATGATGCAGATGTAAAGAAAATCTTCGACTCTTTTAGTTTTTTTAGCTCTGATTAATAAAAAATTCCCGTTTCTGAATTTTTAATCTAGTATTTCTAGCACAAACACATGATGGCATGTCCAATTATATTACCGTGCTGAATTTACCATCTGTTTCCAACACACAGTATCGGAAAAAAGTAAATCAACACTTTGACAAATTTTTCAAATCCCGACACGCGATACATTATTTCTCATGTAAATACATTGTGTTTTACAACATCAAAGTAGACTACTGTCACCCACGATAAGAGCGTTTTCGACGATCAAATCATATGACGTCATTTTGACAAAGTTTCGAATGGAAATTAACAAAGAGTCAAAAGTAAAGCAACCTTTTAATTATTTTCCCCTAAAAAAGAATCCTACATTCTTTTCAGTTTATATGTGGATAACAGTTTTTGTGCTAAATTAACTATTCCAAAGAGCAATTTAATTCTGAAAGACTTAAGACAGAGACTTGTGGATGAAAGGATGAAAGGGTGGAAGGAAACTCAAACTTGAATTATAATTTTAGGACAATTTGAAGTACCCATTTACAGTTTGTCAAATGTACTATATGCCTAAATATATAATATATACTAAGGATTTCCAAAGTTTTCATTATATTCCTTTGTATTGGGATTCACAGCATCCATTATTAAGCATCCAATTAAGAGCAAGACACATTCTTTTAAAATTTAAATGTCCTTGGTAAACAAACACACGTTTGTTTATTATACACATTACGTGACCCAGATTACTCCACACAAGTGTACCAGTTGTCAATCCTGATGTGTCAGCGATTCAATATTACATATTCCTAATTCATGGCCAAACCCGACTCCGCATAAATAATATCAACACTTTCTCGTTTCTAGGGCTTTTCGTTGTTTTCCTCGTAATACGAGAGATGTCGCTAGATTGCGTCTCAAAAGGTGGGATCATTGTATCGCGATGGTTTCCCTTAAATAGGCAGATTGTTTATATCCCTTTCAGAGTTGTGACTGCATAGCTTCACTGAGGAGGCATGAGGATGCTGAAATAGCTATATGGAGATGGTGGTCCAACTCTGAATCGAATATAGACAAAAGCTGCCTTTATCTTATACTTTCTCTTTTATTTATATACACAGAAAACATCGGCAGGCATTCTAATTTCATTGCGTGATCAATCATCATTGATAATTGAGATACAGCAGAGGGTGAACGTACATTAGCACACCAACTCTTTACAGTCGTACTCCGAGTTGAATAAATGAATATACTGTGAATAGTGTTTACTTCATCAACCCCTATCGTAGGGGGTAACTACCCCCAACCACTCTGAGATGATCCAGATGTTGTAGAACTAATATATGGCGATCTAAAACCAGGCGAGAACATATAGAACGAGAAATGGAAAGAAAAACGTCTATGGATGAGGTTTCTTGCACGTCGACCACCCTAGATCAGTGTGGTATATAGAAAAAGGATGGAGACATCAGGCCCGAGACGGAGCTGAGTATGGTATGGAAAATGGAATATGGTATGGAGATGGAACATGGTATGGAAAAGGGACGTGCATCGAGGACTTTTGGTGATACGAACACAGACGTTTAAAAGTGGTAAGTCCATATTGTTTATTCTTGTGGTATTTCCATAATATAGTAGTAATTCGTATAATATAAATAATAATGATAACATAACATTAATTTAAGATATACATAATCTAATTTTTACCTATTTTTATCGACGTAACCTATTTTTAATTACCTTTATTGCAATTATCGGGAATTTTTTTTTACAAATATTATGGCTGTATATAGGACGTATGGATACATTTTATGTTTTTTTCATGAAATTTATATATTTACTATTTTATCCAAATATTTTTTACCGATTTCTATCAAACTGATTTTATGATGATTCATAATGATTGATATAATGATTGCAATAGAAATCACTATTCACTATATAATCACTGTATAACATTTACTATTTTTGATATATTATTTATGTTACAATTTTATTATACCTCGTAAGACTATCGAATTTATGTTTTCGTTACGAAGTACAGGAATAAAGGATAGGAAAAATTATGAATAAATGAGTAGCAACAAAGTTACTTGGGAAGACTTCCTCAAAATATTTGAGGAGATTACGCAAGAAGTAATAAGACAAAGCAGAAGGGCCTTGAAGAAGAAAGTATCTAAATCTAGGGATATGCAAGAAGAGGTAACGACACAATTAATTAAATCATATAACAAATTCACACACTTGACAAAGAAAAATTTTGAAGCATTAACAGACAAACAAAGAGAGACGTGCAACAAATATTTTGGAAGAATCAGAGACAAAGTTATACGCTCATTTCAAGCTGTAAACTTAAGAACAGTAGTTCCAAGTTCAATAAATCAGCCAATCGACAAGAAAATAGAAGAAAAACAAGAGATAGAAGAGGAAAAAATTGACGAAGAAATAGAAGAGGGAAAAGCGACATAAAACAAGATATAAAAATATTAAACATGGCTCTGACGATCAACGAATTTTTGAATATCGCAAGCAAAGTATTGCCCAACGAGTTCGATGGAAGCGCAGACATACTATAACCATTTTTAGACGCATTAGAACTACTTAGGAAAATAGCAGAAGGACATGAAGAAACAGCTGTAACATTAATAAAGACAAGGTTGACCAATAAGGCTAGAAACCTAATAACCACGGAAGAAACGATTCCACGTATAGCCGAGGCACTGAAGAAAGAACTAAGAGGCGATAATCCGAAGACTGTAATAGCCAAGTTAGCCAAGAAAAGGCAAGGGCATCGAGATGCAGCAGTGTACGCATCTGAAGTAGAAGAATTAGCAGATCAGTTAAAAGTCGCATACATAGCCGAAGGAATGCCATTGGAATTAGCGAAAAAATATACGACGGAAACAGTGGTAGCAACGATGAAACGAAACGTTAATGCAGATAAAGCTAAGCTAATACTGGAGGCAGGTAACTTCACAACACCACAGGAAGTAGTATCTAAATTTTTATCGATTGATACGACAGAAGAGAACACACAGGGAAGAGTCTTAAATTATAGGACAAATTATGAAAATAGAAGAGGACAGCAGCAATACCGAAGAGGATACCATAACAAACACGATAGAGGGAGAAGAAATAACTTCGGACAATGTATTCGAACAGAGGATATAGACAATTTAACCACCAAACATACAGAGGAAACCAGAGAGGAGGACGTAACAGGAACGTAAGGCTACTAGAGTTAGACGACAGCCAAGAGGAACAAGAAAAACCGCAGTTGGGGTTTTGAATGAACAAGACAAAGGAAGTATAGAGTCAGAAGTGGTATATAATATTTACAACTTCGACTTAAACCTAACTAATTTTGTATGAATGAAAACAGGAATCCTAGAACACACGAATACCTTTATCATAGACACAGGAGCTGATATTTCAATACTGAAATGTTCACAAGATTTCATGAAGGAACATGTGAAACCAAACACAAAGGCGAAAATAAAAGAAGTAACTAAAGGAGAATTGCAAACAATGGGAGAAGTTGAGACCACACTAGAAGTAAAAGGAACGCAATTTGAGCATATCTTTCAATTATTTGAACCCAGATTTCCCATTCCAACCGACGGAATCATTGGGAGAGACTTTATTTCAAACTTTCAATGCATACTAGACTACGCTAACCTTAAAATGCACATTAAAGAGGACAACGATTGTTACATTAGTACGAACATTTTGGATAATATAGATAATGACACGATAATAATACCGCCTAGATGTGAAATTTACAGAATAGTAAAAAATTTTCAAACACTGAAGAACGACAGGATAGTGGAACAACAGGAAATACAACCCGGAATATTCATAGCGAGAGCAATTATTTCAAGTAATAATCCGTACATCAAAATTTTGAACACAACCTACGAAACAGTAAATGTAGAGGCAAACACAATCAGGACGTTAGATATTAAATTATTAAACATAATATAGACTGATCAACGACAGCAAGGATAGGAAAAAATAATTACGGGAATCACTGAAGTTAGACATTCCAGAATACATACGCGATATTTTAGTATCTTTATGCGAAGAATATTCAGATATATTCGACCTAAGGCATGACATGCTAACATGTAACAACTTCTACGAACAGAAACTGAGAGTTAAAGACCAAACTCCGATATATATTAAAAACTGTAGGACACCTCATGCACAAACAGAGGAATTAAACCGACAAGTACAAAAACTAAGAGACCAAGGAACCATAGAACCGTCTACATCAGAATACAACAGCCCAGTAGTGCTGGTACCGAAAAAAGCTATAGATGGAAATAAAGCATGGAGGTTATGCATAGATTTTAGACAACTGAAGAAGAAAATAGTCACAGATAAATTTCCATTACCAAGAATAGACTCGATATTAGATCAACTAGGAAGAGCAAAATGGTTTTCAGTTATAGACTTAATGTCAGGTTTTCACCAAATACCATTAGAAAAATCATCGAGAAAATACACATCGTTTAGCACGGAAAATGGAGCATTTCAATTTACCAGATTACCTTTTGGATTAAACGTAAGCCCGAATAGCTTTTTAAGGATGATGTCAATAGCGTTTTCAGGATTAACACCAGACAAAGCATTTCTTTACATGGACGATATAGTAGTAATAGGAATATCTAAAGAACATCACCTAGACAACCTGAAAAAGATATTCGAGACATGTCGAAAATTCAATTTGAAACTTAACCCAGGGAAATGTCAATTTTTTAGAAGAGAAGTCACATATTTAGGACATGCTCTTTCTCAAGAAGGAGTATCACCAGACAAAGCGAAATATGCAACGACTGAACAATACCCGACACCTAAGACAGCAGAAGAAACAAAAAGATTCGTAGCATTTTGTAACTATTATCGACGTTTTATTCAAAATTTTGCTGAAATATGCAGACCACTAAACACATTATCGAGAAAAGGAGTAGAATTTTTTTGGTCAGGGGAATGTGAAAAAGCATTCAATAAGCTTAAATCATCTCTGATGAAGCCACCGATCTTAAAATATCCAGATTTCAATAAACAATTTATCCTAACGACAGACGCATCCAACGAGAGTTGTTCAGCAATTTTAATTCAAGATTATAACGGAATAGACCTACCGATAGCATACGCATCAAGAAGTTTTAATAAAGGAGAATGCAATAAACCTATAATCATTAAGGAATTACTAGCTGGGGAATTAATCATTTCAAATGTTATCTGTATGGAGCACCAACATTTTTAGTAAAAACATATCATAAACCACTAACATATTTATTTGCAATGAAAGAACCAACTTCGAAACTCACGAGGATCAGATTAGATCTAGAGGAATACGATTTCGAAGTAGAGTATATAACAGGGAAAAATAACTACGCAAACAGCCTTTCAAGAATAACATTGCATCAACTAAAGAACCTATACATAGACAATACCCATATACTAGCTATAACACAAGCTCAAGCAAGAGAAAAGGAGAAAGAATCAAGGCAAACGAAAGCAGAAAGTGAACTCGCAGTACAGCCAGAAGCCACCAAACAGACAGTAAGAAAGGTACTAGATAATTTAGAGGCGCATAGACTACCAATTTTGTCCTTTGGAGTAGAACTAATCACCCCAAGACTAAGCATTAGGGCCAAAAACAAAATAAAATGCAGCAAGAGCATAGCCACAGGATTCGATCATTTCGATTTAAACCAAACGTTGGCACAGCTTGATAAGCTGGCGGTAGAGAATGCAGTACGTAAAGTAAAGATATACGTAAATGATATTATTTTTAAATTGTGCACAATGGATGTATTTATTAAACAAGGAAACAAAATATTGAAAAATGTAGAGATATACATATGTGACGTACCAGAAAAAATAGAAGACGACAAAGAAAAACGCAGATTAATAGAGGAATATCATAATCACCCGATATTTGGAGGACACGTAGGAAATAATAGACTAATAAAGAAGCTAAAAGGGTCAATTCAAGCCAAGTGGTCCAAAGGTGGTTGCTTGACTATTTTTAATATTTTTTATTTTTCTACCTTTTAAACTTCAGTCTATAGAGAGTACAAAATTGCATTAATTTTATTTATAAAAAATTTAGTTTGCCGATGACGGCCATTTTTTTTTAAAGCGTGTCGATCATTTTCACGGAAAACATGGCTTCGCTCTTTAGCCAATATTTTTACTGAGGTTTGTCCTAGAACAATAAATCAAAAACCAAACATTTTAGAAAAGTATGCTCTAAAAAAATTGCCTGCAGCATTATTTAATTTAAAACTACCCTTAAGGCCTTAAATGAACCTTAAATTTTGAAAAGATAAACTGATAAAATTCCATTTTCAGCATTTTTTTAACAGCATAAGGCAAGCCGATAATGGTTTGTAATTTTTTTCTGGAAAAGATATACGCACATTCTTTAAATAAAAAAAGTTTGAGCTTTGAGACTTGAGTAAATTTTTTCAAAAAAAATCTCAAAAATGTAATTTTTTGGAAAATCTCAAAGTTTGATCCCTTATATCCCTGATGGGCACGAATGAAACAAATTGAAATTTGGCTGAATGTTAGCCCCTAGCAAGTAGAATAAGAATTAAAAATTTGGAGTTGCACACTTACGTCATATAGGAGTTACAGGCCTGAAAAGATGGTCAAAAATTAAAAAGGTCAAAATTTTAGCGTTTGCGGGCAGGGTAATTAAAATTCAAATAAACTGTCTAATGAAATAAAAATTAATGTATTTTCACCAGATTTCACAATGAATACAAATTTATACAGGGTGGTCCAAATAAAAGAGTTCACCTTGATATTTGGCAGTTATTATATTTTAAGGGAATGCCGAAACAGGTCGATTTTTGTTTTTAAATTACAATTTTTTTATATATATTTCATACGTCTCCATGACGTGTCATCGAAAGTGACGTCATCCATCTGGGCGTGATGACGTAATCGATGATTTTTTAAATGGGAATAGGGGTCTTGTGGCAACTAAAAATACATTGTACTGCTGTCAGAAAATAGAAAAAATGTTTATTTCACAAATAAACATTTCTTTTCGCTTAAATTAAATCACAAACAGCCTCCAACCTACCTCTTGACAATTTGAACATTTAATTTAAGCGAAAAGCAATGTTTATTTGCCAAATAATTTTTTTTTTCTATTTTATGACAGCCATAAAATGTATTTTAAGTTAAATAAATTACGTACATTCTTCTTTTTGTGTTAATTAATTTATTTCAAAAATTATTTTTTGGCCACCCTGTATAAATAATTATATTATTAAGATAAAGGCAGTTTTTGTTATTATTTTGTTTTAATTACATTATTGTTTATACTACTGAATAGAGAATTGAATACTCTTTCAAATGAGATAACATGCTATAATAATAATAACTATTCCCATCAAAAAATCATCGATTACGTCATTACGCCCAGATGGATGACGTCACTGACAATGACACGTCATGGAGACGTATGAAATATATATATAAAAATTATAATTTAAAAATAAAAATCGACGTGTTTCGGCATTCCCTTAAAATATAATAACTGCCAAATATCAAGGTGAACTCTTTTCTTTGGCCCACCCTGTATAAATTTGGTTTTTGTTAAATCTGGTGAAAATAGATTAATTTTGATCCATTAGACAGTTTATTTGAATCTGCAAACGCTCAAATTTTGACAATTTTGATTTTTGACCATTTTTTCAAGGGGTGTTACTCCTATATGAGGTAATTCTGCTACTCCAAATTTTTACTTCTTATTCTACTTCCTAGGGGCTAACATTCAGCGAAATTTAAATTTTTTTCATCCGTGCCCATCAGAGATATAAGGGGTCAAACTTTGAGATTTCTCAAAAAATTACATTTTTGAGATTTTTTTTTGAAAAAATTTACTCAAATCTCAAAGCTCAAACTTTTTTTACTTTAAGTATATACGTATGTCTTTTGCAGAAAAAAATTACAAACCATTATCGGCTTGCCTTATGCAAGCGTTATGCGTTAAAAAATGCTGAAAATGGAATTTTATCAGTTTACCTTTTCAAATTTTGAGCTTCATTTAAGGCCTTAAGGGTAGCTTGAAATTAAATAATGTTATAGACCGTTTTTTAGAGCATCCTATTCTAAAAAGTTTGGTTTTTGATTTATTGTTCTAGGACAAACCTCAGTGAAAATATTGGCTAAAGAGCGAAGCTACGTTTTCCGTAAAAATGATCGATACGCTTTAACAAAAATGGCCGTCATCGGCAAACTGAAATTTTAAAAAATAAAGTAAACGGAATTCTGTAGTCTCTATAGACTGAAGTTTAAAAGGTAGAAAAATAAAAAATATTAAAAATAGTCAAGCAACCAACTTAATTTATATTGGACCACTTGGCATCGATTGACCCAAAAGAAAGATTCAGATGGAAAATTTGGAAAAAGACGTAAGAAAATACGTTAAACAATGTCACAAATGTCAAATTAACAAACCGAAAAGGACACAAGTCGAGGAATTCGTGATATCGGACACTTCTTCGAAACCACAGGACGCAGAGTACATAGACACGATAGGTCAATTCACTAGAAGAAATGAAAGCAATGAAGACAAAAAAGAGCGGCAAGAAGAGAATAAGCCCAAAACAACACCACAACACTTTAAAATAGGAGACCTAGTCCTGGTAAAAAGGGAAGAGAAAGGTAAGTGTAATAGTCTTTATGTAGGCCCCTTTACAATAACAGAGGTAAATAACGTTAATTGTAAGATCAGAATGGAAAACAATAAAATCAAGGAAATACATAAGAATAGATTATATGCTTACAATCCGAGAACACACTGAGTGACCAGTGAAACGGGAACAATGTTGATAACGAACATTTTTTTGTTTGTATTTAATTATTAGTTATAGGAAATAAACATTTTATTTGTATTGATTAAAACGCAGTAATCAGTTGGTGGTGCTATCTGAAAATTTACTTCCTTCTCCGAAGTCAGAAAATTTTGCCAGGAGGGGAAAGATGTATTGGGATTCACAGCATCCATTATTAAGCATCCAATTAAGAGCAAGACACATTCTTTTAAAATTTAAATGTTTTTGGTAAACAAATACACGTTTGTTTATTATACACATTACGTGACCCAGATTACTCCACACAAGTGTACCAGTTGTCAATCCTGATATGTCAGCGATTCAATATTACATGTTCCTAATTCATGGCCAAAGCCGACTCAGCATAAATAATATCAACACTTTCTCTTTTATTTATATACACAGAAAACATCGGCAGGCATTCTAATTTCATTGCGTGATCAATCATCATTGATAATTGAGATACACCAGAGGGTGAATGTACATTAGCACACCAACTCTTTACAGTCGTACTCCGAGTTGAATAAATGAATATACTGTGAGTAGTGTTTATTTCATCAACCCCTATCGTAGGGCGTAACTACCCCCAACCACTTTGAGATGGTCCAGATGTTGTAGAACTAATATACCTTTCCCAATCGTTGTCTATAGTTCTTTCTGTTTTGTCAATCTCCTTCCTGCAGATTTCTGTTATTCTGTTTATCCAACGTCTTTTGTCTGCTCTTCAAAAATATCCATACCATGTTAATATCTTCTTTCTATTCTATGTAGTCCATTATATTTTAGTTCATTTCTATTCTTTTTTAATCTCTATGTTATTTATTCTCTTCTTGTTACTCTGCATCTTCTCCTTAGAAATTCCATATCTGTTGCTCTATTTTGTTTTTAGTTTTCTTATTTATTATCCAATTTTCACACCTATTAGTCAGAATACTTCTTGTTATGGTGTAATATATTCTTGTTTTTGTTTTTATACCGATGTTCTCATCCCACAGTACCTGGTTCAATTCAATCATATGCAGTCTCTTGTTTGTTTTAGTCTATTTTTTATATCCTCTTCAGTTGGTCCTTTGTTTGATATTATGAAACCTAAACACTTGTACTTATATGTTTCTCTGATTTGTTTACTTTCGTCTATTTCCAGCTGATCTGTTCTATTATTTCTACATTCTCCGTTGTTTGATGTTTAGATTTCTTTAGGCTTATTTCTATTCCACTCTTTGTGTATTCTTGTTTCAGTCTTCTCATCATGAAACTGAGGTCATCTTCGTCTTATGCGTTCGCTATTTGGTCCTCAGCAAAACTTTGGGTATATGAGTATTTTTTGCTTACTGGTGTAGCCATTTCCCGTTCTTTCTTTTACATGGCTTCAGGTTTTTTTCAGGAATATTTTAAACACGGTAGGGGATGTGGAAGCAGTTCTGTAGCAGCCCATTTATCGTCTTAAATGGACTGTGTATTATCCTTTTGTCCATTTTGTTAGCTACTTTGTTATTATTGTAGAATGCTTTTACTGCTCTTATTAATATTCGTGTAACTTCAATGTCTTGCATTGATTCCCATAGCTTAGTTGTAGGTATTGATGTAGATATTGATGATATATTTTTGGCCATTTTTTTTTATATTAGTTGTTCGACAAAGTAAATGTGATTTAACATGCTTTTTCCCCTATGAAACCCGCCTGGTGTGCTCTGGTTTTTTCCTTTATATCTATTTCTATTTTTTTCTTTATGGTGTTTCCATAGAGTCTGCCCATGGACGCTAATTCCTCGATAGTTTTCTCAGTTTTTCCTATTTCCTTTCTTATATATAAGAAAAATATAATTACAAAGGTGTTTATTTAACACTTTTTTAAGTACAGTGGAACCCCGAAAAGTCGGCCCCCGATAACCCAGAAGTCCGGCTAACTCGGATAGATTTTCATCAGATAAACATTTTGATTTTCAATATTTTGTATTTTTCAATTTAATTGTGGCTTATTTCCCATCAAAATAGTTAATTATCAGACAAACCTTTCAACAGTAAAAATGTATGTAATATAATATTTGAGAGATAATGTGTATGTGTGTAATTTGAACTGTACGATATTAAAAATGACTCATAGCACACGCCGCAGAAATAACAGCCACCTGTCTGTTGTACCTATTCCTTTTTATTTCAAACTGTCTTAGCATTGATTAGGAAAGGAAAGACTATTTAAAAAATTCTTTTATAAACAATGGTCTTTAGTTTTCACTGTTCTTAAATAACATTACATCGTTGTGACTGTATTGCGTGCCTTGTATTGTTCGCTTCCGTTTGCTTACGTTTGTGTTTGGTGTTTTTTTAGTAATTTTAATGAGTAGGTACTGTGCATATTTATAAATATATTTCATGTTATTTCAATTCTAACGGATTTTATCTGTAAGTATACCTTATTTTATTAATTTTTACCATATTCTCAGGCTATCTCGGATTTTCGATAACCCGGATCGGCCGCGGTCCCGATTAATCCGAGTTATCGAGGTTCCACTGTATTTTAGTTTTTACCTCCTGTATTTTCATAATTGATTTGTGTTATAAAAAACACCGTTGTAATTATATTTTTCTTTACAGCTAAATTAACGTCAACGTAAATGATTGATTATGCCAAGGCTTGTCAGTTTCTTAAAATCATACCGTTAGAAAGAACTCCCAGTGAGCTTAATTTCCTGTTCGAATAAGAATCATGTTATTAATAAAAACATCCCGACACCTGGGATATTATTATCCAAGTAAATATCTGTTTACTTGTAAGAGAAATTTAAAGCTAAAACTACATAATAGAGACATTTAAATTGCCTTATTATTTATTTGTTTTCGATATATTAGGGATTCCTGATATGGAGAGTAAAATTACTATTTTAGTTTATTCTTATAAAAACTCAGCTTCTCGATCTTCTGCAACATGGAATAATTGTCCTGCATTTGATATCTGAGACCATTCATGAATGATTTTTAACCAAGAAACTTCTTTTCTTCCCAAACTTCTGTAGCCCTCTATTTTATCTTTAGGAATCAGTTGTATTTTGTATTTATTTCCACTCACTACATGTACCAGAATTATTTATTTGTTTTCGATATATTAGGGATTCCTGATATGGAGAGTAAAATTACTATTTTAGTTTATTCTTATAAAAACTCAGCTTCTCGATCTTCTGCAACATGGAATAATTGTCCTGAATTTGATATCTGAGACCATTCATGAATGATTTTTAACCAAGAAACTTCTTTTCTTCCCAAACTTCTGTAGCCCTCTATTTTATCTTTAGGAATCAGTTGTATTTTGTATTTATTTCCACTCACTACATGTACCAGACAAGACAATTGGCAGTCTTTAGCAGTTCTATATTTTCGTTGACCCTCCATAGTATTTTCCCATTATTTTCTGGTGAAGATCCGAAGTGACCATATCGATGAAAATTTTGCAACTGAAGACAATTCTGTTAGTACGAGATTTGATTAACCCGAAGTGAATGCTTCAGTACAAGATTTAAGACTTTCAAAAAAAGTTTTAGAGGTCGTAGCATCAAGACTGATTAAGAGAAATTCGTTTGAAAATAAAGCTAAGATATCTTATTTTCGAAAATCAAGAGAAATGTCGTTTCTAAAATACATTCGAAGTGATGGTGAATTTTTGTATTGCCAAAATGTACGTGGTTTGTTGGAAGGGTTGGGAATTTAAGCATATAGTGCTGAATATACGTTTTCAACTGCTGAAAAGGCTTGCCCCGTTTGGGGCAGACCTGGCCACACCAAACAAGTTGATACTATGCTAAATGGGACATGCAGGATAGTAACGGGGTGCATGAAACCAACAACACTC
The DNA here is from genome assembly GCF_917563875.1 of Diabrotica virgifera virgifera. NCBI lineage: Eukaryota > Metazoa > Arthropoda > Insecta > Coleoptera > Chrysomelidae > Diabrotica > Diabrotica virgifera. Next base: position 62,584,784 of record NC_065452.1, on the reverse strand, counting down.
TCAAATTTATATAAAACAAAGGGTTTTGCAGAACACTCAACACCTAGAGGCGTTGCAGAGCATATAGAATAAACTAAACAGACCGCGGATAAGCGGCATGCCCTATACAAAGCTCGAACACCACGAAAGCGACCAAAATCTAGGACAACGTTTCCTTGGAACAGTGAAGTATGAACCGCCTGAGTATTTTCCTTTTCCCCAGGTTCAATCAACCCGCCAATTTCTAGGCTTTCAAATGTAGAAAACTGTGAATACGATAAGAACGGGAGTCGTCGCTGCAGTAAAATCAAACATGTTAAAATGGAGGAAAATGGACCAAAATGATATGAAAAGTGACTGCGAAGAAAAACAAAATATGGAACATACTTTTACATGTAGAAACTGTCCTCACTGGTGTACCCTCGAAGATTTGTAGCTCATCAACAAAAATGGAACCGACATAGCCCGATACTGAGCCGAAATTCTATTCTGAGCCCGAAGAGAATTAGTGATGTTGCAATATTACACGCACCGATGGATTATTTTTGTGTTGACATTAAAATGACCTGCTTCCTTCTTGGACAGCAAGAGCTTGCTGCAGGAATAAAATTAAACTAAATTTAAAGCAATGAAAAACGATATTGTACAAACAGTTTCAGGTAAAACAGTATTTCATATACTTACTTGAAAAAAATCTTTTCCTACTTATAATATCGGCTCACAAGTTACCACGGGAATATAATTCGATTTTTAAAGATAAATATAGAGCACCTTATAAATAATTTCATGTATCCTGTTCTTAAGTATTTAATGTAATTAAAACTTATAAAAGTCATGCAAAAGCGTATATTCATTATAAGTTTGAGAAAAACATAATTGGAGATGAATATCATGTTTCAATATTGAGCCCAATATTATCCAACTAATAAATTTGATACAGAAAATTAATACCAAAAATTTTTTGGCGTAAAGAAGATTTTTGATACTGAGATTTTAATCCGCAAATTTTGTATAAGTAACGTTTATTTCTATCTAGAAAACTAGTTAAATATTAATATTAATATTTAATAATTATTATTCAACACGCAACTCATCATATAATATTTTAGCTATCACTGATGGTGGTATACAGTATACTGAAATACGCTCACCGGCAAAATTACCGGCTACCTTAAGAATGGGCCATTTTGGATGTCTCGAATTTTCTAAACGTGTTGCCCGTTAAGTGATTTTTTAATAATTTATAGCCTTATTCTTTGACAATATTGGTGCAATAATATTGTTGCTAAATATGTAAATTTCCATTGTATATGGGGTGTACCAATCAAACTGTACTTTTTTTTCAAAGTTCGCATCACTCTGTGGAATATTGTAGCATCTATAAAATACTGAAATTAAAACCCAACTACAGCCTCATGTTTTCTCAATATTTTGCTTTTTGATTCTTTCGCTTATGTTGGACCATAAAAAAGTTATATACTTTAACAACTAGCCTTGTTTTTCATCAATACCATCAACCTTGTTTTTAAATAAGTATGACACACTTTAAGGGGTAATTTTGCATGAAAAAATAATGACAGTATGGTAGACCATATGCGCGCCAATGGTGAATATTAAATTCTCAATTGTATGTTAAAAAATTTGCAATAACTCTCTGTTAAAACCCACCAAATTTCATTTTCATATCTCAACCGGTTTTAAAGCAATAAATAAATAGTCAGTTTGTAAGAAAATTTTCAACACCCCCTTATACGTGGTAAAAGGCATAATGGGCCCACCTTTAGATTTTTGTTAGTTTCCTTGAAATGACGTGATTCGTACTCCCGGGCACGTATTTTTGTTTTATAACAGAGTAATTCATCATTCATCGGATACAAACGGCCGGCCTAGGTGTCAAGTGGAGTTATATTATTTTGATTAGTGTAATGTTTCCTCTATTCAGTTAGATGGATAAGGGATAAGCTTCATTGTGAGGCTAACAACTATGGAATACAAATGTAAAACGCAGGCAGCCCTTCGGCTCTCCTTCACTTAGCCACTCCTTATTTGGGATCTTTTCTATTTCTGGCCGACGCGACGGTCTGCCTAAATTTGCTTATTCCTTGTATACCCTTTTTCACCAGAAAGGCTCCCGAAACAGGTAAATTTCTTTTCACAAAATAAATTATGGCATCGTAGTCGTAGAGAGTTTAGAGAAATGTTTTCGTTCCCTGCTGCCAGTAAAACAGTTATTGCTTTTCTTAATTGATATAACGAAAAACGTTCATTATTACCTTTATCATACACATTACGATTAAGATTAGCAAAATCTCTTCCTAGAGTAACAGTGCTAATAAATATACATTGATAAAAACAGAATATTCAAAAACAGAAGGGAATATAAGCACACAGGAAGTTCAAAAAACACGCAAAAAAGAACAGAAAAGCTGCATATAACAATGTAATACTAAACAAACTACTTAAATATTGTAAAGCAGCAATATTGAACAACTCACAGCATAATAAATTAACAAAATTATAAAACACAATAAAATACCGGAACAATGGACTACTATATAATTGATTCTACTACCCAAAAAAAGGATAGAAAACAACTAGACAACTACACAAGTATAAACTTCCTAAATAATACCCTGAAACTTACAATCAAACTTTTGCAAGAACCAATAACCTTTTGATTTATTGCTAAACTCCTCTTGGATGCTTCCTTGTACAACTTCGCAAATTCTTCTTTTAAACTATTTTTATCTTCTGCTAATCAATACTTTGTCGCCAGTGTTACGGCGTCGATGTTACAAATTGTATCTTTTATTTCGGTAGTTCTTATTGTTTCTTCTTTAGCGTGACATTAAATAGTAATGTTGATAGTGAGTATTGTCGTACTCCCTGTCGTCCTCCGGTTGCTATTTCAATATTTTTGCAGATGCCGTCATCTGTTAATATCGCTGCCGTCGATCCTTCCATATCATGTTCGTAAGCTTTATGAGTCAAAATGTCATCAATGGCGCTTCAACTTTTCGTGAGTCTTTGCCGCGTTTACTATTGCCTTCCATGTTTGTTGGTCCTGTGCCAATAATTCCCATTGTCGCACTCCCATTTTCTCTAGATCTGCTTTGACTGCACCTTTCCACCTTTTTCTAGGCCGCTCTACAGACCTTCTCCCAACTGGTCTTTCCCAGAACACATTGTTCATAAGCTTTATGAGTGTCATTGGAATAACTAGGTTTTTCATATCTTCTATGAGGTCAGGTATTATTAGGCTGTTAAATACTGACTTGCTTAAAATCTATGAAAAGGAGTATACATCCACAACTCGGTATTATGTTCGTAACACTTTTCAATCGACCCTGTGATTATTATGTGTATTGTGTCAATTCATCTCTCTTTTTATACATCATTTCTGAAACGTCTGCGTGAGTAATTCTTTCTTCTCCTATACTCATCCAAGTCTACTTCTCTACCTCTCTTCAGCCATTTTTTTCTTGCTTAATTTTTTTCCTGGTTGCTGTTTCGCAGTCTTCGTCGTACCATTCTTTTTTTCTTTCTATTTCTTTATATCCCATTACTTTTTTTTGCTGCTGTCGAAAAGTGACCTTTAATTTATTTCCACGTTTTTTCTATATTATTAGGATTTCAGACTTTGAACTTTCCTTACAACTTTTAGAATAATCTTTCTGAATAGGGGAATGGGGGGCATGACGGGGTCTCGAGGTAAGACGGGGTACCGCACACAAACAAGAAACTACACGTTGGTGAATAGCATGCAGTAACTCAATAGGAAGAGTCATTCGACTAACGGTCCCTGCAAGAGAAACCGTGAATGAGAGTGCACGCGTTTTTTGTTTACAGACGGAAAACTGTTTTAGCGATCCGTTGATCTAATTTTGTGCAAGGACAACCATCGTTATTTTGAGGTAATTATGATCACCTCATTAATGTCTTTTTTATCGTTGTTGACTAGTATTCTTATTTTGATAATGGCATATTGTTTGTGTGAATACGTTAAACATTTAATTAGTGAATTTTTTTTTTGTTCAAAGTTACCTTTTGAGGCAAGATGGGGTATTGGGTGCAGGGTATGATGGGACATTGGTGGTAAGTCTGGGTTAATTTAAATTTCTTAATAAATAACATTGGATTATTATTTTAGATAATACCATGGTACGTACTTAAAAGCAAAAAACAAAAAGAGAAGAGTGGTCGAGAGATGCTATGAAAACAGCCATAGATAAAGTGACATCGTCAGAACCCTGGGTAGGCTGCCAGATCTGTGGATGTTGAGCTCACAATGCTTGTGCTAGGGTGGACAATGAAGATCTGGAGCAAATACACATTTTTGTTTGATTTGTGAGAATTAATTAGCATCACCATCATGCCCCAATTCCATTACCCCATAATAATAATAATAATAATAATAATAATAAGCCTGTGGGAGTTTTTTGTCAGTTCTTCTATCAGGCGCGGCCCCCTGCGAATGGGGGATGCTTTCTGGGTATTCGTAGCGCCAATACCCAGAGAGTAGCAGGAATACTTGCCGTGGAACAAAAACTGACACCTGGCAGTAGGTATAAAATGCACACCCATGAGAATGGAGATTAATAATTTATGTTTAGGATCGCTGCCTGGGGATCGTCAGGGCACGTCTGGAGCCGGCGCTGGACGTGACAGCATGCGGGACGTCGGTGGCAGGGTGTTGAGGAGGCGGGCCCCTGTCATACAATCAGCTACAGCCCAACCACAACCACAACCACAAGCGAGCCAAACAACAACAAGAGCTCCACCCGCCGAAGGTGCTGCGCTGGATCATCAGCCGGCGCTCACTCAAGCGGGACGACCGAGGCAGCGCATGAAATGGACTGTGTCCATTAATGAAAACATTTTGCGCTTCTACTATAAGGTGACAAACCTCGGTCAAGAAACAATCGGCTACCGACAACAGCTGTATGCCGAATTTTGCAGGACATACCCAGATATTCAAGTATCGGAGCAACGAGTATCAGACCAATACCGGGTAATTATAAGAAACAACCTTATCCCAGAGGCTAGACGCAATACCATCAGAAGCGAAGTCGAACGGGAGATTCAGAACGATGTTGTAATTGAAGATCAAGTCCCTGTTGAAGTTCATGAGCAGATTCCTGAGCTTGCCATACAAGAAACTCAACCTGACAATACAGAGCAGGAAAACAACGAGTTACGTGATAACCTAGTAAGCGAAATGGCACGTGCGGTACAGGAGTTTAATGGAACAAACCCACTCAGCAGACCACCGCTACCACGAATAAACTCTTGTAAGAAACTAGGTGCGCTGTTACAAATTGTGAACACTGAAGTCCTACCCAATTATGTCGCAGAAGCCCACACATTAGAATATTTGCACATGCTAATCTACTCTGCAGCAACAGCAATTGCTAATGTAATGGGCGTTAAGATCAGAACACGACGGGGTACTAATAACGAAAGAACTGGTAACAGAATTGCACCTTGGGAAAAAAGACTGCTCGGAAAGATTGCATTACTACGTAAGGATATTGGTATAGTCACAGAATACATACGAGGTGTAACTAGTAGAAAAGTCATCAGGAGAGCTGAAGAAATAATGCTGAGTACCGCAAGACACTCAAGATATGATCCAGAAAACAACACAGCCCATCAGTGTCTGGATACATTAAAACAAAAACTCTCCGTTTATTCAGGGCGACTAAGGAGGTACAAAGTTAGTAACAACCGCAAAAGCGACAATGCTCTTTTTGAGAGTTCTGAGAAGACGTTCTATCGAAAACTCAATTCCACTGTAGAACGTGTCGATAAGACTTACCCAAGCCAAGAAGAAATTCATGAGTTTTGGGGAAATCAACTTTCCACGCCAGCTGCTCTTAACAGCAATGCTGGATGGATAGAAGATACGACACAGAACTGCCAACACTACATTACCACCTTTTACGAACCCTTCACTACTGCAGAAGTCTCAAATACCATCAAAGAGCTTCATAATTGGAAATCTCCTGGACCAGACGGAGTTCAAAACTTTTGGCTCAAGAAGTTTTGGAGTGTTCATGAATGCTTATCAACACTAATTAATCATGTAATTTCTAATCCGCAGGATATACCATCATTCCTAACTCAGGGAACCACTTACTTAATTCCGAAGGATCAAAATAACACTCAAGATCCAGCCAAATACCGCCCAATTACTTGTCTTCCAACTTTGTATAAATTGGTCACATCCTGTGTAGCCCGGCGTATCTACCAACATTGTGCTCTGAACAATATCATAGAGCCTCAACAGAAAGGATGCGCTAAGGGTTCCATGGGTTGCAAAGAACAACTCATCATCGACTCAGTGATTTCTAACCAGGCATATTCCAAAAAGAGGAATCTTTTTACTGCCTTCATTGATTACAAGAAGGCCTTTGATTCAGTGCCGCATGAATGGCTTATAGATATATTGAGAATATATAAAGTCGATGATAATATAGTGACCTTTTTAGAGGATATAATGACGAAGTGGAAGACTAGAATTCACCTTCAAATACCTGGTGAAAATAACATCGAAACTGAAAATATCGCAATCAGCCGGGGCCTGTTTCAAGGAGATTCGTTGAGTCCACTGTGGTTCTGTCTAGCTATGAACCCACTATCTCAACTATTGAACTCCACAGACGCAGGTTTTAGCATCAAAAATAACAACAATGTGGTGGCGAAGCTTAATCATTTATTGTATATGGATGATTTGAAATTGATGGCTTCCACTCGAAACCAACTCGATGAGATGCTAAAAACTGTAGAAACTTTTTCTAATGATATTAGCATGCACTTCGGACTAGACAAGTGCCGTATTTTAAACATAGTCAAAGGAAAAGTACAGCCCGGAGGATTCGATATGCAAAATGGCCAGAACATCGAGGCCATGGGTGAAAACGATATATATAAATATCTTGGAGTAAAGCAAGCGCGGAGAATTGACCATAAACAAATGAAAACAGAGATAACTACTGAGTTTATACGAAGGGTAAAACAGCTGCTTCGCTCACACCTTAATAGTAGAAATTTGTTTAAGGCACTAAACTTAGCTATTCATTTGGCATTGTTAAGTGGACAAAAACGGACATAGAAAATCTTCAGCGAAAAGTAAGAACGTACCTCACAAAGGCACAAAAACACCATCCAAAAAGTGCAGTAGAAAGAACGACATTACCGCGGAATTTAGGAGGAAGAGGACTTATGGATATAGGTGAGCAATTAGACAAACAAATTGCTAATTTAAGATCTTATTTTCAGATGCAGGCTGAAACATCTACTCTACATCGCGCTATCTGCGCAGTAGATGACACAACACCGATAAAACTGAGGGAAGCAGAAATGCGCATAAACCACCTTACTAAGGACGAAAAAGTGCGCGCCTGGATGGGTAAACCTCTGCACGGGCGACATCCCAATGAGGTCAGCCAAGATTATGTCGACAATATAGCGTCGAACTACTGGTTGACATCAGGAAAGATGTTCCCTGAAACGGAGGGTTCATTACTGGCCATTCAGGATCAGGTTATACCAACCAGAAATTACCTGAAATATATCATCAAAGACCCTCATGTTCAAAACGACAGATGCCGATATGGATGTCAAGCCCAAGAAACCATCCAACATCTTACAGGGGGCTGCCAGGCATTTGCTGCAACTGAGTACAAGGAACGGCATGACGCAGTGGGAAAAATCCTTCATCAGGAGATAACTATCAAGCTGGGACTTCTTCAAACCGACCACCTTCCATATTATCAATACGTCCCTGAGAGTATGCTTGAGGATGGCAACTACAAGCTATACTGGGACCGCACTGTTCTCACAGACCAAACAGTGGCGCATAATAGACCAGATCTCGTATTAGTTAATAAATTAACGAGACAAACAACCCTCATTGATGTGGCGATTCCTAACAACAATAATCTACGTACTAAATTTACTGAAAAGATCGCCAAGTACAGAGATCTGGAAATGCAAATACGGAGACAATGGAGAATGCAAAGTACCCAGACGATACCGATTATTATGTCTACTACTGGAGTCATTCCGAAGACCCTCCTCGAAAGCATAAAAAAGCTGGGTCTTAATGAACATCTTTATAAGACCATGCAGAAAGCAGTACTACTCGCAACGGCCAGATGTGTACGAAAATTTTTGGGAGATACACCTGCATACCAAGTCACCTAGGGCTCGATAACACGGAAAGAGTCCCACCAGAGCTCAATCCTTTTGATACCGTAGGTATCTGGGATGAGTAAATTTTCCCCTTAGAGGGAGTGTGAGCCGTATGGCTAAATCTGGATAATAATAATAAATGTCTTTATTAGTATTCCAAAAATTTTACAACAAAACAAAAATATTAATTGGTCTGTAGGGCGAGGTTCAGCTTGTACATCATTGAAGGACAGCAATGTACAGCTGCTCTTCCACCTAACCCCCATTTCCTAATAGAAGGGCGAAAGACTATATTTTGTATATAAATATACTTACATATACTGATACTACTAGATAGTATGCAAGTTAGGTACTCTAAAAATCGTAGGCTTGGCATTACTGCTCAGATAACAAATATTTAAACATTTTTTCCTTAAAACTATGTCCGGATAATGTACGAATATCATAATCAAAATTATTCAAATGACTCGCAATTGAAAAAGAAAATGAGCGTTTGAAAAAATGCGTTACGTGACGTGGTAAAGAGAGAGTGTTCCTATGTCTTAGATTAAGGTTATGGACATCAGTTCTATAAGTTATTCTATTGTATAGGTAAGGAGGTACCCCTTCCCGAAGAATCTTATGGTAGAAACATAAAGCATGAAGTTTTCTGCGGTCTTTCATGTTTAACCACTTATTTAAAGTAAAAGTATGGCTAATACTTTGATACTTTCTAATTCCAAAAATTAATCGCAAACAGGAGTTTTGTAATTTCTGTATTCTCCTAGAATCAGTCTCGGTAAGGCATGAGTTATAAAGCACATCGCAATAATTTAATTTTGATAAAATTAAAGATTCACACAACAAGGATTTGGTAGCACTGTTTAATATATTACGACTTTGGTATAGAAGCTTAAGTACCCCGTATGCTCTTTGTAAACAAAGACTAACATGGTGTGTAAATCTTAAGTCTTCATCCAACCAAACCCCCAGGGTTTTTACCTTTTTGCTAAAAATTAAGTTACCATTTTCTAAAAGCAGTTTATTTGAGTAAGTTTCTAAAAATATTTTTCGATGAGAGGATCTACCAAAAACAATAGCCTGAGTTTTGGACGCATTCAGTTTTAGGCAATGATTTTGAGAAAAAATCTGCATATTTAATAAATCATAATTTATTGCATGAACTGCTTGTTCACACTCGTCTAAATTAAATGACATATAAAGTTGTGTATCATCAGCATAGTAGTGTTGAGTGCAAGACAAAAAAGCAGAAGGAAAATTTGATGTATACACAGAGAATAAAATGGGACCTAGTATCGATCCTTGAGGAACACCATTGTTAAGTTCTAAAAAAGAAGAAATTTCATGATGAAGTTTTACAGCTTGATATCTATTTGATAGATAAGATTTCATTAACTCGACTGCTCCTTCATCTAACCCAGAGAACTGTAGAATATAGGATAATAAATCATGGTTAATTGTATCAAAGGCTTTCGAGTAATCCAAAAGAATTAGAATTGATATTTTATTTTGATCATAAGCTTTGAAGATGTCATCAGTAATGTTTACTAAAGCAGACAGACAACTATGCCCAGACCTGAAACCGGACTGTATAGAAGGAATAATTTTATTCTTATTTAAGTGAGTACTTAACTGATTTTCAATTACCTTTTCTAGAATTTTGGATAATGTTGGCAGAACACTTACAGGTCTAAGATCATTTAAACTATTAGGAATTTTAGTTTTAGGTAATGGAATAACATGCGCACGTTTCCAGTTATTAGGAAAAACAGAATGTTTTAAACAAAAGTTGATAATATGCGTGATATACGGAAGAAGATAGGGAATACACAACTGTAATGTTAATTTGTTAATACCATCATGTCCAACAGCTTTACTCTTTATCTTATTTATTATATATAAAATATCAGTTTCAGAGACTGGTTTAAAATTAAGCAATTTGTTAAAATAAGTTTTACCATTGTTTTGATAAAACATTTTTGTATCTAAGTCCTCTTTCATTTTTGGTATAACTTCAATAAAGTGTTTATTAATGTCATTTATATTCCATTTGCTACTTACATCAAAACTTTTCTCATGCTTATCGTCATTTATCAAATATTTTAAATTGCTCCACATATCTTTGGCAGATCTAACATGAATATTTTAAAAAAATGATTTTTTTTCTTTTATGGTGACTGCTGATACTAAATTACGTAATTTTTTGTAGTTATTCCAATGTGCAATATTTTTAGAAATTTTGTAACTTAAAAATGCTTTGTCCCTATCCAGCATTAAAGCTCTAATCGTATCAGTCAGCCATGGAGCATATTTCTTTGTAATCCTGTAAGTCCTAATTGGGACATGAATATCAAGCAATGTAACAATATTTTCAGACAAAAAAGTTACTTTACTATCTACATCTGTGAGGTCATAAATATTTCTCCATGGTATGGACTCCAGATCAGATTTAAATTGATTATAATTTAAGTTTTTAAAGTTACGACCAGTAATAAATTTTGTTTTATTGGTTTTAACCTCACATCCATAGTATGGGGCAAGATGGTTTTTCATAATGTTATTATTAATGGCTAATTGTTGAAAAATGTGATAGGTTGATTTTCCAAAGATTGTACCAAATCATAGTTAGATTAATGACGTAACGTGCCATCAATTAGTAATAGTAATAAACGTAGTAATTATGTTGTATTTTTGTTATTTTCCTTAGCTACCCCATCATACCCCCCTGCCCCTAATAGTCCAGTTTTCTTGCATTTCAATTTTTTCTTTTTGTCTATTTATAATTACATGGTCTGTTTTATTACGTTTGTTAAGTAGGTATGTCTTGAGGTCATTTATATAGACCTATTGTTTCCTGTGTATTAATGTACAATATAGAATTTAAATATGGATTTAAATTACATTAGAGATTCATTTTAACATTAATTTTTTTAACTATAAGCTGTGTAAAACTTTAATACATGCACTGACATAAAAAATGTTTGCAGCAACTCCTTAAATTTCAAAGAAAACATGATAAATATAAGAAGATATAAAAAATAACATAAACACATCATAATCATCACCCCGGCGGCGGCAGCGGCAACGGCAGCGGTATCCAGGTCCCAGGTCGCGTTCCCCTTTACAAAAATATTTCAAAACCCAATTTATATAACGAGAGGAATTGGTAAGAGCAGCCGCAATCACCGCTATTCGTCAGTTTCTTCATTAATTATTCATTTTATCAATTTTATTACATCGCCGAATAGAGCAAAAGTCGTATAAAAAGCTTCAGAGGGAAATTAAGGCAAACACCAACAGTTTCACAACATCAAATGATATATTGGAATATGGATTACATGGAGATCGATTATTTGATAAACATTTCAATTATACTACCATATCAAAATGGTCTAACCATTTGAGAATATTTATGAAAATTATGAATTTATTCAAAAATGAATAACCATTTTCAATTTCGTTGCAAAACGAAAATACAGCCGAACCATATTCTAGTCAGTCCAATCAGAGAGTGCTACAAGCACCTCTACCGGTTTCGAAACTTATTAGTCTCTCATCAGGAGGCACATATGCTGCTCTCCCTGATCCAACCAAAACAAACCCCAGCGTGCAGTTACGGATTGCAACGAACGAAATGGCATAGATGCCCAAGCGGCAACTGCTAGCAAAAATACTAACTTTTCACTCTAATGGCATATAAAACAACATAATGCTATTCCACATCCCACCAGAATGAAAACAATGGGAACCTTCTCTGGTTACACCTCCGAGGCTTCTACAATTTGCAAGCCATACGGATGCTGAGACTAAGGAAGATGAGGAATTCTACAATTTGCAATTCACGTCCCATCTGCTCAGCGCGGTAAAGTTCCAACGAGAATGGTTCCCTTCATACTCCACACGGAGTAAATGTAAATCAAAAATGAATAACCATTTTCAATTTCGTTGCAAAACGAAAATACAGCCGAACCATATTCTAGTCCAATCAGAGAGTGCTACAAGCACCTCTACCGGTTTCGAAACTTATTAGTCTCTCAGATGGGACGTGAATTGGAAATTGTAGAATTCCTTCATTTTCCTTAGTCTCAGCATCCGTATGGCTTGCAAATTGTAGAAGCCTCGGAGGTGTAACCAGAGAAGGTACCCATTGTTTTCATTCTGGTGGGATGTGGAATAGCATTATGTTGTTTTATATGCCATTTGAGTGAAAACTTAGTATTTTTGCTAGCAGTTGCCGCTAGGGTATCTATGCCATTTCGTTCGTTGCAATCCGGGACTGCACGCTGGGGTTTGTTTTGGTTGGATCAGGGAGAGCAGCATATGTGCCTCCTGATGAGAGACTAATAAGTTTCAAAACCGGTAGAGGTGTTTGTAGCACTCTCTGATTGGACTAGAATATGGTTCGGCTGTATTTTCGTTTTGCAACGAAATTGAAAATGGTTATTCATTTTTGATTTACATTTACTCTGTGTGGAGTATGAAGGGAACCATTCTCGTTGGAACTTTACCGCGCTGAGCAGATGGGACGTGAATTGCAAATTGTAGAATTCCCTCATCTTCCTTAGTCTCAGCATCCGTATGGCTTGCAAATTGTAGAAGCCTCGGAGGTGTAACCAGAGAAGGTTCCCATTGTTTTCATTCTGGTGGGATGTGGAATAGCATTATATTGTTTTATATGCCATTAAAGTGAAAACTTAGTATTTATGAATTTATTATTCTCTATCATCTGTTGACATTATTTTGTAACACTTCAATAGTTATTACATGTCGGTGTATAATGTTGTTCGACTTCCAATCGCCACTTCGTCCGGTTGTTCCATAGGTCCTCTTCTATGGCCCTTTCTCTCAGCTCTTTATTTATTCCTTCGCTACAACTTTTTCTCGCTCTACCTCGTTTTGTTTTTCCTTCTGGTTGCCATTTTAGTAGTTCCTTTGCTATTCGTTGTTCATACAGTCTTTATATAATATATATAACAATCACAGATGAATTATGAAAAAAACAACTTATCTGGTTCGGACATAATATGTCCGAACTTATTATCCAGTCTTTATATATATATATATATATATATATATATATATATATATATATATATATATATATATATATATATATATATATATATATATATAGTTGTTTTTTTCATAATTCATCTGTGATTGTTCGTTTGATTCCCATTATTATTTCTAATGCGTTTGTTGGTAATTCTTTCTCTTTCAGATCTTTATTTTGCTCTTCTCCAAAAATCCATTTCCTTTGCTTTCAGTGTTGCAAGTGTTCTTTCTTTCAATCGCGATACTTCAGAGCTGTATTGAGTGATAGTTTTCGTTTTCACTATAGTCTCATATATTCAAACGTTCAGTGCAACGCTATCACAGGCTTTCCGTAGGTCGGAATAACATATTAGTTTCTTGATCCCGTGCCATATTTTTTCTATTATCTGGATTAAGGAGAAAATGTTGTCAATACTGGATCGACCCATACGAAATCCTGCTTGTTCTTCTTCAGAATCTAAATATTAGTTCTCGATTCGATTATTCAAAACCTTTCCATATTATATTCTACTCAAGATCCAGTTACTCCAGTTACTCGCAGCTATTTCTCGGTAATTTTTCCAATTGTGTTTTTTTCATTTTATGTAGGTATAATACTGAGATACAATGTTTTCTCAGGTTTTTATAAATATTTGAAATATTTGCCGAAGATGTTCGTATAATTTGTTTGTTCCGTACTTTAACAGTACTTCGAGTTTAAAACAAATATTCTTGTTCAAAATGATCTCAGCTACATTTCTTGTTTGAAACATTTTTTTTATGGCGTACAGATTCTTGGGAAATAGATGTTTTACATTTTTCCCCCTACGAGTAGGGATTTTAGGGGGAAGCACGGGGAAAAGTGGCGATTTTTTTTACTTCTTTTTGGGGTCCCAAAATTGACATCCATAGCAAAATTCAGCTTGTTCGTCTCGTTTTTAAAGATAAAACGACTGAACTATTATAAGTACTCGTAAGAAAAAAATTACATTTAGCTTTATTAATACAAAAACTCATTCAAATAAAAATATAATGGCTGGTATATTATAAAAATAAGCTACACTTAGAGGCGGACCCATTTTACACCGTTGACGTAAGTAAAAATGTCTTGCCTGAATAAGGGTTAAATTACAATAAAGTGAAACTGACAAGTAAGGCACCTATTAGTTTTACCACATAATACTTCCCATTAAGATAATTCAAGTCCCTTGGCACCAAACTGACCATTTTTATTAACGAGTGATGAATTATGTAGCGGTGGTAGACTAAAACGCGCACCACTTCAAGAGAAATGAACGTTTCAAGAACAAGCGGTGAAAATCAATAGAAAAATGTCAGCACAAAATTCATTCGGCTTCATTTACGCTCAACGTAGCTAGTCATTTGTCTATAATTTTCACTCGCTTTTTATGTCAAAAACTATTTGTTATACATATTATACGGCCTTTAACATTTTCTTCTTCTTCTTTTCTTGCATCAATTTAATTATTCAGACGTCAGTTTAAGCGTTTTTGTTCCTTCCTATTTATTTTCAATGCTTTGAAATGGTTTTTATTTTCACCATTAAAATATGCCTAGAATTCAATACAAAACCCATCAAAAATAATACAGACTTACCTAATACTTGTTAGGTAACTTTCTATATACAGAAAGTAGCTAACAAAACGGGCAATAGAATATACAATCTATTTAAGATGACAAGGGAACTACTACAGGCTGGGTCGCCGCTAAAGTGTTGGTGGCCCGTGTGCAGCTTAATATTTGCCGCCCCCTTTCCAACACTTTAGTCATTTCAACATAGGTACATACTAGTATTTAAAGAAATGTGCAGGAGACCGTAACGCGTATATGAATAATAATTGCTCTGATCTCGACGTTACTTTTAGACCTGAACACCGCGTACCAAAAAAAGTTATTATTATTATGTCAATAATAATATACAGAAATGCAATCTTGCACTAATACCTACGTGTGTAAGTTTTGTTTACAAGACTACTTACAGGGGCGTCATTTGATAGGGTCAGGGACCCTGAAAATGACTGAAATTTACAAAAAATAGATCAATTTTGTATTATGTTTGCATATATAATGTATTATATATATATAAATATATATATATATATATATATATATATATATATATATATATATATATATATATATATAATGCTTGCCCCCCTATCAAAATTTCAAATGACGCTCCTGACTACTTACAACATTCGGGATGCTTAATTATTTACTAATATATTTAAATATATAGGCCTGCATCCCGCGTACCAAAAAAAGTTGATTAATAGCAAGCTAAAAATTTGTTATTAGCTTAACAGTGTCTAGTCGAATAAATTTTGATGTATGAGAACACTGGAACAGGGGAAGTTTTAATTGTGGAACAGGTTAAAAATTTGGAATGTCAGACTACGAAAACGTTCCATGTATTTTTTCGGACATAACTTCCAATTGATTTGTTACCATTTCATTAAACTCTCATGCAAAAATCAGACTGGTGATTACCACCAACTGGGCAGTTTAATGAGTGAAACACGAAGAACATGTCAAGTGACAAGAATCATGTTGGTTAGTAATAGCAGTCTGATTTTTGCATGAGAGTTTAATGAAAGGGTAACAAATCAATTGGATGTTCTGTCCGACAAAATACATGGGACGTTTTCGTAATCTGACGTTCCAAATTTTTAAACTGTTCCACAATTAAAACTTTCCCTGTTCCAGTGTTCCCGTACATCAAAGTTTGCCCGACTAGACACCGTTAAGCTATGTATTAACAAATTTTCGCAGCTTGTTATTAGGTAATCAACTTTTTTTTTGGTACGCGGGATCCAGGCCTATTTGAAATACAGTAGTGTTCAAAAGAAACTGTCACACTACTAATATATGTATTACAAACAACCTCGTTTATCAAAAGCGTATCTAAAATCATCAAATTCTCAACTTAGACTGAACTATAACCCATCTGTAACCATACACAAGCATAAAGGAACAATATTATAACAGATCAACCATCGAGTAATAAAAAAGGTTTTTTAAACCACCGAGTAATAAAAAAGACTTTTTTATTACTCAATGAGAGCAACTTAACAAGCACTTATCTAAATTTTTGGAAAGTGTCCTATTGTCGTGTCGTACTCTCTTAACAAATCATAAATGTTCAGAATTTGAAAAAATCGCATATGGACCACGTAGATCAAAATAGCTTAAAGTCCGACAGCCGCCAGCCACTTTGAATTAAAAAGCATTCCCGGAACTACTTTATGACTACAGCTGCAAAAGGGCAGTTCATATAAATAACATTTTTTGGAATTTTTGTTTAGATTGTTTGGAATATTAGAGTTTATAGAAATATCTGAATCATTACTATTTAAATTTTTAAATTTATTTTCGTTTAAAAAAATAATATCATCACTCATCAGTGGCCTGCTTATGGCCGCCCCTATAATCGGCCGCCCGTGTGCAATGAACACTTTGCACACATAATAGCGGCGGCCCTGACTACAGGGCTGCTCCCCATCCCCTACCATATTCAAAATATTCCTGAAAATAACTCAGAAACCACGGAAAAGAAAGTACGAAGGAATGGGAATACCAGTAAGAAACGATACCTATATACCCTGTTTTGCAGATGACCAAATAATGATCGAAGAAGACGAAGATGATCTCAGTTTTATGATGAGAAAACTGGAACGGGACTACACAAAGAATATTTCTAAACGTCGAAAAGAAACCTAAAGAAGACTGAATAGCTAACAACGGAGAATATATATGTAAATAAAAGAGCTGGAAATAGACGAAAGTAAACAAATAAAAGGAACATCATACAAGTACATGTATTTAGGTTTGATAATATCAAACAAACGAACAACAGAAAATACCATCTGGTACTGTGAGATAACTACATCAGCGTAAGAATAAAATGAATAATATACAATACCATGACAAGAAGTATCCTCACTTATGGGTGTGAAAATTTTACCAAATAAGAAAACCAAAAACAAAACGAAAGCAACTGTGATGTAATTCCTAAGAAGAAGCTGCAGAGTAACAAGAAGAGATAGAATAAATAATATAAAAAATTAGAAAAGAATGGGAATGAACTCAGATATAATAAACTACACCGAAGGGAAAAGATCAACCTGGTACGGAGAGAACGGAATGCCAGAAGAGCAGAGCAAAATCGTTGGATAAATAAAATCACAGAGTGGAACCCGATAAGAAGAAGGAAGAGAGGCGGACCCCGAATATCTTTCAGAGAAAGAGTGGATAAAGCAACGGAAAGAATAAATCTGCAGGAAAGGGTCTGGCAAAACAGAAAGAACTGGAGAGAACTTTTGAGTGAAGGAATGCAGATAATCAAATCCCAAGTAAAATACTAAATGCATAAGAAGAAAAAAGGAAAGTGGGGGAGTTCTGTAGCAGTGGCGGCTCGTGGCTTTAGGGACAGGGTCGGCAAGGTTTTGTCTCCTCAGATAGGTATGCCATCTAATTAGAAGGCTTCAATTTCATAGAAGATTTTTAGTTTTTGTTTTTTTTTTTATTTTTTTTATTTTTTTTTGTTTTTTGTTGTAAACCTGTTTATAAATTAACTCTAGTCTATGTTGTTTCGAAGTAGCAAAATGGGTTATAACGTCATTGTAAAATGTATTATTGTTTTGGAGAGGTTTTAAAAGTTTTTTTCTATTGACATCTGAGACAAGTTTGACATTCTCTTTTGTTTCATGGTGTTTCGACAATACGTTTTGTCTTTTTTGAGAAAAGAGAAATCCCGTTCATTTGAGGCAGAATTTGCCCACATTTGAGCACAATAACTTATTAAATTCGGGAACAGTTTGTTGTACCTAATGAATTGCAGTATATAAAATTAAACATATTTGGTAACTTATCCCACCTTCCGAAAATATTTAGATCAGCAAATAAAACTGTTATCCATTCTCTTATTTTATTTGAATAAAGAATGATGGATAATTTTTTATGATATTTTAATAGGTATTTTGAAAATTCCCTGTAAATAATAATTGAGTTATCCTTCCGCTCAAAAAGGTCCGGAACATTGTTTAAATAATCAAAATGTCAAAAAATTAAGAAAAACTTAGATTTTTTTCTTCGTTTTTTGATTTTAACTTTCAAAGTATTCACTTCTGAGAAAAGTTACACTAACATAAAAGTTGGGTAACTAAATTTCCTACAATATAGGATTGGTTAAAAATTTTAAAAAATGTCATCCTTGTTGCAATACAGCAATAATTGCGAAAAAAACATAAAAAATAAGTATTCGCATTTTACGTTTTTCGCTAACACTTACGATCTTCATATTTTAACCAGAAAACCTTTATGATATAATAAAACAATACTGTAAATTTCATTAAGATCGATTCAAAACATTTTGCAAAATAAATTTTGCAATCTAGCTTTTGCAAAAAAAATTAATTTTTTTGTTGACAAAACAAAATGTTGCAGTACTGACAATAAAGCAGATAGCAAGTTTAATTTTTTACATATAGAAGAAAGGTATAGTATTCTTCTATACGTAAAAATAAATTCAACTTGCTGTCTGCTTTATTTTCAGTTCTGCAACATTTTGAAAAAATTAATTTTTTTGCGAAAGCTGGATTGCAAAATTTATCTTGCAAAATCTATTACACCGATCTTAATGAAATTCACAGTATTTTTTTATTATATGATATAGTTTTTCTGGGTAAAATTATGAAGGTCTTAAGTGTAGCATAAACGGTTGAAAAACGTAAAATGCGAATAATTGTTTTCTATGATTTTTTCGCATTTATTGCTATTTTGCAACAAGGGTGACAATTTTAAAAATTTAAGCTAATCCTTTATCGTAGAAAATTTAATTACGCAACTTTTATGTCAGTGCAATTTTTCTCGAAAATGAATACTTTTAAAGTTTTAAACAAAAAATGAAGAAAAAAAAACGAATTTTTCCTTTATTTTTTGACATTTTGATTATTTAAACAATGTTCCGGACCTTTTTGAGTGGGAGGATAACTCAAATATTATTATATGAGTTATTTTCAAGCAATTTCTGCAAACAAATATAAGTCACCTCTCAACGTCCAAATTAAATCTCAACTTTAAAGTACGTGTTTTGTTGCCGTTTGCAGATCACCGCTGTGCTCGGCAGATTGTTTTTCTGCCGTACTTGTCATTCAAATAAATACGGGGAATGTATAATTGGTTGCCTATCGGCTAATATTCCATAGCGTCTTATTACAAGCAAATGGTCAACTGGGTACGGCTAGCCGAAGCGGGCCATGAATTCACACAATCGCAGTCGGGTGTATGGCTGGCTAGGATCCTTAATTTGAAAAGTCTCTTACGCACAGCGCACAGGGATCACTTAACGTATCAGATCGTTCGAATTCTTTTAAAAACAATGAATAAAATTTAGTCTGTATTATCTCACAGATATTTTTTTATTTCACAGAAACGAATATCACCAACCCTGATTAACTTATATATTTAAAAAAATCTATAATATGTCCATAAATGTGTGGGTCGGCACTGCCGACCCTGCCGACCCTGACCAGCCGCCACTGCTCTGTAGAACCTGGAGAAGATTGGCACGTGACCGGCAAAGTTGGAGGTACATTTGGAGAAGGTCAATAATTCTTCATTTGGGTTGTAGCGCCATTAAAGAAAGAGAGAGGGGAAGTTATGTGGATCTGTATGTCCAAACCTAACATATTAATTATTTTCTTAAACATTGCAATTTTATTTAACTTTTTAGATAATAGATTACTTTTTTAATGATCCCTCCAAACGTTTATGCAAATTATTTTAGCAACACTTAAATTCAATACCAAAATTTTTTTGTATTAAAAAACGTTAAAACCAATTTTTCTCTTTCATCTGTTTTTTATTCCATTCAGTTTTAGTCGCTGTAACAAAAACAATTTAATATACCATGTATAAAATTGCAATATTCTCATTAAATAAATGGTTGTTATCTAAAATTTCAACTCTACATATCAATGAAATTATATTTTATCCTCAAAATCTTTTTATGCTATAGAAGGAAATGTACCTAGTTCACATTTCTTTGCGGTTGCAATTATTTTGCGTCATTGTGATACTTTTTTTTTTTTTTATTTGTGACTTTAGCACTTAGCTATTTAGCCAGATACAACTTGATAATAATTAATACTAATACAAAAAAACTATTAAACCTAATACAAATTATTAAAAAGAAAATCATATTATTCTAATTTACTTAATACTAAATAAAAAAGTGTCTATCTATACCTACTATTGCAAACAGATCAAAATAGCCAAAAGAAAAAAAAAACCTCTTAAAAATTACTAAAAGACATTACTATAAATAGGGAAAAGGAGGAAAAATAAACAATTGGGTAAAAAAAAAGGTTAACGAGATTGGCTAAAATTGATTACAGACATACATTTGTACTATGTATAAATTTGATTAGACAATCATATACTCTTTTGTCATTAGTAGCCAATAGGTTATTTATTTGGTACGGAGGAAATATTTGCAGCGTTTGCAAGCTGCTTAAAAGAGTTCCTGTATGCTGAATATATTTGGAACAGTTAAAAAATATATGATTAAGATCTCCTTGTTCTTGACATGTTTCACATAAGTCTGAATTGTAAATTTTGATTTTAGCAAGATGAGTAGGATAACAAGCATGACCAAATCTCAATCTTATTAAGGTTGTTATATATTTACGGATGTTACTAAATTTCTTAAACCATCTCGAATTTGGAATTTGTGGTTGGATATAAATATATTGTGTTGTTGAGTGGTTACAAAAAGTTTGCCAATAAGTTTTCCAACGATCTATTTGATTTCTTTTAGAGATACAAAAAGTGTCAGGAATACAAATTCTCTCCTCTGGTACAATTTCAGCTGAAGAGGTTATTGCAGCTTTAGCTAAAGAATCAACATGCTCATTATATTTTATACCAACATGAGCTTTTACCCAAATAAAATTAGTAGTTTTATTTTTGTTTTTAAGCTTGACAAGCATGTTCTTAATTTGGTAAATGAAAGGATTAGAATTATAATTGGGTAATTTTGAATTTTTGAGAGATAATAAAACTGACAATGAATCGGATATTATTAACACTGAATTATTGTTTAAACTATCGAAATATATCAAGAATTCAAGAATTGCAATTGCTTCTGCACTAAAAATTGAGCAATTAGAAGGTAATTTGAGCATTTTTTCTGTTGACTTAGATGGAATGTAGAAAGCACATCCGGTCCCTTCCGATGTTTTGGATGCATCTGTATAGATTACAGTTGCTTTGGGCCATTTGTCTATACAGGAATTCAAGATGCATAAATCTAATAATGAATTATTATAATATGTAGGTATATGTATATCTGGTTCATAAAAAAATGCGAAATAATCGTTAGTATCAAGGTTGTTGATATTGTTGATATACTTATTGTTGCACATGGTTCTAAAGGCTGTACACAGGGTTGGTGTATTTTTATGAATCCAGTAACTGTTTGTTAGATCATCTGTGTTTAGTGAGCTTATGCTAGAATATAATGAATTATTGATACATGCAATTTTCACAACAAATTTTTCACTCAGATAATCTCTTCTAAAATTCAAGAGAGGTTCTAAAGCTTCAACATGCAATGGTGCTATTGGAGTAGACTTCATTGCTCCCATACAGATACGTAGAACAGTACGTTGAAATACATCAATTTTATTTAAAATTTGTTTACTTGCTGATCCATAAAGTATACATCCATAGTCCAGAATAGATCTGATGTAAGATTTGTAAAATAGTAAAGCTGTTTCTACATCAGCTCCCCACCAAGTTTTAGAAATGGATTTTAAAAAGTTTAGACCTTTATTGCTTTTGTTAAGCATATGCTCGATGTGTAATTTCCAAGTAAGCTTTTGATCTAGAAACATGCCTAGATACTTTATTGACTTGCAGAAATTTAAAGTTTGGCCATTTAATAAAATAGTATTTGTGTTAGGAATATTATGTTGTGAAAAAATACACACATTAGATTTACTAGTGGATAAATTAAAACCATTTTCACAAAACCATTTTGAGAAATATTCATGTAATTTTCTTAAAATTGTAAGGGAGGGTTCATATTTTGTCCTTTCTGTATATATGAGGAAGTCATCCGCATATTGGATTGTTTTGTAAGTAATACTTGGTGCATTAAGGCTATGAAAATCAGCCGTATACAGATTAAAAAGAAAAGGGCTTAAGACTGATCCCTGAGGTAATCCCCAACTGTTATAACGTGGTCCAAGAAGTTCATTTTTATGGTTTCTAACGTATAGGCGTCTATCAGTGTAGAAATTAAGAATAGTTTGTGCTAGTTTTATGGGTATTTGAAACTGATTGATCATTTTGTCTTTTAATCGAGGTAAACACACACTGTCATAAGCGCCTTCTATATCTAGTGATAAAGTAGGCAAATAATTATTTCTAGAAAAATTACCCTGTATGTCCGCTACAAGTGTAGCTAAAGCATCTAAAGCTCCACATCCTCGTCTGTATCCAAATTGATTGTTTGGTAGTAACTTTTTAGTATGGACCCACCATTCTAGTCTGTTTTTTAACATACGTTCCAAAGTTTTAAATACACACGAAAAAAGAGAAATGGGTCGATAAGATTCGGCTGAATTTGGATCTTTTGTAGGCTTTAGAATCGGAATAACAATTATGTCTTTAAAAATATTTACGTCAGAATTGTCTTGAACTATACGATTAAAAAGGTCCAATAGAAAATGTTTTGCTACTTCTGGAAGGTTTAAAAGCATGGAGTATTTGATATGATCGTATCCTGGACTATTATCTTTACGATTATTTATAGCGAAAATTAGTTCATTGTAAGTAAAAGGTTTTAAGAGAAAATGATTTTTATCAGCTGGGGTTGATGCTATGGAGCTGGGAATTATTTGAGGGTTCGCAGTTGTGGGTGCAACTTTAATAAGAAAGTCATCCATCCATTTCTGATCTAAAGATTTTATGTTTGATAGCGGTTTTCTGTAAAGTTTTTTAGCTTGATTCCAAAGAGTTGTAGCGGATGTATTTTTATTGAGCGAAGAGACCCATTCAATCCAATGTTTTTTGGCTATACTTTTTAATGTTTTTTTGGTTCTAGCTGCAATCTCCTGATATTGAACATAATTTTCAAAATTACTTTTTTTCTTGTAATTTATTAGAGCCAATTTTCGTTGTTTGATAATATTGTCACAATCAATATTCCACCAAGGAGGTGGGTGCCTTTTACATTTATAAGGTTTATATTGGGGTATAGCTGCTCCCGCAGCCGTATTTATATTATTTATGAAGAAGGAGTACTTATCAATTAGATTATCCGAGTGAAAATTGTTTGTATCGTGTAAACTTTGAATAGTAGAGGTATATAACGCCCAATTGGCTTTTTTAATATTCCATTTATTTTTAGGAGATATTTCATTTTCATTAATTGCAAAAATAAGTTCTATAGATATGACATAGTGATTTGATCCTAGAGTGTCAGGAATGACATTCCAAGATGTCTTGTTAACCAATTCAGGTGAACAAAAAGTTACATCGACAGCCGAATCTTGTTGATCAGGACGTCTCAAAATTGTAGGTTCGCCATTATTTAAAACTGTTAAATTTAAATCATCTGCGACATTTATAAGTTGTGACCCTATGGTATCATTATTACGGCAACCCCATATAGAGTGGTGTGCATTAAAGTCACCACCTATAATTAAAGGACCCTCAAATTGTTCAAAAATTTTAGTCCAATCGTCATATTTTGTTTGTATTTTTGGAGGTTTGTAAATAGATAAAAAATTTAACAATAAAGTTCCATATTTAACTTGGATAGCACACACTAAAATATTTTCATTGTAATTTATATTGATTTTATGTTCAACAAAACGAAGAGATTTGTGTACCAAAATTGCCACACCAGCGTAGCCATCGTTTCTGTCATTGCGGACTATATTGTAACCACTAAAACTATATTTTTGATTTCTTTTGAACCAAGTTTCACTTATAATAGCAATGTCAATATTTTTATCATAAAGAAATTGTACCAGACTATTTTTGTTAGCTATAGCAGAACGTGCATTCCATTGCATTATATTTAAATTGCGTGTTTTGGGCATTTTATTGGTTTTTCAAAGTATCCTCCAATACCTGTTCTATGCTACTTGTAATTAATTTAATATCAATAGGTTGTCTATTGTTACTTGAAAGAATTTTATTTAAAAAGTCCACGATAAAAATGGATAGGTTGCTAGCTATACTACTCTTCTTGGTTTCCAAACAAGCGTAGTTTGGTTTATTTGAATTTATCGGCAAAGGTTGTGAAGGTCCAAAGGAGAATGGAAATAATGGTTCATGGATAGGTGACTGGATAGTGGGAGAGTTTGATTTTCTCTTCTTTTTCATTGGAGGACTAAAGCTTACAGGATTGGGTTGGGAAAGGAAATTATTTTGATTGCAATTGGTATTTTTAGGAATTTGATTAGGTTGTGATAATGACATACGATGGTTGTTAGGAAGAACTGGAAAATTTTGGTCATAATTTGTTAGCGGTGAAAAAGAGTTGTGACTTACTAAACTGGATAAGGAGTTTTCAGAAATTTCTTTAGCTTCTTTAAAGGAGGTTTTTTGCTGTATCATTATATTTTTAATTTTTTTTTATTATCGTAAGAGGGACACTTTTTTGAGATAGAAACATGATCTTTGCTTTTACAGTGTATACAAAAAGTTAAATTTTTATCACAATTATGTTTATCGTCTTTAATTTCTCCACAATTG
The DNA here is from genome assembly GCF_917563875.1 of Diabrotica virgifera virgifera. Classification (NCBI taxonomy): domain Eukaryota; kingdom Metazoa; phylum Arthropoda; class Insecta; order Coleoptera; family Chrysomelidae; genus Diabrotica; species Diabrotica virgifera. Next base: position 62,559,782 of record NC_065452.1, on the reverse strand, counting down.
ATACACTTTTCTTCAGTACTGTTACACTGCTTAGATACATGCCCAAATTTAAAACATTTGAAGCATTGGGTCACTCTTCCTACAAATTGTTCGACAGGAAAAAAGACTCTATTAAAAGCTACTCGATCAGGTAAAATATTCCCCTCAAAAGTAACAACAATAGTTTTTTTTGGTACAAATTCAACTGTTCTGTCTTCTTTTTGGACTTTTCTATTTAATCTGTAGATATTAGTGACGCGTGAGTGTGATTCTATATTTTCCATAAGATAGTTGATATCGTAACGAGTATCAACATCTCTTACTAACCCTTTAATTTCAAGTAAGTGATTTGGAATAAATGCTTTTAAATTTTCTGACTTTAGGAGGGGATGTTTAACTAAATTATTTGCTTCTAATAATGATTTTAATAAAACCTTAATCCGGTTTCGGCCTATACTCTTAATTTCCAAAATGTTATTAAGTTTAAATTTTTTAAAAAGGATATGGGCAACTGTCATTGCATGCAATCTTCCTACATTATTTTCAGTGCTTTCTATGTATACCCAAATATTTTGTACATTGTACTTATCTGAAAGAATATTGAAAGTTTTCGGTTCCAACTGCTTTGTTTTCTGGAGGTTACTATCACTTGGATTATTACTAGTAACACTTGAAATTAAAATACTGTTATCCATATCAGCATCTGTCGTCACAAAAGACGTCGGTTGTGTAGTTTTGTCCCCCATCGGGGACCGATATTTATTAGTTGTCAGAATACACTTGTCTTCTTAATTGACTTTTCACTAAAATTTTAAAGTTTACCTATATAAATAGGTATACAATTTTATTCACTGACAAAAACTGTTACTTTTTCAACTCGTATGAAAGTTTAAATAATACTTTTTGAGCTAAAAATGTTAATTTTTACTAAGAGTAGATTTTACTTCGTACTATCAGTTTGAAGTTTAAAACGTCAATCGCATTGTGATACTTGATAATGTTGTACTTTGTGTAATGAATATGAATACCCCCAAATCTCTACTTTTTGGTATGCTGAAATGTCAGATATTTTTTAGTACACATGGGTATTTACAGGACCGGTGATAACGGGCCTGCAAGGTATGCACTGCAGGCGGGCGCGCCTGTTTGGGGGGCGCCAAAATGAGCTTTTTTCTGCTGGTGCTATACAAAATATTAATTTAAAAAAACGACGAAAAAATCTTATACAGGTTTTTAAAGTATGGACAGAATTACATGGCTTATGGTAATGAAGTATGGGCAATGAAAACAGCCAATACGGAGAAATTGGAAAAATGTGAAAGGAAAATGCTGGCTTCCATCTCGAACGGTCGACCATGATAGTTGGGTGAGAAGTGGCACCAATGTTCTTAAATCTGACCATATACTATCTCTCTATTCCTCATAGATTAACTTGGCAAGGCGGTTATGAGGGAATCTATAGCGCTAGGCCTGTCAGAGCTATATATGGAGGCAAAAATACAGTGAAAGGATGGGTGTGACGAATAAACAGTGATCTAAAGGAACTGCATAACGAACCAAGCATAAGTCGCTTCGTAAACACACAGAATGCGAGATGGATGGTGCACTTGATGAGATGGAAAGAAAGAGGATGTCAAAGATGATTTCAAACCAGGCCCAATCACGAAAAAAGAAAGAAATACCGACCCAGACAAAACAAGCGTACAAGAAGATCTCAGAAAAGAAGGAATTGATAGTTGTGAAGAAAGAGCAACAAATAGAGATGAATGGAGGAGAATAGTAAGTCAATTTAGTAGGCAAGGAGAATGATTGGACAAGAAGCCACCCCACTTGATTAAACTTTTGTAATTTATAAGTATTACATTCATTTGTGTTTTAGCCATGGGCTTTTAAGGTCTGTTGAGCTTTGTAAATAATACATATATTCAGCTTGTCTGCAGCTTTCTCACATTACTTTATTAAATTCATCTCCCAAATTTCAAACCTAGTCCTACCTGCGCAGCTAGGATGAAACACATTATAGACAATTTATATACTTACCACAATTTGTATTCTTTTTGGTGCAACATTTATAATTATTCAGCAAATTATTGTCATAGAAACTATCCATAATCTCTTCACAGATTTCCAACAAGCGTACGAAAGCATTAAAAGGGATCAGATGTGGAACGCAATCGCAGAACTTTCAGCTCCAAAAAACTTGTCCAGCTTGTTAAGATATGCATAAACGGCTGTAGATCCAGAGTACGGATAGGTAACAAACTTTCAGAATCGTTCGAAATAAGCAGTGGCCTGAAACAAGGAGATGCGCTGTCACCTCTTCCTTTTAATATAATCTTGGAGAAAGTAGTAAAAACAGCACAAAGAACAGAATTACTGACAGTACCTGGACCAAAATTTTTACTACTAGCATACGCGGATGACATTGACATTCTGGGAAACACAGTCACCAATGTGAAGGAAACTTTCAATAAATTGGAGGTAGAGGCAAAGAAAACTGGTTTTAGGGTAAATGAAGAGAAAACCAAATACATGTGCATCAACAGAAAAAAGGGACGAGATAGAATAGGGAAAAAGGTTACGATAGACCCATATAACTTTGAAAGAGTGGAGAGTTTTAAATACCTCGGAGCAACAATCACTGCAGATAACGATATCACGGAAGAGGTAAAAGGAAGAATTCAGGCAGCAAACAAATGTATGTATAGCCTCCACAATATTATTAAATTTAAGAGCCTAACACGAAAGATCAGAATCTATAAAACAGTGATTAGACCGGTGCTCATGTATGGATGTGAGACGTGGACTCTGACCAAAGTAATTGAAAGAAAACTTAGAGCGTCTAAGATGGGCTGGCCATGTCCATAGATCCCTAATAACCGTCTTACCAAACTGATCTGGGAGGAAGCTCCCACAGGAAGAAGGCCCTTAGGACGCCCACGAATGCGATGGAGAAACAATATCTGGTCAGATTTAAGAACAATGGACCCACTGACCTAACTATCATGGATGACCGTTCGAGATGAAAGCGAGTTGTGCAGTCAGCCAAGATCCGCCCCAGGTTGTAGTGCTACCAGAAGAAGAAGAAGAAGAAATTATTGTCACCATCGATTGATGCTTTCATCACCGTCCATCTTTAAAATATTTTCAATTTAAATTTGAACTTTATTTTAAAATTTCCTACAAAAATGTATATTTCAAATATAAGAATGTTTTCTGTTCAGGCGACTCCAGGACTCCATTTATTTCTTTTTCGATGAACCGGGGTATATTTCAAAATAAAAGCAAAATGAGTCTCAAGAAAGTGCAACTTTAAGATCGGAGAAATGAGCTAGTACACCTTGTTAAATCGTATCGGCGAAAATGCCGAGAACCAACCAATATTTTCCCATTACCGCAGGTCTGATGACGTGCCATCCTATATCCGCCTGACGATTTCATCGGAAATAAAAACTAACAGAGGATTAAGTTTTGGTGGTGTGTGTGTCTTAATGTAATCGATTTTACCGGTCAGTTTCTCTTAAAAGAAGCTCAATTCCGTTTCCAAGCACGTACTTTTTATTTTATCGTTGTATAATTTATCATTCATGGACACAAACAGCTTTGCAAGGTGTCTACCTAAAATATTCCCTTTATTAGTTCACTTAAATCAGATACAAAAAATCAAAGACAATATGAAAAATGGTGCAAAAGTTTTTATAATAACCTACTAATAATTTCTGTATTTGCTAGTTATAATTTATAGTTTTGATACTGATACGTATTTGAGAGGTTATTCAATTCTCTTTTCAGTAATATAAACATTATAATTATTTATACAAAGTAGCCACAAAAATAATTTTTTAATTAAATTAATTGACACAAAAAGAAAAATGTATGTAATTTATTTATTTCGAAATACATTTTATTGTTTTAAAAAATGTTTATTTGAGAAATAAACATTGCTTTTTGTTTAAATTACGAAGTGAGGGGTGTGGTTTGAAGTATTTTATTTTTAAAATGAATTTAAATATGAGTGTATAATTTCAGCAATACTCTCTAAAAATTTCAAATCGATTGAAGTAATACTATCAGAGATACAGTATGTTGAATATCCCTACCTTCGAGTCGCTTTGCCGCAGTTTCGCGCCAGCACGATTGAGCATAGTGAGACACGTTGAACAACTGTTCCCATCTCTTTTGTAGATTACTCCGCGGTTCAAAAACATATTCCGATGTGCATCACTTTACGATTTGACACACAAATAAGAAGATGAAGATGCAGTTGTCAAAACTTTAAACGCGTTTTTCTCAAAACTGCTATTTCAAATGCGGTGGACCTTGTAACTAAAAAACTACTCGACCGTTCCACCTGAAATTTTGTATAGATTTTGTGTGGAAATTTCGCGAGGTAACGCTGTCGAGATATATGTATTTTTTTGCTTATTTTTTCCCTTTTTGTTACAAATAATTTCGTTTTTTTGACTTCCGAGTGATACCAAAAGCTCAAAAATCGCTAAAAAAATAAAAAAAAGCTCGACAGCGTTACCTCGACAAACTTATAAGCTAATAAAATCTTTTTGAATTTTTTGTTTCGCATAATCCAGTGACGAGTTCTGATGTCCACCGCAAATTACATTTTTTTTGAAGTGTCTGTAAAAATTTGCCACTGCTGGCTTATTATTCAATACTTTTCCTTGAAAGTTTTTTTGGATATTCTGTGAATTGTACTTAATATGCTTATTTAATTCGAAAATAAAATAAGTGTACCATAGTTTAATAAAAATCACAAAAATATGCATGAAATGTTGATTTCAAACCATACCCTCCCCTTAAATGTTCAAGCTACCATTCACCTGCCTTTTGGCAGTTTGAACATCTCATTTAAGCAAAAAGCAATGTTTATTTGTCAGATAAATATTTTTTTTGTTTTCTGACATCAGTAAAATGTATTTTCTCAGGTATGTTCTCAGGTCTCTTAATGTTTTCCATGCTTCTCTTAATCTGGTTGACCTTGATTTGATTTTCTGTTGATTTTTTTGTCACATTAAACATAAATTTTTATCAACTAATAATTAATTGAAACAAAAGTTAAAAAACGCATTTCTCGCAGCAATTGTTGAGAAATATAGGAGATGTTATAGCATCAATTATTCGTATAAAGCGTACGTATGTCTCTAAGGAATCGTTTGAATGCAAAAAGGAGACAGATACGTAAAACGGCACCGTAATACTGTAAAACATGTGCACAATAGAAGTTACAACAGATTTAGATGCAGCGCCATGTCTTGAACGTGAAATTTTACTGTCATCGCATACATATTGTTCCCGAGATAAAGTATGTACATTTTTCGATATAATAAAAATGGGAAAAATCAGTTGAAAACAGCTTTTTAGACAGCTCCTTAATTATATTCGAGTAATCGTGTAAGAAGGCAAATATGCCATCAGGTTATTTCTATTAAATCATATATTAATAATTAAGTTATCAAGGAGAACAAGTTCTCATGCGCAAGTTATTTTTAACAAATAAAAATATATGTATGTATTTAAATAAGATTCGTAAACATACATCATACATTATAGATAGTGCTAATATCTCCGTTGATTAAAGGGAAAAAGAACTAGAGAGGAAAAAAATATATTTCCAAAAAGCATAAAATGGCACAATGACCAAACAAAGCTAGCAAAAAGAATCTATATCATTATAGGAAAACACCTGAAGTGTGTACAATCATTTCTGTTAATTCTTTTTTGCTTTCATTCGTGACTAGCTATTCGCTCTCTCGCAAATTCTCAGACCTTAATCATATACAGGGTGGGGCATTAGTGTGAAAAAGTCCAATTACTCGTTTGTCGTAAGAGATACGAAAAAAAGTTATGTAGGTAAAAGTTGGGGCACACATAGTACCATAATTTAAAACTATTTTCAAATATACAGGGTCGTCCGTATTGACAGGGTGACACAAACTTATGCTTTTTTTAATGGAACACCCTGTATATTTTTACATTTTTGGATTCTCCTCGATGTTTCCTTTCTTAAAATATATGGTTTTGTAATATTATACGAGGTAGTTTAAAAGTTAATTACGTTTTTTTGTTAATTTCGTAGCAAAATCTACACCCTGTAGAATTTTATTGATTTGACATCAAATTTTTATTTTATGTTCAAACGATTTTTAATATAGTCTACTATTGTTAAACATTAACAGTATAGCGGAATGTTTAATTTTAGTATACAGGGTGGGTCGAAACTCGGAATGAGTATTTTCTGAGTTTTCTTAAATAGAACACCCTATATTTAAGTATTGTAATGAAATGATATTTTATGGTACTTTTTTATTTCTTAAGCATTCCCTATACCTAAGTGCTCTAATTTGTAAGTTATTCGTGATTCTTTAAGCCAAACATTAATTGTAAGAAAAATTACGTGAAATTTTATTAGGTGGCTGTGAAAATATTTAATCAGAAATAATTTTTGGAAAATAAAATATATCATAATCTAGTCTGATCCTTAATTTATTACTATTGGATGAAATATCCAAATAAATTCGTGGTTAAATTTGTTGTTGCGCAAAATATTAATAAAAACATACAATATTCTACCTCGTCGACTATGACACTAAATTTCCTTAAAAATTTAACATTATACTATTTTTATAGATCCAGTTGCTTTGTTACCATTACTAATATGTATTTTTCTTATGAGAAACTGACTAATAAGATTTTGGTGCTAGTGGAATATAACAAAAATGTGCTACTAGCAATAAGAATTTTTCATTAGAAATTCCCTGATAGACGACAACTAAGAAGAGAAACGTTTAAAAATATACTAGAACGGTTTCAACGGACTGATCACTTAGATTATGATTAAAGACTGGATTATATGCAAAATGCATATGCATATATATGCTGCATATTTCTCATGTTTTTCATAAATGCATATGCCTTGCATATTTGGAGATTTAAGAGCATATAAATGCATATTTTGATGGGAATTTACTCTACCCCATTTAAAAATAAGGTATATATTAGTAACATCAACATCCATTAAAATAAAATGTGAAAGTAAATATTTTGCTGTTAAGCTCCTTTGTTGTTGTACCCATAAACATAATGGGCGTTATTTATAGCTGCAGGTATCATTATCCGGATATTTAAGATTTATAGACTTCTCAGAATTTACAAATTACCTAAGTAAATACCGATTATATTTTGAATAACATTACAAATATTACCTGTACTTTCTGCTGGTGTCGGCCAACTATGAATTATTCTGGGAAAACCAACCAAAACGAAATTTTAAGCATTTTAAGGGTAGGATAGATTATTTTATTTTATGAATGGTTAGTCTTAAATCAATCGCCGATTATTCAACTTCTGTGATTGCAAGTTATTGACTATACTGTGTAAAAAAATCATTTTATTATTATTGTGAAAATGCCTAAAGTAGCAAGGGAAAAATCAAGTCTTCTCAGAAGTTGGATTGGAAGTAACAATCATCTAAAAGTTATCGACAGTGAAAGTATGTTTTGCACCATTTGTGATAAAAAGGTAAGTTCTCCACTTCAATAGATTTTTAAACTTATCAAACTTCTTTGCACATCTATGTGTCTGTCTATTCTAAAATGACAAACCGTCCCATTTCTTCAAAAACTGTTTTTTAAAGTTCGCAACGGTTTGGCTTATACAGAGCGAGGTGTTGAGAGTGGCCCACCCTGTATACTACGGTACACTGACTGTACTTTATTGTTTGACGATTTCAATTTCACTTTGAGAAATAAAAAAAAATTGGGGGAGGTTTAAAAAGTTTGATCATTTTAATGTAGGTATCTATTTACGAAAACATCTAAAACATCATTATCATTATATTCCAGATTCCATGTCAAAAGAAATTCCAAGTAGTTCAACACATAAAAACTTCACTTCACCAAACTAAGCTATCAAAAAATGATAATAAACCTCGCCAGCAGATTCTACAGAACAGTTTGCAGATTCAGAATACGTCAGTTGGGCAAGAAACCTTTGCAAAGGATTTATGCCATTTTTTTTTGAACTGCAATATCCCTCTGCACAAGTTAGAACATAAATCGTGTCAAAACTTTTTAAAAACTTATTGCAAGATTAAAGATAAACCAGCTCAAATACCAAGTTCTTCAACTCTTCGGAAAAAATATGTCAGTGCATGTTACAAAGATGTGATGACGAGTATTAAAAATCAGTTAAAAGCCGAATATCTTTGGATTTCCGTCGACGAAACAACGGATACAAAGGGTCGACAAATTGCGAATCTAATTGTTGGAGTTCTTAACGACTCTGGCGATTTTAAAAACTCATACTTAATTAGTGTAAAATGTTTGGAAAAAACAAACTATGCTACAATAGCTAGATTTGTTAACGAATCCCTAACAAATTTTTTTTTACCTGATCAAGTACCATTTGAAAAAATATTATTAATGCTTAGTGATGCCGCCTCATATATGATGAAAGCTGCATCCAATCTTAAAATCTTTTTCCCTAATTTAATTCACTGTACATGTTTGGCGCACGGCCTAAACAGAGTTGCAGAGAAAGTTAGAATTGAATTTCCCAATGTAAACACCTTAATAAATAATGTAAAAAAAGTATTTCTGAAAGCACCACTACGTGTACAGGTATATAGGGAGATGCTTCCCGATATTCCTTTACCACCAGAACCAGTATTAACCAGATGGGGAACTTGGCTTAAAAGTGCTATATTTTTATCTGAACACTACGACGACATCAAAAGCGTTATTTCAAGTTTTGATCCGACTTGTACCGCTATTGATAACTGTCAAAATATTTTTAAAGAAAAGTCTATTAAAAATCAATTGTTGTATATAAAATCGAATTTCGATATCATTGAAAGTTCAATTACAAAATTAGAGGCTCAAAATTTATGTCTTCACAATAGTATGTCTATTGTTGATTCGGTTAAACAGAAAATAACAAATCTGAATGGGGAAATTGGAGTAAAAATTAAAGATAAACTTGATGACGTTTTAAACAAAAATGAGGGTTTCACTTTATTGCGTTCAATAAATAATATAATCAATTTTGGAAACTTCGATGAAAATATTAATATGGATCCGTCTCTAATAGCAAAGTTTAAATATGCCCCAATTACATCTTGTGACGTTGAGAGATCTTTTTCTGCCTATAAACAAATATTAACAGATAGAAGACATAATATTAGTTTAGAAAATATGAATCAATATATGATTATTTATTGTAACAATAAAAATATGTAAATTTGTTTTATTGTACTCTTTTTATAATATTAGTTTAGAAAATATGAATCAATATTGTAACAATAAAAATATGTACATTTATTTTATTGTACTCTTATTTATCTTGTGGTCAAAATAAAATATTTTGCCGTTTTATTTGTCACAAAACCTGAAGTTAAAAAAATATATTAAGAAATAATAATACAATTTGGTTTAAATTCAAACCTATTTATTTATTTTTATTATTTTTTATTTATTTATGTATTTAACGTAAACCATAAAATTATTCATATAAAAATAAGTGCATATATAAATGCATATTTGCATGTTAATTGTGCATATTCAGCTTGTTTTAAAATGCATATTGCATGCATATTTTAGACATTTTTTAGTGCATATTTTCCAGTCTCTAATTATGATAAATCTGCTCGAATAAAAACTATTGTAAGTGAAGAAAACAGCAATTATATGTAATCCTTAGTGTCACTGAGGATCTGCATATTAGTACAATCGTTCTTACAATCTAAGTATCTAGTCTGTTGAAACCGTTTTAGTATACTTTCAAAAGTTTCTCTTTTTGGTTTCGTCTATCAGGGAACTGCTGATGATAAATTTTTATTGCTAGTAGCTCATTTTTGTTATACTCTCCTAGCACAAAGCCATTTTAATCCGTTCCTCATTAGAAAAATTAATATTAGTAATGGTATCACATCAACTGAAACTATATAAATAGTATAATGTCAAATGTTTAAGCAAATTTTGACCCGTGTTGAGCTGGCCCCCCCCCCCACTTGCAAAAATTAAAAAACAAATAGCCCTGATTTATGAGCTATTTATGAGCTCTCATATTCCGCAAACTAAAAATTTTGAGCTCGTTTCACTGAGCAGGAATTTAATACCCTAGTGGGGGGGGGGGCTGAGTCAGCCCCCCCCACTACTTAAAAATAGGAATATTGAATCGGTTTTTGCGGCAGAATTACGAGCTATTTATGAGCTCTTGAAATTATATAGTTTCTATTTTTGAGCTCATCCCGTTCACCCCAAAACAACCCTTTAATTGATTTAACTTAGAGAAAGATGCTGAGAAAACTTAAAATATATCGTATTGCGGATATAATTCCTATAGCTTATATACTCTAAGAATAAACTATTAAATCAAGGGCATTTCGATTATTGAGCTACAACCCCTTCGCAAGAGAACCACCCTATCTTCCCGGCTTAAGAGAAAGTTGTACTTAAAATGCGTTAAACTAATTATTTGGCGACTACATATCATTTAATAATTTATAAGCTTCCAAATTACGCGCATTTAGATCAGTAAATTGCAATTTATTTTGTATAGTGCAGTCACTGAAGGTAAAAATCAACGATTACCTTCAAGTTCGGTGAACCTTCATCGATTTTCACAAAAATTGGTCAGTGGTTAGAAGATACGTCAAGAAACAAAGGTGACATGGTACCACCTTGCGCCTTTACCCTGAGGGTGGATACCGCCCCTTCTCGGGGGTGAAAATTATTTTATAAAAAATAACTGCACAAATCAATAAAAGAACAAATTAAAAGCAAAATTTATTATATAAAGTTAATAAAATAAGTCAATACTTTTTAAGTTATTAAAGATCAAAGATTTTAATTATTTGTGAAAAAAATGCATGTTTTGAAGAGGTTTTTTGTAAATCACTGAAAAACTGTAAGTTTTTACAAAAAAGTTAATAGTAGTTTAATTCGTATAGCTTATATTCTAAGAATAAACTCTTAAATCACGCACCTTTCGATTATATAGCTACAACCCCTTCGCAAGAAAACGACCCCATTTTCCCGGCTTAAGAGAGAGTTGTTCTTAAAATAATTTAAATTGATTATTTGGCGACTACATATCGTTTAATAATTTAATAGCTTGCAAAATATACGCATCTCAATTATTGAATTGCCATTTTCTTTCTATAGTGCAGTCACTGAAGGTAAAAATCAACTATTACCTTCGATTTCGGTAAATCTCCATTTATTTTCACGAATTGACAATAACAACTTGGGGTTTTAGCCTGGGGTATATGTCACCCCTTCTCGGGAGTGAAAATTACTTTATTAAAAATAACCCCACAAATCGAGAGAGGGACAAATTTTAAGCAAAATTTGTTATATAATGTGATTAAAATAAATCAATACTTTTTGAGTTATTAAAGATCAAATATTTTAATTTTTGGAAAGAAAATGCATGCTTTAGAGCAATTTTTCATAAATGACTCAAAAACTGTAAGTTTTTACAAAAAAGTTTTTATCACTAAAATTGAAGCTAATAAAAAATATAATAAATTGCTTACTTGAAAAACCTTTAATGTTAATTTAAAGTAAGTTATTGGTAATTAAATGTATATTTTTTTTCTGGGACTGTTCAAATCTAAGGATTCAAGCTTAAATAACGGGAAAGAGATACATTTTATAACACTTAGGTACTATATACTTGTCAAAGTACTTAGAAATACCTATCAAAAATGAGCTCCAGAAAAAGTTGATAGCATCAAAATCCGCTCACCAATTTTCGTGAAAATGAATGGAGATTTACCGAAATCGAAGGTCATAGTTGATTTTTACCTTCAGTGACTGCACTATAGAAAGAAAATGGCCATTCAATAATTGAGATGCGTATATTTTGCGAGCTTATAAATTATTAAACGATATCTAGTCGCCAAATAATTAATTTAAATTATTTTAAGTACAACCCTCTCTTAAGCCGGGAATATGGGATGGTTTTCTTGCGAAGGGGTTGTAGTTCAATAATCGAAAGGCGCGTGATTTTAGAGTTTATTCTTAGAATATAAGCTATACGAATTAAACTACTATTAACTTTTTTGTAAAAACTTACAGTTTTTCAGTGATTTACAAAAAACCTCTTCAAAACATGCATTTTTTTCACAAATAATTAAAATCTTTGATCTTTAATAACTTAAAAAGTATTGACTTATTTTATTAACTTTATATAATAAATTTTGCTTTTAATTTGTTCTTTAATTGATTTGTGCAATTATTTTTTATAAAATAATTTTCACCCCCGAGAAGGGGCGGTATCCACCCTCAGGGTAAAGGCGCAAGGTGGTACCATGTCACCTTTGTTTCTTGACGTATCCTCTAACCACTAACCAATTTTCGTGAAAATCGATGAAGATTCACCGAAATTGAAGGTAATCGTTGATTTTTACCTTCAGTGACTGCACTATACAAAATAAATTGCAATTTACTGATCTAAATGCGCGTAATTTGGAAGCTTATAAATTATTAAATGATATGTAGTCGCCAAATAATTAGTTTAACGCATTTTAAGTACAACTTTCTCTTAAGCCGGGAAGATAGGGTGGTTTTCTTGCGAAGGGGTTGTAGCTCAATAATCGAAATGCCCTTGATTCAATAGTTTATTCTTAGAGTATATAAGCTATAGGAATTATATCCGCAATACGATAAATTTTAAGTTTTCTCAGCATCTTTCTCTTAAGTTAAATCAATTAAAGGGTTGTTTGGGGGTGAAGGGGATGAGCTCAAAAATCTAAACTATATAATTTCAAGAGCTCATAAATAGCTCGTAATTCTGCCGCAAAAACCGATTCAATATTCCTATTTTTAAGTAGTGGGGGGGGGCTGACTCAGCCCCCCCACTAGGGTATTAAATTCCTGCTCAGTGGAACGAGCTCAAAATTTTTAGTTTGCGGAATATGAGAGCTCATAAATAGCTCATAAATCAGGGCTATTTGTTTTTTAATTTTTGCAAGTGGGGGGGGCCAGCTCAACACGGGTCAAATTTTGTGTCATAGCCAACTAGGCAGAATTTTGTATGTTTGATTCATATTTTAAGCACCAACAACCTTAACTACGAATGTATTTGGATATCTCATCCAATATTAATAAATTAAGGATCAGGCTAGATTATTATGTATTTTTTTTTTCGAAAAATTACTTTTGATTGGATATTTTCACGGCTACCTAATGAAATTTTACGTAATTTTTGTTGCAATTAATATTTGCTTAAAGAATGACGAATAACTTACAAATTAAAGCACTTAGGTATAGGGAATGCTTAAGGAATAAAAAAGTACCATAAAATACAATTTCATTACAATACTAAAATACAGGGTGTTCTATTTAAGAAAATACTCATTTCGAGTTTCGACCCACCCTGTATACTAAAATTAAACATTTCGCTATACTATTAATGATTAACAGTAGTAGACTATATTAAAAATCGTTTGAAAATAAAATAAAAATTTTATGTCAAATCACTAAAATTCTACAGGTTGTAGATTTTGCTACGAAATTAACAAAAAAACGTAATTAACTTTTAAACTACCTCATATAATATTACAAAACCATATATTTTAAGAAAGGAAACATCGAGGAGAATCCAAAAATGTAAAAATATACAGGGTGTTCCATTAAAAAAACATAAGTTTGTGTCACCCTGTCAATACGGACGACCCTGTATATTTGAAAATATTTTTAAACTATGATCCTTTCTTTGGCCCACGTTTTACCTAAATAACTTTTTTTCGTATCTCTTACGACAAACGAGTAATTGGACTTTGTCACACTAATGCCCCACCCTGTATGCCTTTGCTATCATGAATGTGTTATAAAATCATGACTAACCCTGCCAATATCATTTTCAAAATCTATAAAACACGTGTGCATCTCTAGATTGATGTCCAAGAATCGTTGTGCAAGAACATTAACAGCAAACACAGCTTCTTTAGCATCTAATCCTTTTCTGAATCCCAAGTGTTTCGTTGATATCAAGTTCCAACTTTCTGTAAACACGGTTATGAATAATTATTAGAAACACGTCAAGTAAATGAGTTATTGTATGATCGGAACATTCTTTTGCATTAGCTGTTTTTGGTATGGCAATGAAGGTGGATAATAGCCATCCTTAAAGGAATAATACCAGTATTATACATATATGCATGGCGTTAAGCAGATGTAACATTATATTAATAAAATTGTCGTTCATCAGTTTTAATAGTTCTATAGAGATTTCGTCATGCCCTGTTGATTTTCCATTCTTAGCATTTTTTTGCGTTTTCTGTTTTTTGTTTCAAATAATATCATAACCGGTCTTACCCATTATTTGTAAAATATTGTTTCTGTTGTTAGATAAAAATTTATTTTATATATTCAGTCCATATCTGTAGTTTATTTGTTTACATCCGTGATTTTCTTTCCATCTCTATCCTTAAGTACTCCGATGTGGCATTTCTTTCGAATCCCTGCTATCTCTTTTATAGTTTTATTTTGTTTTGTAAATATTGAAGCTATCATATTTTCTGTTATAGTTTTCCATTTATTTTCTTCACATTGGTTTTTAATCCAAAACTCTTTGGCATCTTTTACTCTTCTTTTGATATTTCTGTCTAATTGTTTCTGTTTAATTTCTGTCTAAGTCTAACGATTTTGCAGTTTTTTTCAGTATAGCTTTAATTGTAGAAACTACAGGATTATGATCCATGCTCCCAGGCAGGGTATTTAGGTAGCTTCTATTCAATTCAATACTATTACTATATTAAACTTTATTTCATCTTTTTTTAATTTGCTGCTTTTACTTTAACCTTCCGATGACCAACCTTTTTTTGTTACAAGGATGACCAACGGGGATCAAAAATGTCCCTAAGTCAAAAATGACAATTGACAAAAAAAAAATAAGTTGTTTTAAAAAATAAAATAGTTTGTTAGTAATTTTAATGTTAGTATTGTATCAATAAATTATTAATAAGCATTAGTTAAACATATTTGTAATTATAACTGAACAAAAACAAGAATCATCATTCTGAACTTAGGACTAAAGAAATTTTAAAGTGTTCGCTAAATTATGTCGCCACAAGATATCAAACAATGTTTTTTTTTATATTGGAATGTTCCTTACAGACAAAATGTTTACATTTATCTTATTTCGATGTGAATTGTCTATCGGATGATCGACTGCAAATTTTACATCGCTCACATCTGCTGGGATTTTCTGTTGGCTCTGCATCTTCAGAATTTTCTAAAAATTTTTTTAGTACCACATCTGAGCTGTTTGAATGTGTCTATGTAACCCTTCACGCGGCCAGGATTATATATAGGGTGTAACTAGCTCAAGGGCCAAATCTTGAATCAAGAGCCTCCTTCGAAAAGTTTTTCCTTTTTCGTAGTCTTCATATTTATCCATGTACAGGGCAAGCGCAACAGGCACAGTCTAAAAATAGATTTTGATAATTAGCAGTGCAAAATTACTCGGAATTCCACATAATAGACGGTATTTACTTAATATAAAAATTGGAACCCAAATTCAGAAAATATTTTTTATTTGTAAAATATAGCGAATTTTTTTTATTGCAAAATAGGAGGGTATCTAGGATGATAAATAAGTCAAATAAAAAAATATTATATTATAATCGGTTCATAACGTTCTACGACGTCTTCCGATTCCCAATCGCCATTGCTCTCGATCGTAGCACATGTCTTCGTTCAAGCCTCTTTCTCCGATTTCCTTATGGATTCCTTCTATCCAGCTTTTCCCAGGTCTTCCTCTTTTCCGCTGTCCTTTTGGTGCCCATCGTAGCACTTGCTTGGGTAATCTGTCGTCTTCCATACGTTGTACGTGGCCAAACCATCTTAGTTGCTTTGTTTTTATATCGTCCATTATTGTATGCTTTACATCCATTATCTCCAGTATTCTTGTATTTCTAATTTTTTGTATTCTTGATATACCAGCAGATCTTCTCCAGAAGTCCATTTCAGTTGTTCTGAGCATAGTTTCGGATTTTTCTTTAAGTGGCTAAACTTCGCTGCTGTATGTTATAATGCTCTTAACAATGCTGTTATAGATGTTATGTTTATTTTCTTTGGAGATACTTTGGTCCCATAGGATTTTGTTCAATAATGCGATAGCTTTCCTTCCTTGTGTGCACCTTTCTTGGATATTCTTGTCCAATGTTTTTCGGGTCATATACCTATTCAATATCGTGATAATCCTGGGCCATAAGAATCTGATCATCTGCAAAACATAGAATGTATAGCATGTTATCATCATTTAGCGGTATACCCATATTCTTACATTTCCTTTTCCAAGATTTCAAAACTTGCTCTAAATATATTTTAAATAGTGTCGGCGATAGACAGCAGCCGTGTTTAAGACCCTTATTCACTTCAAATCCTGACGAGATTTCCTTGCCTAGCTTAACTTTTTCTATATTATGGTGGTATAGCTTTTTTACAGCTTTAATGAGGTTCAGACTGATGTTAGTTTTTTCGAGGGCTTCCCAAAGTTTACTTTGTGGTACAGTATCGTATGCTTTTTTTAAGTCTATGTACACTAAATGCAGTTCTTGATTGTAGGCTATTTGTTTGTCTAATAACTGTGCTACACAATATAGGTGGTCAGTGGTAGTGTTGCCCAAATGCAAGGCCAAGACGAGACTTAGAGAGTCTTGGTCTTGGTCTTGCAACAGTACACCTGGTCTTGATCTTGGTCTTGGTATTACGCTCCAGGTCTTGGTCTTGGTCTTGGTCTTGCAGCAAGAGTCTTGCAAGTCTCGCAGTTGCCCATTAGCCTATTACATATCTTAGAACAACGTAACAGAGTAGGTCAATTTTAAGCTTCAATATCACAGCCATAGTAAAGACCAACCAAATTAATAAATATCTAAACAACTGACACCGGGTGGGGTTTGAACCTACGATCTAAGCGATCCGTGTCTATATTCCAGCTAACCAAAGTTTATACTTACGTATTTTTTCGAGTATTTGCCATTGACAATGTGTGATTTGAAAAGAATTCAATTCAGTGACAGATGTGCACAATACGAAGGGTCAGAGGGAAAAAGGATGAATGTCAATTTTTGTCATTTTGAGGTTGTTGTGCAATCTGTTAGCTTAGAAAGAGTACTATCAACCTGTGAATGGACAAGGGGAAATAAATATGATAATCGTCTTAAAATCACGTCACAAGACTGGACAAGGGGTAAAAACAATGAATATGTAACTTTGTTTTTCATTTTACCGAAAATGCTGGCAGATAGACATTCATCGTTCTTTCCCCTGGCCCTTCATATGTTAACACCAGTTCTCATTTTGGTACCGAATACCAAACCGAGAATTATACACTTCTCCAAAAAATTAAGGCACCTCCTTAAAAATAGGTCATTTTTGATGTCTCGAATTTCCTAAACCTGTTTTCTGATTTAAGTGATTTTTTATTATTATATAGCCTTATTCGTTAACAATATCGCTGTAATAATATTGTTGCTAGAAGTTAAATTGTCGTTGTATAGGTACCCGATAACTTATCGGTACTAATGAGTGTTCCAATCAAACTGTGTTTTTTTCTCAAAGTTAGCATCGTCCTGTGGAATTTTCTAGCATTTATAAAATACTGAAATTAAAACCCAACTACAGTCTGATATTTTTTTTCATTTCGTTTTTTCATTCGCTAATGTTGGATAACAGTAAAGTTGAGTATTTTAAAAACTAGCCATGTTTTTCATCAATACAGGGTGTTTTTAAATAAGGATGGCAAATTTTAAGGGGTAATTCTAAACAAACGGGTCATGTTACCCGTATGCGCGCCAATGGTGAATATTAAATTCTTAATTGTATGTCAAAAATGCGTAATAACTACCTTATAAAACCCACCAAATTTCATTTGCATATCTCGACCGGTTTTAGAGCAATACATAAATCGTCAGTTTGTAAGAAAAATTTTAACACCCCCTATTTCGGAAACGATGCATTTGCGAACATACAGTTATAATGCAAACTGTCAAATTATTTTTCGTGCAGAATTACCCCTTAAAGTTTGCCATATTTATTTAAAAACACCCTGTATTGATGAATAACATGGCTAGTTAAAAAATTACCTAACTTTTTATTATCCAACATAAGCGAATGAATCAAAAAACAAAATGTTAAGAAAACCTCAGGCTATAGTTGGGTTTTAATTTCAATATTTTATAAATGCTAGAATATTCCACAGAGTGATGCGTCGTTGAGAAAAAAGAATACTTTGATTGGTACACCCGGTGTACAATGACAAATTTACATGTCTGGAAACAATATTATTACAGCGATATTTATACAGAAAGGCTATATTATTATCAAACATTAAAATCAAATAAATAAAAAATCAAATTATCTACCACTTAAATCGAACAAGTTTAGAAAATTCGAGAGACCAAAAATGACCCGTTTCTTGAAATAGTGTGTATGTCAACCAAAGAGTAACAAAAGAACAACACTTGATTGATAAAACAAATGACCAGTTTAATTTAACTACCTACAGAAAAAACAGCTATAAAGGTCCTTTTGTTTTCCATGTATTTCACTGTAAATATTTCTTTGTTGAATGCCTCGTAGACTAAATATTTGGGTATTTGATTACACCGTATATTTAGCCGGCACGGCATTATCTGTTCTAGTCTGTCTCCTTATCGTAATCACACTCAGCAGAAAAAATATATGTACATAATAGTCTTATTATTCTATACATCGATATAATTTGTCGTGTAGTCGTGTTTAAATTCCTAGAAAACTAATTAAGAAAAAAAAATGAACTACTTAATTAGGTGGTATATTTTTTATCAGCATATGACATATTTTTAAAACTTTCGATACATTATAGGTCTGGATCCCGCGTATGAAAAAAAATTGATTAATAGCAAGCTGAAAATTTGTTAATAACTTAATGGTGTCTAGTCGGATAAACTTTAATATATGGGAACACTGGAACAGGGGCAGTTGTAATTGTGGAACAGGTTAAAAATTTGGAACGGTCAGACCACGAAAACGGCACATTTATTTTGTCCGACAGAATAGACTTAAACTCTCCGAACAGAGATTGAACTCTCATGCAAAAATCAGACTGCTATTTACCACCTGTCATAATTCCTGTCATTTGACATATTCTACATGTTCCACTCATTAAAACGTCCATTTGGTGATAAATAGCCGTCTGATTTTTGCATGAGAGTTTAATCTCTGTTCGGAGAGTTTAAGTCTGTTCTGTTGGACAAAATACATCTGCCGTTTTCGTGGTCTGACCGTTCCAAATTTTTAACCTGTTCCACAATTAAAACTTCCTCTTTTCCAGTGTTCCCATGTATCAAAGTTTGTCCGATTAGACACCCTTAAGCTAGTAACAATTTTTCAACTTGCTATTAATCAACTTTTTTTCATACGCGGGATCCAGACCTATTAATTTATGAATGGAAGGCGGCTATTCTCAATACCTGGACAATTAATTTCAGAGCTAAGAATGTATGTTTGTTTATGGTATTGTTCGTAAGGCGCATAAGTCCAATTTTACAAATTTTTTTGCTTCTCATAGAGTACCTACCTAAGAAATACCCGAACTAATATACTTCATAAAACGACCCTCAGTTCTAATTGCAAGATGCAAGAGTCTTGCAGGCTTAGTCTTGTTCTTGCTCAAATATTGCACGGTAAGTCTTGGTCTTGGTCTTGCCCAAATTAGGCGGTCTTGGTCTTGCTAAAACGCAAGAACAAGACCAAGACTGCAAGACCAAGACTGAGTTTGGGCAACACTAGTCAGTGGTGGATCTGCCAGCGCGGAAACCGGCTTGGTCTTCGGCCTCTAAGTCCTTGTATTCTTCTTCTATTTTATTTTTGATAATTTTTCCGTAAACTCTGCTGATGGTGCTTGTGACAGATATTCCACGGTAATTATCGCATATACTTTTACTGCCTTTCTTGTGTAAATAAAAAAATAATGAGTTAAAAATTGAAAATTTTTCTGAATTTATTAAAGAAAAACATACATTGGGGTCAAAATTGACCCCCCTGTCTTTCGAAGGTTACATTAGCTTTGAATCCTAACGTCTTCTCAAACAGAATTTGCCATTTTTTTGCTTTTCTTAATTTATATTTTCTTCTATTTACAAACTTTAGTTGCTAATCTTTGTATTATATGTGAAGATCTGATACAACCTGTTGACATGTTTGTAAAAATGACGTATGTAGACAAAAACCATTTTTGATCTCTCATTAAATTTATCTGAGAAATAAAGCGACTAAAGAAACAAAAGAAAAGCTGTACAAAACATGTGATTAACATTCCTTCAGATTACACTGTCTAATTTTGTCTCCCATCTTAGCAAGACTATCGTGGTAGTAATTTCTCATACAAATGTTACAACTCCCACAATCTTCAACATTTTATAATAAAAACAACAGTTCCCTGCAATGTTTACTACAACTTCCTACAAATACTCCAACAATAACCTTCAAAAGATTCCAATTTTGATATTTTTGAACAATAAACCTATTTAACATCTAGTAGATGGAGCTCCAGGTAATTTCCGTACTTCATTATCTAGTTACAGCGATAACCGCATATTGGTCATTTTTGGGGCTTGATCGTTTTTAGGCACGTTTGGCACTACGCTCCACATATCACCACTTCGCACGATAATTGCAGTGGTCGTAGAACAAGGAGTATATCCATGCAACACTTCACATAATTGCCTGGCAATATATCCTCCGAAAATGAAACTTCTGGATTAATAGATTCCATATGAGCGGTGGTCGTCCAAACGAAGCCTGAGGCCGCTTAGGACGTAAATATATTATGTAAACATTGCTTCTCATTTTCGTATGCCTTTATTACTTGATAAACTATTATGTTCTCGTCCGAGCTTATATATACAGTGAGACAAGTTTATATGGGAAGTAAACCTGTAAAATTTTAAATTATATCTATAACAAAAAACCTTTATACATAAAATGGTATAAGGTTTAATTCACTTTTTAACAAATTTCTTCCATTGTTTACGGTTTCGTGTTAAAATCCCTGCATCTGTCCATGGCACTCCTTTTCTCTTCAATATCTTTCCGAGTACTTTATCCCATATCTGTCTTTTTTTCAATATTTTTGGTTCCCACAGGCTTCACATTAATATGGTCTCTTTCACCCGGCGTAAATGATTTCATTAACTGAGTTGACTCTGTTCTATAAAGTCTAATATACTGTGGATTATATTTTTAGTTCGTTCGCGACCTCCGTGATCCTCATTCTATCCATTTTTGTCCCATTTTTATCTCTTCTTAAGAAGTTGAATTTCAAAAACAGGAAAACCTCCGAGTTGAATGTGAACACACCAAATATGTGAACATCATGCGCGAAGTGAAGCAACGCTGTATTTTGTCTCCTCTAATCTTCAATCTCTACTCTGAAAGAATATTTATTATAGCTTTGCACACAGCTGAAAAAGGTATTCTTAAACGAGTACCGTCTAAACTACATCAGGTATGAAGATGACACCACAGTATTTGCGGACAACCTAGAAGTCGAGTCAGCAAGAATATGGACTCCATATAACAGTGGCGGCTGGTCCTATGAGGCAGGTGAGGCAGTGCCCCACCAGTATATCAATCGACTATTTACGTCATTTCGTTATTTCATATCAATTCTTTAAATACAATTTAACTGTTTGAAATTTGCTAAATAACTTTATGTTCGTTATTTCATCATCAATTCTTTAAATAAAATTTAACTTTTTGAAATTTGCTAAATAACTTTATTTTCGTTATTTCATCATCAATTCTTTAAATGCAATTTAACTTTTTTAAATTTGCTAAATAATTAAATTTTTATTATAAAACTTAATAACTTTATTTTTATGATAAAAATAAAAATAGGTACGGCCCTGACCCGTTCTTCATAAACCCACCGATACCTACTCTACTCAAATTATATAGCAGAGGCACCGTAGATGCGTGCCTCTGATGGTGCCTTGTCTAGCATATTATGAAGCCGACGGAGATCGGCCGGCAGCATGACTGAGAATGATTTTTGGAACCGGGATAAGTATCCTCTCAGAGGCAGGCAAAAATATGCCTCTAGCGTGGTTTTGCAGTTTTAGGTAGTTTGTTAGAGCAGTTTGTTCTAGTTATGTGTACTTACTATTAGTATAATTAGATGATTAGAATAATATGATATTAATATGTTATGGCAAATGGCTAAAAGCCATTTGCCAATGTCAATTACATAAATAAATTAATAAAAAAAATTAGAAATTATGATTTCTTTCATGATAATTCATTTACTTTTAAGCACGCTATTTATAAAATAAATAAAAAACCAAAAAAATAAAATTTAACTCTTAGTTTATATATATGGACCGTTCACTCTTGTTAGAGTAGAGGTCGCTCAAATACTATGAGCTCTTTTAATTCATTTCACGCGGTGGATTAGTCCGCCGTTTTCTTTAGGTCGTCGTTCATAGGTTGTGATATTTTTTTGCCTTCTCTACTATCTTCTTCCACTCTCTCCGGTCCTGAATCTTTTCTCTCCAGTTTGCAATCTCCATCTTTGATATATCATCTAGCAGTTGATCTTCCCATCTTATTTTTGGTCTTCCTCTTGGTCTATTTTTTACTGGTTTCCAGTTCATTATCTTCCTGATCAGTTCTTCTACCCCTCTTCTTTGTGTGTGCCCAATCCATCTGAGCTTTTGTGCTTTAATGAATTTTACTATATCTTCTCCTTCAGTTATATTTATTATTTCCCTTAGTTTATTTAACATAAAAAACAATCTTATAATATAACCGTAATTTGCTTACTTGCTTGTTTCTATTTCCGTATATTCAATACATTCACAATATAATAAAATTGGTTCTAAAATGAAATTATCACGTGTTTAGAGGTATATAGTTTGCGTACCATAATTTCATTTTGGCAAGTGATTAATAATAACAGAATCAGTCAACGGTCAAACCAGGATGGTCCTAAGGGGGGGCTACAACTGATGGGTCTCTGGGGTATGGAATTAAGGAGGATGTTGAGCGTATGGGGGCTTATAACCCCCAAACCCCCCTAGTTACGCCACTGGAATCAGTTGTCCGTTGTTGTCATGTAGTGTATAATGTAAATTTTGCTTAATATGGCTGTTAAAGTGTTCAACGCTGATGAGACCAAGGAAGGACGAAATATCGGATGCATACTGTTTTGATATGTGGTATCATATTAATTATTAATTTTAGCTAAAAAAAACAACTACTATAAGTATGAACCTGTTAGAGACTTAGAACTTTCGAGGCTATTCTTTTGCGAATAAAATTGTTATTGAATATCGTTTGCAAGCCTTAAAATAAATACGGTGCCGTTCTGTGACGTTATGACGTAACAAAATCGACCTTCCGGTTATTAAAGAAAAGCTAACCATAATAATAATATTCCTAAAGTGTAGTGTGCCTCACCGTCTTGTATTATCACGAGCCGCCCCTGCCATATAAACGTGAAGAAGACAACGCTTATGATCATTATCAAGAAAAAGATAACGGAAGGTCAACTATACATCAATCAAACCCCTGTAGAAAGTACGACGTACTACAACTACCTCGGCACCATAATAAATGAAGAATGAACAAACAACCAAGTGATAAGAGTACGCATCGGAAAAACTAGATCCACCTTCAAGCGGATGTAGGCCTTCTTTAAGAGCCTCAACCTTTCTCTTGGTATAGGTATAAAACTAAGAATGGTATGATGTTACGTCTTCTTTATCCCTTTTTTATGGTGTTGAATCGTGAACTTTGAACGGAGATATGTACATAAATTTGGAAGTATTTGAGATGTGGAGAGTACTCAAAATCCCGGGGACTGACCAGGTTACAAAATAGCAAATCCTCAGAAGAATGAAGAAGAAACGAGAGGTACTAACGGCCATCAAATCTCGAAAGTTAGAATGCTTCGGACATGTTATGCGAAATGAGCATCATCAAAAGGACATCATCTTCATCGTCAAGGAAGACAGAAGAATCTAAAGAACCCCAGAACCTGGGTCAACACAACACCTGTGCACCTGCATCCGCGTTGCTGCAGATAAGATTGCCATGATGATCACCAACATTCGCCACAGTTAGGCACATCAACAAGAACAAGAACTTCATCTCTATAGCTTGTGTCTTGGTCTTTTTCAATTCCGTTAGTGTCCATGATTCGCTGCCAAAAGTTAGTTCAGATCTATAATCTGCTTTGAAAACTTCCATTTTCTCTATTCTATTATCGATTTCTGCTTATAGAGATCCTGTTTCTTCTATTATTACTCCTAAGTATGTAAAACTTTCAACTAGGTACATTTTTGCTCCTTCAATTTCTATATTAAGTTCTGCTCTTTATTCTCCTGTCTGCATAACTTTTGTTTTGTTAATACACTGTGCGTCAGAGAAAACGGGCCACATAAATATGTAATTTTTGATGTCTCGAATTTCTTAAACCTCTTGTCCGATTTGAGTGATTTTTTTAATATGTTATAGCCTGATTCTTTAACAATACCGATGTAATAATATTGTGGCTAGACAAGTAAATTGTCATTGTATACCGGGTGTAGCAATCAAACTGTTTTTTCCTCAAAGTTTAACAAACCTTTACATTTCGGAATGTTCTTACAACCTTTATTTTCAGTAATTATATTGACTAAGTAGAATTATACAGTGTGTTCTGAAGGGTGGAAACGGTCTATTATCTCATGACTTAATTATTTTCAGAACTAAAGCTCTGACATGTCGATTTTTATTTTTAAATTTTGCTTTTTTGACATAGGTATATCTCATAATAGTGACGTCATCGATTTGGGGGTGATGACGTCATATATGATTTTTTTAAATGGGAATAGGGGTCGTGTAATGGCTCATTTGAAAGGTTATTCAATTCTCTATTCAGTAATATAAACATTAACATCATTATTTTTACAGGGTGGTAAAAAAATAATTTTTGAATTAAATTAATTGACGCAAAAAGAAGAATGTATTTATGTAATTTATTTAACTCAAAATACATTTTACCGATGCCAGAAAATATAAAAAATATGTTTATTTCATAAATAAACGTTACTTTCAGCTTAAATTAAATGTCAAACAGCGGCCCACCTGCCTTTTATAGCAGTTTGAACATTTAAGTTAAGCGAAATGCAATATTTATTTGTCAAATAAACATTTTTTTCTCTTCTAAATTATTTTTTGGTCACCCATATAAATGATGTTAATGTTTATACTACTGAACAGAGTATTAAATAACCTTTGAAATAAGCTACCACACGACCCCATTCCCATTTAAAAAATCATCGATGACGTCATCACGCCTAAGTCGATGACGTCACTATCATGGGATATACGTCAAAAAATTATAATTTAAAAATAAAAATCGACCTGTCAGAGCTTTAACTCTGAAAATAATTAATTCATGAGATAATAGACCGTTTCCACACTTTATGAACCCACTGTATAAAAAGCTTTATGTCAAGATAACATATATTTAGTAAGAAGTCCATTTTTATTTAATGGTTTGTATTTTCAAATTATAATACGCTGTAAAATTTATCATTTATCCTATTCATGAATATAATGTTCTTGCTTGTATTTTTTATATTATGTATTGTCAAATGTTGACATATCGTATCAGGAAAAATAATAAAACATGCGATATGGAGGACAATGTGTAAACATACAATGAAAACTAAAACCGATATACTGCTTTGGATAAATTTATAGTATGCAATTAAATGCTATGTTTTTATCAAAATTAATGTCGTAAAATTAAATACGCAGGATATAAAAATTCGATTTTTGGTTATATAATAATATGATACTTGATATTTAACATACCAGTGGTAATAGTGACACATCTCAAAAATCACAATTGTATTAATGTTTATAATTTAATTTGAAATTTAACGCACATTTTTTATGTGCATTTTATGTATCTTTAAAATATGTACCTGGGATTTATTAATATTAACTTTCAGTCCCATTTTAGAGCTTTCCCGAATCAGTCTTTCTGCTATACTTGGCAATTATTTTCCATTTCTTGCAATGAGAAACATATCATAAGCATACGCTAATCATTGATGATCTATGTGGAAAAGATTACCGGATCTATTTATCCCACTACTCTTACAATTTTTTCTAGAATTATACTGAATAGCAGGGTAGCCAACAGGTCTCATTGGGAAACATCTTTTTCACTTCGAATTCTTCTGAGACTATGGTTGTTGGGGTTGATTACCCCCTATGATGGGGTTGATTAAGTTGAACACTATTTACCAAACATATATTTGTTTGCCAACACTAGATATACCAGTAGCGAGTTGGTGGACGAAAGTCCATATTCTAACTACATTGATGGTTAAATAATGAGTGATGAATAATGAATGATCTCTGCTTTACTTTTTCCGTATCTATAGATAAATCGTAATTGTTTTGTTATGGTTTCATACTTGAATGTGACCATGAAATACTAATAACACCAAATTGTTGACTCCGTTGTTTTTCAAAACGAATGGTCTACATTGCAGAATCAATGTCACCCATTTATTTTACTATAAACAATAATGTTTGTGTAAGACCTTTAAAAATCAAATCGATATAGATTAATCTTATTTCTTTTGATGCTAATGTAAATCCTGTGCAAGACTGTACCATGATATTTCATAGCAGAAATGGTTTTTATAATTGCCAATCTTTATCTTACCAATATTTTTATTTTTTGTTAACAATCTTGCTGTCTTTCTTTCTTCCCTTCAATATACAATTTCAGGTGTCGGATTTAGGTTTAGTTCTTTTTATTCTTCTTTTTGTATAGACATGACTCTGTCTATCCCTTCAATGTAGCTCCAGTAAGTTGTCGTTCCACTGTTTTCGTGGACTTCCCACTAGTCGTCTTCCTATTGGGGAACCGTCTCTCGCTATCCTTACTACTCTATTTATTGTCATTCGGCTTATGTGGTCATTTCATTCTACTCTTATGTTTCTTACCCAGTTATTAATGTTTTCCACCTTGCATCTCCGTCGTATATCTGTACATCTAGCTCTGTCCTATAATGTCTTACCATCGATTTTCAAAGGGCTTTCATCTCAGCTGTTTCGAGCAAGGTGTAGTTATGCTTAGTGTTGCCCAAGTGCAAGACCAAGACGAGACTTAGAGAGTCTTGGTCTTGGTCTTGCGACAGTACACCTGGTCTTGGTCTTGGTCTTGGTATTGCGCTCCAGGTCTTGGTCTTGGTCTTGGTCTTGCAGCAAGAGTCTTGCAAGTCTCGCAGTTGCCCATTAGCCTATTACATATCTTAGAACTAGAACAACGCAACAGAGTAGGTCAATTGTAATCTTTAATATCACAGCCATAGTAAAGACCAACCAAATTAATAAATATCTAAACAACTGACACCGGGTGGGGTTTGAACCTACGATCTAAGCGATCCGTGTCTATATTCCAACTAACTAAAGTTTATTAGGAACTTACGTATTTTTTCGAGTATTTGCCATTGACAATGTGTGATTTGAAAAGAATTCAATTCAGTGACAGATGTGCACAATATGAAGGGTCAGAGGGAAAAAGGATGAATGTCAATTTTTGGTAATTTTGTGATTGTTGTGCAATCTGTTAGCTTAGAAAGGGTACTATCAACCTGTGAATGGACAAGGGGAAATAAATATGATAATCGTCTTAAAATCACGTCATAAGATTGGACGAAAGAGGTAAAAACAATGAATATGTAACTTTACTTCTCATTTTACCGAAAATGCTTGCAGATAGACATTCATCGTTCTTTCCCCTTGCCTTTCATATGTTAACGCCACTTCTCATTTTGGTACCGAATACCAAACCGAGAATAATACACTTCTCCAAGAAATTAAGGCACCTCCTTAAAAATGGGTCATTTTTGATGTCTCGAATTTCCTAAACCTGTTGTCTGATTTAAGTGATTTTTTAAAATTATATAGCCTTATTCGTTAACAATATCGCTGTAATAATATTGTTGCTAGAAATTAAATTGTCGTTGTATAGGTACCCGATAACTTATCGGTAGGTACTAATGAGTGTACCAATCAAACTGTGTTTTTTTCTCAAAGTTAGCATCATCCTGTGGAATATTCTAGCGTTTATAAAATACTGAAATTAAAACCCAACTACAGTCTGATATTTTTTTAACATTTTGTTTTTTCATTCGCTAATGTTGGATAACAGTAAAGTTGGGTATTTTAACAACTAGCCATGTTTTTCATCAATACAGGGTGTTTTTAAATAAGTATGGCAAATTTTAAGGGGTAATTCTAAACAAACGGGTCGTTTTACCCGTATGCGCGCCAATGGTGGATATTAAATTCTTAGTTGTATGTCAAAAAGGCGTAATAACTACCTCTTAAAACCCACCAAATTTCATTTGCATATCTCAACCGGTTTTAGAGCAATAAATCGTCAGTTTGTAAGAAAAATTTTAACACCCCCTATTTCGGAAACGAAGCATTTGCGAACATACACTTATAAAGCAAACTGTCAAATTATTTTTCGTGCAGAATTACCCCTTAAAGTTTGCCATACTTATTTAAAAACACCCTGTAATGATGAAAACCATCGCTAGTTAAAAAAGTACCTAACTTTTTATTATCCAACATAAGCGAATGAATCAAAAAACAAAATGTTAAGAAAATATGAGGCTATAGTTGGGTTTTAATTTCAATATTTTATAAATGCTAGAATATTCCACAGGGTGATGCGAACTTTGAGAAAAAAAATACAGTTTGATTGGTACACCCGGTGTACAATGACAAATTTACCTGTCTAGAAACAATATTATTACAGCGATATTTATACAGAATAGGGCTATATTATTATCAAACATTAAAATCAAATAAATAAAAAATCAAATTATCAACCACTTAAATCGAACAAGTTTAGGAAATTCGAGAGACCAAAAATGACCCGTTTCTTGGAATAGTGTATATCAACCAAAGAGCATAACAAAAGAACAGTCGATTGATAAAACAAATGACCAATTTAATTTAACTACCTACAGAAAAAACTGCTATAAATATCCTTTTGTTTTCCATGTATTTCACTGTAAATATTTCTTTGTTGAATGCCTCGTAGACTAAATATTTGGGTATTTGGTTACACGGTATAATAGCCGGCACGGCATTATCTGTTAAAGTCTGTCTCCTTATCGTAATCACACTCAGCAGAAAAAATATACATAATAGTCTTATTATTCTATATATCGATATGATTTTTGTGTGTTTAAATTCTTAGAAAACTAAAATGAACTACATACTTATTGTAGGTATATTTTTTATCAGCATATGACATATTTTTAAAAAGTTTCGATACATTATAGGTTTGGATCCCGCGTATGAAAAAAAAATTGATTAATAGCAAGCTGAAAATTTGTTATGTAATAGCTTAACGGTGTCTTGTGTCTAGTCGGATAAACTTTGATATATGGGAACACTGGAACAGGGGCAGTTTTAATTGTGGAACAGGTTAAAAATTTGGAAGGGTCAGACTACGAAAACGGCACATTTATTTTGTCCGACAGAATAGACTTAAACTCTACGAACAGAGATTAAACTCTCATGCAAAAATCAGACTGCTATTTATCACCTGTCATAATTCCTGTCATTTGACAAATTCTACATGTTCCACTCATTAAAACGCCCATTTGGTGATAAATAGCAGTCTAATTTTTGCATGAGAGTTTTATTTCTGTTCGGAGAGTTTAAGTCTGTTCTGTCGGACAAAATACATGTGCCGTTTTCGTGTTCTGACCGTTAAAAATTATTAGCCTGTTCCACAATTAAAACTTCCCCTGTTCCAGTGTTCCCATATATCAAAGTTTGTCCGACTAGACACCCTTAAGCTATTAACAAATTTTCAGCTTGCTATTAATCAACTTTTTTTCATACGCGGGATCCAGACCTATTAATTTATGAATGGAGGGCGGCTATTCTCAAAACCTGGACAATTAATTTCAGAGCGAAGAATGTATGTTTGTTTATGGTATTGTTCGTAAGGCGCATAAGTCCAATTTTACAAATTTTTTTGCTTCTCCTGGAGTACCTACCTAAGAATATACCCGAACTAATATACTTCATAAAACGACCTTCAGTTCTAATTGCAAGACGCAAGAGTCTTGCAGGCTTAGTCTTGTTCTTGCTCAAATCTTGCACGATAAGTTTTGGTCTTGGTCTTGCTCAAATTAGGCGGTCTTGGTCTTGGTCTTGCGAAAACACAAGAACAAGACCACGACTGCAAGACCAAGACTGATTTTGGGCAACATTAGTTATGCTACATATCCACCCATCTCTTCCATTCTCTTCTGTCTTGCGCTATTATTTTTATTTCGTCAAGCATTTTCTATTTAATCTTCCTTGTATCTAACTCTTACTTACTTATTTATTCCGTGTCGTTACAACCTTTCGTGGGTTTTAGCCGACTCGAAAACATACCTCCACTGTTCTCTGTCTTGAGCAATCTCCATCCAGATCTCCAGGCCCATAGTGTTCAGGTCTCCTGCTATATCATCTCGCCACCGGAGTCGAGGGCGTCCGCGTGGCCTTCTTCCAGGGACTTCCTCCGACACCAGTCTTACTGTTCTTTGGTCAGAATGTCTTTTGAGGTGTCCTGCCCATTGGAGTTTTCTGGACTTTATTTCTTTTATGATGTTGGTGCCTGGGTAAAGTTCTTCGAGCTCTTTGTTAGTTCTTATCCTATATTGTCCTGATGCTTCATCCAGCACAGGCCCAAAGAACTTCCTTAGGATTTTTCTTTCCCAAACACGTAGTCTCTCTTCGTTTGCCTTTGTTATCGTCCACATTTCGCTTCCATACATCACAACGGGTCGTATGGTTATTTTATACACTTGTATCTTCGTAAGCCTTGTTAGTTGTTTCGATTTTATAAGGTTTTGGAGGGCAAAAAGAGATATGTTGCTGGCCTGTATAATATTGTTTATTTCTTCAAAATTGAATAACCGTTTTCAATTTCATGTGATCCGCATAGTTTTTTGTTTATTTCTTGTGATCCGCCATTGTCTTCAGTTATTGTTGTTCCAAGATACTTAAGTTCCCTAACGCGATCAAAGTTAAAGTTATTTATGTTCTCACCGATGCTGACTCTGCTTTGATTATTGCGGCTCATATACATATATTTCGTCTTATTTTCGTTGCTTTGGAGCCCCATATTCTTTGCTTCCTTCTCGAACCTCACGAAAGTTTCTTTCATCCTTAATCGTGTGTTTCCTATTAGATCGTTATAGTCTGTAAATGCCAGTAGTAAGTTTGGTCCTTCTCGATGAAATACTGTATTCGGTTTTTCGATTCTTGCACTTCTGATTATGTATTCCAGAAATAAATTGAAGAGTTGTGGTGAAAGTGCATCTTCCTCCTTTCGTCCATTGTTTACTTCAAAGGTCTCCGAGTATTGTTGTACACTCTCACCTTACACCGTAACCGTTCTATACACATCCGTATCTGACTAGTTTTCTTGGAAAGCCAAGTTCCTGCATCGCTCTCCACAGTCTAGCCCTGCATACTCTATCAAATATTTGTTTAAAATCTATGAACATCTGATAAATCTCACGATCAAACTCTCATCATTTTTTCATTATCTGTTTTATTGTGAATATTTGGTCAATAGTAGAGCAGCCATTCTAAATCCGCATTGATATTCTTCAACGATTCCTTCTGTCTATGTTTTGGTTGTTTCTAGCAGGATGTTTGCAAGTATTTTGTAGGTGGTGTTTAGGAGTGGTATTCCCCGGTAGTTAGTACATTGTTTTTTGTTTCTCTTTTTGTTGATTGGTACAATAACCCCTCCTTTCCATTCATCTGACATTGTTTCTTCTCGCCAAATGTCTTGTTGTATCTCCCTCCCTATTTGATATATCAATTTTTTCCTCGTCTGCCCTTTTTCTTTTTTGTGGTATTTCTTGTTTCGTAAATGTTTCTCGTTAGTCTACTGGGTGTCATTCTCATCAGATGTTCATGCCAGATTGTCACTTTATTATTTTATTAATTATTGGTTCCTGTTTGGGTAACCCTCTTATTGTCTCACTTCTTATTCTATTCCATTTGGTAATTACCAATCTTTCAAAAATCGATACTGGGTTAAAAATTAGGAATAGTAATACAGTGAACTACCGATGTGAAATTATTTCACCCTGTTGAAGACACAGAATTGCGTCATGCATTAGCAACTTTTTAACTTTGTGAACCACCCCGTATTATAAATTTAAAGAAATCATCTATTTGTTTGAAGTTCCACTATCTAAAACCCATCCTTAAATGCGTGCAGTGTCTTTAAATAACTACGCCCACACAATTTTCTCAGTAAACCGTTTTCTCGAAATCCAAAAGGGCAATCTTCCAACCCCTATCGCGGCCTTTTTTAACAGGCCAACAATTTAGATTAGGGCACACACGCGTATTTTTTTTTCAGGAAATCCTTTTTCATCCATTCAAGTAGCCTTCTGGAGTTATCTATTGAATCCATATTTATTCGGTGAGTTCATTCTGATTTCAAACGTGTATTTGTACTACATAGAAATCTGTATATATGCAGTGCATCGTCTGAAAGGTACGGCACGATGAGCAAGCACAACGGCTATTCATAATATTATGATCTTTTTGCCAAGTGTTATATTATTAGATTGTTATTTGCTGAGAATATTCAAGAGGCTAAATCGACTACCCAGATGTTATTAATAGTCGAAGCAATAAAGCACTGAACCTCCGAAAAGAAAACGACACGACGGATCTTAATAATTCTTTTTGCATTCGAATCGTGAATGTGCCAGGAAATTTTGTGACCCCTAGCCATAAGATAATATTGAAAAACTGCATACAAAAAATGCCTTCTTAAAGTGCATCTCAAACAGACAATAAAAAAAATTCAGAACTCGTCAATTATCGGTGGAAATGAGTTCATTTTGTTACTCGAGGGTTTTTGGGATCGCTGAACACGAATATGACGTCGTAAGGGATCTCCGGAGTACCTGGTGCCCAGGATACCTACTGTTTACCTCGTCTTGTGGAGTTTTCGGCAAATTAATTAAGTGATCTTCGGAGTACTTGGTGCCAAGGGTACCTACCTGGGTATCAGGTACTCCGAAGATCACTTCCGATGTCATATTCGTGGTCAGCGACCCAAAAACCCACCGTGTAATGATTTTTGACTAATTTTTAATGAATTTGCCGAAAACTCCAGAAGACTACTTCGGAGATCACTTCCGATGTCATATTTGTCGTCAGCGGCCCCAAAAACCTTTAAGTAATGATTTTTGACTAATTTTTTAATGAATTTGCCGAAAACTCCAGAAGAATAGGTAAACAGTAGGTACCCTGGGCACCAGCTACTCCGGAGATTACTTATGACATCATATTCGTTTTCAGCGACCCCAAAAAGCCCCGAGTAACAAAATTGAACTCATTTCTGCCGATAATTGACGAGTTCTGAATTTTTTTTATTGTCTGTTTGAGATACTCTTTAAGAATCCATTTTTTGTATGCAGTTTTTTAATACTATCTCATGGCTAGCAGTCACAAAGTTTCCTGGTGCATTCACGAATCGAATGCAAAAAGAATTATTAAGATCCGTCTTGTCGTTTTTTTTCCGGAGGTAAGGCCCATTTTAGTGCTTTATTGCTTCGCCTATAAAGAGACCACGATTTTAATATTAATATATTTTTTATTTAAATGTAATACCTATATTTCATTACTAAGAGCATGTAATTAGGATAGGCCATGAAATCACATATTTATACGGCTTCTTGGTTGTTTAGTCACCCCTCTGAATAATGTAACTTATGAAATAAACTGACATTCTCAGTTAGAAACATTAAAAACAGTAAATTCTCGATAAAAAATGTTAAACCGTCCATTTTTGATGAACTGTAGCATCTATTAAACTGCTTTTCCTTCGATTTATCATGTTAACTCTTAAAAAACGTAGATTTTCTATAAGTCATTTATATTAAGTCATTCTTATACCGTCATTTTTCAAGGGCCATAGTCTTTGAATGTTTGCTGTATTTTGGCAAATCTTGAAAACAATAAAAATGTTAAGTTCTTCCATAAAAATATGATTTTTTGATGAAATGTACCCGTAAAAACTAAAAAAAAGTTAGGTCTACAAAAAATTTTATACCGTCATTTATATTACCATCAGTGGATAATCAATTGCGGGGGTGATCAAAGTACAGTCCATCAAAAAATGGCATTATCTAGTGAGAATTTACCACTTTTAACGTTTTGAAGATTTGCCAAAATACAGCAAAAATTCAAAGACCCATGAAAGAATGACGGTATAATTTTTTTTGTAGAAAATGTACGTTTCTTAGAGTTTATACGATTCTTCAAGGAAAAAAATAGATAATGACATTTTTTTATGAACTGTACCCTCTCCGTAATTGCTTTTACCTTGATGAATAGTATAAACTATGTATAAAAAACTTAGATTTTCTACAAAAAATGTTATAATGTCATTTTTTCATGGGCTATAGTGTTTGAATTTTTGTTGTATTTTGGCAAATCTTGAAAGCATTTAAAATCGTAAATTCTTCTTTGAAAATATCATTTTTTGATGAACTATACCCGTAAAAACTATAAAAAACCTAGATTTTCATAGCCAAGTGCACAAAAGGCTCGTAGATAGCATATTGGTTGATTTAATTTAGCTTTTTATATAGTCTCTCTTTGTCAAATTTTTATTAATTAAGGCTTTTCTTTTCAGTAATCTATGAAGAATTACGACGGAAATGTAAGTAAATCCAATCTGTTAGTAATGTCATGAACTACAGATTAATTTACGTTTAATAAAGTTTAGTTTTCGTTTTAACATTTGGAAACACGTCCGTTGCATTTGCCCGCCCGCCCTATTTTCTGGACATTACTTAAGTAAACTAATTTCGCGAATCTTGTACAACTCATAAGTGGCACCATCTATTGGTAACGTCACGAACTACAGATTAAGTTTATGCCTATTTGGAAAAAATAATATAACTAAGTTATTTTATACAGTAGTCTAAGTTTTCAGTCTAATAGCATATAAAGCAACATAATGCTACTCTACATCCCACCAGAATGAAAACAATGGGAACCTTCTCTGGTTACACCTCCGAACGAACGAAATGGCGTAGATGCCCTAGCGTTTCTAGCCTAGATTCTTGTTGGAACTTTACCGCGCTGAGCAGATGGGACGTGAATTATATATTGTAAAATTCCCTCATCTTCCTTAGTCTCGGCATCCGTATGGCTTGCAAATTGTAGAAGCCTCGGAGGTGTAACCAGAGAAGGTTCCCATTGTTTTCATTCTGGTGGGATGTAGAGTAGCATTATGTTGCTTTATATGCCATTAGACTGAAAACTTAGACTTTTGATAGCAGCTGCCGCTAGGGCATCTATGCCATTTCGTTCGTTGCGATCCGTGACTGCACGCCGGGGTTTGTTTTGGTTGGATCAGGGAGAGCAGCATATGTGCCTCCTGATGAGAGACTAATAAGTTTCGAAACCGGTAGAGGTGCTTGCGGCACTCTCTGATTGGACTAGAATATCGCGCGGCTGTAGTTTCGTGTTGCAACGACATTGAAAGTGGTTATTCATTTTTTTTATTTTATACATTTTATTTTATTAAACATTCCATCCAATTTGTGATCCAGATAACGTTTCTGCTATAGTTGACTGCTTCATAGTTACCTACAAATAAAAATAAAATTAAAAACTAAAAAATAAAAAAGAAAAATTAAAAAATAAAGAATCTTCTTCTTCTTTCTTCTTCCTTAGTCTTCTGGCCTTCATATTATACTCCTTCGGCCGTTTGGTGATCTGTCTCGTACTGTCTTTACCAGTCTTTCTTCTCCCATTCTGCTTATATGGCTATACCATTCTTTTTTTATTTTAAGTGTCGTCATTTATGTTCTCTATATTATAGCTCTCTTATGTTCTAGAGGAAATGGTTCTCCACAACAACAACTAATCTATTTAAAGCATCAGTTAGTAAAATATTTATAGCCAGAATGATCGCCAATATTCGAAACGAATAGGCACTAAAAGAAGAAGATATTATAGCTGCGTCTGAGGTCTGTGCTGCGTTGTCTGTCCCATAATGATTTTCCTGTAATATCTCGGAGTATTTTTGATTTCACATGTTTCCACGTCTTTTTGTCCTTGTGGTGTCAGGTCTTGTTCCGCAGTGTAAGT
Source organism: Diabrotica virgifera virgifera (assembly GCF_917563875.1). Classification (NCBI taxonomy): domain Eukaryota; kingdom Metazoa; phylum Arthropoda; class Insecta; order Coleoptera; family Chrysomelidae; genus Diabrotica; species Diabrotica virgifera. The sequence continues at coordinate 62,523,567 of NC_065452.1, read as the reverse complement.
GATAATTGGCCTAACTACTGTCCTATAGATCTTGGCCTTTGTGTCTGTCCGTAGATGTGTGTTGCGCCAGATAGTGTGTTTAAGACATCTTGCTCTTCTGTTGGCTTCGTTTATTTGTTGGGCAACTGCCGCTTCTGTGTCTCCATAACTGTGCATTAGCACTCCCAGGTAGCTGATACCTCTTTCTTACTGGATTATTTTGCTATCCATTTCCGGCTTGCATCTTATTGGATCTTTATAGATTACCATACTTTTTGTTTTATTTAAAAAATAATGAATAAAAAGTAAAAAAATAAGAAAATAAATAAATAGAAATTAATAGAAATTAAAGAAAATATAGGAAATCAATAAATAGAAAATGTTTATTTTTCTTAGGAATACCCTGCACAGCAATGCATACCAACGAAGATGTATTAAATAGTGCAAAAATCATTCCTGAGTTACTGAGGACTATTAAAATAAGAAAAATTTCATACCTAGAGAATGTTTTTAGAAAAGACCGCCACATTCATAATCCTTCAACTTAATCATGAAAGTTAAAATCAAGGGCGGTGGAGGACTTGGAAGAAGGCAGATGTCATGGCTCAGAAACATTCGCGTTTACCTGTACATGAATAGACAATGCCAAAGAACTATTCCAATTAGCTGAAGACCGTGAACAACTCGCCAATATACTTGCCAACCTTAGGGGGACCTAATACGGTACCGAAAGAACAAGAAAAAAAAATAAAATGTAATTTTTATCTATTTCGCGTAAAAATCTGTTTAATTTTACAGAAATAGCGACTTTGAAATCATAAAATCAAAAATTCCGAACCTTTTACTCTCGAAATTGCTACTGCTTTTACGCTCGAAACGATTCGAAACATGGATTGCGGTCATTTACGGTCATGTTCTTTCGAAAACCAATTTACCATATAACAACTGAAGACAATCCAAATTGGTTATTGATTGAGAATCACGTATCGTATACGCCGAAGTAATTTTGATGATAAATTCATAAGGTTAACAACAGAAATATCTGCCTTTTAATATCGCGCTAGCTATTTTAAAATTCTATAGCAAATCATTACTGAAAGCTGCTATTTTCTTAAATTCTAAAAATGCTAATATTCTCGTAATATATACTGAGTGACAAAAAAGGCAAACAAACGCCTACATATATCTATCCCATTTTAATAATACTACTTTACAACCAATACGGGTATGTAATTCGAATGAAATACGACCGATGGCCAAAACAGGCCTTAAACTATGTTCCATGGACTACAAGAAGGAGAGAAAGACTAGTATTAGAATAGAGAGAAGGAGTCAAAGGAATAATGATATATAGAGCTATATATGAGGGGGAATGGACCGACCGAAAAATGTGAAGATCGAAATACGACCTGTATTTACCTTTTTTGTCATTCAGTATATTTTATAAATGATAAATAAATAAAATATAAAATATATAATAAATAAATAAATAAATAATAAAATAAATAAATTTACTTTCTTTAATTTGACGTGATAATAATTCGTGACTGCCTGACAGTTTGTAATAGTCATTTTTACTCTTTTCAATAATAAGTGTTATGGGAATTAATATGAGTATTAATAACAGTATTAACAATTAATATTAATTTAACTTGCATAACACTGCAACGACAATAATAATTATGATACGGTGTTTCTTGACTTATCTTAAAACTTCATGCTACATTAAGTTATTGCTAATATTAGTCGTTATGCCGATTATTGTGGCTAGTTTACAAGTGTTTTGTGTGTTTTGGGAGAAATAGCACGCTTAATTTAGTGTTTTTGTATTTATTGCACCATGGATATTACGCCAACCAACAGAGAAAGGAAAATTTCACTTAATGAGTATACATCCACAATGCAAAAGACGTTACCAAACATGTATTGACTCTTTGTATAAAAAAAAAATGAAAAGTACCACGGAATCTGTAGCTAAGTTCTAACAAAACAAAAAAGTAATAATATTTAATACAATATTATTAATTAACAATCGTAGATCTTTAAAACAAACTGTGTGACTGCTATATGATTCTTGAATAAATTTATATAAATAAATAAAAACATTCGACTACGTTTATCAAAATGTTAAGTGTGGTTGACTCTTCTCTATGCAGTTGAAACGTGGACGTTAAAATGTCAACCGTAAATAAATTGGAGGCATTTGAAATATGGTTCTACCGCAGATTCCTCAAAATGTCATGGACATCGCATAGGTGCCTCAAATGAATAAGTGCTGCATAGAATCTGCAAAGAACATTAAACACCGTGAAGGTTAGAAAAACATCATACCTAGGCCACATACTGAGAAATAATTAGTACCAATATGCTCAACTAAAAGCGAAAGGAAAGATCGAGGGAAAGAGAGGACTAAGAAGGAAAAGACTATCGTAGCAAAGAAACATTCAACAATGGACAGGGCTAAAATTTGAACAGCTTATAAGAACAGCTTAAGACAGGCAAGAGTTTGCAATTGAAGTAGTCAACCTCCATTGAGGAAAGGGCACTTTAAGAAGGCATATTAAAAGGAATGCTCTTCCTTCGCAGTCGATGTGGCCTTCTACCCCTCAAAAAGCCACTAAAATATTTGTATGGATTTCAGAACATGACCGAAAATCCAGCAAACCAGCAAAAAGAAGCAAAATACATAATCTGCTCCAAATATATCCAAAAAAATTTATCAGTAAAAAATATTTACGTATAAGCAAAACAGGTCCATCTACCAGGAGAAACAAGTTCGCATACAGGGAGAAAGTGGCCTTATACCAAAAGAAACCCTTCTAGTCTAGACAGATTATCGGAGAATAGGCCACTTTTGGGAAAAGTTATTTACCAGCGATTTTATTGCTAAAATCGAATCTTATGATTGTATACATATATTAACAATATAGGTATGCAAAGTCCGCAGGTAGTGTGCTACTTTTTTTATAAACAAAATGGATCCCGAAAATCGTGTTTTTTTTTCAATTTTTTCTCTATCACTCCGAAGATTTTAACTTTACACCAAAAACAACCAAATAATAATACATCATAATTAAATTCTGCATAGAGCGGTGTTTTTTCCCCGGAAAATGCGGGGTTTTCCAACAAAATCTTAAATTTCAACTAAAATTTTAGATAAGTAATTGTATATCAATAATTAAATAACTTGGTAATGTAAAAGCTCTTTTCGTATAGATTATAATTCCAGAATACAATGGAAATTAAATGGACAGTTTAGCAACAATTGAATTGTTAATTAATAATTTACGGTCGCTATAATAACCACGATATTTATGATACAAAAAAATAACTGTGATTTTTGTATAAAAAGACACTGTACCTGTCTAATGTACTCTACAGAATTGAAATCGGACTATATAAGCAGCCTCAGGAATATTTTAAAATTATAAACAATTTTTTGGCTTATAAACAAATAGAATATCTAGGGAAATATTAAATTAAATTAAATCAGGAAAAGGGAATTGAAAAAAAGTGGTAGGACGCTCAGTTTCAAAGAAAAACGTTTAATTATGATGAGTGGTTCCTGAGATACAGCCAGTCAAATTTGACCGGTATTTTCGGTAAAGATATAAACAATAGGATCATAATTTTCGAACCATCACCTTTTTATTTTTGTGTTCTTTCTCCACACCAATTTTAATATGTACTCATAACATATATTATTATAATAAAACTATTGATATTACGATTGAAAATTGCCAAAAATGGCACAATTCCAATCAAGAATAATTAGGTTGGAGAAAATGTAATCTCAAGTTCAAAATCGGTATACGTTAAAAAAATGCATTTTCTGGGCTTCCCATGGAGCATTTTTCTTCATTCCCCCTTTTTTGTTCCCAAGTAACTTGAGTAGAGCCATATAACTAACGCATTATTAAATGTCAAACTTGCTTTTGTTTTGTTATAAGAGAGTAATTTATTTATAAGAAAGAAAAACTACATATTTTTTCCAGTTTTAGACTTTTTTTAGATAAACTTACTACAAGTGTACCTTTTAACGTTAAAAATACAAATATTCTCATTTGAAAGCTCTATAATTATTTAAACAATCTTTATTTAAACAAATTAAACATTTTTATTATAATAAATAAATTAATTTACAAAACAAAAGCAACTTTGACATTTAATAATGCGTTAGTTAGATGGCTCTACTCGAGTTACTTGGGAACAAAAAAAGAATGAAGAAAATTGCTCTGTGGGAAGCCGAGAAAATGCATTTTTTTAACGTATACCGATTTTGAACTTTGAGATTACATTTTCTCCAACCTAATTTTTGATTGGACTTTTGCTATTTTTGGCAATTTTCACTAATAATATCGATAGTTTTTATTATAATAATATATGTTATGATTATTTTAAAGATATGAAAATTGGTGTGGAGAAAGAGGACAAAAATAAAAAGGTGAAGGTTCGAAAATTATGATCCTGATGTTTATATCTTTGCCAAAAATGCCGGTCTACTTTGACTGGTTGTATCTCAGGAACCACTGATCACAATTAAACGTTTTTCTTTTAAAAGGAGCGTCCTACCGCTTTTTTCCAATTCCGTTTTCATGATTTAATTTAATTTAATATTTCCCGAGATATTCTATTTGTTTATAAGCCAAAAAATTGTTTATAGTTTTAAAATATTCCCGACGCCGCTTAAATAGTCCAATTTTAATTCTGTAAAGTACATTAGATAGGTACAGTGTCTTTTATACAAAAATAATAGTTATTATTATGTGTCATAATTATTGTGGTTATTATGGCGAACGTAAATTTTTAATTAACAATTCAATTGTTGCTAAACTGTCATTCAATTTCCATCGGCTTCTGGAATTATAATCTATACGAAAAGAGCTTTTACACTACCAAGTTATTTAATTATTAATAAAAAATTACTTATCTAAAATTTTAGTTGAAAATTAAAGGTTTTGTTGGAAAAACCCGCATTTTCCGGGAAAAATTTTCGTCGAAGTAAATCAGGAAAAACACGTCTCTATGCAGAATTTAATTACGGTGAATTTTTATTTGAGTGTTTTTGGTGTAAAGTTAAAATCTTTGGAGTGAGAGAGAAAAATTGAAAAAAAAAACACGATTATCGGGCGCCATTTTGTTTATAAAAAAAGTAGCACACTATCTGCGGACTTTGCATATCTATATTATTAATATATAGAATCATAAGATTCGATTCCAGCAATAAAATTGCTGGTAAATAACTTTTCCTTGTATGTTGCTAATTAGCCAAAGAGTATTCATAAAGCGTGAAGAAATCAATATTTTATTTTTCCGAATTGTAATAAACAAGTATTAATCGGAAATAGAAAGTTTATTTCTACAAAACCATTCGTTAATTATTATCTACTATGAAAATCTTAAAGTAGAAAGCTAAACAAAAATGCTATAAAAGTATAATAAGAACAACTAAAAGAATAACACAAAAATGTAAATAAATTATTCAGTAAATTCTAGCAATGATTGGACTGGGGTATCTAAAAATAATTCTCTATTTATTATAAACTTTTTACATTATCATTAATACATTAAATGCCCCCTTCTCCATGGCGGAAGGAGACTCCTAATACCGAAACAATGGGGCCAATATTTAAAAATCCTTTGCTTAAATCTAACAACCAGTCCCGGCGCTAGGGTAAAAGGTGCCCGTCTGCAAAACTAGCATAGGCGCCCTTCGATTTTTTTAATTAGTATTTTGTATAACACCAACAGCAGAAAAGCTCATTTTGGCGCCTCCTCAAATAGATGCGCCCGCCTGCAGTGTATTCCTTGCAGGCACGTTATCGCCAGCCCTGCTAACAACGACTTATTTAGTGACAAAATTCCAGCAACAACAAAACATTTCAGAAAACACTAAGCCCAAGACTAAAAACACACAGCATTTTATAAATAATGAAGAGAACTAATCAACTTAAACTCAGAATCGGATGCTCAAAACGCACTGACGTTAGCCATTATCGTCAGTGTTTGCAATACTACAGACGATGGTTAGGTGAATTAACGTAGATACATATATAGAAGAATGAAATATTAAGGACTGAAAAGTTCAAAGACAAGGAAGAAATGGAAAACAAATGTATAACAGCAAAAGCACACATCAATTTATAAATAATATAAAGAGAAATAACTGATTTAACTCAAAATATCATTGTGAAAACACCCTGGCCACGCCATAAATGTTAGTGTTTGTAAGGGCTTGATAATAATGTTGACTCAGATAGAATAACAACCTTTAAACTAGAGGCAGAGTTACACGACGCTAGTGACTCTTACGAGTCAATAAAACCGATTACTGACTTTTATTACTCTCCCTGTGTAAATTGGTGTTTTATATTCCAGTAGAGTACCTACTCACTGCGAGAGTTCATGCCAGTCGAGTAAATAGAAAGTAATCCTATTTACTGGAACAAGTAGGTTCCCCCACCAATACTTCTTCCACCCAACACTCCACTTTGTGACTCACCACCACAATAGAGACCGGTTACAAGCTTCTAGTAGCTGGTACTAGTGATAAGGAGAGGTGCTAGGAAGTCCCCGAAGGCGCGCCTACACAATAAAAAACGATTTTAGCGTGCAGATGCTATTATTCCTGTGAAACAATCACCTCCAGTACTCGCCTCAGTAACTCGTACGAGTTATTATCGTCGTGTAACTGACCATTTTTCTTAGGCTGTGGTCTGTAATAAATGTCGTAGGTTGCGTACAGAGTCACGCCGTAGGTCGCGTCTGTATACTTAATACAATAAATAATAGTTACGGTCTGTTATCGTACTCCGAACTTAGCATCAAACTGTTGTATACGACTTCACAGGCGGTGGTCACCAATAAACGCCGTACGCTGCCTACACTGTCACGCAGTAGGTTGCGTATATACGCTTTATACAATAAATAATGGATACAGTCTCTACTGGATGTATAACACAGTGTCTATCTGCTATGAGCGACTTCAAATATTGGAAGCAGCGTCTTTAGTTATTTTCGAGCATTGCAACGTACGGCTGGTACCGGTTTTAACCTAGCGAAATGAGTAAAACAAGTAGTAAAAATGAACAAGACGCGTTGTTTATCAACAAGTTCAAATATCGCGCTTGACTGATAAACGAAAACGATCTGAATGTTGTTGCCGGCGAATGACAAACGCTGTACCCTACATACAGCATTTATTGGTGATCACAGCTGACTCTGGATGCGACCTACGGTGTTTATTGATGATCATGGTCTATGTTTTGTATTGACTACGTGAAGTTGCCGATGACTGACAGAGGCTGTATGCAACGTCTGGCTTGACGCTGTACGTAACCTACGGCATTTAGTTTATGGTTTAATATTTTTTAAGTAGATCTAACTGTTTTATTAAAACATTGTATGGTGCGTTCACATTCAAACATCCTCTTAACGTATCTTTTGCAACGCTCTTGCATCCGTTTATTTTTTTTTATTCAGTGTTTAATCATCAACGCACTCTGTATACTATTCGAATAAAAACCTGATAATTTCGATGTTAAGATAAAAGTTTTCCCTGAAAAAGCATCGTGTCTGAATGATAGAACGACCCTCATCGAATTCGGAACTCAAAAACTGTTTAGATAACGTCTACAGCTGAGTGCACAGAAAACTAATTGCAGTTCATCCATTTGCTAATCAACACCTTTCAAACGCAGAAAAATGTACAAATCAATTAGTACGATTTTACAGAGATATTTCCCCACAGATTCGATTTCATTTCGCTCTGAGAGAAACCAATGGTGTGCTGCCAGACCTACTTTCCGAAGGGTTTTTCTCAATCAATATATACTCACAGAAATGAATATATTTTTTTATTTTTCAAGAAAGAAGATTGTATTGAATAAAAATGTAATATTGCAAAAATAAGCATTTGTGTATAATTACAGATAATAATAGAATAGTATAAAAAATGAATATCATCTATTTACTAAATATTAAGGCTAAGGATGCTTCGGTGTTATGTGTTGTCTACTCTTCTTTATTTCTTGGAAGCATGGACATTAAAACAAGTTTATCTGAATAAGATAACAGCTTTTGAATTTTGTTGTTACACAAGAATCCTACGAATATCATGGATTCAAAGAAAGTTAAACGTGGAGGTAATTAGAAGGATAGGAAATGAAGCTTTCCAAGTATTGTTACAATGCTGCAGAGATATCAATGCAGACATAATTAGATAGCAGCGACTATAAAAAGGTAGAGGCTTTAGAAATTCACTGTACCGACGCATATTGAGAATGCCTTGGACAAAACCAAGTGACCAATAATGGGTAAAGAGATGAAGTTATTCTTCTTCTTCTTTAAGTGCCGTCTCCTAATCGGAAGTTGGATATCATCATCACTATCTTTACTCTATCTACCTGCTGCTTTAAAGAGTGCTATACAACTGCATTTAAACCAGTCTCTTAAATTCTTCAACCATGATACTCTCCTTCTTCCTATACTCCTTCCACCTCGTATCTTTCCCTGAATTATCAGTCTTAGCATTTCATATCGCTGTCTCCTCATTACGTGTCCCAGATATTGCAACTTTCTTATTTTTATTGTGTTTATTATTTCGCTTTATTTAGCCATTTCTCGCAAAACTTCCGTGTTCGTTTTCTTCTTTGTCCATGTTATTCTAAGCATCCATCTGTAACACCACATTTCAAATGACTGTAGCTTATTTATGTGTTCTTGCTTCAATGTTCAGCTTTCAAGTCCATATTGCAGTATTGAGAACACGTAGCATCTCAAAGCTCTTACATACTTTCAGTTCTAAGCTAAGGTCTTTATTGCAGAGAATTATTTTCATTTTTACAAACGCATTTCTTTCTATTTCTCTTCTGGTCCTTATTTCTGTAGTTTCATCGTTTTTCTCTGAAATACAAGTTCTTAGGTTAGGTAATCAGCATATTGAAAGAGTAAGATAATTCAAATGACTAGGTAAATGAAAACAATGACAGCTCTCAAGAAATACGAATTAGAATCGAACAGGCCCGAAGCACATTTACGAGAATCAAGAGGCTCCTCTTCTGGCGAGACTTAAACCTTGAGTTAAATGGTATATTGAGGTAAAATACAGAGTGTTTCATTTAAAATAAGTACGTTATTACAGTTTGAATTCGCTAGTAGAACAATCTAATATTTTGATCACCCTGTACAAAATTTTGTTACAATAAAAATCTGTTTACAGATAACTAAACCTTACATTTTTATAAAAATCAAAATAAATCAAATCACCCTGTATTTAAGTATAAGAAACCCTTATAAAAGTATAGCTTATTTTTTAACGGCAATTCAAAAATGCCATCAGGTATAGGGTGTTTCATAAAAATAAATATAACTTTGATATACCACTCTTTTTGAAGCACCCTGTATAATGCAAATTATTTTTAGATTGTAGTATTAATGGCCCTGTATATTTCTGTAAAGAATTTTTTTAAATATCAAGTCGTTTTGCGTACAGAAACCAAGGCGAATAAGATGAACCACCCTGTATAATTATATAGATTTTCATTTATTATATATATTTTTACCCAATATCTAGACCACTGAAATAGGCTAGAAATATTTAAAATTTTACTATTCAATAAAATTCCATCATAATTCCTTGTTATTTTTAGTCGTTGAGTTTGAAAAAACGAAAAGTTATAAAAATAAAGCACATCGCTTTGCCTTCTGTTGAAGCAGGTTTCGAAAAAAGTTGTGGCCACGATGATGGAGGAAGTTGGACCAAAGCGGCAACATTCGCGCTTTGACCACAGAAAACGAAGGATGTGGCTGCTAACACGCTACAATGAACTAATTCTTGGAAAGTGGAGTTTGCCTTGCCGTGGATTTTATCTACATAACTATCTTTGTGTTTTTAGTTGGTGTGGCATTTATGTAGATAATGACGTACATTTGCATTTTTAAAACCGTTTCGCTTAAAAAATAAACGGATGTTTTTTCCGCTTTTATGATCATATACTTAAGAGGGAAAAGGTGTGTAAAATTAGCACAAAAATATTTATTTATATTTCGCAAGAAACATATTAAGTCTCTAAAGCAGTGGTTTCCAACCTTTTTCAGCTCGAGGCACACTAACTTAAAAACTGGTTCAGCCACTGCACACTTGGGTAAATAATCTCTATAATGGTAGTGAGTAAAATCAAATTTCGCGGCCCACCTACAGGGACTTCAGGACACACCAGTGTGCCGCGGTACACTGGTTGGGAACCTCTACTCTTAGGGTAAGAACAGAACAAGTGGGTCGAGGTGGAGGTGTAGGTCGCGGTGGATGCCGACAACACATAGCAAGAAGGTTACCTGGTCTATCAGTCAAGCTAGAACCACTATCAAGTGAAGTAGTTTAATGAAATTTGAATGACAAAAAGACGGTGCTTTTGCGATGTTGTGTCAGTCAAGTGATGATAGTGATGAAATGTCAGCTGTAAATAATCAGATCCTCCTTCATATTTCAAAAATTTACAGAATTTAATTACTTTAGAAATTCAAAAATAAACTGAATACAAAAAAGGGATTATATAAAAAGTATCAACTCAGATAGCGCAGGTAATGACAACTTGGCTTCGAACGGATCAATCACAGGGAATCATCCTTGTAGGCTGCGCAGTAGACATCCATGTAAAACAAACTCATTTTATTTTCAAAAGCATCGATGTAAACCTCCTTGATGGCATCGTGCTAAACCTCCATCGCGACTTACCTTCTCTGTTCGCTTCCATTCATTACAATGTGTTTGTTTTAGATGGATGTCGACATCGACCGCGACCGACACCTCCACCTCCACCGCGACCCACTTGTTCTGTTCTTACCCAAAAGGTTGTCCCAAAATTTACGAAATCTTTGGATTTAATACACAACACTGTATTTTTTAGATTGTAATTTTGTTATTGAATCATAAAGTACATAAGAAAGGGTTATGTTTGAAATACAACATCAAGCTAGCAATGCCGTCTTATCACCATCTTATTGAAACCATATACTGTTTACATCAACAAATCTCTTATTATGTTGCGATATCGATCACCAATAATAGTCACTGCTTGGCCAGCCTCACATTAGAAATATATTATTATAGAAATAATTTAATTCTACTCTACATTAGAAATATACACACAACCAAACTTATATGGAATCATCTGATATTTCTTATTATTTCGTGCGAATTTAAAGAAACGAACATACGAAGTCAAACATAATTTATTTTAAAGCAATTTAATAACAAATACGTAACAATTAAATAAAACAATAAGTTATTTAACAAACAACTAGTTGTTTTGAAGGCAGTAGCATAAAAAATTTCAAATGTAAAACGAATAATGTTTAAATTGTATTTGTTTATTTTTTTGTTTTTTTTTGTAGTCAGTGTTATCACCTTTAGTCCTTATGCAAGCTTTAGTTTGCGTGGGCACGCTCCTAATCAAATTATCAACATTTTGTTGGGGTAGATTGCTCCATTGTTCAAGAGTAGCTTGTACTAGCCATGCGATGTTTTGTGGATTATCTCGGCGAGCTCTAATTTTTCTTTTAAGCATATTCCACAAATACTGTATAGGGTTAAGCTCGGGTGAGCAGGCCACTTTAAACAAGGGATACCTTCTGCTTCAATGATGTCTCTAATCACTCTAATGGTATGTGAAGGTCCATTATCATGCATGAAAATTAAATTTCCTCCAGAGCTTAACTACAGGTTATCAATACACCTGTGAGCAGTTAAAGTTGATTTGATGAAAATTAAAGGAGTTTTTTTACGGATCACAATTCCTCTTCAGAACATTACTCTTTCCCTTGTATATTTGTGAAGCGATCTGACAGTTTTCGTTCTTACTCGTCTTCTTCGACGTCTAAGTGCACACTTTGGTGGGTCATCTGAATTTACACAAATTCTGACTTTTTCTGAAAATAGCACATTTTGTCAATTCCTAATATTCCAGTTTTGGTGGTAACGACACCAATTTAGGCGATCAATCTTGTGCTGCTTTAATAACTCGGAAACCCATAACTGTCTCCTACTGTATACTTCTTGGCACGAACTCTTCTTCTTATCGTTTCAACTGAAACAGTTACACCTGTAGCTTCCAAAAGCTGCCTTTGGAGCTACAGATGAGAAATGGCTGGGTGTCTTCCAGCTCATTGGTCAATTAAACGATCGTGGCGAGCCGTTATTACTTTTTGGCGACTTTGCCTTGCTTTATTTTGAGCATTCCTAGTTCCTGCTACCTAGCATAGGTTTTGGACAGAACGCCCTGTGTTACGCCTAGCTACCCGCTGAGAACATTACTTGCTTCACAAGACCAATAATCTTTCCCCGTTGTAAGTTCTATAAACCCACCTGAGGCATATTTTCGTTTTTGGAAGCAAAAGTTAGTTTATTTATTTTCATTCAATTTGCAACTTAAGCAAATAATCTATCTATACCGTACCAAGCTATACTATCTGATTGTCTTATCGATTTGTTTATTTTCAATAAAAACCTTTATTCTTTCCAACAATAACAAGTTTTTTCAAAAGAAATAAATATTGTTTTGAAATACATGGTGATTCCATATAAGTTTGGTTGTGTGTATATAAAGGAGAAAATCGGAGAAGACCAGGTAGGGCTCACAGTGAGAAAAACATACTTAGATCACATTTACACGATCGAACAACCAACCGTCCATCTGGCCTATGTAGATCTTGAGAAGACCTCAGACTCGATACCTATAACCAAGCGATGGGAAGCAATGGAAGACATAGAAGTTCCAGGAATATTAATAAAAGCAGAAAAGCACTATAAAAGACTAACAGAGGAGCTGTCAAAACGGGCAATGAATATAGACTATATAAACGAGCAATAGAATATGGAATATATTAAATATTATTTAAGACGACAAAGGGATTGCTACAGGGCTGCTCCACATCCTCGACCCTGTTCAAAAACTTCCTTGAAAAAACCCTGAAACCATGAAAAGGAAAGTGAGAAGGAGTGGGCCTACCAGCAAGAAATGAATGCCCACATACCCTAAGTTATGCTGATAAAGACACAAAGAAATATACAAAGAATGAAATTGAAATAAACCTAAAGGAAACTGAATACCTAACAAGGGACAATGCATAAATAAAAAAGCTACAAATAGTCGAAGGTAAACAAATTAAAGGAACAGACAAGTACAAGTGTTTAGGTTTCATAATATCAACCAAAGGAATAACTGAAGAAGATATAAAAAATAGACTAGGACAGACACGTGATTGCATACGAAAATTGAACCAGGTACTGTGGGATAAGAACATCAGTATAAAATCAAAAAGAAGAATATATAACACATAACACCATAACAAAATTATCCTGATTTATGAGTGTGAAAATTGGAGAATAAACAAGAAAACCAAAACCAAAAAAAAAGAAACAGATGAAATTCCTACGAAAAAGCTGCAGAGTAATAAGGAGAGGTAGAATCAATAACATAGAGATTAAGAAAGGAATGAACTCAGATGTAATAGACTATATATCGCTAGTACCTATGATTAATGTGATTCCTAATGCATTTCCAGTGAAAGTAATAACTCTTTGATAAGTGTTGGCGATACAATTCTTTTTTATATGCGTGTCCGCGAAGATTATAACTCCCAATATATTTATAACGAAAAGATTTAGTTCATAATAGATGCCGACGAAAACAATTATTTCCCTTTCTGTTTCTGTGTCTGCCGACGAAAACAATTATTTCTGAGAACTTTTAGTAATTATAATTTTCGTGGACCCAAAAACAAAATGATGTTTTTTGCTGATACTCCTCAAAAATAAATTTTTTCGTTAACACTTTATTAGGGATTATAATTTTCACAATCATATAATCGAAAATAATATTTTTCGCGGCGTTCATTGAAAGTTCTATTCTTAACGGCATTTTTCGGAGTGTTACTTTTTATAGGCGGCGGCGATATAATAAACGATATTAACCTGGTAGGGATATGTCAGAAAAGCAGACAAAAAACGTTGGATAAACAGAATAATAGAGTGTAGTCCGATAGGAAGAAGGAAGAGAGTCAGACTCCGAAGATCTTTCCACCCTTAATCTGCAGGACGGCGACTGGCAAAACAGAAAGAACTGGAGAGAACGGTTGAGTGAAGAAATACAGTGAAAACTGCGGAAATCCACAGTATATAAATATTCCTAATCAAAGCTATATAGATCACTTTCTCAGCCTGATTACACTAACAACAAATACAGCCTCATTTTTATGAATTTGAGAACCAACCACGATGCAGCGTGAATGAACGGATCATATAAGAGCTGACGAAACAGATCCCTTATCATAAAGTTGTGACTGATAAAAACATGCTTTCTCATAGACACTTGCAAGTGATCCACAGTAATAACCACAGTAAAATGGGGTGCAATATTTACTAACAAAGAAGTAGTTTATCCTAGACTGACAGTTTGTACGTCCTCGTATTCTGTATACTAGTTACAACATTTTAAATGTGACATTAAGTTCATTTTACGTGCTTGTCTATTTTTATTCCCGATTCGTTTCAAACAATTACTTCCATCAGCTTTTTTCGCCCAAGTCGTATTCACCAGACCGATCGCCTCAAAGAAATAAAGCACTACCCAAGAAAGATTTGCAGCTGTACAGATTTCTTAGAGTTACATTGCATGCTTCAAGCCGTGTACCCTAAATACAACTTACACAAATTTATCGGCGAAAATCCACTACACCTTATACCTATCGACAAACGAAATGAATTGGAAGTCGGAAGAAATTCGAGATAAATTTAAATTGCCACTTAAAATTGAAAGGCTCCTATCTGTGAGAATTCATCTTGTTAAAATGTATTTCCTAACCTAAAATAGTCCAGATTTACATCGAACATATTGCGGAATGTACTTGGTCTCGATATACCTTTAGAGGTGTATACTAAAAACTCGAACTTGGCCTTTCAGTTAAAAATAGCTTACTTCTTTTTATTGGATGATGTATTGATTTTCTTTGGTCTAGTGATCCGTTTCCTATGGTGCGTTTCAAATTTTAAGAATGGAAAAATATTGTTACTCTTCGCGAATATTACCAGTTTTTATACTCTATATTACTGTTTTGCGAATGTAAATTTAAATATTTTAATTTCCTAACTTAAATAAAAAAAAAGATATAATAAGAAAGCAAAATCGAAGAAAACAAAATATTTATTCTTATTTACAAAACTATAAAATCAATATATATCTGTAATTATTTAATCTTAATTAAAAATATAAAAAAACAAAAGAAAGAGAAAAAAGCTCAAATAAAGTTTATGCTTACCTCGAAGAATATTTTTGTTAGCGTACACCAATATTAAAACTATGTAATAATATGTTACTATTTACAAAAATCAAAAGAAAAACAAGTTATCTAACTACTGTATCTGTATGTGGCTGTGGCGGCTTAGACTGGTAAAACAACGTTTTCTTTCGGATAAAAATTGATCTGATCCTACCTCATATTTTTGTCGATGTTTCATTTGTCGTACGGGAAAAAACACACAACTCTTTAGTTTCCTTTATTTGTTTCCACGGGCACTTAATAGTTTTTCCAAGTATTTATCGGCCCTGGTAAATCTGTCTCAAAAAAACCCACAATATACAATAAATAGGGGAGAAAGTAAAATTGGCCTGAAATTAATAGTCGCATCAGCATGCAAGTTGAGAAGGTATAAATTTGATTAAAACCAAAACTGCTAAAGGTTTCTCTTTAGACACCGAATCGGGTGTTAAAAAGACAAGGCTTACCTGAAGGATAGCGTATGGCCAAAAGAGAGAAAGGTCGTGAGGACCTAAATATCCGAGAATTATAAATCCTTGACAAGCAAGATACTCTAAAACTTAAGAAAGTTGAATATTTGTTGGTTAATTCTCAAGATGACCTGATTTAAAATCCTTACACAGTTTCATAAGACAACACTTCTTGTCCTCATGAAGTATGAATCATAAGTGAACAAAATATGACACTAGACAGGTAAAGACAAAGAGATGACAGATTACTAGACAGGTAACTAGACAGGTAATAATTTATACCTAAAGCCTACTTCATGCCTGATTTCATATATGTTTTCGGACTTAAAAATGGCTTGATAGCAGCTAATATTCAAGACAACATAGAAGCTTGATTTTTATAATCGTTTAGGCCAGTACTTGGGAGAATAACGCAAACATTATGACAGTCTGATTATTAAAAAATGTTGCTAGTTGCTTAGCGACTTTTAACCCGTAACAATATTTTTTTGTCCAGTAGACGTAACGATAACAAATAAGAACAAGGGATAATAAGCTCTAAAATAACCATACTTATCTTCTTCTTAAAGTGCCTATCCGTTCCGGATGTTGGCGATCATCATGGCTATCTTGACTTTGTTTACCGCAGCGCGGAACAGTTCAGTGGTAGTCGTGTTATACCACTTTCGTAAATTTTGAAGCCAGGAAATGCATCTTCTTCCCGGTCCTCTTTTACCATTTACCTTCCCTTGGAGAATCAGTTGGAGAAGGCCGTAACGTTCTTAATATCTCATTATATGTCCTAGATATTCTAATTTTTTTGTTTTGATGGTTATGAGAATTTCACACTCTTTTCCCATTCTACGCAGGACTTCCACATTAGTAATTCGGTCAACCCAGGATATACGTAAGATGCGCCTATAACACCACATTTCGAAAGCTCCGAGCCGATTTATAGATGCAGCAGTTAGTGTCCACGCTTCCATTCCGTAGAGCAGAACTGTGAATATGTAGCATTTCAAAAGACGGTATTTTGTTTTTAATGATATGTCTCGACTGTTGAAAATGGGTCTCATTCTAACGTATGCTGCTTTCGCTTTTATTATTTGCTGTTTAATTTCTGTTGAGTGGTCTCATTGACTATTTAAATTCGTACCCAGATATGTATATTGCTTAACTTTTTCGATATTTTGTTGGTTGATTGTAAGTTGAGCGTTTAGTATTGGTTTTTTACTAATTGTCATAAATTTGGTCTTTTTTATGTTAAGAGCTAGTCCGTATCGGTTGCTGACTTCTGTTATACGATTTGTTAATATCTGTAAATGATTCAGATTATCATCAAAAACTATGGTATCAACCTGTAACCATACTTATAGCACCTCAATTCGAATGCTTTTAATTTGTTTAGCACTGTGCTTTTTAATGCTCATGTCTTACAATTATACAGGGTGTCCCGAAAAGATTGGTCATAAAAATTACACCCCACATTCTGGGGTCAAAAATAGATCGACTGAAACTAACTTACCTTAGTACAAATGTGCTCACAAAAAAAGTTACAGCCCTTTGAAGTTACAAAATGAAAATCGATTTTTTTCGATATATCGAAAACTATTAGAGATTTTTTATTGAAAATAGACATGCGGCTTTCTTATGGCAGCATCATCTTAAAAAAAAAATAAAGTAAAATTTGTTCACCCCATAAAAATTGTATGGGGGTTTTGTTCCTTTAAACCCCACCAAACTTTTGTGTACGTTCCAATTAAATTATTATGTGGCACCATTAGTTAAACACAATGTTTTTAAAACTTTTTTGCCTCATAGTACTTTTTCGATAAGCCAGTGTTTATCGACATATTTTGAATATTTGTCGAATCCACCACATATTTGTATATATGGTAAGTACGATTGTAGAGACCTGTTAATAATATGAAAATTTATTTATAATTTACATTCTGATGTATATTTTGAAAAAGAAGCGATATCTCGATAAAAGATGACTTGTCAAAAAAGACTAAGAGGCCAAAAAGTTTTAAAAACACTGTGTTTAACTAATGGTACCACAATAATAGTTTAATTGGAACCTACACAAACATTTGGGGGGTTTAAAGGAAGAAAACCCCCATAAATTTTTTATGTAAATATATTAAAAAATAAGCCGCATCTCGATAAAAACTGGCTTATCGAAAAAATACTGAGAGGCAAAAAAGTTTTTAAAACGTTGTGTTTAACTAATGGTACCACAATAATGAATTAATTGGAACGTACACAAAAGTTTGGGGGGGGGGGGGTTTAAAGGAACAAAACCCCCATAACATTTTTATGAGGTGGACAAACTTCACTATAATTTTGTTTTAAGATGTTCATGCCATAAGAATGATACATGTCCATTTTCAATAAAAAATCTCTAATAGTTTTCGATATATTGAAAAAAATCGATTTTCGTTTTGTAATTTCAAAGGGCTGTAATTTTTTTTGTGAGCACATTTGTACTAAGGCAAGTTAGGTTCAATCGATCTATTTTTGACCCCAAAATGTGTGGTATAATTTATGGCCAATCTTTTCGGGACACCCTGTATAATAGGATAGGCCACACGTAACATTTTACAACCTACTTGCAAATAATCATCGACAGGTTTCTGTCACACAAAAATGGTTTCCAGGTCATAAAAACCTTACGTGATATTTCGATCCGGCTTATTATTTCATCATCAGTCACAATTTATATTTAACCAGCTGCCAGGGTGTTTAAAATGGTTTTAATGGTGTTTCAAAAGCAGATCTTGATCTATATTAAGCTTTCCAACTTCCATCCACTTGTCTTTAAAATATTAATTTTAAATGTTAATCGGCCTCTCCGATAACTTACTTCCCTGATTAGACTTACTAATATCTATAATAGAGGAATAGAGATCCTGTAAAATTTCTGTAATAACGACTCCATCATCAGGGTTTCTGATACTGTTGATTACTTCTCCGCCTAGCCTTAATCCCTCCTGTCAGTCATCTAAAGCTTACCTCTAGATTTGTTCAGAATATTGATAAAAAGACTGGGTGACAAAATACAATCCTATCGGACTTCATGTTTGATTCGTAGTTTTTCAGTAGGACTATCTCTAATTTGGATAGAGGTTTCTTCATTGTAATAAGCATTTTAACAATCTTATATCACAGTGGTCAAGTTCTGATGCCCGTAGGCAATCGAAAAGTGTATCGCATTGTGCTCCGTCGAAGGTCTTCCCAAATTCTATAAAACAAACATAAACATTATTTCGGAACTCACAACTTTTGTAAGAGAACGCGCATACAAAATAGTGCCTCTCTAGTTCCCAGATCATTTATAATTCTAAATTGCTTATTACCAATTCCACTTTTGCACGATAGGAATACTCGGTTTTATATAATTCGTTAAAGTATCTTAAGTGTGTATCAAGAGAAGACAAAAATATTATTACTAGGGAGAAATCCAATAAAAGGAAAAACCAAAATAGGGAATTCAGAATTTGAAGATGTATAACATTTCAAATACATGTGAGTGATAATAAGAAAAACCGGTGAAATAATGCTAGAAATAAAAGAAGGAATATGGACAGCGAATAAAGCTTAGTTTGCAAATAAAACATTAGTTAAAATCAAAATACTGTCTATGAAAACGAAGATGAGAATATATAACACAATAATTAGACCAATATTATTATATACAGCAGAAACTATGGCGATGACTAAAAAGATGATGAAAACTTAAGAATAGTGAAGTGAAAGATCATGAAAACTATACTAGGACCAATCAGAACAGAGAAAAAGGAATATAGAAGGCGAGCAAATGCAGAGATTAGGAAAGTAGTGAAAGAGGATGTGACAAAAATAAAGCAAAATAGAGTTATATGGTTCACATCTTGTGAGTAGGAGGTAAAGCAGTGATATGTGCTATGATAAAATGGAATCCAGGAGGAAGAAAGGAAATAGGAAGACCAAGATCAAAGCGGCTGCAAGAAGTTGAAGAAGACTTAAAACGCGGGAATCAGAGACTGGCAGGGAAAAACTAGAGACAGGAAAATATGGATAGAAATCGATAAGAAGATAACATAAGCAAACCTGAGACCTCTGCCTAAATGGTTGTCACAAGTAATATGTGTATCTGTAGCATATTCTCCAGAAGCATCGTCAAAAAGGTCACTGATGTATGTCTACCATTCTTTGCACTATTGTTCGTCGAATAATGACGAAGCAGCAAACTCTTCGGTCAGCGTTTTTTAAGTATGAGACCATTTTTCAGATTTCTAATTCCGGAGGTATATTTAAGTTTCTTATTGAACCTACCTTGTTATTTCTTTCGAGGTCCTCTATTTATCTACATGAGTTTTCGAGCCAAAATTTTTGGGCTATCTTAATTTTTACACGGTATTTGTTAATATTTCTACTTTTATGTGTTCGTCGTACGTACTTCAGGACTAGGATTTCCTGTGTCATCCATTCAGTTCATTTGATTTCAGAGACTTTCTTACTTCTAAAATCGAGTTTTGTACGTCCTACCAATATTGATTGATGTTTATAAATAAAATTGGAAAGTAATATTTTGCCAAAAGAAATTAATCATACGCTACATTTGACTACACTTGTCACGTTTAAAAGTTCGCCTGAATTTTTTGTGTGCATAACTGATAGAAAGTAGACATGAATATGTGATCTATGGACATTTGGTATACATTTCACAGCTATCACTCCTACACACCTAACTTGATTTATTAATTCAACGTTTGGTCCCGCGCTGAGAAACTCACTATATACAATACGCGTTCAAATGGACATACCAGTCACGTTATGTCAATTTAGGGCAAAATTTAATTTATTACATACATCAATAATGCTGCCACTAAATGCCTAGCATCCATCAATTGTTGTTTCAATCCAATCAGATGTGATCTCATGAAGATCACAGACCTAATTAAACAAACCATTTTTAAATTACCATCGGCAATACCATTATAGAAATGTTTGGCCTTTGGATTTAAGAAAAACAAATTTTACACTGTTTTTGATGTTCGGAATCTAAGGCACTATATCTAGTGTATAAAATCGGCTCAGCTTAAACTTCGATCGCCGATAGTGAAACACCAAATTAAAGATGAAACTTTATTTATACGTACAACACTCTAACCCGGGAGCCTTAAAAATCTTCTAATCGACCAAGTCTTATTGTCTTACTTGTATGAATGATAAACGGATAATGAATTATGATGAGACTACGAGTACAATGATTTTTAGTGTACGCTCTTCTCGGTGGCAGAATGTTTCTACAAGGATCTACAGACCGAGCTAGTCTTGTAAATTCCACGGCTTCGAGCCACGCTTCACGCAACCGTATTTGCGTACTTGTGTTTCGAGTTGTGTGGTCGAGTGGAGTTATAATTTACCAAATTTAAATATAATCGTTTCTACTGATTCATAATATACTATAATATAATATATTAAAGTTTTTAATATTGCTAATATTATTAACGTTTTTAACATTGTATTTTAATATATTCTTTTTTTATTAATAATAATATTACCTAAGTACTGCACCTAGTTAAAAAAAAGTACAAGATAAATACCGCGGTTTTTTCATATGAAAATGCAAAGCAAAATATACAATTTGCAGAGTAAATGCTTGTTTTTTTGATAAAATAATACAAATTGTATGTAGGTAGGTAGAATAGCTAAGCTTTGAGTAGTTATAGCAAAAGTAGCTACGCCATCTGAGACACGAAAAGGATGAAATTAGTTTTATTTTCTTTTCTCATGGAGCATGATGGAGAGTTTTTTAAAATAGGTAACAAAGCATGTTGTTTTGTTACCTATGTTGCAAATATGTTTTTTTGCAAATTACGAAATATGTTGTTTTCAATACAAGTTGTTATACTACATTCATCTCGCTAAACTCAACCGTTATCGAGATAAACGCATTTTAAATATGCGAGACAACATACTTTTTTGCTTAAATATCATTGTAGTTACACCCGAAAAATAACTTAAAACCATAAAAATTGACAAAAATGTATCGCAAATTTGTTCAAATGGAATTTGCGATGCAATGACATAAATATGAGAATTGGCACAATTATTATGGTTTCAAGTTTATTTTTCGGGTGTACATAACTACAATGATGTTATGCAAAAAATTATGTTGTATCGCAGATTTAAAATGCATTTACCTCGAAAACAGTTGAGTTTAGTGAGATGAATGTAGTATACCTTTTTTAAGTAAAAATATTGAGAGAACAAGAATTTTAATTCAAAAAGTATATAGAGTAGGGGATAAAAAAATTGAACGTATTAAATGAGCGCTGAAAGACGTATGTGGCGCCCTTTGGGTAATACATCAGTTTTGGTGGCGAATTTAAATTTCTCCTCCCAAAAAACCCCCGCTTATCAAATTTCGTGTTGTTATCCCATGCCTTTCGGGAAGTATTCAAGAATAAATAAAATAAAAGTTTAATTTTAACACCCTGTATTTCGGATATTATCAACTTTTGTACTAAGGTAAGTTAGCTTAAAACGACCTATTTTAAGCTCAGAAATCTACGGTTAAGCTATGGTCTATTCTTTATCAAACACCCTGTATAAAATATGGTATTACCCGTATTACCTGGATGTTTTTTTTACATGTGCCGTCAAGTTCGAAGATTTCGAAAAGTTTATGTTACACTTAACACAACGATTCATTTTCTACTTACAACAAAAAGAACACTTTGAAAATAAATCAAGAGTTTAAATTATAAACACAAAACTAAATAAATAATTTCTCACAACGGTCAAAAACCACACTAAAAAGCTTTAAAAATTCACAACACAGAATTATCAGTTACGCAAATTTTCAAACAGAATCCAAACACCTGACACACTTTCTCAAGTACGATTGCGCGAAGCCGTGGAATTTACGAGACCAGCTCGGTCTGTAGATCCAAGTAATGTTTCTAGGTCAACCCACGCGCTGAATATATTTACAAAATATTGAAGAATCAAGCAAATATTATATTCGATCTCAAAATTAATGTGCAATTGCCCAAATTATCGTTTACGATTTGTAATACTTAATTAAATTTTAGTCCAGGGCGCATCTGTTTTGAGATGGACGTTGAGAGGTGACTCATATTTTTTTGCAGAAATTTCTTGAAATTAACTCATATAATAATAATTGAGGTATCCTCCCTCTCAGAAAGTTCCAGAACATTGTTTAAATAATGAAAATGTCAAAAAATGAAGTAAAAATTCGATTTTTTTTTCGTTTTTTGATTACAACTTTAAAAGTATTCACTTCCCAGAAAAGTTGCACTGAGATAAAAGTTGCGTAATTAAATTTTTTACAATATAGGATTGGGTATAAAATTGTCACCTTTGTTGTAAAATAGCAATAATTGCGAAAAAAACCTAAAAAAGTAATCGCATTTTATGTTTTTCAACCATTTATGCTACACTTAGGACCTTCATATTTTACTCAGAAAAACTTTATGATGTTGTTCTGAAGCTATTTCCTTGTGGCATTTTTATAATTCAATATTTTCTATGGGAAATAAGACACAATTTTACCAAAAAAATGAATTTATTAACGTTTCGACGCCCAAGTCGGGTGTCGTTGTCAAAATACAAATTAATACTAAATAAACAAAAATGTTGCTGCTTAGTTAAAAATTCTTCTAATAATTTATTTAATCTGACTCATTTATATCGGCAATTCAGGCATGTATTATACATTTTAAAGCAGAAGACTTTTAAATGATATTGCCAATATTGATGAGTTGCATTCCTGGGACGACTTTACTAAAAGATAGTTCATTCGATTACATGAAATCAACCCCAACTCAAGAATATCCGCCACAAAAAATCATAGCATGTGATCTGTCTTTAAAAAGACAATCAAATGCAACGATGACAGTAAAATTCTCGCGCTAGAGATTCCATAGTAAATCACGAGGGAAAACCAGGAAAAAAACCTCGTGATACTATCCCGACATCGTAAGTATTTGGGCTTACATTTAGTTTACTCTCAAAACTAATACCAAATTCTGACTTTAATGTGTATATGCTATTTTAAATTATAAATAATATTAATAATACATAGATATTATATAAATAATACTAAAATATAAAATATAACTAACTCGAAATGTTAATGACTTACTTACTTAAGCCGTCCTCTTGTACCTTACGGTGTCGTGTTAATGACTTACTAATCATGGTATTTTCTTTCTATTGACTTCCTCTTTTAGTATGGGTAACCACATCCTACTGCATTCTACCGAGGAATTTGCGACACAATTGTTTTCATTTAGCATAATTAGAGCCGCTTCTTTGATTTTTCTCTTTTTACTATCTGTTTCTTTTAGGACTCTACTTGAATCTCTCCACTGAACTCTATGTTCATTATCCCATGCATGTTGACATATTTGAGATCTATCAAATTCTCTATTTTTAATACAGTGGAACCTGCTTAATTCGAACTTCCATAATTCGAAATCTTCTTTAATTCGAATTTTTATTCTGGTCCCTAGCATTTCCTATATAAGTAATGGTAAAAAGTCGTGAATAATTCGAATTATATTTTGGATAATTCGAACTCTTCTGCTATCTTTTCTGAATATCTTTGAATCTTTTGTCATTACTGAGAAGCTAAATTCTAAAAAGCAGCTAAAAATTTCGGATCTCTTTGGAAAAAAATAAAGTCGGTCTTTTTTATAGCTTGCAAATGTTTTAATTGGTATTTTTGGCCGAATTTTGTTAGCCAATTTTTTTAGGTTGACAAAACTCGGGCAAGAATAGGAACAAAAACCTCTGCAAGCGATGAATATGATCAACTACTGTTTCTTTGCTGATCAACTACTGATATTTATCATTTGCAGATGTTTTTGTAGGTAATCCTTGTT
Source organism: Diabrotica virgifera virgifera (assembly GCF_917563875.1). NCBI lineage: Eukaryota > Metazoa > Arthropoda > Insecta > Coleoptera > Chrysomelidae > Diabrotica > Diabrotica virgifera. Next base: position 62,498,924 of record NC_065452.1, on the reverse strand, counting down.
TTTGTAGATTTATTTTTTAATTCGAATTTTTGGACCATTCGAATTTTTTGAACGGTCCCCTAGATTCGAATTATCCAAGTTTCACTGTATAAGATTGATGTTCACTTATTCTAATGTCTAATGGTCTTGATGTTTCACCTAAATAAAATTGTTCGCATTCACAAGGTATTTTATAAATACAAATCTTTGTTCTTTCTTGTTGATTGTTAGGTTAAGTTTTAGATATAATAGATCCCAATGTGTTTGTTGTTTTGAATGTTGTTGAAATGTTGAATTTATTTCCTATTGTTTTGAGTTTCTCGGATAGTTCTTTTATATATGGTATTGATATTTTCCTCGTATTATTTCTTGTGGATGTTATAGGATCCCGTTCTACGTTGTTCTGTTCCATTCGATCCAATCTTGACAATTCCTTATTTATAAACGATAAAGGATAATCAGTTTTTAATAAAACAGATGTTAACAAATGTTTTTTTTCTAAAAATGAATTTTCGTTAGAACAAGTAATTTTGGCTCTATCGTATAAGGATTTAATGATTCCCTTTTTAATGTTGATGTTGTGATTTGATTTGTAATTGAGATATATGGTGTGTGTTGGTTTCCTATACACTTGAGTTTCATATCCAATATCCTTCTTTGAGACTAAAACATCGAGGAAAGCAGAGTGTTATTATATTCCTTTTCCATTGTAAATTTTATTGTCTCTTCTTGATCGTTTATAATATTTAGGAATGTACCCAACAATTCTGATCTATGAGGCCATATTGAAAACACATCATCTACATATCTCCACCATACTGTGGGTTTTAAATTTTGTTTAGAAATGATATTAGTTTCGAAATCCTCCATAAATATATTAGCCAATAATGGAGATAAAGAAGAGCCCATTGCTAGACCAAAATTTTGTTTATAGAATTCATTATTTAGTTGAAAATAGGTATTATTAGTACATAATGTCAATAACTCCATTAAAGCTGATACATTTAGCCTTGTCCTAGTTATCAATGTATTATCATTCTCTAATTTTGTTTTAATTACGTTTAAAGTTTTATTTTATGGCACATTTGTAAATAAACTGTTTATGTCAAAACTTACTAAAATATTATTTGGATTAAATTCAATATTTGATAATTTATTTAAAAAATGTTGTGTATTTTTTATAAATGTGTCATTATTATTTGCAAATATATCCCTCGTGATTTACTATGGAATCTCTAGCGCGAGAATTTTACTGCCATCGTTGCATTTGGTTGTCTTTTTAAAGACAGATCACATGCTATGATTTTTTGTGGCGGATATTCTTGAGTTGGGGTTGATTTCATGTAATCGAATGAACTATCTTTTAGTAAAGTTGTCCCAGGAACGCAACTCATCAAGATTGGCAATATCATTTTAAAGTCTTCTGCTTTAAAATGTATAATACATGCCTGAATTGCGGATATAAATGAGTCAGAATAAATAAATTATTGGAAGAATTGACAAGAATAATAATTGACGACCTAGAACTGGAAGGTGTCGACACCTTCATATACTTAGGCTCGCTGCTAACTAAATATAACAATATCAGTGAAGAAATTAAAAGAAGAATAGTGCTCGCCAATAAGTGCTACTATGGCTTAAGAAGACAGATGTCCTCAAAAATACCTAGAAAAATTAAATTGACTGTCTACAAAACACTAATAAGACCAGTGCTAACATATGGCTCAGAAACTTGGTCACTTACTCAGAATAACCAAGAACTGCTCAAACATTTTGAGCGAAAAATTCTAAGACGAATATATGGTGGCATAAAAGAACAAGGTTTGTGGCGCAGCCGTTACAACTTTGAGATGAATAGAAATTTTGGAGAACCTGACGTTGTACAATTCATTAAGGTAGCACGCCTTAGATTTTAGATGGATAGGTCATGTAATCAGGCAAGAGGAAGATGCCATAGTCAGAAAAGTTTTTGACCGAAGAGGGCCGATAGGACAACGAGCAAGAGAAAGACCGAGACTTAGGTACCAAGACAACCTAGAAAATGATTTGAAATCTATTGGAATTAGAACATGGAGAAGAGTTGCCAGAGACAGGGGCGAATGGAGCATTGTTCTGAAGAAGGCTTTGGCTCATAAAGAGCTGTAATGCCACTGATGATGATGATGATGAGATCATTCTATCTAGTTAAGAACGTGACAAAAGGTTATCAAAGCCACTATATGTAGTTATATGAAAGGCAAAGACGGAAATTTAATTAGTGATTCGGTAGAAATAATGACGAAGTGGAAAAACACTCCGAAGAGTTATTGAATGGTGAGGTGGAGTGCGAAACAGTAGATAAGGGAGCGGTTAGAGAAGATTAGATAGCTGCAAGGAAGACTACAGAGGAGAAGGTGGCAACAGCACTACAAGAAACGAAAAACAGAACGAACAATAGTCCAGGAAAAATTACATACTCATAGAAATGATCAAGTTTGGTGGAGATCAACTACAGAGAAAGATATATCAACTAATAGTGCAAGTATGGCAAAATGAAATAATGTCAACTGATTGGTATGAGGCCCGCATATACCCGCTGCGGAGACAAACTGAAGTGTGACCACTATAGAGGTATAGTCTTGCTAGATACTGTATAAAAATCTTAGCAAGAATATTGATACACCGACTAAATTGCTATAGGGAAAGAATCCTACCAGGCCAGCTTTAGAAAGGACAGATCTACTATATACAAAATTTTTCCTTAAAGGAGATACAGACCACTTGTTACGAAGGTAAAGTTCCTCTGTACGTTTTTGTGGATTTTCTTCTTCTTCTTCTTCTTCTTCCTCTTTATAAGCTATTCTGCTTGTTTATTGGCGGATTGATACCTCTATGGAAGGTTGTCACTTCATCTTTTGCGCGGTCGGCCGATACTTCTTCTACCGATTGGTGATTTATCTCGTGCTATTTTGACCACAGGTGTCTCCCCCATTCTGGTTATGTGGTTGTTCCATTCTTCTTTTCTACTTAGTGTCTATTCGTTTATACACTGTACGTTACATTGTCTTCTAATATCTTCGCTCCTCTTTCGATCTCTCAGTGTATTTCCTGTAATTCTTCTCAGTACTCTCATCTCTACCGTTTCCAGTAGTCTTTGTGATGTGGCTGTATCGGGCCTTGTTTTTGATGCATATGCCATTATTGGTCTTACACTGACTTTATAAATTCTTGACTTTATCTCAGTGTTAATATGTCTGTTTCGCCATATAGTGTTATTAAGGCATCCTGCCAATCTATTTGCTTTTTGTACTTGATTTCTCACTTCTTTGTCTAGGTCTCCTTAACTCGACAATGTAATTCCAAGGTATTTTACTTCCATTACTTGTTCAATACTGATACCATCAATTTCTATTTTGTATCTGATTGGTTCTTTACTGATTACTATTGTTTTGGTTTTCTGGGATGAAATTGTCATATTGAATTCTTTTGCTCTTATGTTAAATCTGTGGACTAATTTTTGCAGACTATCTTCATCTTGGGCTATCAATATTTCGTCGTCTGCGTAGCAGAGTATTTTTACTTCTTTGTTTCCCATTCTATATCCTCTTTCTTTGTTGACGTTTTTGATGATTTCATCCATGATTAAATTGAAAAGCATAGGACTCAATGAGTCTCCCTGTCTTATTCCGCTGCCTATATCTATAGGTTCTGTAAGTTGTCCATCTATTCTGACTTCCATTTTGTTGTTTTGGTAGATCTTCTCAATAGTTCTTATGATATCTAGAAGGACTTCTCTATTATACAGAAGATGGATTACATCTTTGAGTCTTACTCCATCAAATGCTTTCTTTAAGTCAATCAGACATAGAAATGCTGGTCTATTATACTCTAGTGATTTCTCAGTAATTTACTTTATGACGAATATTGCATCTGTACACGATCTTCTAGTACGAAAACCCTGTTGTTCATCTGATAAACTTATCCTCTGATTCATTACGTCTTGTAAGATTTTAGTTGTAAGTTTTAGGGTAGTATTTAACAAGTTGATACCTCTGTATTGTGAATTTTAGATAAGCATATTATAATAGAGTCGATAGACTAAAAATGTAATGTCAATGGACCATTTGGGTACACCAAAAACATTGATCAAACTAGTAAAAGTGGCACAAAATGTCACATTTCAGGTCAATTTTCTATTGGAAAAAGGTTCAGACAGGGAGACCTTTTAACCACTAAATTATTCAACTTGGTATTAGAAACTGTAATCGGAAAATTCAGCATAAAAGTGGAAGAAACAATCATTAAAAATGAGCACCAGTGTATGTCATTTGCTGATGATCTAATACACTTAGTAAGAACCGCAAAAGAGTTAAGAAGAGCCGTAAAGAAAATTATTGAAGATGCACAGAAGATATGATTGGAGCTATGTGAAGACAAAACCAAGTATATGATCATGTGTGGGGCACAAGAAAAAAGAAAAATACTTTAGTGTAAGGTCTGTAAGTGGTAAAAGCTATAGTTTTAAAAGGATTGATAATTTTGAATACCTGGGTGTAGTACTCGATGAAAATGAAAGGGAAATGGGAGCTCGATGCCAGACTAGCAAAACGGAATAAAAATTTAGGCAGTTAAGAGCCCAAATGAATTCAAAATACGTTTCTAGACAACGCAAACTCTGAATATATAAAACAGTAATGAGACTCACAGTTACGTATGTCTGCGAGGCATGGACATTAAATAAGAAAGAAGAGGATACTGTGGAACGATAGGAAAGGGAAATATTGAGAAGCGCATTCGGAGGACGAAAGACAGAAGGAAGACTAAAGACGAGTGAGAGAGAAGAATCAACAGCGAATTAATGACTTCGTATAATGAACCTACCATCACCAGGTTCCTCAATTCGAAAATGATCAGATGGTTGCGACCTGTAAGAACATGACAGCGAGCAGAGTGCCTAAACTAGTTTTGACCAGAAAACTAATCGACCTCATATAAAGAGGTAGAACCAGAACGAGGTGGATTAATAAAGTGGAGGAAGATCTTAAACACGTGAGAGTTATTGCAAAAAAAATCACAAAAAGGAAGTGAATGAAAAAATATTCCCAATTAGCACAATAAAAACATTTTAGTTTTATTTAAGGTTTATAAAGGTTTTATTGTGGTGGATAAGAAGATAACGGTTTTAAAGTTACCTTGTAGATATACTGCCAGAACTTTAAAACTGTTAAGCATTTGTCACTAGTTTTAAAGTATCTAAGAGTATCAAATAAGACTAATTAATCTTAATAGATAATTTGTCTTATAGTTTATTATAAGTTTTAAAATGGTTCGTTCTCAGTTCACTTTAAAACTAATCAGTTTTATGAAGAACTTCCGGACTGTTTGGTTTTATTAGATTCTAGTTTGTAACCTTTTAGTTTTATTGCAGTTTTAAAGATTCTCCTAATATGACCAATAAAACCTATTATTAAAACTACTTAATCTCAAGACCATTATGTCAGTAAATCATATGCTTTAAAACTATTTTTTAGTTTTCTTTAAAGTTGCTGTCTTAAAAGCAATTATTAGGCTATATTAAAACCAAACGCTCTTAACTGAATCAATTTGGTTATCGTAAAAACTAAAATATGCTTCTTGTTAGAAACAATAAAACTAAACTCATCCCCTCTTCTTTCATGTCCAAAATGGTCGGCCATTTGTTTTAGAGCGAAACAGTGGTGTAGTGGTGTAAAAAATTGGAAGTACAGTTAGTATGGAATAAATAAGTCGCAAGTACTTAAAATATAAACGAACTGGTCATTACGGCTTATTTTTCAAAGAATACAGCACACACGGCACTACGACGGACGCCTCGATTTTAAGGTTAGATTCACATTAAAACCGAGTGGCATTATTGACAGCAGCATTAAAACTAAACGGTTTTAATTTCAAGGCAACCTTGCTTTTATGTAGGATGTATGCTCTTGGAAAGGAATAAAATAAAACCATTTGATCTTAACAATTCTCTGTCGATAGACTAAATAGTTCTATTTGGTTTTCGGCCATATTTCTTTCTGGAGATGCTGAAAGCCGTGATATTTTACAATATAAGGCTTGTATAAAAATTATAAATAAGCGACTTAAAGAGATAAATTCGATTTATTTTAACATCAAAACATTAAAATTGTAGATAAAATTTCAAATTAATATTTTTCGGATTTAAATTGTTTTATTATTATTATTTTTTAATCGCCAAAAGTCAGAAATTTTAAGGCGCGTGAGTTATTTAGACCTATTTTTGTTAACATTATCAATAAACTTGAGCGTGCAAGTGTTTTTCTATCTTGACAGTCCGAAATAACCGAAATAACAAATAAAGAAATAATAAATAATAAGTAAAAAAACTCTAACAAGAAGTAAAACCACTTCTATGTAAATTGGTATATTTATTAAAACTTAAAAAATCCCAATGGATTGAAAAAAATATGTCCAATTCAGAACGTTTTCAGACCTATCGGTCCATCATAAGTGAATGTGCATACTTGCTAAATAGCCCCAGAACCAAACAATGGTTGAATTTAAAATTCAATTTACATTATTTAAAAATAATATTAAACAGGCTAAACGCCGATGTTAAAGGATATAGCCTATGGGAACATGGTGAAACCCTACCAAAAACTCAATCAACCATCTTAGGTCAACTTTAACTATAAAGTTTGACTTTATAGTCAAAGTTGGCCTAAGATGGTTGATTGAGTTTTTGGTAGGGTTTCACCATGTTCCCATAGGCTATATCCTTTAGCATCGGCGTTTAGCCTGTTTAATATTATTTTTAAATAATGTAAATTGAATTTTAAATTCAACCATTGTTTGGTTCTGGGGCTATTTAGCAAGTATGCACATTCACTGACGATGGACCGATAGGTCTGAAAACGTTCTGAATTGGACATATTTTATTCAATCCATTGGGATTTTTTAAGTTTTAATAAATATACCAATTTACATAGAAGTGGTTTTATTTCTTGTTAGAGTTTTTTAACTACATATATGGTATACAGCCAACCTAGGGAACTTCCCTTTTAGTTTAAATAATAAGTACTTTTTATTATTTTATGGTTACAAATACCAAATACGTATCCACCTATCATAACACATCTAAAAATTTGTTGGCCTATATGGAGTATATGGGTTTAAAGAATCATTTAATATGGTAAATTGTTTTTAAAATTCTCCATTTAAGAAACCTTTTTAAGTTTGCTATAAAACTGCCTGCACTTAAAGATGCTTAAGAAAACAAAGTTTTAAGAAGGTTTTTTTATTGGTTTTATTGACCTCTTTCAGTGTGGGCCCTTTTATGATGAAAGCGGTTTTATTGCAACCATAAGGTTTACTTAATAACCAATTGGTTTTAATTTTAGTTTTAAAGCACCCTTAAAAGACTTAATAAACCCGTTCGGTGTTACTTGGGTTGTTTATCAGGTCCTTCAGAGTAGTTAAGAATTTTTTAAATAATTAAGTTTGAGTATTGTTTAAAATAATTAAAATTTGTTCATTGTAAGATTGTATTTTATAAAAATGCACTAGGCCATAAAGCCTATCAATAAAATACACTCAACCAAACTTAAGTATATGGAATCATCTGATATATAGCTAACGCCTGGGAACACGACATAAATATCTACCAAATATTTGTAGATTATCGACAAGCCAAGATGGTATAAATAAAGATAAAATACATATATTTAACTATGCAAGAATTTGATATACCAAGGAAATAGGTAAAGCCACCATGTCTCACATATAACCGCAAGTACGACTTCAAAATCAATTGACAGATCCGTTCCGGATTACTAAAGGACTAAAACAGGAAGATGGGTTGGCACCGACTCTGTTTAATATATTATGTATGGAATATATTATAAGAAAAATGTCCGTAAACCAAAAAAATATTGTTTAATAAGTCTAAGCAGGAAAGCACAGTTTAATATATATATATATATATATATATATATATATATATATATATATATATATATATATAATATATATATATATATTGCATTTGCGTCCCTCGTGGCTTCTGTATAGTTTTGACCCTTCGTGACTTCCGATCAATATACAGCGTGTATATTAACAAGAATGATTCCATATAGTTAGCGCTCGCTTTGGCATCCGTTATACTGGCAACAATGTACTTATGGTATCAAGTAAAATATTTAACCTTGGTCGTATTTACGTGAGAATTTAGTTGAAGAACCCAGACAAATTCTATTTATAACTTTTGCCAACTATGTGGTTTGCTCGGATATACGATAAGGATTTGCTGTAAATTCTTTGTTTTCGTTTTTATACGCTTAAATCAGGTTAAAAGAATTTATTTCTTGGGTGTAGTTATGAACAATGTATTTTCTAGACTTTAAAATTTTCTATTTTATTTCGATGGAAGAAGATTATGGATTTCGGAAGATTTCGATGGAATAAGCTATAATGTAATATACCTAACAATACCACTATATACCATTGACAAATGTTTTTTTTGAGTTAATAACTGTTTGATGAGCCTTTCGATAGGTTAGGTTAGGTTTATCCTTAAATTTTATTTTGATAAATAATCGGTATTGTTTCTCTGTCTCTCTCTCTCTCTCTCTCTCTCTCTCTTTCTCTCTCTCCCTCTCTCTCTCTCTCCCTGTAATACCTTCCCTTATTATGAAGTATTGGGCGCTCTTGCGTTTCTTAGCCTGATTCGCAGGATTAGCGCATCCTTTTCTGTTTTATTCTTTCGAAATTTGCTATACAAGTATTTCCATTGCTCTCTGTTTCTCGCTCTCTGTTTGACTTCTCTCCATCTCAACGCCAATTCTTTCATGATCTCTTGTTACAGTTATTCTCCAGCTATTAATATTTTAATTTTGGTTAATTCTGATATATCACGTGTGTTCCAGATTTTCCTTAAGAGGAAACAGTAGCGATCAACAGGTAGCGAAAACGCGTTCCAAGATTGCGGCTGTAATTTTGAATATTTTTTCGAAATATTTGGCACACGTATTCGTAATATAATAAAGAATGTCGGTACAGAGCCCAATTTGAAAAATATATTAATATGTGGAAATTACTCTGTAATTAAATACAATATTAAAAAAACGAGCCTGTACTGCCATTAAGAAGAACAAAAAAATACACCTTCTTCAAATAAACTTCTTTATCCGATGCCTTTATTTTGTGTAATTTTGGAACTACTAAAATTTTGTATTTCATTAGTAGTTCCAAAATGACACAAAATCTAGGCATCGGATAAAAAATGTATTTGAAGAAGGTGTATTTTTTTGTTCTTCTTAATGGCAGTACAGGCTCGTTTTTTTAATATTGTATTTATTTACAGAGTAATTTTCACATATTAATATATTTTTCAAATTGGGCTCTCTACCGTCATTCTTTAATATTTTACGAATACGTGTGCCAAATATCTCGAAAAAATATTCAAAATTACAGCCGCAATCTTGGAACGCGTTTTGGCTACCTGTTGATCGCTACTGTACCACCTTAATGCATTATATGATTATATAATGAGTGCATATTGTGCCTTTACTATCCTTTTTTCTACATCTGCTCTACTAGCGCCATTTTTTCCATGATCGATCCCAGATATGTAAAGTTATCTACCTCCTGTATTTGTCTTACTTGTATTTTAATTTTAGTTTCTTGGTTGCTGTTTTTTTTTAAGTTTGGTTTTTTTTTGTCTTTATCTTCAGGCCCATTATCTTGTAGTATTTTGCAAGCTTGTCGATCTTCTTTTGCTTATGGCTGCTATGTTCGGTTAGAGGACAAATGTCATCTGCGAACTACAAATCGTCCAACTAGTTATGCAATTTTCATCTAATACCTGTTTTATTATCGCTTATTCTCTGCATGATCCAGTCCGTTATTATTATAAATATTGTCGAGGATAGGACACATCCTTGTTTAACTCCGCTTTGTATAGCTATATCTACTACCATTTTTTCCGCATGTTCTAGTCTAGCTCTATATTTCCTGTAAAATAGTCTGATTAAGTTGATTTATTTTATCGGTAGTCCATATAGTTTTAGAATCTTCCACATTTGTTCTCTGTTTATACTATCGAAGGCCTTTTCCAAGTCAAAGTCAAAGTAAACATGTTTATATATTTTGCCATTCACCAGCTTGTTCCAAGATAATTATAGAGTGCAAGAGATACAGAGGTACAGGAACAAGATACAGAGGTACAGATAGAATACAAATGTGGTCGATAGTGGAGCGTTTTGCGCGAAAACCTTCTTGGTTGCTTCTTAGTCTTAGTTTCTTGTCTATTTCTGGCTTCAGTCTATTCAATATGATATTTGACATTATTTTAAATTTGGCACTTAGCAGTGTTATTTCTCGCCAATTCTCGCGCATTTATTTAAATCGCCCTTTTTTGGTATCTTAATGGTTAAACCCACGTTCCATTTCTGTGGGAGCTCCTGGTCGGCCCATATCCTGTTAAAGAATTTGTGTAATATTTCTACTCATTCGTTTGCGTCCGCCTTTATTAAATCTATCGGTAGTTTGTCGCTTTCAGCGGCTTTGCCATTTTTTTAGTTGATTCAGTGTGTTTTGTATTTCTTCTTTCGTAATTTCAACTGTTCTAATGTTTATTTCCTGTATTACATTATCTCCGTCTATATCTGGTGTTTGGAGTATATTTCCTCGCAGTGTTCTTTTCATCTTTGTATTATTTTATGTTCTGATTTAATTATATTATTTCCGTGTTTATCTTTGATTTGTTTATTACGGTTTAGTGTTTTCCCTGTCAAATTTCGGATGATATTGTACTGTATTTTCAGGTCGTTTTCTTGCGCAACTTTTTCTGACATTTTTACCATATGATTTACGTAGTATCTTTTGTCTTTTCTGGCTTGCTTTTTAACCGCTATATTTTTCTTTGTATTTCCTTTCTACTGCTTTTCCTTCTTCGGTTGCTTCTTTTTGTAACATTTCTTCTTTAAGTTTCTCTCTTTCTTCTCTTAGTTGCAATAGTCCAGAAAAATAAGGTTTTTGTCAGGACACTTGACCAGCCAGGTTGCAAATGGTTTTTTGGAGTTATACCTATTACATTATAAATACAACAATGCCCGTCACAGTTCGGACGAGAGTTTTAATTATTAACAAATAAGGGTCAAATGTGACAGTTTTTTCGTTTAAATGACTACAGGTAAAAATAACGTAATTAAATATCTTATTTAGATTATTCATCTTTTAGTAGATAAGCAAAGGTTTAAAATGGAAGTTTTTGAGTGTTTTGTTCTGATTATTTGTTACTTCAGAAATTGCAAAATAAAACTAAATTCCGAAAATAACGAAATTGCTATAACTTTTGCAAAAATGAACTTAAGACTTTGATATTGCATGAAATGTTGAGTCAAACAGTCCACATAATGCACAAAAAATTGCAAGACGATTTGTCAATTAGTTTAAATTGCATTTGATTTGTTTATCACAAAGAGCTTTTTTTGCAATGTTGTTGTTCAGAAAATAATAATGATACAGCAATTCTGTGGAAACCACAGGAAAGAAGAATACTTACATTTTCAACTTATTTAAAAAATCAATAAGAAGTCATTTTTACCATTAAGAAAAAAATTTACGAAAGTGGAATCATTTTTGGCTTATAAACAATTTGAATAACCATATTAACATATTGTCTAAATCTGCGTTGGGATTTGAAAAGCTGATATTTTTACACGAATTTTCAAAAAAAAAACTTTTTGCCTAGGTTAATTACCAGCAAATTTAGCCACTTTTATTACTTATTTAATTTACAGTTACTTCTATATACATATAATTCTCCTGTAACAGTGTTAGTTATCATATTCCTCCGAAACGGCTTGACCGATTTTTATGAAATTTTACACATATATTCTGTAGGATTGAAAATAGATTGTAATCTATTTTTTATACCCATAAGTTATAAGGGGGTTACCCTCTGCCACTTTTTTATTGTTTTAAAAAAATTTTCTACCTTAATTTTATAGTATGTACCATTAAAAATATATATATAACCCTTAATTTTCACCCTTCTATCACCAAGACCCTATTTTTTAATAGTCATCTATTTATTTACATCTATAAATTCTCCTGTCGTAGTGTTAGTTGCCATAATCCTCCGATACCGCTTGAACGATTTTTATGAAATTATATATGTATACTCGAAGGTCTTAGAATCATAATTATCGGCTCCATAACATTTTGTATTGTTAGGTAGGTATATGTGTACATAACATACTCTACAAGACTACAAGAAGTATATATGAATTAAAAAAAAATAATGATCTAAATCCATCAACTTTCCCTGGTGATATAAAGAGCAACATATCTTTGAAAAATAAATTTCATTTTTTGAGTGCACGGATTTTAATAATTCCCCTCCACCGACACGAGTCGATTTCGTTAGGACGTTATTTTTAAAGATATATTAACCACTCTGTTCAAGTTTACTCAAACTTTTACATATAAACTATATACATACCTTGAACTTCAAAATAGCGCTAGTTAGCTTTTTTAATTGTTATGAACAAACTAGCTGTGAATTAAATAAAAAAAAGTGGCTAACTTTGACCGTAATTAACCAAGGTGAAAGTTTTTTTTACATTTATGTAAAAGTACACATAGAAAACAATGTGATAACTACATGGGTATTTCCTGTACACCAACAATCAGCAAAATATACGGAAGGATCTTAAAAAACCGAATAGAAGACGAATACAAGAAAATGGAAGCAGAAGAACAATCAGGATTTAGAGCTGGAAGATCTACAATTGATCACCTTTTTGCAATCGCACAAGTCATGGACAAGAAAACAGCGATTAACCAAGAGATTCATTTCGTATATTATATTGATCTGAAAAAGGCATACGACAGTGTGCCTTCGGTAAAGTTATGGAAGACAATGGAGAATACAAATATAAACATAGAAATGTGAAAAGTGAAAACTGCCCCTAACTGTAAAAAATTATAAAACAACATTTTTAACTTTAATATTGTCAACATAATGATTGTTTTTATACTATCGTACTATTTCAACCCTTAAAACCACCCTTGTTGGAGCTATATATAAAAAAATTACTTATCCTAAAAGAATCATTTCGGCTTGCATCGATTTACATAAAAATTTGGGATTAGGATCATATCACCCTGTACTTCATATTCTATATCATGCTTAAGGGCGTTGATTATTTTAGGGGTGTAACCTACCCCTTATTGACAAAAATATATAAAAACATTGTAAATTTTAATATGGGTAAAATTTGGTTTTGATTGGTTAAATAATGATTGTTTTATACTTTAGGATAAAATATCATATTTCAACCCTTAAAAACCACCCTTAATAACATCACAATTTTTATAAGTAGATAATTTAATAGATATATACAGAAAAAAAGTAGAATAAAAGAATTACAAAAACATTTATTTACACAAAAATACGAATTTACAAATATGTACAAATACAAATAGTTTTTTAGTCATCTTCCAGTATATCAACCGGTTCTGTGGTATTATACATACACTGAAAATTATCCATAAGCAGCCTATTTAAAAAAAAAATCGTTTTCTAAACATGGCTCCTTCATTTTTGACGTTGTTCTAGCTATTTTCTTGTGGCATTTTTACAATTTTAACTATTTATAATGAGAAATAAGCCACAATATTATTAAAAAACCACAAATTAATAAAAATCATTTTTTAATCATATTGTGGCTTATTTCCCATTATAAATAGTTAAAATTCATTTTTGACGATAAAAAGTTTTTTCAAAAATAATTCTGTAGGATTTTTGAAGAGTTCTAAGGCCGTAAAAACTAAATTCTGTAAGATCCCTTAGTTTTTAATTGGGGTGAGTTTAAAAGACTCGAATAAGGGGGTGTTTGCTCGTAAATAGAGGTTTTAAATAGCCATAGTATCTCGCTAACTTTGCACTGTAATGAAAATCTATGCACAAGAGAATTTTACTTATTAAATAATAAGCTACAATTTAATAGTCCATAATTGTTTTCGTATCTCCAGTATTTTCGGAGATATTTTGAAGTAAACGCACAAATAGGAAATTGCAAAAAATCAATTTTTCTTTAAAGTCCAATTTTTCTAAAATTAGGCCTTTTAAATAGGTCAAACTTCTTGGGTGTATTGATAATACGAATATAAAGGGAATTACAGAAAGGTGAAGACCAATTTTTAATCAGTAGGGTAGTTAGGGGGTTGTTTTCACTTATTTTTTCATAGAAAATAGCAGGTACCGACCTTTTTTTGATCATAAGTAGCTTAATTTTCATGCTAGGAGCTTCATATTATTATTTTTTGAAAGGTCTAACATTATACTTAAAAATATTATTTAAGTTTAATTTAACTAAAAGATGCATTTTTGATATCTACAGTTTTTTTATTCAATCCATATATCCATATTTTTCGAGGTATTCTCAAAAAACCATCTAAAAAAGTCGATTTTCTCGTAGAAAAACTGTTACTTTCAAGCGCGAATATCTCGAAAAATACTAGTTTTACGAAGAAAATGTAAAAAACATTTTTTTCTTAGAATTCATTTTTACATCGATTTACATGGTTAAAATATAATAAAAAATTCCCGTCTCCGAGATGGGGTGGCAACCACCCCAAGCTTTTAGCGTACAGCAGCATGATATAGAAAATGATCCTTGGACTATTCCCTACCTTCTCTGAAAATTTCAAGTAAATCCATGCTGGACGAAAAAATTGCGAGCCAAAATGCTTCATTTTCTCGACTATAGAAGGAGGAGAAACAATCAGTAAATGTAACGAATATAAATACCTGGGTATGAAAATCACGAATGATGGAACACTGGACGGAGCCATTAAAGAACGAAATACTCAGGGCAGGAAAGCAATTAGGCTCCTAAACTCAGTAGTCTGGGACAAGCAGATAAACAACCAAAACAAGAAAAAATCGATAACGCCGTAGTGAAAAGCATTATAACATACAGCTGCGAAGTATGGCATATGAAGGAAAAATCAAAACAAATGTTAGATGTCACTGAAATGGATTTTTGGAGAAGAGCTGCAGGAAGATCAAGAAGAGAACATGTTACCAATGAACGGATACGAGAAATATTGAAGGTCACGCATACAATAAATGACGAAATCAACGAAATAAACTACGATGGTTGGGTCACGTACAAAGAATGCATGTAGACAGAATCACAAAACAAGTGCAAAACTAGAAACCGCAAGGTAGAAGAAGAAGAGGTAGACCGAGAAAAAGTTGGCAGGCAGGAATAAACAAAGCCATGGATGAAAGAGGGCTGCAAGTAGATCAATGTGCGGACAGAGAGGAATGGCGAACGGGTATCGGAAGACGGAGAAGGTTATAAACCGATAATACAATAATAATGTAAAAGTACCAGCTTTTTAAATTCTAAAGTCTAGGGATGCTGCATGGCGGTTGTTGAACCAAAAACCGGGTTTCGCTTATACCGTTTTTTTACTTACGGTCTAACCTGGCGGTTATAACCGGTCAAATAACCGGTTGTTGCAAAAACCGGTTTTCGTTTTTTTAATCAAAAGCAAATACTCAATAGGTTATAATGTTACATTTATATTGCACTTTAGTTTGCTCAATTTTCCTCCCGAAAAATTCCCCAACCAATTCAACCTATAAAAATTTTCCTACGCGCTTTCAAATTACTCTAAAAATGGGCAAAAGTACCCCAATCTCTGATTCGTCGCTCGTTGTAGACGGCTTCGGCGTATATTGCGTTGTCAATAATTGGGATATTCTCAAAAATGATGATCCTACCCGATCTACTGAAATATCCCTTGGATCTATCAAGTTTAAAAAAATATCCAAATGACTTATATTTTACTTAAAAATAAATTCGATAAACCAATTCATTATTTACTTCCCTATTGCCATAAAAAAATTTCAGTAGGTTATATTTTTTAATACGTTTGTATAATACCTACCTTTTGTTTTCCAATATTTAAAAATTACATATTGGAGATTCCTAATCATATTTCGGTATTCACATTTCATACAAAAGTCTCAAGTCTCCAGTACTCAAGTATAAACAATTTTTAGGTGATGGTTGGAATATTGATTTCAAGCAGATCACTTACTTTTTTATGTAAATATATTATCATCTAAAACTAAATAACTATTTCCAAAATTGTTTCATAAAAGCTGATGTGACAATTTCGTCCAGTAAATAAAAGTTGAATTATGGTTGTTTGGGTTAATTACTTATTACTTCGCATATTATTTATAATACATATGATTGAGATCGAAGATAGATAGAAATTTCTTCATTTTTCTCTAAATAATTTTTTTTTCCACAGGTAACTTATTCGGTTTTTCACCGGTTATTACTTTAAAAAGAAAAAACCGGTTATAACCGGGACAAAAAACGGGTAAAACGGATTATTTCGAATTAAAAAAACCGGTTTTAGGTTATAACCGGTAGGGTTTTCCCATCCCTAAGTCGATTAATTTAGTTTGCAATCAATACTAACAAAGTTATTCAAATTGTTTATAAGCCAAAAATGACTCTACTTTACTAAAATATTTTCGGAATGATAAAAATGACTTTTTATTATTTTTTTAAAAACTTTGAAAACATAAGTATTCTTTTTTCATGCGGTTTCCACAAAATTGCTATATCATTATTATTTTATGAAGAAAGCATGCTTCATCATTGCAAAGAAAAGCTTTTTTTATAAACAAATTGAATAAAATGTAAACTAATTGACGAATCGACTTGAAATTTTTTGTGTATTATCTGGACTGGACATGGACTTTTTGACCCAAATTTTCATGTAATATCAGTCTTAAGTTTATTTTTGCAAAAGTTATAGCAAATTTTTTATTTTCGAAATTTAAGTTTTATTTTGCAACTTCCGAAGCAACAAATAATCGTACCAAAATTCAAAAACTGACATTTTTGACCCATATTTGTTAATAACTAAAATTATCGTCCGAACTGTAACAGACATTTATATACATTATCATTATAAATACATTTTGTATTTATAATGTAATAGGTATATAGTATCCAAAAAATCCATTTGCAACCTGGCCGGTCAAGTGTTCCGAGCGTATATTTTTGCCTTATTTCCCTGGAGTACAATGTGTCTCCGGTTATCCATTTCTTTTCTCTTTTTTTTTTCATCCCTATAATTTCGTTTGCAGTTTTTGTATATGCCCTTGAAGTTCTTTCATATTTCTTCCATTGTTTCCTCATGTTGGGACACTGCTGTTCGGTTTAATTTCAGTCTTTTTGTGAATTCGGTTCTTGTGTTTTCTTGTTTAAGGGCTTCCACATTGTATCTTATTCTTGTTGTCCAGTGTTGTCTTCAATGGCCCAAGTTCTGGCTTTGAAGTATCTTGTTAAGTAGCGTATTTTTCTAAATAGATCTCTCGGCTGATTATTCTGATCATGTCTCTCAATTTCTTTACATATATTTTGATAGTACAGTTTTTTATCTGCCTTGCATCTTCGCTTTACTTTTTTATTGAGGTTTCTTAAACTAGCTTTTTCCCTTTGACTATGCATACCACTTTGACAAAGATTTCTTCTATTCTCAATGATTTGAAAGGTTTCATCTGTTATCCAGTGTTTCCTTTTCACAGGATTATTTATCTTTGGATTATCAGTTGGTGTTGTTACACAATGTTTAAAAGTCTCCATATTTCTTGTGATGTTCCGTTACGAATAGAGGGCATTATTTTATGTACTTCCTGGAGAAGTTCGTCCTGCTTTTCTAGTTATATCTAATGATCTATCTGATTCTATCTATGATACAGGTGGTGACATTATAATTGATATATTATAGTATGAGAATAGAAAAATTATATTATTAAAAATATTGTAATAAAGAATTCTATCTATATATCTATAAGCGAGGTTCCTATATATAGCCTCTGCTACTTCTCGCATTTCGACCGCCATCTTTTTCTGTCCATCCATTCGTCTTCTTTGATGGCTTTATCTCTCATGATGTGCTGTATATGTTCTTCCCAGGTAACTGAAGGCCTTCCCCTTCTTCTTCTTTGTTGTGGTATGTAATTTAAAGCTTTTTTTGGCCATCTATCTTCATTAATTCGTTTGACGTGACCATACCACACTAGTTGTCTCGTTTCAATTCTATCTACACTGGAATATACAGTTTTTGTCCTCCTTCCTGATGCGATATTTTATATACCACACGCTCTCCTTAGATAATCTATTTCTACTACCTACTCCTATTCTCTTTCTATCTTTTTTTGTGATCTGTCAAACTTCTGCTCCATAAGTCATAATAGGCTCTACCAAGGTACGATAGATTGTCGTTTTTTGTCTTATCTCTTTAGACCATAGTAGAGAGCTTAGAATGTTTACCGCTATTTTGCCCTGCTGTGTTCTGTTTTCGATGTCTCTTTTGCCTTCTTTAGATAATATAGATTCGAGATATTTATATTCTTTAAATGTATTTGTGGTTCTAATTTCTAAACCGGATCTCCTAATAAAGAATTAAGAATTAAATTCTAACACTTCTATAATAATTTACAATTGAGCAATTAGACCACCAGTTTCGGCAACTGGTTATGATAAATTCATCAATTTTAATGAACATACTTTTTAATTGTTTTTATTTTTTGCAGTAAAAAAATACACTGTTAATTATACAAAGAGAATTTCATTAATCTGTCACAACAATAATTGTTTAAAATACTACAATAATCATTTATAAAAATATCCGAAGTCTAAATACCAACATTTGAGGTGGCAACAGCGTAGTAGAAGCCATGAGGACATAAACTGAAATATACGGATTCCGCGACAACCTTAAAATGAATAAATATATATTTGGACGTCATCAAAACCGTTAAAGTGATTTTAGATATACAGCAAGCGAACGTGGCGCGTCTGACGGCAACTGCTCCAAGTAATGTGTATATTATTATACAGATAACGTGTCTGAGGACATCCGGCCAATATTTTGTTCAAGCATTGTAGGAAGTGGTACCTTTCACCTGCGATAAATTTTAGAGAAAATCCTCGTGGCAACCGTATATCGGAGTCCACGAAGACCTGGACGCCACGAAAGACTACAGTTTAACATGGGGGGACGTCATGAGATGCTAAAAATAAATATATATATATATATATATAATATATATATATATATATATATATATATATATATATATATATATATATATATATATATATATATATATATCTTTGACCTTTGATTCTATTCAAAAAAAATTTCCCAGCCCGAAATGGTGGATGTGTGAATTGTTCGTAAGGGGATTTTTCCACATTCTCTATTTCATCTGTTTTATATATATTATATATTATACAGGGTGTCTGCGTAACTTTGCACCATATGGGAAACTTTTTTAATATAAATTTTACGAAAAAAGTCATTCTTTATAAAGTGCTCTGCATAGTCTAAAATCTAAGGTGCAATAATCAGATATCAAATTTTGTCAACAGTATACGAGGTATGTCAAAAAATATTAATTTCGCCCAAGAGCAAACTACCTTTATATTTCAAAATATCAAAAAAATTTATTATGAAAAGTTATTTGTAATTAAAAACCATATTCAAATATGCAATAACAGCCATCTACGAGAAAAAAAATTTCTGAGATTTTCCTAAATTACTGATTCCGAACATCATTTTTATTAATTAGACCTGTAATAACTCTTTTATTAATAATTTTAGGAAAAAAAGGTATTCTTCATAAAAATGTGTGCATGGTCTAAACCTCAAGATGCAATCATCAGTTATCCAAGTTTGTTAATTTTATACGAGGTGTATCAAATAATATGAATTTAGAAAGAATTCTTTCTATATTCTTTCTAAATTCATATTATTTGACACACCATGCACAGATTTTTATGAAGAATAAGTTTTTTTCCTAAAATTATTAATAAAAGACTTATTACATGTCTAATAAATAAAAATGATGTTCGGAATCGGTAATTTAGGAAAATCTCAGAAATTTTTTTTCACGTAGAAGGCTGTTATTGCATATTTGAATATGGTTTTTAATTACAAATAACTTTTCATAAGAAAATTTTTTGATATTTTGAAGTATAAAGGTAGTTTGCTCTTGAGCGAAATTAATATTTTTTGACATACCTCGTATACTGTTGACAAAATTTGATATCTGATGATTGCATCTTAGGTTTTAGACTATGCAGAGAACTTTATAAAGAATGACTTTTTTTTCGTAAAATTGATATTAAAAAAATTTCCCATATGGTACAAAGTTACGCAGACACCCTGTATATATATATTGTTATATTTCTATTTGATATGAAAATTAAATTTTGATAATTATAAACAGAATTCAATTTAATATAAAATATTTTCAATTTTCTCAACCACGGGCATATAAATTTAGAACAACCTGTATACAACAAATTGTTATATTTAATTTTAAGAAGTGATTAGAAGAAGCATACGAAACTCGGGACAATGCGCTTAGAATAAACAAAGTGAATGGCGCGTACCATTATCGTTGTTCGCGGAAGGTTCGATCATTAGCCTATGCTAAATAAGACTCAAGTGAAATCGATAATAGGTCATTATCGTTGTTCGCGGAAGGTTCGATCATTAGCCTATGCTAAATAAGACTCAGTTGAAGTAGATAATAGGTCATTAAATTTTGTAAATAGTAGAAAGTAATTTTAGAATGGGAATTAACTATTTTTTTTGGAAATCCATTAAGCATATTTAGAAAGATTAAAAATTGGTTTTGAGGAATACTGCGAATGAGAGTTGGTGGTGGAAGGTTGATTTGTGAATCTGGAAGGGATATTTAGAAAGTAGGGGAATGAATGAAAAAGATAGAGGAGAATGTTTTGAGCTGTCGAGAAGTGAAGTCCAGTAGCAGACGGTAGTGTACGGAGAGTGAGAAAGCCGGTGTAGTTCCGTGAGTGTGGAGTATCTATCGTGGAACGAGAGGTAGGCCAGGTTGAGAGTAAAAGAACCTCCTTGAGCCAAGAGTGTCCCGGTAACTGATTGCAGTTTCGAAAAAGGTAGAACACAGCATCACGATAGAAGCAGGAACGAGAGCTATACGAGCTAGTTTCAAAGGAGAACATTACTGGAAGCCAGGACGAGGTTTTGATCGCAGCCAAGGATAGCAGGAAACGGGTCTTGTGTGAAGACATTCTCAGTTCACCAGAAAAAGGTCAGTCTCATTTGTTTGGACATGAATGTATGGGTTTTTTCGTATTAAATACCACATTTAAAATTGAAGAACATAATCAATAATATCAGAAAAGCTTCATCAAACTTAAATAGAATTGTTGCTAATAAATCATAATAGTTAAATGTTAATAAAAACTTTCAATTGGAAACCAAAAGGAAATAAGATTCCCAGGTGTAAATGTTATGTTTAAGAATAATAAGATATAGCAAATATTAAGCAGTGATTGCCATTTAAATAAAATAAACAATATTTTGATTATAATTGTAACCCATATGTGTGTATTATTTTACTCTTTTCTTTCCTATCCCGATTAGGAACCATTGAGAAATACTTAGAAGCCACGTAAGTAAGTAATTAATTTTATAAAAAGCCCTGAGATTGAAAATATATTGATATGTGATCTGGTAAATTAATTAGATTATTATTAATGCATTGATTAAATTAAATGACATATAAGAATATTATCTCATATCAATAATCAAGATCACATCAACTGTCGTCCAACGTGGAAAGCATTGAAAAGTATTTCTAGTGGCAAATTTGAAGGATAGAGAGAGTAAAGCCGGTATTTGAAAATTTATATGCCTGTGGTAAAGAGTGAGATACTTACATTTGATAACATAAAATTTTAGATCTCTTTAGGTACAAATTTTACATAACTGAATTAATATTTTATTTTTACGATATTTACATTGGATATATTTATTGACAATTTATAATATTTGGGTGAGAAAAAGTCGTCTTGGTAACATACTAGTAAAATTTCATATTTGGCGGGGACAGTACTTCTTGAAAACAAATGTCTGTGACAAGAAGCCAAAGCAAAAAGGACAATGGATAAAAATCAGGAAGAAACATCAAAGAAAATGGATAAAGTGGATCAAAAAATGGATGAAACACAACAAAAAATGGATGAAAGACAACAAAAATTGGATCAAAAAATGGATGAAACAAAAAGAATAATGCAAGAAAATCAGAAGGAAACAAAACAAGGCATAGAAGAGAACAACAAGAAAATGGAGGAACGCATAGAAAAATATGAAATGAAAATTCAAGATAAAATAAAGGAGTTAACGAATGGCCAGAAAAAGGAAATAGAAAATTTGGAAAACAAGTTTGAAAACGCTATTCAAGCAATCAGAGAAGAAATGGAAAGAAAGATTGCGGAAATCAATATTCAACAAAATGTAGGAGAAAGAAGAGAAATGGTTATACATAGCACAGATGACGTGAAGATAAGGTTTGGCGGGGATGTAAGAAGATTACACCCAGTGCCGTTCATAAATAGCCTGAAAAAGAAAATACATCACATCGGAAATTTCGAAACAGCAAAAGAAACTATCAGAAACCATCTAAAATATGAAGCAAGCCTATGGTTCGATTGCAAAGAAGAAGAATTTGACAGTTGGCAACAATTTGAACAAAAATTTTTGAATTATTTCTGGGGAAAAGTCCAACAATTGGAAATTAACAAGGAATTGCAAAATGGGAAATACAATGATAGGATGGGTATATCAGAAAGGACATATGCATTACAAATTTACTATAACGCAAAACATTTACAATATAATTACTCATCCGAACAATTAGTCGAACTGATTGCAAGACATTTCGAAGAAACGCTGGAAGACCATATCACATTGCAAAACTACAAAGACATAGATAGTTTATGCCAATTCCTACAAATAAGAGAATCACGTTTAAGAGAAAGAAAATCAAGAAGGTCACGAGAAGATTACAGGCCCCGAGAAACACAGGATTACAGAGATAGAAATCAAAGTAGGAGGGACTATACAAGACGAGATTTTAATCCCAGAAGGGAAAACGAAAATAGAGACAACGGAAGAGGAAATTATGAACAAAGAAATAGGCAGTGGAATGAGGACAGAAATCGAGAATACCAGAATAGAAACACCACACGCTCAAATCAAGAAAACAGAAATAATGGTAGACAAAATGAACAGGGATATCGAGAAAACCGAAACAGATCCGACAGACCAAGAGAAAATAGAAGAGAAGTAAATAATACCCAGACAGATGAATATGACGGAGAGAGACATTATGACGAAAATATAAACAACGATGAGCAACCGGCGTCTTTTCACGACGGCGCTCACTAAAAACCAAAAATCAAACAGGAATCTTTTGTCACCCCAAGGAGTTTATTAAATTGGCAGGAAACAACGAAAAGAAAAATGGAATTAATTTAAAATTTGTGGATGGATTTATCAACGAGACACCAATTAAAATTATGATAGACACTGGATCTGAAATAACATTGGTCAACAGAAAACTAATAGAAGAAATTAACTTAACAAATTTAATTTACAAAATACCTAGGGTAAATTTAGTGGGCGCAAACAAACGGACATTGGCAACTATAAATGAAGGCATACGAGTAATGGTACGACTGGGTAAGAATATGTATGCACTACAATGTGTAATAATGCCAAACATGTCACATGACATGATAGCAGGAGTTGACGAATTGGCAGAAAAACATATAGTGATAGATTTTAAAAATAATACGATGAAACTAACAGAAGAAAAAGAAAAAGAACAGGACAAGGAACATGAGAAACAAAATACGGACGAATCAGGTAAAGAACAAACAGTGGAAATGAATTTGACGGCGAAGCAAGGACAAAGAAAAAAAAAAGGAGAAAAGGTCAGAAAAAGATAAAAGAAAATGAAACCTGTGGCTCCTCAAAAGAAGAGTTGAGCCCAGAAGAAGAAAATTTGAGAGTATCAGAAACAAAGGAAACCTGGGATTCCTCAAAAGAAGAGACGAGCTCAGGAGAAGAAGAAATAAAGCTAAAAAATGAAAGTGAAAAGAATATGATTGAAACAGTGGTATTTGAAGAGGAGGTATATGCAAACGAGGATACAGAATGCACGGTAAACATGTGTGAAGAATCTGAGAAAGAAGACAGAAAATTAATATGTGGAGAAGGGAAAGAAAAAGAATTGCGGTTGATGTTAAGAAACTACGAAAATTTGATCAATGAGGAAAACAGAGTGGCTAAAAAGTACGAACATTCATTTGAGGTGAAAAACTTGGGAAATTTTCGATCAAAGACTTACCCGATTCCATACAAGTATCGACAAGAGGTGAAAGAAGAAATAAATAAAATGTTGGAAGATCAAATCATCGAAAGATGTGATTCACCGTATGTTAACCCGATTGTGATAGTAAAGAAAAGCAATGGAGAATTGAGATTATGTTTAGATGCCAGGAATATCAACCAGCACACTGTATCACAATATGAATCACCTCTAAACATCGAGGCCATTTTTGGAAGAATCACCGGGTCACACATATTTTCGAAAATTGACTTAAAACACAGTTTTTGGTTGATACCGTTAGCTGAAAAGTGTAGAAACTACACCGCTTTTTCTATTGATGGTATTGTCTACCGGTTTAAGGTAGTGCCATTTGGATTGCAGAGTGCTTGTGCTGCACTCGTCCGAGCTCTACATACCATTTTGAATCGCCATGAAGATTTCATAGTTCATTATATCGATGATTTATTAATTTTTTCACAAGATACTCAGAGTCATCTGGAACACATAGAAATAATTCTTGAAGAATTGGACACAGCGGGATTGAAATTAAACATTGAAAAATGTCAATTTTTTCAAAAAGAAGTCATTTATTTGGGTTTTCAATTGGACACCAAAACAGTAAGATTAGCCGAAGACAGAGTCAAGCTCATAGATGAATACCCAAGACCAACGAATTTGAAAACATTGAGAGGTTTTCTTGGCACGATTAATTATTTTAAAAAGCTGATTCCCGATTTGAGCCAAAAGGAAATCCCTCTGATAAAATTGCTTAAAAAAGGAATAAAATGGAATTGGAAAGAAGAACAGGAGGAAGCTTTCGAAACATTAAAACGAGAATTCGCAAAAGGAACGAAAATATACCACCCTATTTACAATTTACTTTTTATACTCCGAACTGATGCGTCCATACAAAAATTTGCAGGAGTTCTGTCTCAAATACAAAACGACCAAGAAGTGCCGATATGTTTTATATCTCGAGTGACTAAAACACATGAGAGAAAATATAGTGTTACAGAATTGGAGTTTGCCAGTGTACTATATTGCGTAAACAAATTGAGGTTTTACTTATTGGGAGCAAAATTCACAATCGAAACAGACCATGCAGCTTTAGTACATATCATGAAGAATAGATTAGTAAATAATAGAATACATAGAGGCATTCTATTATTACAGGAGTATGATTTTGAGTTCCGATATATAAAAGGAAAAGACAACATAATAGCCGACGCTCTAACACGAGATGAGGACACTGAAAATAAGGAAACAATTACTCTACAGGTGGGACTAATTAGAGTAATACAAGAAGAAGGGGTATAAGACGTAGATTAAAGTAAGGAAATATACAGGGAGTTGATTTTGCCTCGAGAAAATTTATTTAAAAATGCAGATAAATTTTATCGAATACAAGGCGGGGATTTGTTATATTTCTATTTGATATGAAAATTAAATTTTGATAATTATAAACAGAATTCAATTTAATATAAAATATTTTCAATTTTCTCAACCACGGGCATATAAATTTAGAACAACCTGTATACAACAAATTGTTATATTTAATTTTAAGAAGTGATTAAAAGAAGCATACGAAACTCGGGACAATGCGCTTAGAATAAACAAAGTGAATGGCGCGTACCATTATCGTTGTTCGCGGAAGGTTCGATCATTAGCCTATGCTAAATAAGACTCAAGTGAAATCGATAATAGGTCATTATCGTTGTTCGCGGAAGGTTCGATCATTAGCCTATGCTAAATAAGACTCAGTTGAAGTAGATAATAGGTCATTAAATTTTGTAAATAGTAGAAAGTAATTTTAGAATGGGAATTAACTATTTTTTTTTGGAAATCCATTAAGCATATTTAGAAAGATTAAAAATTGGTTTTGAGGAATACTGCGAATGAGAGTTGGTGGTGGAAGGTTGATTTGTGAATCTGGAAGGGATATTTAGAAAGTAGGGGAATGAATGAAAAAGATAGAGGAGAATGTTTTGAGCTGTCGAGAAGTGAAGTCCAGTAGTAGACGGTAGTGTACGGAGAGTGAGAAAGCCGGTGTAGTTCCGTGAGTGTGGAGTATCTATCGTGGAACGAGAGGTAGGCCAGGTTGAGAGTAAAAGAACCTCCTTGAGCCAAGAGTGTCCCGGTAGCTGATTGCAGTTTCGAAAAAGGTAGAACACAGCATCACGACAGAAGCAGGAACGAGAGCTATACGAGCTAGTTTCAAAGGAGAACATTACTGGAAGCCAGGACGAGGTTTTGATCGCAGCCAAGGATAGCAGGAAACGGGTCTTGTGTGAAGACATTCTCAGTTCACCAGAAAAAGGTCAGTCTCATTTGTTTGGACATGAATGTATGGGTTTTTTCGTATTAAATACCACATTTAAAATTGAAGAACATAATCAATAATATCAGAAAAGCTTCATCAAACTTAAATAGAATTGTTGCTAATAAATCATAATAGTTAAATGTTAATAAAAACTTTCAATTGGAAACCAAAAGGAAATAAGATTCCCAGGTGTAAATGTTATGTTTAAGAATAATAAGATATAGCAAATATTAAGCAGTGATTGCCATTTAAATAAAATAAACAATATTTTGATTATAATTGTAACCCATATGTGTGTATTATTTTACTCTTTTCTTTCCTATCCTTATTAGGAACCATTGAGAAATACTTAGAAGCCACGTAAGTAAGTAATTAATTTTATAAAAAGCCCTGAGATTGAAAACATATTGATATGTGATCTGGTAAATTAATTAGATTATTATTAATGCATTGATTAAATTAAATGACATATAAGAATATTATCTCATATCAATAATCAAGATCACATCAATATATATATATATATATATATATATATATATATATATATATATATATATATATATATATATATATATATATATATATATATATATATATAACCATCGTAGGGCCAATAGCAATATATGGCGTAGAAACATGAACCATGACAGAAAAAACAATAAAACTTATTAATACTTTTGAAAGAACGATAGAAGGATGTTGGTACCCATTTGCCACAATAATATAATATGGAGAATAAGGTTCAACCACGAGTTATATTACAAAGAACCCTTTATAGCAAATTATGCAAAAATACACAGATTGCGCTGGGCAGATCATCTTATAAGAATGGATAATGACAGAACACCTAGTACAACACTTAGCGGACCTATGGTGGGACGTCGGTCAGAAGGAAGACCAAGGAAGAGGTGGATAGTGGAAGTGAGAACCGATGTTAAAGAGATATTGAGGATGGATAACTGGAGGAGAGCAGCCAGAGACAGAGATACTTGGAGACGCATGCTAGGGAAGGCCAGGGCCCGACTTGGGCTGTAGCGCCATAGGAGAAAGACATACTATTAATGCACTGGTTTGGCGATTGACAAAGCTTGGTGGGTGGGAATAGGAAAGGGGGGGGGTTTGAATAAGAACCTGGTCCAAACGCAAATTCCAACAAAGCTGACGATATTGTTAAAAGATTATGACACAATTGAACATAGAAAAAGAAATCCTTCTACAGAAATATAATACACCAGCAATCCATGAGTAGAGTATTTACTAAACAAACGATTTATTTTACTTGGTACCCTGAAGAAGAATAAAAGGGAACTATCTCCCGAATATTCACCAAATCAGAAGATACTAATAAAATAAACCTATTTTGGATTCTAAGATTACATAATATGTACCTGATATTAACAGTTCCGAACAAAACCAAAGCCGTGATTATCTTTCTTCTTCTTCATGTACAATGTCCTTTCAGAAGATTGATTACCATCATAGCTATCTTAATTTTATTAACTACCACCCTAAAGAGCCTGCTTGTATTAATACCATACCAATCTCGCAAGTTCTTCAACCATGAGGTCTTTCTTCGTCCTGGACTGCATTTGGCTGTTGTTTTGCCTTGAATAATATTTGATATTTAGCAACCTACAATTGGGACCCCTCATTACATGTCTTTGTAGTCTGGCTGAGACGTTCTAGATTGTGAAGTTTCGAATCTTCTCCACCCAAAAAACTTTTAATAAAATTCTTCTATAACATCACATTTCAAAAGCTTCAAGACGATTTATATCACTTTTATTCACAGTCAAAGACTAAACACTATAAAATAAGACCGAGAACAAGTAGCAGCCTAGTAGGCGGATACGCAATACCAATTTCAGGTATCTGTTACATAACACCTTGGATATTCTTCTAATATATGGTTTTATATTGTTTTGTTTTATTATTACCAGTATTTTGGATTTCCGTATGCTCAGATCCAGACCTGCTTCTTTACAATTCTCAACGACATTGTCAAGTAATGCATGGAGATCTTCTTGAGTAGAATTTCCTTTTCACCATGCTAATATTAAAAAAAGCACTAGAGAATTGGGACTATAATACCACAAATGGAGGAGTATATAGGGTCGGCCAGATGTGTGCCTCTTACAGTACTTCAAGAATAACAATAAGATGGATGGGCATTTGACAGAACGATCTATAACGACTTCCTAAAGATCTCCAGGCCTTTTTGTCAACATAGAAGAACAACGGTCAGACTCCTAGAGAAATAGCAAAACCAAGAGTATGTTACATCAGTGTCAAACATACAAATAATAAAACTAAGTCCGTACATAAACAGTGCCGAAAATTGTTAGCAAAATACATATTAATATAACTATTGTATGCTTCGAGTAAAACAGGTAAATAATACGAGGAATAATAAATATTTTTGATAGCCTTCTTTTGTAACGTTTCATTAATAAAACGTTTAGAAACTTAATATGTAGTCCTTTATTTCACCAATTTCCCACCGTTGTTAAGATTTTAAACTGGAAAATTGAAATGCGGGGTTAATGCAGTATTGATCAGTTATGAAAAATCAATTGACGAGCCTACCAGAGATTTAAAAAAATATACTATGATTTAAATAAGAAATTTAATACTTTTTCTAACATTCTTCTTTGTGATAACGAAATATTTTCTAATATAAAATTAAATGCTTAAGTATATGTCTATAGAAATTGTATGTAATTTACTATTAAATTTCTTTACCGCTTTCTTAAAAACAAATCATTTTAATTCCTGTAGGGTTTTAGTTTTCGAACAAAACAGTTGTAGTGTTGCACTGAAATTTGGTTTGTTAGCGCCTATACGTTTGTGAACAACAAAGCAAGAATTTTGTGAAGAGCCCTCGAGAAATAATCCTACCGACCGACTGCGCCGTGCCGCGTACGTGTTGTCACTCCCTGAAGGTACGTTTAAAAGACCCTTCTATTAACTTAACAACAAACCAGCAACAATAACTTTATTTTACAACTCAACTTTTAAAATGTTCGACTTTAAATCTGTGCTAAATTTATGGCTCACAATTTAATTTTAACACTTTTGAGAAATTATTGATTGCATATAATATATGTATTATGTTACTGGAATGTTATTTTGGTGTTGCGTTCTATAAATCAATCAGAACTTACTGTTTGCGGATAAATATATGAAATTTGTAAATAATTGTGCGGAACAATTATCACCACATTGCTGATAGGCTTGCAGTACAATATTAGATAAATCTTGCAAATATTTATTTAATATTATTCGTATCTAAATAAATATAATAGAAAACAGTTAGTAATTTCCGAACATTTCCGAATATGATTTTTATACGTTCGACTCTATAGAAAAAAATTTTTTAGCAATGCTTGCAGAAATGAAAGTACCAATTGCACTGATAAAAATAATTTAAAGTATTTACAGAGTAGTAAAAGGACGTGTACAGGTAAAATGAGAAAGATCTGAAGAATTTATTTAGGAAATAGTTATCAAACAAGGGAGACAGTCTTACCCGGCTACTATTCATAACAGTCATGAACTGACTAGAAATACTGGAGAAAGAACCAACCAAATATGGACTATAATAAGATACCAAAAATTAGAATAAAAATAGTAGCCTTATTGTTTGCAGATGACATATTCCTTATAGCAGATTCCGTGACAAAAATAAAAAAAATTATAAAAATATGGACAGAGGAAAGAACTAAAAATGGAAAGTAACATCGAGAAAAGTAAAATAAAATGGTCATCGGCGAAAAGGAAGACAATGAAATAAATGTAAAATATAAAATGCACAAATACTCAATTGGAAATAGTTTCCACATACGATTATCTTGGAGGTATAATTATCAGTGATGGAAAATAGACCTCGAAGTAACAAACAAAACTGAAATAAATCGTTCAAACTGTATTACGTGCTAGCGCCAGTTCTAAGAGAAAGAGAATTGTCCCAAGAAACTTGTATGGATATCTGATGAGAATGAAATCCAGTAAACTAACGAGAAAAATTCACGAAACAAGAAATATCTCAAAAAAGAAAAAAGGTAGACCAAGGAAAAAATCAATACACAAAATAGTAGATGCGGCAAAGATTAAACAGAAAACGCTGAAAGAAATGAAAATAATAGGACATAACAAAAAAGAATGGAAGAGATGGAAGGATGGATGACAGTATGAAGAAGGGGAGAAAGAAAGATTTTTATACTTTTGTGTGCGTTTTAATCACTGGTCAAAATATTTTTTATTTCGTCTGACTAAAGTCAAAACATAAATCTTTATGCGTCAGCTTCTTTTTTTTTCGAAGAAAATCGTTATTGTCTTAACCTTTAGCAATGACTACTTAGGGTACATGACTCATTAATTTATTTTGTGCATAATTTCTTCTTCTTCTTCTTAAAGTGTTGTGTATTTTGTTATATGCTTCTATCATACTTTGTCTTGTCGATTGAGATTTAAGGCAGTCAGAAAAAAGTATTCTATTTTTAGCAGCATTGCAAAACATAACTGTGAATTCGTGCTCATTGGAAAATTACATAATATTTTATCTTTTTATAATGTATGTTGCTTTTACCTTTAAATATGTATATATAGTTTTCCACATAATTTATGAATTAGGTATGCAGTCTTCTTATATTTCAATATTTAAAGGTTCATCTAGACTCAAAATTTACTTAATACTTTGTCATTTATAATTATCTCCATCTTTAATTTAATGAGCATTCGATATTCGATAAATTTTCATTCGAGATTCGATTAGGCCACAATATACAAAGGATTTTTCGTAAAAGTATATTGACGAAAAGTTGTGGTTATATATAGATTCTATATTTGCGTTAAAGATTTTTAATTCTGTCGTAGTTGGTTAAATCCTGGATTTCCATATTTTATTAAGCATAATATGCTTAATACAATATTATTGTACATATTACCACTAAGACCATTATTAATTGTTTCCTGCACATAACGCTCTGTACCACCGCTACAGTCAATTCTGCTCCGATATCTAAGTTATACCACATTCTTAATTTCCTAATTGTTGATCATAATAGGTTAGTTGTTTCTGGTGCCAAATTGCATTTCCTTGGTATTGTTGATGCTTATTTATAAACATATCAACAGAAAAAACAGCATTCTATCATAAGAAATGTTTAATGGACAATGTATCTATTGAGATACACTTTCATAATTTTTTTCAGCGTGTATTTGGAGAAAAATATTGTTTTTGTATATTTTTAAGTCATGTACATCGTACATCAGATACACACTTAATGTTTAATTCCTATCCCTGTCCCTTTAAGGGTTAGTGCTGAATTTGGATTCATCATAAGTTTATCTGTATCGGTTGTTATTTACAAACAGACTGATGGTACAAAACGGAAAGATCTAATACGTTGTTTTATCACTTAATTTATATCAAACAACAATAATTATTTGCTACTTGTTTCAGTGCATTTAATGATTAACATAATTATATAGAAACTTTCCATTTTACAGGAACTGTAAAATGTAAGATATTTCGGAATAACAGGAACTTGATTCTTGGCTGATTAATTGAGGTAGTTAAGGATCGAATTACATACATTTTGTGTTCGCATGAGGTCTTGTTTAACTCAAAACAGGCACGAGTATTGGATTACACGATATATATATGATTAAAAACAACTGATTTTTGGTTACTGCTAACATTAATTACTCCACACGATAGAATGGAATTTGATAGAGGTATTTGGCATACGTCGACAAATATTTTACAAGCGCTTGGTAAAATGTCATCAAACTAAACATCATTTTATGACTATAGTAAGTCATGTTAGCTATAGATTTTGTCATTATCATTTTATTAACCAGGATAAATCAAATAACTCAAAATATGAGCAGAGGAATTGAAAAAAATAAACACGAAACAATATCAATAATTAATATTATTCTGAAGTTATTTCTTTGTGGTATTTATGTCATTTATTATTTTAAATGGGAAATAAGACACAATTTAACTTTAAAATAAATGAGTTATGCAGGGATTACCCATGAAAAAGGTAGTGATTACATAATATTATGGAGACCAACATGTAAATTCGATGGGACCAAAAACGCAAAATTTACTCATTAAAAAGATAATGCATAGACCAAAAGTAACAAAGAAAAAACACACGTATTTGCCGATCACTTGGAAAATACTTTAAACCGTATGATATGAAAGAGATTGAAAATTTTCCCATAATAGATGAATAATATATATGCCTGCCAGGCACGAAACAAAACCTACTGGACATACAACAACTTAAAGGTAAGAAGCTTACTAAGAATACTAAACTGAAAATTTACAGAGCATAAATTAGACCAGTAATCACATATGTTGCTGAAGATGAGACAGAAAGATGATGAAATATTAAGGATCCTAGAGATAAAAATAATTCGGAGGAAAGCAGGCCCACCAAGAGAACTTTTGAAAGGAGAAAACAACGTCAGATTCATCAAATAACAGAGACCTAGATCGATGCGATATATAGAAAGATGAAATCCAGAAGCAGTTATCAATTAAACCACCAAATGGAGAGCTATATCAGGTAGACCACGAGGAAGACCCAAAACCAGATGGGGAGAACCAGCGAGTTGAGGACCTTAAGAAAATGAGAGTTAGAGAATGGGTAACCATAAGAAAAAATAGGAAATAACGGAGAACAGTTGTAGAAGATGCCAAGTCATACAACCAATTATTGTAAAACCAAAATGTTAATTCGGACTGATTCCCCGCGACAAATGAATCGGAAGAGCCCAAAAAGGGCGGTAATCACTATTCTATGAGGGTAGATGCCATGATGATGATAAGATGAATATATTAGTACCCAAAGAAAGTAAAACTGAGTACATCAATTTAGATTTCGAAATAATCAAACAACACTAGACCAGGTCCACAGAACCACTTCTTCTTGCAGTACCGTCTCCTATCGGCGGTTGGCTACCATCACAGCGATCTTAACTTTGTTGGCTGCAGCACTTAACAATTGTATTACGCTGCACCCATACCACTCCCTTAAATTTCGCAACCAGGAAATCCTCCTACGTCCCACATTTCTCTTTCCCGAGATTTTTCCTTGGGTTATGAGCCTTAGCAGGGAGTACTTTTCCCCTCTCAGTCTGTGGCCTAATATATACATATATATATATATATATATATATATATATATATATATATATATATATATATATATATTCAAAGTGATTATTTCGACCAAAAACAATAAATAAATCTGTAGGAAATATCAGGTATGTGTTTATAATAAAAAATCTTTATTTTTTCTAAAAACTCAATATTTCGCACATTTTTTTTGATGGCTTCTTCAGGAGTATACTGTAACAACAATTTTAACAACTTACATAAAAAGACGTACAAAATAGATTTTAAAAATACTTACAGAAAATTAAAAGATTTCACAAATAAATAACATTGACATTAAAATAAAAAATTGTAACTGTCATATATTAAAATGCATCTTAAAATTAATATAAGGAAAGGTCTGAAGCACGTTCGTTACAGTAATAAGACAAAATAAGTAAAATGACTCAAACGCAAAAAATAACAACAAAAGAACCATTAGAGGAATAATATTACTTTAATTATTAAGGTTAGTTTTTTATTAAGGCGAGTGTTAACTTAATGATTATTGTAAATAGTATTCAATATATTACAATATATGTTACTTAACTGTCCAGTGTCTGTTTTGCAATTTAAAGTTTTTTTATTTTTGTTAATGTGATACATCTCCAGAAATAATCTACTTTTATAGTTATCAGACTGTGCCAAAATACGAGTATTATTATAGTCTAGCATATGACCGGTGTTTTCATAATGCTTAACTACTGCACACGTATTTTTTCTTAAGCGGCAATCACTTTTATGTTGTGTGATTCGTTGCTTTAACCATTGTGATGTTTGGCCAATGTAACTATTCTGACATCCTAGATATGGTATTTCATAAACAACATTACTTGTATACGAAGTTGGTACTGGGTCTTTAATTTTTGAGAATAATTGTTTGCTGTTCATAGTATTGTATTTGGCTATATTAATATTGGGAACATCTTTAAATATGGATATGACTGAATATGTTAGACCATTAATAAAGGGGAGTTTTTTTTATATATAATTGACTTATTGTTGGAATCATGGACGGGACCATCATAGAAATTACTGCTATAAATAAGTTTTTTTAAAGTATGTTTAGGATATCCATTGTTGCGAAAGATGTTGTATAATATGTCTAGACTTTTTTCTAAAAAAGTGTCATCAACAATGGACATTATTCTGTTTTTCATGCCTAATACGGTATTGTATTTTTGGCGAGTGGTATGATTTGAAAAATAATTTATATACCTGCCTGATGCTGTCGGCTTTTGGTGCCAATCCAATATTAAAATATTATTCTCAGTTCTTATTACCTTTGTATCTAAAAACAAAAATTGGTGTACCCTTTTTAGATACAAGGGTAATAAGAACTGAGAATAATATTTTAATATTGGATTGGCACCAAAAGCCGACAGCATCAGGCAGGTATATAAATTATTTTTCAAATCATACCACTCGCCAAAAATACAATACCGTATTAGGCATGAAAAACAGAATAATGTCCATTGTTGATGACAATTTTTTACAAAAAAATCTAGACATATTATACAAAATCCTTCGCAACAATGAATATCCTAAACATATTTTAAAAAACTTATTTATAGCAGTAATTTCTATGATGGTTCGGTCCATGATTCCAACAATAAGTCAATTATATATAAAAAACTCCCCTTTATTAATGGTCTAACACATTCAGTCATATCCATATTTAAAGATGTTCCCAATATTAATATAGCCAAATACAATACTATGAACAGCAAACAATTATTCTCAAAAATTAAAGACCCAGTACCAACCTTGTATACAAGTAATGTTGTTTATGAAATACCATGTCTAGGATGTCAAAATAGTTACATTGGCCAAACATCACAATGGTTAAAGCAACGAATCACACAACATAAAAGTGATTGCCGCTTAAGAAAAAATACATGTGCAGTAGTTGAGCATTATGAAAACACCGGTCATATGCTAGACTATAATAATACTCGTATTTTGGCACAGTCTGATAACTATAAAAGTAGATTATTTCTGGAGATGTATCACATTAACAAAAATAAAAAATTTTTAATTACAAAACAGACACTGGACAGTTAAGTAACATATATTGTTATATATTGAATACAATTTACAATAATCATTAAGTTAACACTCGCCTTAATAAACAACTAACCTTAATAATTAAAGTAACATTATTCCTATAATGGTTCTTTTGTTGTTATTTTTTGCGTTTGAGTCATTTTACTTGTTTTGTCTTATTACTGTAACGAACGTGCTTCAGACCTTTCCTTATATTAATTTTAAGATGCATTTTAATATATGTCAGTTACAATTTTTTATCTTAATGTCAATGTTATTTATTTGTGAAATCTTTTAACTTTCTGTAAGTATTTTTAAAATCTATTTTGTACGTCTTTGTTTGTAAGTTGTTAAAATTGTTGTTACAGTATACTCCTGAAGAAGCCATCAAAAATGTGCGAAATATTGAGTTTTTAGAAAAAATAAAGATTTTTTATTATAGACCACATACCTGATATTTCCTACAGATTTATATATATATATATATATATATATATATATATATATATATATATATATATATATATACACGTATATACATAATATAAAGAATAATATGTAAACGATTGATACATGTTTCCCAATGCAAACATTAATAATCCATAGACCAAATGCATTTTTGTAAAAAGCTAAGGTAAATTTCAGTCATAAATTTACCGTACTTGCAGGCAAAATAATCAACCATAAATGATCTTACACATTTTGTTGTGTAGCAATTTGTTTTTGTTTTATTATTGATGGAATATTTAGTCGTATTATAAAATAGTAATAGCATCAAAATTATTGTTTTAAAATTATTTTCCTAAAGCTGATTTGTTAAACAAAAAACCACTACTATTTTATTTTGTTTTCATTTTTCAAAATGATGAATATGCTTTTAATTTTTGATAGAAATTGACGTAATCGGATTCTAGCTGTAGTCATTTTAACTTTAATTTTTTAGAACATTCAGTAAATTTTGCCTACGTAAACAATCACGTCGTAGATAACCAAATCATTATTAGCATTAAAAATTACTACCTTAAGGTTCTCCAATTAAATCTGGAGCATCTCCTTGCACCTGTACTCTATCTACTCTACACAGCAGTTCTTGCTGCAAGTGAAAAGATTATCACAGCCACATATGCAGACGAGACAGCAACCCTTGCGGCTCACTAAAACCTGTACATCGCCTCGCAACTGCTCCAGACTAATCTCAATAAAATAAAGATTGGTTTACAAACGTGGCAAATTACTAATCGAAAAGGTACATGTCCAACCGTCTCATTAAATAATGAAGTACTGCATCAAAAGAATCATGTAAAAATACCTATCTAGGTATGCATTTGGACCGCAGATTAATGAGGAAGAAACATATGCACGAGAAGAAAATAGTTGGGTCTGAAACTCGGTAAAATATACTTGCTAATAGAAAAAGGGTTACAACTAAATTTGTATAATAAAATTCTTTTATACAAGTCAGTGATAAAAGCAATATGGAGCTATGAAATCCAGCTGTGAGGATCTGTGTCGAGATCAAATATCGACATCCTGGAGAGATTCCAATCGAAGACCTTCCGCATTATCACAAATGCACTGTGGTACATGACCAATAAATATATTAATTGGGATCTTAAAATGAAGACTGTCAAAGACAAAATTGCCAGTTACCCCCAAAAATATGACAGACGACTGCAAAACCTCCCCAATGGCCTAGCGAAGAAGCTTATGAGGCCCCAGGCAAACAGAAAGCTAAAGCGCCACACTCCAAGAGATCTACCAACAAGATTTAAAATTTTCAAATAATTTTTAATTTTATTGGTAATTATTATTATTATAAATTACTGAAGAAAATGGAAATTAAATTATTACAAAGAAAATGATTATTCATTTTTAATTTTTAATTTATTATAGACATTTATTAGAGTCACAAATAATTTTGTTACCAAAATTATTTTAATAGGTTATTGCCACTGGACAGTCTCCTGCAAGTCTCTTGTAATTTAATTAAGCAATTTACTTATTGTAGTCATTATTACAGATTGTAAATAAATGGGATAATAAAAATATATCTAGTAGCATTATTAGATCTTAACTAACCTCAATCAGTCCTAGAAACCAAAACATTTTACGAAAACGTATCATTAAAGCTACAAACTAAAGTAATGTAGGAACAGTGTACAATTAGCATTGTATATAAATACAATTTCCATTTTTGCGTCCATCAATAAATAAATAGTAATAGTTTCCAGTCATTTACGCATTCACCATCATCACTCAACCTGTGGTATCGATCTCTGATGATTCCTATACGAAATATCCTCCAATTTTATTTGGTCAGGATTCTTGTATCCAGTTTTCACCTCATTTTCACACATTTTTACAATAAGGGAGTCAAGATCCAGACTATTGTCGCAGATGAAAGTACGGCTGTGTTAATACAAGATCTATGCAAATATGCGCATATGCGCATGAGGTTACCATAATAAGCCGCAACAAAAGGGTATTACGCGAAAAAGCTATAGAGCTGAAACGAGAAGCTGCTACATTTGGTCAACATGTAAATGAAAGTAAAAAAAATATATGGGGTGCGCAAAGTCGAATCAAATGAGAATCTGAAGGTAGACAACCACACCTACGAATATGCCTCCACTTTCCCTACCTAAGCTCAATAATAAATGACAACAACAACGCCAGTCAAGAAATACGAGCATGGATTCTTAGAGGTAATAAGTGCTTTTATGCATACAAAGACTTAATGAAAAGTAAGTTACTGAATCGTAAGTATAAGGTTAGAATCTACAAAACAGTAATTAAACCAGTGGTCATATATGGATCTGAAACGTGGACCCTCTCAACCACTAAGTACCCTTTCAGATTAAGACACTGGTGTATGAAACTGGTATCAGTCACCGGTGTTAAATTGAAGCAAATCATTAGTGAGCCGTGACTCGTCTGTACTCGTTCATTTAAAACAATGCTTTGCTGCTGGTGGCGGACACCGGTGCCAGACACCAGTGTCTTAGTCTGAAAGGGTACTAATAAAAATCAACTGAGAATATTTGAGCGCAAAATACTACACCGAGAGAACAATTTCTTTTCTCCTAAAACACTTATTTATTTGAGCTATCTTTCTTAAATGTTACCATATCATATTAACTTAAACATACCGCTTCACATATAAAGAAACGAGTTTTTTTAAGCACAACTGTTACAATGGTTACATTTTAATTTTCTTATCCTAAAATTTTTGTTTCTTAAATTGAAAACTACAAATATTTTGCATCATAAGAAATATATGTTAAGTTAATCCATATTTATATTTGTGAACAAGAAATTTTCTTGCAATCAAATAAATATTTTAAACCATAAGAAATAATTCTTCAGAAATACCTCTGTATTAACTGTGGTTATTAAATAAAAAATTTATCATTAATGCCGAAATGTTACTTGCAAAGAGATTTTCTTCCACAAAAGAATTGCGCAGTAACCATTATTCACTATTTGTGATTTTAATATCAGTGTTTGACAAGATGGTGTGGCATTAGTTCATTTTCATAGATGGATTTTGGATTTGTTGGTATTCTTCAAAATCTTATGGATAGTTTGAAGGTACGTACATATTAATAAAAATAAATTGATTAATTTAAGATGTAGTAATAATATTGTTGCATATCCGAATATGTAGTTCTAAAAGAAACATAACTTTATATGCATTTTAGATATCTATATTAATGGACAACTCTGAAAGAAAGGATCTTATTCTAACTGGGAAATAAGCCACAATTTAACTTAAAAAATGATTTTATTGACGTTTCGACTTCCACCTCGGAGAGAATAATATATCTAATATAAAACTTCAGAACAATATTGAAAGGAGCTATTAACCAAATAGGGGCTTCCATAAATGGTAGAACTGTATACAGGTAAGTTCCTTTATAAAAATGTGTATACTTATGTATAAACTATAATATGTTTCTTGAATGTATCATCTTCTATATACAATCCTACAATTCAACGTTATATCAAACATGGCGTGTGCTTTATTTGTCATAAAGAAATATTAGTTAGTCTGAAAGAAACATCTTAACGATTGAGAACTTTAATTGCGGAAAACTGAATAAGTTAATAGGTATAAAATAACTTAAGGTATAAACCAATAATACTTTCCTACAATATATATCTGCTTCAATGTTTTACATTGGTTGTATTTTTCTTCTTATTTTAGCTAAACAATGTCTATTGTGTGACATTATACAGATAAATAAAGCCATGTTTGTACTAAATAGGATTGATTATTATTTGTTGAAATGCCAAGAAATGTTTTTGGATTGTAGACTGTTTTACTGATACCTACCGTTCTTATACCAAAAAATTAATAGTTTTTATGTGGACCCTTGTATTTGTTTTTTTTTGTATTTCCTTTTGTCAAAATAAGTATGTACCTATGTATATCCTTATAAAAATTTTTTTATTAAAACAAGTTTACTCTTTCTCCATAACGGTTTTGTTTTAGGTAATTGCTGATATACAAAGTGCTATTAACAAAAAGAAGGAAAAATTAAGGAAGCTGGATTTGCCTTTCCATTCTTTTATTATTGTACAGAAGCCGGTGGTTTACGAGTGGAGAAATTATTTAAATGTATTAATATCTAACGTTTTATATCCTGTTTTTATTATCTAATAAATAATAATTTTACCTTAATAGAATAATTTATTTTGCCTTATGTAATATCACTTTATTTTTAAGAAATGTAACTTAATTCTAAATATACAATTATATCTGCGAAATATATTTCTTAACATTAAATACATTAATTATTAAGAGTAAGATAACAATATTCCTTACTAAGAAATGTTATTGCTCAGAAAGAAGAGTTTTGTAATTCCAAGAAAATATATTCTTATGACAAATATAATTTCTTTCTGACAAATGGGTTTGCAGTTTGAAAGAAAGTTATATATTTCAATCATGTTTAAGATATAATTTCTTTGGGTATATTAAAATTTATTTGAAATATTTTAGAAAATTATATCTTACATACAAAGATATATTTCTTAGGCAGTATGCCAAGTCGATCTTTCTTAAATATTAATAAAGTTTCTTTATGTCAAGAATTTTTTCTCTCGGTGTAGGAAAGATATTTGGACCAACCCATTGCAGCGATGGTTCGTGGAGAATTAAAATGAACTACGAGCTGGATGAACTAATGCAGAGCGCAGATATTGTTAGATTGGTAAAGTCACAAAGACTAAACTGGCTTAGTCACTTAGAAAGATTAGCCAGATAATCGAGCTGTAAAACTAATCCATAGATGGTAGCTCCAAGAAAATAGAACAGTCCCGTAAAAAATGGATAGACGACCTAGAGGAAGATCATAAAAATCATGAATATCAGGCAATGGCGAAGGAAAGTATTAGACAGGACAGAATGGAAGAACATTTTTAAGCAGGCCAAGACTCACAACAAAGGGTTGTAGGGCCATTATAAGAAGAAGAAGAAGATTGAAGAGAGACTTATTAACGAAATACATTAATTTTTGATGAGGTGTTTGTCTTCGATACGTTTTTACGGTCCTTAGGAACGAACTAAAATGAATAAAATGAATAGGTATATAATTAAAATGATAATATGTATAATTAAAAATTTTCTCTAGTTAGCAATCATGTTCAAGCAATCCCTATCAATTCTCATTAATACTCCGAAGCTTTATAAATAGTAAACCAGCTCTATACGGCCTCTAATATTATGGTTGATTCAATTATATATTGTTTAATAAATTCCTAACCCAAGCACTAATTAATACCTCGAGGTATTTACATACCTAGTGAAGTTTTAATTCGTCAAGGTCATTGTGCCAACTATTTGGTAAGAGACCTAATTACCCCTAGAATTTAATTGAAATTCTCACGTCTGCGACCACAATAAGGGTGTTATTGGCAACGGAAGATGTGTTACCTACCCCAACAGTCCTTCTTTATATTTGCCGAGAGACAATAGACGATCCCGTCGTCTGTTGTTAATTATTTGATCACTCGGATCCTTTCATTAATGCCTCTGCTCTGGTAATCGAAACCGGTGACAACAACTGATATTTATTTAGATATTCAGTTTTGTAGACCAGGGCATTTAGCACAAAATAAATAATTTTTTAAATACAGCACCTAGAGACTTGCAGTTTTTTGCATTATGTTCAGGATGACGTCAGGAAAAATGTCTACTATTCAAAATGGGTGGAAATGCATAACTGCACTGTAAAGTGCCTAAAATGCATTAAGAAAATTATTGCCTCTCTCGTGAGACTTTTTTATTTCGTAAAATTTTCGGGAGGGGATGTTCCGTAAATACAGAGGTTTCTAAATTTTGGTGCGTCCTACAACTGGAGTACCCTTAACATTTTATCGGACAATAGTACCAGTTAATTGGAAATATTTTATCAAACAATCCTGCAAAAATCAGCTGTGAGGGTAAACATTTTATGACGCGTGCTCCCCCCCTATGGGGGCGTACTATGGAGTTATAAATGATAATTTTTTTTGTAGGATTGTTTGATAAAAGTACTTACAATTTGCTGGTAATATTGTCCGACAAATTTTTAAGGACACTCCAGTTATCGGATGCACTAAAGTTTAGGTACCTACCTCTATATTTACGAAATGCCCTCTCCCGAAAATTTTCCAAAATAGAAAAGTTGTCCGACTCGACATGAATAACTTTTATAAATAATACATTTTTTTCTAAATGGTGAGCCCAAAGGCTATAAGGCTTATTAGCAGGGGACATGCTCAAACATCAAGATACATTATTTACAATTTAGTATACCGTTCACCTCTTAAGGTACGTAAAGTTGATAATAATTTGAAAGCGACTAGAGAAGGAAAAACATATTTACACGAAGACTCTCGATAGATAACAAAAATTATCCAAGTATATTAAGAGAAGCAGTGAAAAATTTCATCGATAAGAAAATGAGTATAAACGTCAAAATTAGAAGCAAGACAATTGAGAGACAAAATATGTTTAGTCGAACTAGATAACAAATACGAAAAGTTGAAAATAATGAAAAACAAAAGTAAACTTAGGGAACTGTCGAACAGCATATACATAAATGATGACCGAACAAAACTTAAGAGAGAAATACAATAAAAAATTAGAACAACTGCTAAAGAAGAAGAGAACAAAGGGGAGATTGTGAATGTAGAATGTGAAGGTAGGATTAATATGGACTCAAGCTAAACACCGTAAAGACAAAGGTGATGGTTGACAGTAAAACGCCAATACAGCCGCAAGTGGTAACAGTTTAAAGTGAACAACTGTAGAGAATTAACAGTATTACCTAACTTGGTTGTAATCTAAATGACAACTGGGACGTGATCAAAAAAATTATAATACGTATAGAGGAGGCCAGAATTGCATTATTTAAGATGAAGAAACTGTTAGTATCTAATTAGATTAGCAAGATGTTGTGTTCTCTACTCTTTTGTATGGTGTCGAACGTTGGACTTTACGGATACACGTCTCAGGAATCCTACAGCCTTTGAAATCTGGGCATATTGCAGAATCCTACGAATAAGTTGCATGGATAGAGTTCGTAACGAAGTTGTTTTGTATCGGATGGGAAAAGTTACGGAAGTCATCAGAACAGTCGCAAACTTAAATATTTTGGCCATGTTATGTGACACCCAGAGAGATATCTCTGCATCCCTTTTCTGGGCTGCCGTAAACAGAATCAATATAACCAATTTAATTGTCAACGGTCGATAATCGTGCACAGCGCATGAAGAAAAAGGATATCAAGAGTTAATTGTGGATAATGAATGATGAAAATGAAGCGGTGACAAAGAGAAGCTGTGAAAAGTAAATTATAACTGCTTAAAAAATAATAAAACTTCGGACGGTATTACAAAGACGATACGGCAAAGAAGAAAGACACAAGAGAAAAAACAGAGAAAAATTTAAAATAAACAAGGTGGTCAGTTTACAAACGGAAAAAAAATACGAGTTGAGACTCAACAATACGTTGGAACTCGTTACAGAAATTTACCAATGTAGAACAAACGTGGCGCCTAGATTAAAAATATATCTTTATAAAGAAGATATATTTATAAATCTTTACATAGAGCAAAAAAGAAAAACGAGTGAAACATTACGAAACAATAAAGAAAGCAAA
The DNA here is from genome assembly GCF_917563875.1 of Diabrotica virgifera virgifera. Classification (NCBI taxonomy): domain Eukaryota; kingdom Metazoa; phylum Arthropoda; class Insecta; order Coleoptera; family Chrysomelidae; genus Diabrotica; species Diabrotica virgifera. Next base: position 62,454,996 of record NC_065452.1, on the reverse strand, counting down.
GATAATGGAAATGAAGAAGACATAGGCCACGATACTGAAGAATACTCAGATTTAACCATGAATACGCAAACCAATTTTACGGAAGATCTAGCACCATCACTCGATGAAGTTGAAATAATTATTAGGAATCAAGAAAACAACAAATGTCGTGGAAGTAATTACAGCAGAAACTAAGGAGAGAGACATCGATAGGAGAACAGTTTGGGTTCATGCTAGAGAGGAGCCTTGTTTTTAAAATACATAGTTGCTAGAGAAATATAGCGAGAAGAAAAGAGAGCTACATCTGGTGTTTATAGATATTAAGAAGGCGTACAACACAATTCCAATTTTTCCATCATTTAAAATTGTGATTTATTCTTATTAAATAAATTTAAATTAATAATTTGTTCTCATTAAATAAGTTAAAATTACTATAAAAATAGTTTCAGGAACATACACTTCCTTCGGAGAATATTCTACCTTGGAAACAATTATAAGAAAAATACATTTATTGCTGTTAATAATAAATAAGTCACCGTGTTTATTAAAATTGAAAAAAATACTTCTGGGAATTAATAATAAACATAACAGGAAAAAAGTGTTATGCTGTAAATATATTGAATTATATCAAATTTAAATTTTTTGATGGTTATATTTATCAGGTGTTTATTATTTTGAATATTAAAAGCAACAATATATTAACCAGAGAAATTTAATAGTATTGAATTAATTATTAAAACCAAACAAATGCGAGTGAAATACACACAACGCAAAAGTCTAGGGATATTTTTATAAATAGACGTATTTTATTTATCTGTAGTCAACTTAAAAAAAGTAACAAAAAATTTGTAGTTTCAAAAAAAACGGAAAATTGGAACAAAAAAAAAATATATATTGCAAATCACCCATGTGTAGGGTTACCATAATTTATTAAGGCCAAATCCGGACAGGGGTAGTCCAAGGGGTTGTAGAAAATCTAAAATGTGAATTTAACTGTGTGTTGCTACCTCTACATTGTGCATACAGTGTGTTCCAACGAAAATTTAACCCCCCCCCACAAACTTAGAAACTGAGAGTTTCTTCACAAAAACACGTCAATTTGTATTGGAAGGGGGACGAATTTTCATGCAAAATTCATGCTCTCAAATGTAACCCCCTACTGACCCCAGTGTTTTTTAATTAGCAAGTGTAGTCGAGTTGCACATCATTTGAAAGGTAGTTTTTTTTCTCTACACGACCCTCTATTTTTTTATTTTGCTAAATAACTTTAAAGACAGTTTTGGATTTAACTAATTTATAATACATTTGTTAAGTTCAAAATTATCTTCAAACTTGTTATGTAACTTGTTATGTAAATTAAAAAAATATGAGTGTCGTGTAGAGAAAAAAAAATACCTTTCAAATGATATGCCATTCGATCACACTTGCTATTTAAAAAAAAAGTGGGGGTTGATGCCGGGCAGTGGAGGATTACATTTGAGGACATGAATTTTGCAGGAAAATTCGTTTCCCTCCCATTATAAATTTACGTATTTTTTTTAATTTTGAAGAAGCTCTTGGTTTCTGAGTTTCTGGGGTGGTCAGATTTTCGATTAAACAGACTGTATAATATGCGAAATGCAGATGGCACAATTAAAAGTACAGCTGTTTCGCTACAATATGCAACTAACATCGAAAATCTTTGCCAGTTTAAAATACATATATACCTATGTTTTAACATACTTTAGACCTAGAACTTAACTGGGTGCTGCGCAGAATGAAATTTCCCACCGTTGGGCCAAGTGTTTTCCATTTTTTTTAGTAAAGCAAAAATCCGGACATTTCTCATATCCGGACGCCAATCCGGACATGCCTTTCAAATCCGGACTGTCCGGACGAAATCCGGACGGATGGTAACCCTACCCATGTGTCACATACCACCATAAAATATCAAAAATACGAAATATAAACTTAAAATAAAGTATGGCCACCACGTTGGTTTATCACAGCTCTACATCTACTGTTCATGCTCCGAATCACATTGTTAATGTCTGCTTGAGGTAGTTGTGTCCATTGTTCTCTCAGAAGCTCTTTTAATTGAAACTCATTGTAGATATTGCCCATATGTGGAGTAATTCTTCGTTGGAGCATGTCCCATACATGCTCAATGGGATTTAAGTCCGGTGATTGTGTTGGCCACGGCAATGCATCAATACCCTCGTTATCAAACCAGTTTGTTACAATATGCGCAACATGTGGTCGAGCGTTATCATGCATAAAGTAAAAAATTTTCTCCAACAGCAGCAGCAAACGGGAGCACAACAGGTTCAAGAATAGTGTCCAAATATTGCTGACTTCTAAGAAAGCCACGTGAGAAAATGAGGTAAGTTCTTCCGTCAATCATGATTCCACCCCATATCATTATTGTACCGCCTCTGTATGCATACACTTCTTGAAGATGTCGTAATTGTTCTCTATTTCCGGGTCGTCTCCAAACTCTTGTTCGACGAGAATCTGGATGAAATCCATACCTAGAATCGTCACGAAACAAAACTGTGGCCCAGTCATTGTCAGTCCAATTCTGAAACTCTTGATACCAGGTTAATCTTGCAGCGGGATTGCCTCTAGATAGAGGTGGACATCTCAGTTGTCGCCAACTACGAAGATTGGCTTCATGGAGACGATTCCTTACAATACTGCGGCTAATTGTTACATTATGTGCAAGCTGTAATTCATTAACCAGTTCGGGTGCAGTGATTGTTGGCTGCCTTCTGGCATTTAAAATTAAATATCGGTCTTCAGCGACGGTTGTAGAGCGACCACGTCCTGGATGTTGCTCGGCTGGACTCCCAGTGTGACTAAACCGACGCCACAAACGACTTACGACGCTTTGGGAGACACCCAGGTGGTCAGCAACTTGAGTTTGTCGCATACCAGCTTGAAGGAGGCCCACGGCTCTATTTATCTCGTCCAACATTAAATGTTGTCGTTGCATGGTAAAAAGACAATATCTTTAACTCACCTATTAAGCAAGAATGATATAAAGTGACTAAAATTAAAAATAAACAAAACATAAAAATGTCGATTTTTTTGTCCCTTATAAAAATCATTCTAAAATACGTATTGCTATCAGTTTTACAATTTTTTTTTGATAAGAAGTGAGTGTCTGTATCAACAATTATAGTACAAGCAAATTTATATGGTCATGAAATATCTGTCATTGGTATTGTCAAATTATTAAAATATCCTTAGACTTATGCGTTGTGTGTATAATGTATAACACAGTTTGTATAGAAACTAACTACCTGTTAAATAAATCTGAAAACATTGATAATATTGTGGAATATTAAATAATATACTGTTCCCCTCCGATGAATAGACTCATCTAAAATTCGGCCGCAATTTGGAAGCACTTTGGAACTTGCTCGAATTATTTAGAGACGGTTACGCTACAAAATACTATAATATACTCCAGGGAAATATACTCGAGGGAAATAAGCAAAAAATAGACCATGTTCGGGACACTGAAATATCCAAGTAGTTGACAACTTTTTTAGTTATTGTAAACCTATAGGATGAAAACCTACCTGTTTCCTGCCTAGAGTTCGCGTCCGTTTTTTAATTATTAAAAATTTATTGCAAAAAACGCAATTTCTTCGATTTTTTGCACTCCATTGAAAAGCTAAATAGTTGACATAAATTTACAAAATTTTATTTTTTAGAACATTGAAAAACCTTCAAAATGCCGATTTTTTGAAGTTAAAAAGTTAATTTGTTGCTACGCAAACTGCAAAATAAGTGAAAATCGTTATTTGTTAATAACTTTTACCAAAACTAACTTAGAAGTTTAGTGTTTCACCAAAAGTTGGGTATTTTGGTACTTAGTAATCTCTCACAATTTTAGACCGATCCATTAATTAGTTTAAAAGTTATTCTATTTGTTTATCCTAGAGACCTTTATTTTGCAATAACATAAGACAGAAAATAATAAAGATAGGGCAACTCTGCGTATGCCAAATAAAAGCAGAAAAGTGATGCTATCAAAATATATTAAGAAAAGATAAAAAAATTATGTAATATAGTCAAAAATCCTAACGGCAAATTTTTGAAATTTGGTAGTTTAAAAATATTTAGAATAAATTTAAAAATATTGTCCGCAGAAAAAATCTTTTTACATATTCGAAAAGCTGGTATTTTGCACCAATTTTTAAAAATGTTGTTTAAATAGTGACTAGTCGTGGTAAGTGAAGGGAGAGCTGGGAGCCGACAAATTCACGAGTTCAAAAACTAAAAAAGTAACTTAAAACTACTATCATTTTCTATATCTCGGCATCTACTAAATGGATTTTGATCTTTCTTTTTTTAATTGGTATGTACTTTTTGTGTACATTACAGATATGCAATTTGTCTAGATTTTTAATAATTAATAAACAATTTTTGAAAAAATAATTTTTTCCCAAAAATCCGTTGTAATCATGCTATCATTAATCATAGAAAAAATTAGGTATAATTTAATAAATAAATTATTTTTAATAAATAATTATTTAATAAAAATTATTTATTTATTAACGTGTACTTTAACTTTTTCTATGATCATTAATGATACTATAATTAAAAAAATAGATTTTTGTAAAAAAATATTTTTCAAGAATTGTTTAAACAAATTAGACTGTTTATTAATTAACAAATTTATAAACAAATTGCATATTTGTAATATACGTAGAAATTACATACAAATTAAAAGAAGAAAGATCAAAATCCATTGAGTTGATCCGGAGATACAGAAAATTGTGTTAGTTTGAAATTGCTTTTTCGGTATTTGAACTCTGTGAATTTGTAGGTTTCCAATACTAACCATTTGAACTACATTTTTAAAAATTTGTAGAGGGTACTGTGAAGGCACTGTGTTTGTGCAAATTTTTTAGCCAAAAATACAAATCCAATTCTTTAAAATGGCGTGAATGAGATTCCATAATTATTATAAACAAATTAACTGTGCATTAAAAAAACACATGGCTAACTTTGACCCCAATGAACCTAGGCTTAAATTTTTTTATTTGAAAATTGGTCTTAAAATACTAGCTTTCGATCATATAAAAATATTTTTTCTACGGACAATATTTTTAAAGTTATTCTAAATGTTTATAAACTACAAAATTTCAAAAATTTGTCATTAGGATTTTTGACTATATTAAATAATTTTTTAACTTTTTTTTAATATATTTTGATAGTATCACTCTTTAACTTTCATTAAGCATAAGCAGAATTGTCATATCTTCATTATTTTCTGTCAAAACAAAGGTCTCTGAGATAAACAAATAGAATGTTTTTTTAACTAATTAATGGATCGGTCTCAAATTGTGATGGTGTGTTAAGTACCCCAATACCCAATTTTTGGTGAAACCTTAAAGTTCTAAGTTAAATTTAGTAAAAGTTATTAACAAATATCGATTTTCGTTTATTTTGCAATTTGCGAAGCAACCAATTGACTTTTAACATTCAAAAATCGGCATTTTGAAGCATTTTTAATGATCTAAAACAGGGGTTCCCAACCTTTAAGCAACTGCGTACCATCTGAAATATTTTTAAGATTTTGGCGTACCAACCAAACGCCCGGGAAGGACCCCCCACCCGCGATCCTAATTTTTTAGAAATATATTTAGTATCAGTAGTATGTCACATCAACAAAAATCAACATTAATAATTATTGTGTATTGAGATTAATACCAAGCTTGTTGCAGTTTGCCTGTGATTAAAGTGTCATTTGCAGGAGTAATTGGACTTAATTTTATTCTTAAGTCCTCTTCAACATTTGTTAGTCGGTTTCTACATTTATTTTTTATATACAATAGTTCACCATTCTCACACAAGTAACTAGTACAAATGGCATCAAAAATAGCATAGCTTGCTGGAAGAACATTGGATACTCGGATTTAGACCCGATATAGAAGTCAATTAAGAATTTCTCTTTAAAACCGTTTTCGTAGAACTGTCTTCTGTTATGTCGATGAATGTTTCCTGTAATTCCAAATCATTTGGTGAGGTTCCTTCAAAAGGATTTCTGATCCAGTAAAGTTCGTATCAGTATTTACTAGTCATGTATTTATTTTCTTTCTTAAAAACAGTAGATTTTCTTTAAAAAAATTCGGTTGGCTTACCACCCAAATCAGAGTGCCTTGTGTGTTGGTGAGGTATCAGAAAGGTGTGTTGGTTCGAAAGCGTTTCGAAACAAGCAATAGGTCTGGATCCCGCGTATGAAAAAAAAGTTGACTAATAGCAAGCTGAAAATTTGTTAATAGGTTAAGGGTGTCTAGTCGGATAAACTTTGATATATGGGAACACTGGAACAGGGGCAGTTTTAATTGTGGAACAGGTTAAAAATTTGGAACGGTCATACCACGAAAACGGCACATTTATTTTGCCCGACAGAATAGACTTAAACTCTCCGAACAGAGATTAAACTCTCATGCAAAAATCAGACTGCTATTTATCACCTGTCATAATTCCTGTCATTTGACATATTCTATATGTTCCACTCATTAACACGCCAATTTGGTGATAAATAGCAGTCTGATTTTTGCATGAGAGTTTAATCTCTATTCGGAGAGTTTAAGTCTGTTGTGTCGGACAAAATACATGTGCCGTTTTCGTGGTCTGACCGTTCCAAATTTTTAACCTGTTCCACAATTAAAAATTCCCCTGTTCCAGTGTTCCCATATATCAAAGTTTGTCCGACTAGACACCCTTAAGCTATTAACAAATTTTCAGCTTGCTATTAATAAACTTTTTTTTCATACGCGGGATCCAGACCTACAACACATTGAGGAACAGAATTGTCACTATTTTCTGTGCAAGACTTCACTATAAAACCGTACCGTGCAAGTAACTGTTTCACCCACGCGACGCGTACCACCTAAAATCTTCCAGCGTACCACCAGTGGTACGCGTACCACCGGTTGGGAACCCCTGATCTAAAAAATCAAGTTTTGTAATTTTTTAAGTCAACTATTTAGTTTTTTGAATGGGGTGCAACAAATCGAAAAACTCGCGTTTTTTGCACTAAATTGTTAATAATTAAAAAACGGACGCGAAGTCTAGTCAGGAAACAGGTAGGTTTTCTTCCTATATATATAGTCTACAATAACTAAAAATATATCCAGCTACCTGGATCTTTGAGTGTCCTGAGAAAATCCTTATTTCTCTGGACTAGGACTCTCAAAACAATCTATCGGAAGTTACTATCAAAAGTGATCTATCTGAATCTCTAAATTCTTGAGCATACTTATATCCACAGGGAATTAATCAACTCTCAACATAATATCCATAAAACACCAGTAATTCGCACGGTTTAACCACTCCACAAAATTAACCACTTCAATAAATATATGATTAAATAATATTGAGAGCAAATTGAAATCCCCAAGTTTTTCTAATTATATTATCAACACACTTTACTAATTACATTAAATTTTATAATTTAAATTTACTAAATTATTATGCAGTGTTTTATTTTGTCATTATCGACGTGTGAATTCGCAATAACATTAAGTAAATTAATGAATTAAATTATTCAAATCATTTGAAATTTGCTTTTGAAATTAACAATTATATAGCGACTAGGATTAAATAAATATCACAAATGAATATTTGTTATTGTATATGAGTTATATATGAGTTAAAAACGATGTTTGAACACGTGAAACAAAACGCCTAAATATATTCAGGGCAACAATATATAGAGAATAGAAATTTTAATCTAAAAAAAGAAGCTTATCAGAATAATAACTCTGAGAGAGCAGGATTAAAAAGAAACTCTCCTCAGAGAACTAAATGTATAACAAACCTCGTAATGAGAGAAAATACAACTATTGAGAATAATATCATACAAAAAACAGACACTTAAAAATATCTGGGACACAAAATCAAAATTAACAAAAACAATGAAACAGATGAAAGACATAGGCGAATAGGCCTGACAAACTTGTCAAACTAAGCCATATCCTCACCCATATCCTAAAAAGTGCAATCCCATGTGCCTCAAGTGAAAGATTTATAACCAATGTGTTTTGCACGTACAAACATGGAGCAGAGATTTTAACACTGATGCAAAAATCTACAAATAAACTCACGAGTTATACAAAGAGCCATAGAACGTGCAATGTGCTTTGCTAGACGTAAGCCTTCGAGACCACATAACAAACCAACAAATGAGGCAAAGATCAAGAGTTCAAGATGTCATCGAAAGAATCTCGACGCTTAAGTGGAACTGGGCAGAGCACTTAACTATAACACAAGATGGAGAATGGACAAGACGAATCATGGAATGGAGACTCAGAAATTATAAAACGACCACCGACTAGATGGAACAGCAACATAAAAAGAGTAGCGGGAAACTGGCTACAAGAAACCCAGTGTACAGAACATTGGAAATAACTACTGAGGAAGGCCTATCTCCAGCAGTGGACGCGATAGGCTGATTGATGTATACGCATGTCTGGTTGATTACGAGAAAGGGTTTGATCGAGTACAGCACGCCAAGGTAATGCACATATTAAAAGAAGCCGGAATTAACAACCGAGATTTGAAAATAATTAGAAACCTTTAGTGAAATCTTACTGCAAACCTTAAGGTATGTATACATATGCGCGCCGCTGGGTGCGCGCGACGTGCGCGCGCAACATGTTTGTTAGATTAGTACGTGTTTTCAAGCGGCGCACAAACGACGCGCACACAGCGCACCACGATCCAACTTTTGTCAGGTTTTCAATGAATCCTTTGATGTCATTCTGAAGCTATTTTCTTGTGGCATTTTTGTAATTAACTATTTTAATGTGAAATAAGCCACAATTGTACTAAAAAATTATTTTATTAATGTTTCGACGTCCAAATCGGATGGCGTTGTCAAAATAAATCCTTTGATAGTTCGCAATACGTATTTGGACGGGTTTGGGAAAGGTTTGTTGGTTTCGGTGCACCCGAGTTGAAAATTTGTTAGTAATGGAGTGGTCGGAAGTAAATACGGTATGCGGCAAAATAAACAGTACTGAAATTCGTATGTCTCAACTTTGTATATGTCAGGCGCCGAAACCAACTCAGTGCTTTCTGAACGTTGTTATAACGTTTGTCAATATCATGTTAATGTTATATACTTCAGGATGGTTCTCAGTTTTGCAGAAAAATTTTTTATAGTGGAGTACTATTTTGGGCCATACGGAAAAGGTCACGAATCTGGTCCAAGCTTAAAATCAACAATGGTTTCAGCAGGACGGGATAACTTGTCACACTGCCAGGGAGTCTTATAAGCATTAAGTTCCCGTAACAGTCTCGTACGATCATTCATATCGAGTACACGTAAAATTACAGGTGCTTAAATAGTGATTTAGACAAGTTTTTTGTGACAATTAATAATAAACTAATTTCATACCGGGCTAAATTATTAAAAAACCCAGTGTTGTGAAGTGTTTATTGTTTTTGTTTTGTGTTTTTATGCTGGGAGTTTACAATAATGGGTGAAAACTCTCCCCCTGATAAACGGAGAACCCAAAACATGGACCAGGAGGAAGAACGCGAAAAGACTAAAGATCCAGAACAAGAAATCAAGCTGTTAAATCTACAAAAAGGGTATCTCTGTACAGATAAGGTATATGTATTCATTGAGAAAATAAATGCGGAGCAGATTGGAAAAATTCACCCCATGCAGGTAGATCACCTTTTTCATAAAAAATTAGGAATTAAAAATATTCTTAGCATTCACCGAGTAGGAAAAAATAGGGTAAGAATACAATTTAAAAGCCCCAAAGATGCAAACTATCTAGTTAAGAATGAGAATTTAAAAGAGGAACAACTAAAAGCATACATTCCAAATAACCTGCTACAAATAAAAGCAATTATAAGAAACGTAGATACTGCTTTCAGTGATGAATATCTTTTCGAAAATAAAATATCCAATATATCAGTAACACAAGTCACTCGACTCAAAAGGAAAGTTGATATAAACGGAGGAAAAGCATATGTACCTAGACAAATGGTGTTACTTACTTTTGAAGGCAACATTTTACCTAGATATGTATATATAAACAGCGTGGCCTGTTCCGTAGAGCCGTATGTGCATAGAGTTGTCCAATGCTTCCGGTGCTTGCATCATGGACATATTTTTCGTAATTGCAACAGTACAAAAACGAGATGTATTAACTGCTCACAAGAGAAAAACGATGATCATAATTGTAGAGACCCACAAGACAGTTATTGTATACACTGTAAAAACTTTGAGCACAAATCCATATCCAAACAGTGTCCAAAATTTAAAGAACAAAACGAAATTAAAAGACACATGGCAGAAAACAATTTAACTTTTCTGGAAGCAAAGGACAGTCTTAGAGATCTTATACATCTGCTGTTACTACAACGAATAGGTTTGAAGCATTAGGTACGATAAATAATGAAAGTTTCCACCTCTTCCAAGGCAAAACAATGTCAGACATAATATTTCCAAACCATCCACATCCAGTATCCAACAACAAACACAAAAAGTAATACCAAGTCAACCTGAAACTTCTTCTCAATATAAAAAGAGGAAAGCCCAATCTCCTTTAGATGAAGAAATGTTTTTTTTCAGTTTGGTCCAAAAAACCCTCTGCCACCAAATGTTTTACACAGTTCCGATCCTGATCCTAAGATAGATGAATTTATTAATATGTTTTTCAATTTTTAAAAAGTGTACTTAAAGAGTTTGATTCTTTTAACGATTTAGAAAGATTAGATAGAGCATACATATATGATAAAATTATTAAATATAGTAAATTTAAATAATGGCTAATAAAATAAAAAAATAAGATAAAGATTTTACAATGGAATGCGCAATCGGCTGTAGCTAATAAATTGAGTTTAGTTAAATGTTTAAATGAAAATATCATTGATATTGCCTTAATATCAGAGACATGGTTTAAGCCAAATAAACAATATAATTTCAAAGGCTATAAAACTATACGTAAAGATCGCCATGATGGTTATGCTGGTGTGGTAATTCTTATCAGAAATGTATTTCGTTATTAAGAAATTTCAATTACAAAAAATTTTAATAACAATATTTTGATGTGAGGAATACAGATATTGGACAACAGTGAAATAACACTAACATGTTCCTCGATATATTGCCCACCAGATATACGAACAACAGTTGCAGACTGGGAGGCAATTCTTAACTGTACCAAGTCTGATAGCATTTTTGGAGGAGATTTCAATGCGCATCACCAAACATGGGGATCTTACAAAAATAACAGTAAAGGTAAACAAATAATAACCAAGAGATTGAGATTTCAATGCGCATCACCAAACATGGGGATCTTACAAAAATAACAGTAAAGGTAAACAAATAAAAACCGCTTCAGACAACACAGAATTAGTACTTTTAAATACCGGAGCCCCTACAAGGTTCACAAATAATGGGAATATTTCAGTCGTGGATTTAACTTTTGCAACTCCAGATATAGCAATTAATTGTGCATGGGAAACTTTTCCTGATGTACTGGGCTCAGACCATTTTCCAATTATCATAGAAATTAATAAAGGAATTGAAAGTAAAGACATCATAATACAACCTAAAACAAAATGGAACCTAAATAAAGCAGATTGGAGCTTGTATCAAAAAATTGCGGATACATACTTTTCACAACACAGTAAAAATAACAACAACGTAGAACATAAGTACAAATTATTAGTTGAAGGGATAAATAAGGCAGCCAATGCCTCCATACCCATCTAGCAACCTTTTAAAATGAGCAAAAAAACCTCACTTCCACCATGGTGGGATCAAAGCTGCGAAGATGCTATTAAAAAAAGAAAAAAAAATGCTCAAAACATAATAAGCAACAAAGCACCATGGAAAACTATATGAAATGTAAAAACGAAAATTCAAAAACCAAGAAGTTTTTAAAATATAAAGCCAAATTATATTAGCAGCACTGGTGTGAAAACTTAAATAAAAATATACCATTGACAAATATATGGATACAGGCCAGAAAAATGAATAGAAGGTCTGGGGAAGTTAATACATCGGGGAATTATGAATGGCAAGAACAATTTCTAGATAAAATTTCGCCAGCTAATGCCTTGAATGATACATCACACATTTTTACAAAACAATAACCAAATAATACCAATCATAAAATCTTCTGTGAACCTATCAGTCTGCCAGAATTAAACTACAACATAAAAATAGAAAGAATACATCACCTGGTTATGATGATATTAGATATCCTATGACATTCCAACTACCAAACAATGCCAAGATGTTCCTAATCAAAATCCTAATTGACATCTGGATTAATGGGGAATGTATAGAAGAATGGAAAAAGACTATTGTAATACCCATACACAAACCAAACAAAAACCCCCACTTATGCGATTCATATAGACCTATTGCACTTATGCCATGTATACTCAAGATTTTTGAAAGAATATTTAAAAACCGACAGGAATGGTGGTTAAATACAACTGGCTCTCTGCCAACCACACAATACGGTTTTAAAAAAGGGTTTGGCACCATTGATGCGGTGACACACTTAGTTACAGACATACAAATATGTTTAACTGAAAATGATTACAATGGCATGATGTTTCTAGATGTTAAAGGGCGTATGACAATGTCAACTGGTTCATTCTACGGGAAAAAATGATACAATTACAAATACCTCAAGAAGTTGCTAACACCGTATGCAGATTGTATATAAACAAGCAAGTAGGACTCAGAGGATGTGATGGCTGTCCAGTGAAATACCAAACTGCAAATTTAGGGTTGCCACAAGGATCTGTTCTTGAACCACTACTCTTCAATATATATACCACTAATTTACACTCCTCCATATCTACAGCAACTATGATACAATATGCCGATGCTTTTGTTGTTTGTATACGTAGCAAACACCTCGATGAATGCATCAATCGTTTAAACTCCAGCACAGAACTCTTTTTAAGATACATAAATCATTTAGGACTACAAATCTCCGCTGAAAAATCCAAAGTCGTTATCTTCACCAGGCACAATGTGAAACCAATGCAGAGAATTAAAATAAATAGAATATAATTTCCAGTGGATACCAATGCCAAATACTTAGGAGTTATATTAGACAGAAAACTGACCTGGAAACCACACATTGAACAAATAGAGATAAAATGTAACAAAGGACTAAACTTCCTAAAATCCATCATGCGAACTTGGTGTGGAGCAGAACCTCAAACAGCACTAATTTTCTATAGAGGTTACATAAGATCAATAATTGATTATGGTTGTACACTTTATGGAACGGCTAATAAAACCAATCTACGTAAGCTGGACATTATACAAAACAAAGCACTTAGAATATGTCTGGGAGCAATGAAATCTACACCAGTTGAACCATTAAGAGCTGAAGAAATCGAACCTCCATTAGAACTGAGAAGATCATTTTTAGCTGAAAAAATGATTATTCAATCACTAAAAAAATTCACCATTCATTAGTAGCATATACAAGTTAAACGAATACGACTTAACTAAGCCTTTTTGGATACATAAGAACTCTCCTCCTATTTGTGAAGCATTAAGAAACGCGACCCTACAACCACAAACAAAGGTAGAGATCGATTACTTTGTTCACTTTGTTGTATTTGATGTAAATATACCCCATTACTCTGAATTAGCATCATCTAATAACATAGTTATTAACCAAATTTTAGACCAACATCCAAACTATGTCACAATATACACTGATGGATCAAAAAACAGTGACGGCACAGGTTGTGCCTAGGTTATACCTAAACGTATACAAAAACACTATAAGCTACATAAAAACGCATCTATCTACACAGCCGAGGCAATAGCATTTCTAAAAGCACTAGAATATGTACAACAGGAAGAGGAACAAAATGCCATTATCTTCTCCGATTCACTTTCAGTTCTTAAAATTTTAAAATCCAACTTAAACACAACAAATGATATTATTTTTAACATTCAAACAATTATTAAAAAATTACGAGATCAAAATACATTTATAAAATTCTTCTGGGTTAAAGCACACGTAGGAATAACAAACAATGAAATGGTTGATAAAATTGCCAATGAAAGCATAGAAATGGGCTAACAGATAAATTGCCAATTAACTACGGATGAACAAATAAACATATCAAAACATAAAATGTTGAGAAAATGGTCCTACTTGTGGCAAGAATACACCTTTACAAATACAACACGTTACACCAGACTAGAAACCAAATTGAGAAAAAAACCTTGGTACAATAAGTTCGATTACAATCGCAAAAGCGTAACCACTATTAGTAGAGTGAAGTTTGGTCATGCATGTTATCCAGCACACATAAAATTAAAATACTTGAGAGTGACCTTTGTGAAGTTTGTAATAAAATCGGTGACCTGGACCACACCTTTTTTGATTGCCACAAATATAGGGCTCAATCCAATGAGCTGTTCAGAAAACTTCTACAAATGAACATTGAAAGCCCATATAACATAATGTATCTTCTTGCTTTAAACAGAAAAGAACAAATACAAATTTAATAATACCTTTTGCTGCTACCTTATATCTTTCCTTAATGTATATTGTTGTAGAATTGTTTTTTTAAAGAAATTCAAAAAAATTAAATTTATATCAAAACCCATAAGATCATAGTTTTTCATCACCCTGTATATGACCAAAATTGTATAGAATTTGATTTTGCTATTAAACAAGTGTTTCGGAAAAATGAAAACGATTAGTGATAATGATTCGACGAAATGGACGGGACATTAACAAAAAATTCGGTGATTAGAAAGTGGACAGAGCGTTGACGGGAACAATGACGTTTTTAAGATTTTTCCGGGAAGGTTTTTAATTTGGTAAACAAATTGTATTAGTTTTTAGATGTAAAAGTAGAAAGTAGAAAAGAACTAATTATGATATTTCTTGAAATTTGACAAATTGGAAAAGTTATGTGGAAAAATATTTGGTTTCTCAAGAAATAAATGGTTTGAGAGAGGTTGTTGTTGATTGGATGGAAAATATCGGGAGTAGGGATAATGAATGTTGGAGTCTGGATTTGAGAGAGAAATAAGGGGTACTGTGTAATGAACATCTATGGAAGGCAGTCGAGTTTTTAAAAGTGAGTAATAAGTGTAGAGTGGTGTGATCAGCCTTTGCGAGCAGAATCAAGTTGAAACCAAATTGCCGACCGGTTGAAGAGTTATTTTTCCTGGTCCGAGGGAGATTCCTTTGTTTTGTCTAGAACGAGTAGCTGATTATTATCGTTTTGTGCAAAACTGAGAAATAGAATTCGAGCAAGTCTTGTGTGTTTTTCTTGGAAGCAGTTTTGACGTGAGGGATTTTTCGTAACATCCAGAGAGTACGTGCTGGGAGAATCTGGGACGGCGCAATCCAGAAAACGAGGGAGTGAAGAAACAAAAAGTTAGTGAAATCATTTGTCGGAATGGAGAAAATTTGTTTATATCAAAACCATATTTGTTTATTTGTTTATTGAACATTTTTTTAACGCAGTTAGTCTTTTCAAATTTGAGAAATCAATTCAAAAAAGAAAAGTAAAATTCATTAAATTTAGTATGAGTAAATAATAAATTATTTAAATAATTTTTTTTTGTCAAAACAAGGAGATATCAGAGTTAGAGTTTAATTTATTAAGTTAGAAATTGTTGCAACAAAGTTAAATTTTAGTGTTTTTTGAATCATATGTTCACGGCTTTTGATTTTGAGTGTTTTCAATTTCCCTGTTTCCACCCTGGAAGAAGTAAGCAACTAGAAATACTAGAAGCCACAGATCACAGGTATTGTATCAAATACAAAATTAGCCCTGAGAATAAAATTGATTGGAAAATTTAATTTGAATTTAATTTTGTTTTTTACATAGGCAGTAAATAAAATAGTTGAATAATCAATTAAATTAAGAATTTGCTAATCAATCTAAATAAATAGTAAAATAGAGCATAACAAAATGGCGCCCAACGAGGGGTTTAGAGAGTATTTCTGGTTGCAACTTTGAAAGGGAAGACAGAGGAAAAGCAGGTGATTGGAAATCTATATTGAGTGGTCAAAATTGATATATTTGAATTACGACATATAAATTTCCTTTAGGTACAATTTTAATGATTGATTTTATTTATTTGATATTTGCATTTGATGATTTTTTGAAATATTCTTAATATTGGGTAAGAGAAAATTTTCGTGTCTGCAACAGATAGGGTGTTTTAAATTTTCCTATTTGGCGGAGATAGTATTCTTTGAAAAGAAATGTCAGAGACAAGAAACAAAAGCAAAGAAAACAAAAAACAAGGAGAACATTCAGAAAGAGAAGAACATTTGGAACAAGGAGAACATTCAGATCAGGAAGACATTTTAGACACAACAATCATGGCAACAGGAAAAAAGGAATTGACAGAATTAGAACAATTATTACAACTTATGCAAATACAATCACAAAAAACGGATAAAGCAAAAAAAACAATGGATAAAAATCAGGAAGAATCAAAACGAGTGATGGAAGTAACACAACGAGTAATGGAGGAAAACCTGAAAGAAACATCGGAAAAAATGGATAAAATGGATAAAAATCTGGATAAAACACAACAAAAAATGGATGACAATCAACAGAAAACAAAACAAGCAATAGAAGAGAACAATAGGAAAATAGAAGAACGCATAGAAAAGTATGAAAAGGAAATAAAAGGATGTTTGACAACAATGAAGAACGAGATTGATCAACAAGAAATGAAAATTAAAGATCACATGAAAAGACAAGAAATGAGGATGAAAACTCACATGAAAGAACAAGAGATGAAAATTCAAAATAAAATGGCGGAGTTAACGAATTGCCAGAAAAAGAAACTAGAAAATTTGGAAATCAAATTTGAAAACGCGTTACAAGAAGACAAGCGGGAAATAGAAGAACAATTTAAGCATAATGAAAGAAAAATTGAGGAAATCAGGAGTCAACAAAATGTCGGAGAAAGAAGAGAAATGGTTATACATACCACAGATGACGTGAAAATACGATTTGGCGGGGATGTAAGAAGATTACACCCAGTGCCGTTCATAAATAGCCAGAAAAAAAAAGTACAACACATTGGAAATTTTGAAACAGCTAAATAAATGATCAGAAACCATCTTAAGTATGAGGCAGGTCTGTGGTTTGACAGCAAAGAAGAAGAAATTGACAGTTGGCAACAGTTTGAACAAACATTTTTAAACTATTTCTGGAGAAAAGTCCAACAAATGGAAATCAACAAAGAATTACAAAATTGGAAATACAATGATCGGATGGGTATCTCGGAAAAAACATACGCATTACTAATATACAATAATGCAAAACATTTACAATATAATTATTCGTCAGAACAATTAGTCGCACTGATGGCAGGACATTTCGAAGAAACGCTAGAAGACCATATCACATTGCAAAATTACAAAGACATAGATAGTTTGTGCCAATTTCTACAAATAAGAGAATCACATCAAAGAGAAAGAAAATCAAAAAGATCGCAAGAAGATTACAGACCCCGAGAAACACAGGATTACAGAGATAGAAGACAAAATAATAGAAGGGATTATACAAGACGAGATTTTAATCCCAGGAGGGAAAACGAAAATAGAGACAACGGAAGAGAAAATTATGAACAAAGAAATAGGCAATGGAATGAGGACAGAAATCGAGAAAACCAGAATAGAAACACAACACACACAAATCAAGAAAACAGAAATAATGGTAGACAAAATTAACATGGATATCGAGAAAACTGAAACAGATCAGATAGACCAAGAGCAAATAGAAGAGAGGTAAATAACACTCAGACAGAAGAATATGACGAAGAGAGACATTACGACGAACATATAAACAACGAAGAGGAACCGGCGTCTTTTCACGAAGGCGCTCACTAGAAACAAAAACCTAAACAGGAATTTTTTGTCACCCGAAGGAATTTATAAAACTGTCAGGAAACAATAAAAAAGGAAATGGAATAAATTTGAAATTTGTGGATGGCTTTATCAACGAAAAAGCAATTAAAATGATGATAGACACTGGCTCGGAATTAACACTAGTCAACAGAAAATTAATAGAAGAAGTTAATTTAATTTACAAAATACCTAGGGTGAACTTAGTGAGCGCAAATAAACGGACATTGGCAATGATAAATGAAGGCATACGGATAAGGGTACGATTGGGTAAGAAAATGTACGCACTACAATGTGTGATAATGCCGAATATGTCGCAGGACATGATTGTAGGAATGGAAGAATTGACAAAAAAATACTTAGCAATCGAGTCCAAAAATAACCAGACGAAATTCACAGAGGAAAAAGAAGAAGAACCGGAAATCTTAAAAAAAGACAAGGAACATGAAAAACGGAAAATTGACGATTCAGAAAAAAAAACACTGAAGGTGAATGTGGCAGTGAAACAAGGACAAAGAAGAAAGGGAAGAAGGCGGCAGAAGAAGATAAAGGAAAATGAAACCTGGGACTCCTCAAAAGAAGAGTTGAGCCCAGAAGAAAAAAAATTGAGAGTAACAAAAGCAAAGGAAACCTGGGATTCCTCAGAAGAAGAGTCGAGCCCAGAAGGAGAAGAAGACAAAATGAAAATAACAAGAGAAAATAAAACTTGGGATTCCTCAAAAGAAGAGGTGAGCCCAGAAGAAGAAGAAAAGATTAAATTAACAAAAGAAAGAGAAAGAGAAAGGAAAGAAAAAGGGATGCATTTGAATGTAAGAGACTATGAAAATTTCAGAAATGGAGAACATAAAATGGCCCAAAAATAGGCTCATGATGTTTGGAAGAAAAAGAAAATGAAGGAAATAGAAGAAGAAAATCAAGAGATCAGAGGGGTATGTAACTTTCCCGATGTGTATAAATATCATGAGTAAAGGAAGGAAGGACCCATAGGAAAGAGTTAAGGTAGGAAATAGGAAATAAATTAGTATAATGAAGTAGGTATACCGGAAAATTGTTTTGCCTCGAGAAAATCGGTTGTAGATGCAAAGAATTTTATCGAATTCAAAAGGCGGGGATTTTGTTGTAGAACTGTTTTTTTTTTAAATTCAAAAAAATTAAATTTATACCAAAACCCATAAGATCATAGTTTTTCATCACCCTGTATATGACCAAAATTGTATAGAATTTGATTTTGCTATTAAACAAGTGTTTCGGAAAAATGAAAACGATTAGTGATAATGATTCGACGAAATGGACGGGACATTAACAAAAAATTCGGTGATTAGAAAGTGGACAGAGCGTTGACGGGAACAATGACGTTTTTAAGATCTTTCCGGGAAGGTTTTTAATTTGGTAAACAAATTGTATTAGTTTTTAGATGTAAAAGTAGAAAGTAGAAAAGAACTAATTATGATATTTCTTGAAATTTGACAAATTGGAAAAGTTATGTGGAAGAATATTTGGTTTCTCAAGAAATAAATGGTTTAAGAGAGGTTATTGTTGATTGGATGGAAAATATCAGGAGTAGGGATAATGAATGTTGGAGTCTGGATTTGAGAGGGAAATAAGGGGTACTGTGTAATGAACATCGATGGAAGGCAGTCGAGTTTTTAAAAGTGAGTAATAAGTGTAGAGTGGTGTGATCAGCCTTTGCGAGCAGAATCAAGTTGAAACCAAATTGTCGACCGGTTAAAGAGTTATTTTTCCTGGTCCGAGGGAGATTACTTTGTTTTGTCTAGAACGAGTAGCTGATTATTATCCTTTTGTGAACAAGATATCGAGCAAGGAAAACTGAGAAATAGAATTCGAGCAAATCCTGTGTGTTTTTCTTGGAAGCAGTTTTGACGCGAGGGACTTTTTCGCAACATCCAGAGAGTACGTGTTGGGAGAATCAAGGACGGCGCAATCCAGAAAACGAGGGAGTGAATAAACAAAAAGGTTAGTGAAATCATTTGTCGGAATGGAGAAAATTTGTTTATATCAAAACCATATTTGTTTATTTGTTTATTGAACATTTTTTTAACGCAGTTAGTAATTTCAAATTTGAGAAATGAATTCAAAAAAGAAAAGTAAAATTCATTAAATTTAGTATGAGTAAATAATAAATAAATTAAATAAATATTTTTGTCAAAACAAGGAGATATAAGAGTTAGAGTTTAATTTATTAACTTAGAAATTGTTGCAACAAAGTTAAATTTTAGTATTTTTTTAATCATATTTACACGGCTTATTTGATAAAAGCAATAGATTACATTTATATTATTTTGAGTGTTTTCAATTTCCCTGTTTCCACCCTGGAAGAAGTAAGTAACTGGAAATACTAGAAGCCACAGATTACAGGTATTGTATTAAATACAAAATTAGCCCTGAGAATAAAATTGATTGGAAAATTTAATTTGAATTTAGTTTTGTTTTTTACATAGGCAGTAAATAAAATAATTGAATAATCAATTAAATTAAGAATTTGCTAATCAATCTAAATAAATAGATAAAATAGAGCATAACAATATATATCTTATCTATCCGAGGCCTACTTTTGATCGTTTATAAAATGCCCTGATCGGCCCCTCGGCGAGAAGAGCGTAATCCTTGGTACATTAGAATGCTCTTGGCAGAGGCACATTAAGAAGAAGAAAATGCCTCTGTGAGCGGCCCTTAATATAATAAAAAACAATTAACTACTATTGAATGACATAGTATTCATTTTAAAATTTAATTCAATAAAAAATAGTGTATTTCCTTATATTTTTTTGCATAACACTCTAAAATAGCTAAATACTTGATAATATAATTTGTTCAAAAGATAAGAGGAATTAAGGTTTTATTTCTAACACATTTTGCAACCCTTCTTTGGTATTGTAATTATGTAGGTCATTTTTTGGCAGTTATCTTTACCCTTATTAAAGTTAAGTGTCCGCCTTTGGCCCATCGGCCTTTAATGACTTTGGTGCTTAACTATACTTACTAATAATGAATAACTCGGTAGAGGTAGAGGACTAAAAGGTCAATCGTTATGACAAGTTGATGGCGGAAATCTCGAAGGAATTGCCCATTTCATCGATTAAAACGCAATCAAACCTTGTTTTGTTCTAGTTTAGCAGGGGTAACGAGAAGCTTATATTATAGATAAACCATGTAAGGATAGGAATTTAAGTAAAACTAAGCCAATATAAATATGTTGAAAAATACGCGTACAAAATGAAATTATATAGGGCGTTTCAACAGGAAGCACATTAGAATAATATCTAAAAATAATCAAATGTGACCTCTGAAAATTTTTACTGTATTGGCAATACCTGCAATAATTCATGAAGACTATGTTGTGACAGACGATCAACAAATAGCTATCATACTTGCACAAAACTTCCATGATAAAGCCAAGGTCAACATTTCCATTCCAGACCCAAACAATCATACACCTCTTGCTTTAGATCAGTCGAATCCAATCAATTTACCTTTTACGTCTGTTTTGGCACCTACAGCGGCATACTCTTCTAGATGCTGCTCCGCCAGGGTTTAGAGCTAATAGAAGCAAGACAGGTAATCTGGTTTTTCTTTCATTTTGTACTTCTTCCATCACAAATTTCTCAAAAGAAGATATAATTTTGAGCTATACGCAGCATACAACGAACCCGACGTCATAACATCCATAAAGATCGGACGTCTGAGCTGAATGGGTCATGTTGAATGGATGTTGGAGACTGAAACACCAATGAGGCAGACACCAGTAGGGAGAAGTTCAAAGGGAAGACCCAAACTTAGATACATGGAACCAGTGGAACAAGATCTGAAAACACTTAAGATTACCAACTGGAAAAACAAAGCAAGGAACAAAACATAATGGCGGAAAATCCTAGAACAAGCCAGGATCCAAAAAGGGTTGTCGAGCTACTAATGATGATGAGGTACTTAGTTCGCCAAATGTGTACAGTGCTCTAATTGACTGTTTAAGAAGTTACAGCAACAGATCCTGTAATAGATTGTAGTAATTTGTACTGTAATAGACTGCATTTAACTAAGTCAAATGCGGCTTACTGTATTTAACCTAAATAGGGTTATAGATGAGGTGAGCATGAGATGAAGTGACTTACAGATTTTTGTCTCAACTTGTTGAAAAGAAAATGAATACGAGGGAATAATACCCTACCTAAAGATTTTTATTAAGAGTTGAGTCTAAAAATGAAAATAAGAAGCAGAGAGGTAATCCTGGTAGCTGACTTTGGATCTACCCCAAATAAGTATGAATATTCCCCCAAAGCCCTAGAGGCGAATAATAGTCCAGCCAATTAAGACAGTTTCGGTAAAACTTATTGTTATACCTAGTAGTTTAAAGTTTTAAAGTTTAAGAAGATAAAAAATACTATTCTTTTATCTCTACCATTTCCATCATGTAGTGTGTTGATTTTATATCTTCTTCTTATCGAAGCAGTACAATCCGGGTTGAGAGTTTGTTACATATGCGTAACCTGGATCTACAGCCATTTATACATATCTTAACGAGCTGGACAAGTATTTTTATTGTATTCCACATCTGATCCCTTTTAATGCTGTCATACGTTTGTCGGAAATCTATGAAGAGATTATGGATAGTTTTATTGAATTCCCATCGTTTTCAAACAGCTACCTTGGAGTAAAAATCTGATCTATAGTCGATTATTTTTCTGAATCCGACTTGGTGTTCACATAAACATTTTTTTATAAAAAGAGTTAGCCTACTTAATAGTATGTTCGATAAGATTTTGCACGTCGTAGGGAGATGCCTCTATAATTAAAACACTTGATTGTTTCTCCGTTTTTGTGGAAGAGAATTATTACACTTTAGTGTCATTTTGTTGGTATTTTCTCTTCGTTCCATAAAGTGTTAATTCCTGTTAGTAAAAATTAGTTTATATAATTGTCTGTCTAAAATTTCTAATCCGTACTCAAGGAATTTGACCGGTATATTGTCGGAGCTTGGAGCTTTTGCTTGCGATGTTTCGTCTATGTAGACTCACTCCAAGGTTAATACATATATCCTTTTCATGGTCTTTTTTCTAATAATGATGTTTAGTACATTTTTGGAAATATTTTGTCATGTGGTACAGACATGGAGTTAGGTCTGAAGCATCTCTTCTCGTTTGAAACGGATTTGTAAAATTCTCGACTATTAGACTATTGTGTATTCCTTTCCTTTTCTCCATACTGTTTTTTTTTCTTATTTCCTTTTTTTCTCTTTAATGGTTATATCTAGATGTCTGCGTATAAGAGATTAACAGTGTATACGAATATCCGTCTAGTCTAATAATGTCCTAACTGATTATATCCTAATGAACTTGATCCACAAAGACACTTAGTACCTAGTGACCACACACCTATGCCAATAGCCAATTGCCAAAAGCAGCGGAAATGAGGCGTAACAGTTACCTACCCAATTGAAAATGAACCATTACAATTGTCCAGTGTACTTAGATTAACTACTATCATAATCAAGTTAAAGTATTGATCGATAATGGAGCATCTTGATAAATGCCCATTTACATTATCATTTATAATTGAGCATGTGAAATTGTGAAATTAGATAAATTAGCGTGTAACGGGGGACGGCGCGGCGCTTTGAATAACAAAGTGGATTGAGGCAGACTTATCGTCTAACTAATCCAGTTAATCGAGTGTACTTATGTGTAAATTATTGGCCGATTAATCTCGATTGAAAATATGTAGGGACTCTAATAGGTCTACACTCAGAAAACAGAGGGGATTTTGAAATCGATTTAATCATTTTCATCACAAGACAAATTTAAATATGTAAAATAGGACTAATAAGATTTCACGCTATTTAATCTTTGACAAGTATATTACTTAAAGTAATATTCTTGAGTGATAGGTTGTTAAAAATTAACTAGGTGTGGTATTTATTATTTTTAACTTAATTTTCCACGTACCGATATTTTAAGATAAGGCACATAGCGGAGAAATCATCAGAATATAATAGGCCAGCCTTTTTCTGTTTCATAGATCTAGAGAAAGAGTTCGATAGAATACAATTAAAAGATGTGATGCACCTATTATATGTCAAAAATTTACCACTGGATATCATAAAACTAATAGAAAATATATACAGGATATTTGGTAAAGAATGTGCCCTAGCTTAACCTTAGATTTCTGAGCTTAAA
This sequence comes from Diabrotica virgifera virgifera, assembly GCF_917563875.1. Taxonomy (NCBI): domain Eukaryota; kingdom Metazoa; phylum Arthropoda; class Insecta; order Coleoptera; family Chrysomelidae; genus Diabrotica; species Diabrotica virgifera. Next base: position 62,430,926 of record NC_065452.1, on the reverse strand, counting down.
ATAGGTCAATTTAAGCTAACTTACCTTAGTACAAAAGTTGATAACTGAAATACAGGGTGTCAAAGGTATTTTATTTATTCTTGAATATTACCCAGAGGGCGTCATATACGTCGTTAGCCACAGCACTCATTTAATACGTTCAATTCTTTTATCCCCCACTCTACATATTTTTTGAATCAAAACTTTTATTTCTTAATATTTTTACGTAAAAAAGTTAAACTACATTCATCTGGTTAAACTCAACAGTTTTCGAAATAAAAACATTTTAAATCTGCGATACAACATAGTTTTTTGTTGCATAATTCATTGTAGTTACACCCGAAAAATAAACTTGAAACCATAATAATTGTGCCAGTTCTCATATTTATGTCATTGCTACGCAAATTCCATTTGAAGAGATTTGCGATACATTGTTGGAAATATTTATGGTTTTAAGTGATTTTTCGAGTGTAACTACAATGATATGCAAAAAATTATGTTGTCTCGCAGATTTAAAATCTTAAAATGCGTTTAAATCAAAACCGTTTGAGTTTAGCGAAATGAATGTAGTATACCTTTTTTAAGTAAAAATATTAAGAGAATAAAAGTTTTGATTCAAAAAGATTGGGTAATAAAAAATTTAACCTACTAAATGAGCGCTGAAAGGCGTATGTGGTGCGCTCTGGGTAATACATCCTTTTTTTTGATGAATTTAGATTTCTTGTCCCAAAAAACCCCTGCTTACCAAATTTCGTGTTGTTATCCCATGCATGTTAGGAAATATTCAAGAATAAATAAAATAAAAGTTTAACTTTGACACCCTGTATTTCGGTTATTATCAACTTTCGTACTAAGGTAAGTTAGCTCTATTTTAACCTCAGGAATCTAAGGTTTAGCTATGGTCCATTCTTTACCAAACACCCTGTATGAAAGAAATAAAATATAAATGAAAGTCAATGGAATAATAGAAGAAATAGAGAACTTTTATAGCGAACTTCAAAAAACATTACAGCTCACAGCATCTAGAGACATAACAGTGATCATGGGTGATTTCAATGCAAAAATTGGCGAAGGAAAATGCTACCCTAATGTAGGGCCATATGGACTTGGCGAACGAAATGACAGAGGGGATCGCCTAATAGAATTTTGCCAGGAACATAATGTTGTAGTCGCAAATACATTCTTTAAATTACCTAAGCGACGCCTTTATACATGGAAATCGCCAGCTGACAAAGACAACAAAATCGTCAGAAATCAAATTGACTACATCCTAATAAAGCACAGATATCGAAACTCAATTCAGGCAGTAAAGGCATATCCAGGAGCGGACGTATCTTCTGATCACAGTCTTCTTATTGCTAGGTTTCAACTTCAACTAAAAAAGACGCAAAAAAGCCGCAACAACAATAAACTTAACATACAGAAACTTAAGTCAGAAGAAACAAAAGAAAATTTGAAACATGAAATCAACACAAATCTAGATAGAAACCCAAGAAATAATTGCAACGTAGAACAACAGTGGCAATTCTTCAAAACCTCTATATTAGATCCAAGTAAGAAAGTACTTACAACAACCAAATGTAAGAAAGAAGAATGGATGACGGAGGAAATTCTAGAGTTGATGAATGAAAGAAGAAAAAACAAAACAATTAATAAGACTCGCTATAAACAGCTTCAAAACCAAATAAGAAGAAAAATTAGGGAGGCTAAAGAAACCTACTTCTCTGAAAAATGTAAAGAAATAGAAGAACTTCAAAACATATATGACAACTTCAACCTACATAAAAAAGTCAAAGAACTAGCCGGAATAGGAAATAGAAGAACCTCAAATATATTGCTCGACAAAAACGGAAATACTATAATAGAGACAGAACGAAAACTACGACGATGGAAAGAGTACATCGAGGAACTATTTCATGACCAGAGAGAAGCTAGTACATCCGTAGATAGCCAAACCGGAGATGTAGGCCCAGAGATATCCAAATCAGAGGTTAGTCAGGCAATAAACTCTATGAAAACCAATAAATCTGCTGGTCCAGATGAATTACCTAGCGAGCTGATAAAGTTGGTCAACGAGAAAAACCTGGACATAATAGTAGAACTGTTCAACGCTGTCTATACTACGGGAATCATCCCTAGAGAAATGTTGACATCAGCATTTGTGTGTTTGCCAAAAAAAGTGAATGCCAAAGAATGCAGTGACTACCGAACCATAAGCTTAATGTCACATACCTTGAAAATTCTGCTGAAAATTATCCACGCCAGAGTACACTCTAAACTGGAGCTGGATATTAGTGACACTCAATATGGGTTCCGCAATGGAATGGGCACCAGAGAGGCATTATTCTCCTTCAACGTGCTGACACAGAGATGTTTGGATGTTAACCGTTCTCTTTACGTCTGTTTTATAGACTACAATAAAGCGTTTGATAAAATAAAACATGACCGACTCATGGAAATTCTAAAAACTAAAAACCTAGATGAAAGAGATTTAAGACTAATAACACATCTCTATTACAATCAGCGAGCAATAGTAAGAATTGAAACAGAAACATCTGAAGAAATGGAAATAAAAAGAGGAGTCAGGCAAGGCTGCATACTATCACCTCTATTATTTAACGCTTATTCTGAAGAGGTAATGCGAGAAACTCTGGAAGATGAAACAGTCGGCATAAGAGTAAATGGAGTCTTAGTTAACAACATCAGATATGCAGATGATACAGTAATAATAGCCGATAATTTACAAGACCTGCAAATACTCATGAGTAAAATAGTAAGGTGTAGTAGGGAGTACGGACTCTCTCTCAATATCAAAAAGACAAAGTTTATGAAAATTAGTAAAAACAACCATAATACTAACGAAATCTTGATAGTAGAGGGCCAGCAGATCGAAAGAGTAAAAAAGTACACTTACCTAGGGACACTTATAACCGAAAATAATGACTACACTGCAGAAATCAAAGTCAGAATCGAGAAAGCACGTTCTAATTTTATGAAAATGAAAAAGGTCCTATGTAGTAAAGATTTAACATTAGCTCTTAAAGTACGCCTAACAAAATGCTACGTATATAGTGTACTATACTATGGACTGGAATCATGGACGTTAAATGTAGAGACAATGAGACGACTTAACGCCTTTGAAATGTGGACGTATAGAAGAATTATGAGGGTTTCCTGGGTAGATAGAGTTACGAACAATGAAGTACTGAGAAGAATAGGTAAAGAGAAGGAAGTTGAACTGACAATTAAAGAAAGAAAACTACAGTACCTCGGACATGTGATGCGGGGCGAGAAGTATGGCATCCTGCGACTCATAATGCAGGGAAAGATAGATGGCAGAAGAAGCATCGGCAGAAGACGAATTTCATGGCTGAAGAACCTGAGAGAATGGTTTGGATGCAGCTCAAAACAACTATTTAGAGCTACTGCCTCAAAAATTAAAATAGCTATGATGATTGCCAACCTCCGTAGCGGAGATGGCACCTGAAGAAGAAGAAGAATGGAATAATAACAGAACCCATAGAAGCAAACACAGGAATCAAGTAAGAAGATTCATAAGTCCTCTATTGTTTAACACAGTGTTGGATGCAATATGAATACGATAGAGAGATAGAGAGATAGAAAGAGATGGACGATAGAGAGATAAAAACACTGCTACGCTGATGAAACCGTGTTAGTAGCAGAGTGCGAAGACGACCCACAAAGATTACTGCAGGAATTATTCAACATTAACGCAAAAGAACTGATTATGAAAATATTAGCCCAAAAAACAAGAAGCTTAGTAATAACCAAAGAACCAATAAGATGCAAATTGTTAATTAGACAATCAAATTATACAACAAGTAATGACTTTCAACTAAGTGGGAATTAATCTATCAGCCGACAACAATATCGAAGAAGAGGTAAAAGACCAAATAATTAAAGCCAGTAGAACGGCCGGATGCCTAAATGACACAATTTGGAAAAACAAACACCTAAGAGTGGAAACAAAGGCCCGAATATATAAGTCAGTTATTAGGCCAGTTATGACTTACACGGCCGAAACAAGACCAGACACAAGCAAAACACAAAGACATCTGGAGACCAATGAAATGAAGATCTTAAGAAGGATTGCTGGAAAAGGACTACAGGATACGATTTAAGTAATTGGGGTGTTGGATCGATGGCAGCCTAAATCCTGATCTAGCAATAAAATCGAGAATAGAACAAGTCCGAAAATCGTTCGGAAAAATCAAAAGACTGCTATGTGATTCTCGAATTAAACTCGAAAATGGACTAGGTATATCAAAATGCTACATCTGGTCGACTCTTCTCTATGCAGTTGAAATGTGGATCACCGGAGAATCCTCAAAATTTCATGGCCCTCAAACGAAGAACTGTTACATAGAATAGGCAAATAACGAGAACTTTTCAACACAGTGAAAGTTAGAAAAACATCATACCTTGGCCACATATTGATAAATAAGAAGTACCAATATACTCAACTAACAGTGAAAGGAAAGAAAGAAAGAAGGAAAGAGCAGACTAGGAAGGAAAAGACTATAGTAGCTAAGAAACATACGACAATAGAAAGGGCTAAATTTTAAACAGCAAGGACAACTGAAGACAAACAAGTATTTGCAATTGTAATAGCCAGCCTCCATTGAGAAGAGGGCACTTTATGAGAAAGAAGAACGATGGGAAAACGCATCAGCAGAACCACTTGGAGAGAGCAATGTAACGAATACTAACATATAAAAAACAAAAGGTCATGATTTAGAGATGAAATAAATACATTTGAAGAAAAGCCTCTTTACAGTACAGAAGACAACAAACACAACATAACGTGGAAGATCAAGTGAACAGAGCAAACAGAGACAGAGATAAAAGACAGGCAAGATATGGTTCCTCAATAGGAAAACAATCAGTGGGAAGACAAAGAAAAGATGGAACGACAACTACTTACCGGAGGTATATCGAAAAATAGACAGAGTTATGTCTACACACATAGAAGAAGATGATGCATTATTCATTATAACTTGTTAACTTAGTAGCTATGACAAAAATTATGTAGCTGCTCTCCTACTCTGTCCTACGGATGTTTAGATGTATTTTTATTATACTTACTTACTTACTTTTATTTATTATGAGTCGAAAAAAAAATTATATAATTATAAATACCTAAACGTCTTGAACTAATTAATAAATTGTCTAAAAGTGACTATTTCAATTTATTGTAACTTACCACAAAATTGAAAAAAGCTCATATCGACTTACCTGAAACAAAAATATGACATTAGATATATATCTAAAAGATATTTGAAATGATTGAATTTATTATATACACTCAAGAGCAAAAAAATCGATCCACTGAAAAATTTGGTCAATTTTGATGTCTCGAATTTCCTAAAACTGTAGTCCGATTTAAGTGATTTTTTTACCATGTTATAGCCTTATTCATTAACAATATCGCTGTAATAATATTGTTGCTAGACAGGTAAACTGTTATTGTATACCGAGTGTACGAATCAAACTGTGTTTTTTTCTCAAAGTTCGCATCACCCTGTGGACTATTCTAGCATCTATAAAATACTGAAATTAAAACCCAACTATATCCTCAGGTTTTCTTAATATTCTGTTTTTAGATTCATTCGCTTATATTAGATAATAAAAAAGTTAGGTACTTTAACAGCTGGCCATGTTCGTCATCACTACAGGGTGTTTCTAAATAAGTGCGACAAACTTTAAGGGGTAATTCTGCATGCAAAAATAAGACCGTTTGCTTTATAAACATATGTCCGCAAATGCTGCGTTTCCGAGATACGGGATGTTAATTTTTTTTACAAACTGACGATTTATTAATAAATTTGGTGGGTTTTAAGATGTAGTTATTACACATTTTTTGACATACAATTAAGAATTTAATATTCACCATTGGCGCAAACGGGTATTATGACCGATCATATTACCCCTATGCACCCCTAAAATCTGTAAAAGTCTCAATAATATTCCCAATACCTTTCAAGCATTTGTCGAATAGTAAATATTTAATCCATTATCGACCTGGAAGGCCTCAAGCCACACTGGTAGTCATTAACTATTTCTTCAGCGTAAGGTAGTAATCTTGTTTCCAGAATCGAAGCCAGTCTTTTATTTTATTAGCCAGTCTTGAAATATTAATGAGGAATAGGAGCTACGTATTTTTGTTTCATAATAAATAGTTTCATATCTCTATCAATGTATAGACATTTTGCAGTATTTTTCATTGTGTAAAGTTATATTAATAATATAATATATGGTTATTACTTATTACTACACATTACTATTATATTTAATATACTAAATTTACAATCAAGATGAAGTAGAAATAAACAAACAAAGACACGTTAAATGCTACTAGGAGCACTACCGAATCATAATTATCATAATTTACAATGTATAAACGTTGGAAATCATGATTTGGGATTTACAATGTATATACATTGTAATTTATGATTCGGGAGTGCTCCTAGTAGCATTTAACGTGTCTTGGTTTGTTTATTTCTACTGCGTCTTGTTTGTAAATTTAGTATAGTATATACCATCAACGTAGATAAATCATGTACTTACTAAAAATAGTTAAGACTAACACAAGGTATCATCATATAGAGGTACAAACGCTGGTTCAGACCACATATGGGATACCACTAAAAACCATACAATCCGAAAGGATCCCAGTATAGACCAGGGCGCATCTGTAAAAATATTAGTACATTTGGACGTTGAGAGGTGACTCAAATTTTTTTGCAGAAATTGCTTGAAAATAACTCAAATAATAATATTTGAGTTATCCTCCCTCTCAAAAAGGTTGTTTAAATAATCAAAATGTCAACAAATTAAGAAAAAATTCGATTTTTTTCATGGTTTTTTGATTATAACTTTAAAAGTATTCATTTCCGAGAAAAGTTGTATTGGCATAAAAGTTGTATAACTAAATTTCCTTTAATATAGAATTGGTTAAATATTTAAAAAATAGTCACCCTTGTTGCAAAATAGCAATAATTGCGAAAAAACCATACAAAAACAAGTATTCGCATTTTACGTTTTTCAACCATTTATGCTACACTTAGAACCTTAATATTTTACCCAGAAAAACTTTATGATAGAGTAAAACAATACTGTAAATTTCATTAAGATTGGTTGAAGAGATTTTGCAAAATACATTTTGCAATCCAGCTTTCGCAAAAAAAATTCATTTTTTCAAAATGTTACAGGACTGAAAATAAAGAAGATAGCAAGTTGAATTTTTTTTGCTTATAGAAGTGTACTGTACCTTTCATTTGCAATTTGCAAAACTAAAATCGATTAACTACTACGGCGTCAGGAATTTTTTTAAATAAACATTAATTATTGGTGCTACGCGCAGGACAGCGGATAGTTTGCTCTGATTGGGCATTCCAATGACCTTTGATAATGATTGATACATTTTAATTTTTATTACATTTCGATATAAATAAATAAATTTGTTTATTGCAAAATAAAAACACATACTCTATCCTTTGAAATAACACTTTTTTTAGCAAAAACTTTCTTTGTTCATACATTTTAACTTATAGAATAAAAGTTTATTATTTTTAAACATATGCAATTGTTTAAACAATATTTCACAAACAATAATAAAATTAGTTTGATTTTCGTGGAATTAAAATATTAAAATATAACAAAATATAGAGTAAGAAAATAATATATTAGATAAAGATTGGAAGAAATTTTGATGGAAATCAACTTGTGTGAATCGAACATCGCTGTCCTGCGCGTAGCACCAAAAATGAATGTTTATTAAAAAATTTCCTGACGCCGTGGTAATTAATATATTTTAATTTTGCAAATTGCAAATGAAAGATACAGTACACTTCTATAAGCAAAAAAAAATTCAACTTGCTATCTGCTTTATTTTCAGTCCTGTAACATTAAAAAAAAATGAATTTTATTTGCGAAATCTGGATTTCAAAATTTATTTTGCAAAATCTATTAAATCGATCTTAGTGAAATTTACAGTGTTGTTTTACTATATCATAAAGTTTTTCTGGGTAAAACATGGAGGTCCTAAATGTAGCATAAATGGTTGAAAAACTTAAAATGCGAATACTTGTTTTTGTATGGTTTTTTTCGCAATTATTGCTATTTTGAAGCAAGGGTGACTATTTTTTTAATTTTTAACCAATTCTGTATTGTTGAAAATTTAATTATGCAACTTTTATGTCAGTACAACTTTTCTCATAAATGAATAGTTTTAAAGTTATAATCAAAAAACCAATAAAAAAATCGAATTTTTCCTTCATATTTTGACATTGTGATTATTTAAACAATGTTCCGGACCATTTTGAGTGGGAGGATAATTCAATTATTATTATTTGAGTTATTTTCAAACAATTTCTGCAAAAAAAATTTGAGTCACCTCTCAACATCCATCTCAAAACAGATGCGCCCTGGACTAAGTAAGGATGCTATACGATATGATTATTATTGTAATGAATGATGAGAAATATATTATGTTCTCACGTTATAAAACGAAAGACAACAGTGAATAAGAAAAGAGCGAATGAGCCACAAAAACTAAATGAAAGAGAATCAGAAAAACAGAAAAACTTTTTTCAAAATATCGTGCCCTTTAGAGTGTACGTTCATCGGCCATTTATTTATAATTATCTCTCCCTCTGGCAAGTGTAAAAATTTCATCTTCCTTTAGAATTTCGTACCAAACTTTTATATCTTTCAGCCACGAATCTTGCTTACTTTCCTTTCTTCTATTCTAACTAATAAAATCATAATATATGATATCAAGCGTGTTAGGTATAAATAAAAATTTTCGATGCATTTGTGTGTACGCTATAACAAAAATTAATTGTAATGGAACTTTACATATCTAAAATAAAAATATAAAAAAATATTTTTTTAAAATATAAAATAAAAAATAGCAATTTTTGTCATTAGGCTTTTAGAAAAATATTGTGTTACTTGGCCACATGTTTCCGTTTTTATTATATAGACTGAGGTGGTGCAGATGCTGCAACCCGAAGAGTAAAAATAATTGCTGTCAGGAAAGAGAAGTTCTCCACAATTCTGCTATTCCTTTTATAACTCTGCCTTTTCTTGTCAGGGTAAAAAGGTTATTGAATTTCTCTTGAAGAAATGATATAAGGACATTGTTTATGCTCTATATACACATGATAATATTACAAAAATGTAGGTAAATTTTTTAAACAAATATCACTGATAATTTGTTAATAAAATTATTAATCTCTTGTATTTGTCGGTGCCATGTTTATTTAACCCTTATCCGGGCAAGGTGGGTCCAACGGCCCGAGACGCCAATTCTTTTACTATAAACTGATAAAAAAAATTTATTGAATTTTATGCATCACTGAATTTGTTTAGAAGTATGTTTCCTTCAACATAGTCATGCGCTATTCAAAATATCCATTATAATTTTTGAAATTATTGCGTCGAAAGAATTTTGTCACGTATAGGGGCAACACGGGCCCGTCGGACCCTATTAGTATGTATACCTAAAGTCTAAATTTTTGTTACAGAAGTTAATTTGGCAGTCAGGTAATGTTTTTGTGGATTATCTAAACGACTTTTATGATTCCGGAAATCCAATAATAAAGTCTAAACGTGTAACAAACAATGTAAACATCTCTTTGATGTGAACATCAAAGAGATTCCTACAATAGGTATTATATCTATTCTAAATGAATTTTAAAAACTGATAATAATTTTTGGAATGCAATAATATTGTTAGGTAGGTACCTATACATATTTTGAAATAAATATTACATCTGCTATCAGTCGTTTAATATCGATGCTAGTGTCGACAACTAGGCTTCTAAAATTATATTGAATTACAGTGAAAATAGATAGTACGAATAAAATGTCCCGAAAACTAATCTATCATTTTTATTTTTTAACCTAATGTATAATAATAATTTAATTTGTCATATCAATCTGCTATTCTAGTTGGGAATAAGCTAATCTTGTGGCGTAGTCCCAACTAAAATAGTAAATTGATATGACAAAGTATTAATTTGTAAAATAAAATAATAATATTCTTTTGACTTATGCGTTTTATTCATTTTGTAAAGATTGTTTTTGTCGGTACTTTATACATGAGCTGCTAATTACCATAATCTTTTCTCAGAAGGGTTTTCACACAATAATGAAAGGCAACAACACCGTAATATTTTTCCATAGTATGCGTAAACATCAACCTCTCTTTTCAAATAAAATGGCCTGGTAGATTTACAAAAGTTTTATGTATTTTTTAATTAAGTCTTTATTTGACTCCAAATAATTATTACTTGTGAATAAATATTTTTTCTACTAAAGTTTTCTTGCATTTCATTATTTTGTGCAAATCCTTCAGATAGATCGCACCCTCGAGGTAGATCGCACACTATAGTAACACTTTTTTTTAATCTAGACAATTTAAATGTAACTTTAATAAAAAATCAAGAAAGAATATTAGAAATATATGGGTAAATATCAATAGTACATTCAAGATCATTGGTGGGCCCAACGGACCCGAGTTATCCGGTTACGTAAGTAACTGTGCTGCCCGGATAAGGGTTAATACAGTATATGTATTCCATGAATATAGGGCTGTTTTGAATTATCGCGACAACGAATATTTTACTGTGCAACATAAGGAGATACCTTATTTGGAGATGGAAAATAGGAATTACTTTTATTACTCTAATCTAATAACGTACGGAAAGCATCCTTTCATAATCTAATTTTATACTACAATGTTACAATTTCAAGTAAAGCCTAAAATAATAAATAAAGAAGATATAAGAATTACGTAATCATAAAGTGAATTTATAAAATAAGTAAATAAAATTTAATTAAACGTATAAATCACGGTTGATGATAAAAGATTGAGAGCGAGCTTAAAACAGGATCAAGTCTGAGGATGTGAATTTAAATAGGTTGGAGTACGAGAAATTTGCGAGTGCATAAAATAATTGTTCTGAAAGTAAGAGCTACGGGAAAGAGATCATGTTTTGCTTTCCTAGGGCCGAGTTGTTTTAATCAATACTTATAATAAGGGAAAAGCAGTAAATTTGGCTTTAAACGTATTATGACATTTAAATCCTTGTCATACCTTCTATACTTTAATTGTATACTGAAAAGCTCCAGGTCCAAACAGATCTGAATCCGAAAGAAATCCTCAGGGTTCGACTTAATCACCGCAAGAATTCTAAAATAACTTCCCAAGAAAGAGTGCAATATTTAACACAAATTTTTAACGCAATGTTAAGAAATGGTTACTACCCTTTTTGAGGAAAGTAGCACAAATTATATTAATACCCCAACCAGCAAGCCCGTAGAAGAAGTTAAGTCCTACATACCAATAGACCTATTTTCAATGATGTCAATGGTTTTTGAAAAGAGACTAGACGGATTACAGCCAATCCCCGTGAAACAGCAACTAATACCTAAACATCACTTTGGATTTATACCACTGAGCTAATTCACCGAATCTGCAATTCCATAAACAAAGCCTTAGATGAGAGGAAATACTGTTCTGCAGCCTTTTTCGATATCTCGCAGGCTTTGAATAAAGTCAGGCACACTGGTCTCTTATACAAAATAAGACAAGTCCTTTCCCTCAACTACTTTCTTATCCTCAAGTCCTATCTTTCTGACCACCATTTCGTTGTAAAAGTAAAGGATCAGTGTACTAACTTATATCCAATTACAGCTGGAGTACCTCAGGGTAGTGTCCCTGGACCTGTGTTGTACCTACTCTACACAGCAGATCTTCCTAAAAGTCAAACATCATCACAGCCACATACGCAGACGACATAGGAATCCTTGCCAGCAACTGCTCCAGACCAAGCTCGACAAAATAAAAATTTGGTTACAACAATGGCGAATTAAAGTAAAAGAAAGCGAGTCAGCACATATAACGTTCACTAATCGAAAAGGTACATACCCAACCATCTTGTCAAATAAGCAAGTACTACAACAGAAGGATGATGTAAAATACCTACGTATGCAACTGGACCGCAGATTAACGTGGAAGAAACATATATAACGTACATTCACGAAAAGAAAACAGTTGGATCTGAAACTCACTAAAATGTACTGGCTAATAGGAAAAAGGTCACAACTGAATTTGTAAAATAAAATTCTAGTATACAAGTCAGTGATAAAGCCAATAAGGAGCTATGGAATCCAACTGTGGGGATCTGCGTTCAGATTAAATATCGACATCCTGGAGAGATACCAATCGAAGACCTTCCGTATTATCCCAAATGCACCATGGTACATGTACAATGAATACATTAATCACGATTTTCAAATGAAGACTATCACAGGAAAATTCCCAAAAATACGACAGACGACTGCAAAACCACCCCAACAAGCTATCGAAGAGCGTTACATGGCCCCAGGCAAACAGAAGACTAAGGCAAGCCGCATATCAAAGAAACATGAAACGAAAAACGTGAAACGTGAATCATGTTTCATGAAAATAAAACACTGCTAAATAAATCTCAAAGTCCGCCTACAAATGAAACGAGTGTGATTCATGCTAATGACACATTTTTATTTTCGGAGAGTTTCATAAATGGCCGGACGTATATTTGTTTAGCAGTGTTTTACTTCCATGAAACGTAATTTACGTTTCATGTTTCTTTGATATGTGGCCTGCCTATAACGCCACACTCAAAATGATCTACCAGCAAGATTTTAAATGTTTCAAAATTTTTTTAATTTATTATACACATTTATTAGAGTCACAAATAATATTGTTACTAAAATTATTATGATTTAGTCGATGGTCTCCAATACACCATCACCACCAAATTGAAAAAATATAATACTCTATCAAAAAAAGTGTTATATAAGGTAATTAAAAACCAAAAAAAAAACGATTAAAAATAGAAAATCAAAAAAGGGAAAAGACAATATCAGTCAAAACAAAGCAATTATGTATTTTTAATTTATATTCACTACTAAAGTCGAATTTTGATTGTAGATCTGTGAATACAAATTTCAAAACAGTCTGATCAATTGCCTATGCCAAGGTATAACAAAATATATTTTATTTTCGTATTGAAAAGAGACTAAAAATACTTGCGACCATACGAAACCCATACGAAACATTCATATTAGTTATAAAAACTAGAACTGATGATAGATATTTTAAAGAATAGAGGTGGGATGTAACGTCCCAAAATATTTGTGAAATTAAAAGATTTAAATTTTGACATATTTCAACAACATCGGGAAGTGCCAGGTCTCTGAAGGGTCGACTTGGATGTGGCTCATAACGTGGTGTGTGTATAAGGCACAATTTAAAAACAATTGTTAATACAAAAAATTTGAAATATTTTAAAATTCAGTCTCACACAGAAGAGTACTATTCCAGCGAAAGGAAACTTCCAGAAGATGGTATTATGGTGGCTCCCGCCTTCTGAGCCACCCTGGATACTGAGGGGTGGTTACCCCGACTATGAGGGTTGATGTAGTAAATATAGTTCGTTGTTAAGACATTTATTTACACGTTAAATATATCACAGAAAATAACTGGTGGTATATTATTTACTTGAAATCGATGTTACCCCGTCGAATCTCAACTGCTCATTCATTTATCTGTTCTCGTAAAAATATAATTAAAGTCGGTTATTGTTTATTTACTGTTTTGGTAAGCCGAGGTGACCGTGATTTAAAGTGCTGACTGTTAATAAACACCCACTGAATATTATTGCAACTCGACCTTGTATCAAATACTAGCATGCAAAACTAGGTTACTCGTATTTATTAAACAAACATTACCACGGGCATTTAATTATTAAAAGGTTTATTTGTAATATGATGTTTATTGAGATGCTGTGTATCCCAATTCATCTTCCCCTTCCCCCGAAAATTTTCTGACTACGGAAAAGGAAGAAAATTTTTCTAATAGTACCACTAATTACTTGCTGCGTTTTACGAAGTACAATATATACATTTTTCCTATAAATACTAATTAGATACAAAAAATAAAAGTGAAAATGTTCGTTATCTAGGCTGTTCCCGTTTCACTTGTCACTCACGGTGTTCTCGGATTGTAAGCATATAGTCTATTCTTATGTATTTCCTTGATTTTATTGTTTTCCGATCTGATCTTACAATTAACATTATTTACCTCTGTTATTGTGAAAGGGCCTACATAAAGACTATCAAACTTACCATTCTCTTCCCTTTTTACCAGGACTAGGTCTCCTATTTTAAATTGTTGTGGTGTTGCTTTGAGCTTATTCTTTTCTTGTCGCTCTTTTTTGTGCTTTAGTAAGAAGGTTCTAGCTCTCTCGTGTGCGCTTTGTAGTTTGTAACGTAACTCATTGTAGTAGGCATCTATATTGTAACATGGTTGAACCTCCTGTGTAAGGTCTTCTGGTAGGTTAACCTTCCTGCCATATAATAGTTCAAACGGTGTGTAACCATGGTACGCGTTAGGGGTTGTATTGTAGCAGTATGTGAACATCCTGCAACACACATCCCAATTTTCTCTGTCTTCATCTATGAATGCTCTTACGTACTCGTTTAATGTTCTGTGTAGTTTTTCGCAACTTCCAATGGACTGTGGATGGTATGCCGTTGAGAAGTTGTGCTCTATTTTTAATAGCTTTGTTAATTCCTGCATTACTTCATTTTTATATTCTGTGCCTTGGTCTGTTCTTATTTGCTTCATGAGTCCGTATGTTGGTATGAAATGATCAAAAATTCCTCGGGCTATTGTATCTGCTTCTTTATTGCACACGGGTATGCTGACCGCGTATTTAGTAAGTTCACATAACATTGTTATACAGTATCTATTACCTTCGTTACTTTTAGTGAATGGACCTATCGTATCTATATATACTATGTCCCATGGTTTGGAAGAAGTGTCCGATATCACGAATTCTTCGACATGTGTTTTTTTCGGTTTATTAATTTGACATTTATGACATTGTTTAACGTATTTTCTTACGTCTTTTTCCAAATTTTTCCATCTAAATCTTGCTTTTAGCTTCTTTATGAGTCTGTTATTTCCTACGTGTCCTCCAAACATCGGATGATTGTGATATTCTTCTATTAGCCTGTGTTTTTCTTTGTCTTCTTCTATTGTTTCTGGTACTTCACATATGTATATTTCAACATTCTTTAATATTTTGTTTCCTTGTTTAATAAATTCCTCAATTGTGCACACTTTAAAAATAATATCGTTTTTCTACAACCACTATTCAAAGTGCACTTTTCTGCACGGTTTTATGTTAGTAAACTTGATATTTTCTCACAGTATAAGATATTTGACATTAGTGTGCAGAAAAGTGACGTTTCTGTGCCGCAAAGTGACGTTTCTGTGCCGCAAAGTTCTTTTCTGCACAGTTGACTACCTCATTCTGAGTAACGTTATATTCTGTTTACATCCGTGGACTACCGCATTCTGAGTAACGTTATATTCTGTTTACATCCGTGGTTAAACTTTAGACAAATATATAACCTATAAGACAATTATTATATTTAACTATAGCATAGAAACTAAATTATGGATGTTACAACTGTTTTATTTTACAATTTTATTCTTATTAAACATTTTATAATTATCAAATAACCAATAAGGATTTAGCAACCTGTGCAAGAGACGTCGAATGAAGTAGGTTTTGTGTAAATCCGTGACTGCATAAATATAATGTCAATAATGTGTAATAATTGTTTAAATTTGAACAAATTAAGGCAGTGCATTAATTTTTTAACTGATTTCTGTGCAATTTATTTAGGTATAAGGAATTTAAATTGATTAGTAGGTATTAATTAAATACAGTTTAAAATTTATCACATAGGTACCTATTATAATTAATCGTCGTTTGGAAATTGTGATTTTTATTTTTAGGAAAAACTGTGCTTGTAGAAAAAGTATAGTGTGAAACACGTGCAGAAAGGTAATTTCTGACTCGTTTGAATTGCGGCACTCGCTTGCGCTCGTACCGCAACTTTTCAAACTCGTGAGAAATTAGTACCTTTCTGCACTTGTTGCACAATATACTATTACGTATATTTTTACTTTACGTACTGCATTCTCTACCGCCAGCTTATCAAGCTGTGCCAACATTTGGTTTAAATCGAAATGATTGAATCCTGTGGCTATGCTCTTGCTGCACTTTATTTTGTTTTTGACCCTAATGCTCAGCCTTGGTGAGATTAGTTCTGCTCCAAAAGACAAAATTGGTAGTCTATGCGCCTCTAAATTATTTAGTACCTTTCTTACTGTCTGTTTGTGGGCTTCTGGCTGTAGTGCGAGTTCGCTTTCTGCCTTCGTTTGCCTTGCTTCCTTCTTATTTTCTCTTGCTTGAGCTCGTGTTATAGCTAATATATGGGTATTGTCTATGTATAGGTTCTTTAGTTGATGTAATGTTATTCTTGAAAGACTATCTGCATAGTTATTTTTCCCTGTTATGTATTCTATTTCGAAATCGTATTCCTCTAAATCTAATCTGATTCTTGTAAGTTTCGAAGTTGGTTCTTTCATTGCAAATAAATGTGTTAGTGGTTTATGATCCGTTTTTACTAAAAATGTTGGTGCTCCATATAAATAACATTTGAAATGATTAATTCCCCAATGAATCGCTAGTAATTCCTTAACGATTATAGGTTTATTACATTCTCCTTTATTAAAACTTCTTGATGCGTATGCTATAGGTAGGTCTATTCCGTTATAATCTTGACTTAAAATTGCTGAACAACTCTCGTTGGATGCGTCTGTTGTTAGGATGAATTGTTTATTGAAATCTGGATATTTTAGGATCGGTGGCTTCATCAGAGATGATTTAAGCTTATTGAATGCTTTTTCACATTCTTCTGACCAAAAAAATTCTACTCCTTTTCTTGATAATCTGTTGAGTGGTCTGCATATTTCAGCAAAATTTTGAATAAAACGTCTATAATAGTTACAAAATGCTACGAATCTTTTTGTTTCTTCCGCTGTCTTAGGTATCGGGTATTGTTCAATCGTTGCATATTTTGCTTTGTCTGGTGATACTCCTTCCTGAGAAAGATCATGTCCTAAATATGTTACTTCTCTTCTAAAAAATTGACATTTTCCTGGGTTAAGTTTCAAATTGAATTTTCGACATGTCTCAAATGTCTTTTTCAGGTTGTCTAGGTGATGTTTTTCAGATATTCCTATCACTACTATATCGTCCATGTAAAGAAATGCTTTGTCTGGTGTTAATCCCGAAAATGCTATTGACATCATCCTTGAAAAGCTATTTGGGCTTACATTTAATCCAAAAGGTAATCTGTTAAATTGAAATGCTCCATTTTCTGTGCTACACGATGTGTATTTTCTCGATGATTTTTCTAATGGTATCTGGTGAAAACCTGACATTAAGTCTATAACTGAAAACCATTTTGCTCTTCCTAGTTGATCTAGTATCGAGTCTATCCTTGGTAAAGGAAATTTGTCTGTGACTATTTTCTTGTTCAGTTGTCTAAAATCTATGCATAATCTCCATGCTTTATTTCCATCTATCGCCTTTTTCGGTACCAGTACTACTGGGCTGTTGTATTCTGATGTAGACGGTTCTATTATTCCTTGGTCTCTCAGTTTTTGCACTTGCCGGTTTAATTCCTCTGTTTGTGCATGAGGTGTCCTATAGTTTTTAATGTATACCGGAGTTTGGTCTTTAACTCTCAGTTTCTGCTCGTAGAAGTTGTTACATGTTAGCATGTCGTGCCTTAGGGCGAATATATCTGAATAATATTCACATAAAGATACTAACTTATCGCGTATGTATTCTGGAATGTCTAACTTCAATGATTCCCGTAATTCCTTTTTCCTATCCTTGCTGTCGTTGATCAGTCTATATATGTTGAATAATTTAATGTCTAATGTTTTGATTTCGTTTGTCTCTACTTTTACTGTTTCGTAGGTTGTGTTCAAAATTTTGATGTACGGATTATTACTTGAAATAATTGCTCTCGCTATGAATATTCCTGGTTGTATTTCTTGTTGTTCCACTATCCTGTCGTTCTTCAGCGTTTGAAAAATTTTTACGATTCTGTAAATTTCACATCTGGGCGGTATTATTATCGTGTCATTATCTATATTATCCAAAATGTTTGTACTAATGTAACAATCGTTGTCCTCTTTAATGTGCATTTTAAGGTTAGCATAGTCTAGTATGCATTGAAAATTTGAAATGAAGTCTCTCCCAATGATTCCGTCGGTTGGAATAGGAAAGCTAGGTTCCACTAATTGAAAGATATGCTCAAATCGAGATCCTTTTACTTCTAGTGTTGTTTCAACTTCTCCCATTATTTGTAATTCTCCTTTAGTTACTCCTTTTATTTTCGCTTTTGTGTTTGGTTTCACATGTTCCTTCATAAAATCTTGTGAACATTTCAGTATTGAAATATCAGCTCCTGTGTCTATGATAAAGGTATTTGTGTTTTCTAGGATTCCTGTTTTCATTCGTACAAAATTCGTTAGGTTTAAGTCGAAGTTGTAAATATTATATTCCACTTCTGACTGTGTACTTTCCTTGTTTCGTTCATTCAAAACCCCAACTGCTGGTTTTCTGTTTCCTCTTGGCTGTCTTCTAACTCAAGTAGCCTTACGTTTCTGTTTCGTCCTCCTCTCTGGTTTCCTCTGTACGTTTGGTTGTTGAATTGTCTATATCCTCTGTTGGAATAATTCCGTTGGTTTCCTGTTTCTTCTCCTTCGTTCCGTTGTCCGAAGTTATTTCTTCTTTCTCTGTCGTATTTGTTGTGGTATCCTCTTCGGTATTGCTGTTGTCCTCTCCTATTTTCATAATTCGTCCTATAATTGAACACTCTTCCCTGTGTGTTCTCCTCTGTCGTATCAATCGATAAAAATTTAGATACTACTTCCTGCGGTGTTGTGAAATTACCTGCCTCCAGTATTAACTTTGCTCTATCCGTATTAACGTTTCGCTTCATTGTTGCTACAACTGCTTCCGTTGTGTATTTTTTCGCTAGCTCCAATGGCATTCCTTCCGCTATGTATGCTACTTTCAACTGTTCCGCTAATTCCTCTACTTCGGATGCGTACACTGCTGGATCTTTGTTTCCTTGCCTTTTCTTTGTTAACTTGTCTATTATCGTTTTCGGATTGTCACCTCTTAATTCTTTCTTCAGTGCCGCTGCTATAAGTGGGATCGTATCCTCTGTAGTTATCAGATTTCTAGCCTTATTAGTCAATCTTGTTTTTATTAATGTTATTGCTGTTTCTTCATGTCCTTCTGCTATTTTTCCAAGTAACTCTAATGCGTCTAAAAATGGTTGTAATTTCCCTGCGCTTCCATCAAACTCGTTGGGCAATACCTTGCTTGCAATATTCAAAAATTCGTTGATTGTCAGAGCCATGCTTAATATTTTTATCTCTTGTTTTATGTCGCTTTTTCCCTCTTTTATTTCCTCGTCAATTTTTTCCTCTATCTCCTCGTCACTTTTTTCCTCTTCTACTTCTTCGTCGCTTTGTTCTTCCTCTATTTCCTTGTCGATTAGTTGGTGTATTGAACTTGGAACTACTGTCCTTAAGTTTACAGCTTGAAATGAGCGTATAACTTTGTCTCTTATTTTTCCGAAATATTTGTTGCACGCTTCTCTTTGTTTGTCCGATAGCGCTTCCCAATTTTTCTTCGTTAAATGTGTGAATTTGTTATACAATTTAATTAGCTGTGTCGTTACTTCTTCTTGTATATCCTTAGATTTAGGTACTGTCTTCTTCAAGACCCTTCTACTTTGTCTTGTTACTTCTTGCGTAATCTCCTCAACTATTTTGATGAAATCTTCCCAAGTAACTTTGTTGCTACTCATTTATTCATAATTTTCTTATTCCTGTACCCGTAACGAACGCATAAATTTGACAATCTTACGCGGTATAGTAAATATATATGAAAAATATTATGTCAAAAATAGTAAAAATATAGTAAATTGCCATAAAAAATCAGTATATCACTCAATATAAATCACCATTAAAAAGGGGTCTACTGCTTAGCCAATAAAAGTGTAATAAAAATCAGTAGTCAAATAATAAATGGATAAGAATCAGCAAAGATAAAATATGTTGGTAAATATATAAAAAATCATATAAAAATCAGTATCAAATAAAATGTATCATTACGTCCTATAATAACTAATATCAGGGTTAAAAAAAAATTCTGTATATTTTGATAAATATTGGTATCATAAGGAAATTAAAATAGAATAATTAAGTAAAAATAGGTAAAACTTAATAGGTAATGTGCGTCTTAAATGATAATTACGTTAATATTACTTTATACTTTATATTTTATATTATACGAATCAGGAAATACCATAAAAATAGATAATATGGACTTACCACTTCAAACGTCTGTGTTCGTATCACCAAAAAGTCCTCGCTGCACGTTCCGTACTACTGTCCATTTTCCATTGTCCCACGATGTTCCATATGGTAGTTCCGTCTCCATTCCATTCCATTCAGCTCCGCGTCGGCCTGATGTCTCCATTATTTCCATGTAGGTACCACACTGTTGTCTAGGGTGGTCGAGGTGCCGGAACATTGACGTTTTTCTCCATTTCTATACTCGTCCTAGACTGCTAGTTCTGAGTTCTCGCCTGGTCTTGGATCGCCATATGGTGGCTCCCGCCTTCTGAGCCACCCTGGATACTGAGGGGTGGTTACCCCGACTATGAGGGTTGATGTAGTAAATATAGTTCGTTGTTAAGACATTTATTTACACGTTAAATATATCACAGAAAATAACTGGTGGTATATTATTTACTTGAAATCGATGTTACCCCGTCGAATCTCAACTGCTCATTCATTTATCTGTTCTCGTAAAAATATAATTAAAGTCGGTTATTGTTTATTTACTGTTTTGGTAAGCCGAGGTGACCGTGATTTAAAGTGCTGACTGTTAATAAACACCCACTGAATATTATTGCAACTCGACCTTGTATCAAATACTAGCATGCAAAACTAGGTTACTCGTATTTATTAAACAAACATTACCACGGGCATTTAATTATTAAAAGGTTTATTTGTAATATGATGTTTATTGAGATGCTGTGTATCCCAATTCAGTATGTTTAAACGGTCCAGAAGGACAACAAGAGGACTTTTAATCCAATTTTATGGATAATGGGCAGTTAACGCTTAACGCGCGTTTCAGTGATTTTGGTGATGACATTTAGCAATGTAAACATCAAGATCAAATATACAAACATCAGACAGTTTCAAAACCGAACAGGGTTTAAAGCAAGGAGGCCCCTCTGCCCGAAACCCTGTTTAATCTATGCCTAGAATGTGTGCTAAGTTTAAATAGAACAAGGATAAAAAAAGTGATCAGGTAATGCAAACATCTAATAGCATACCTGGGAAGAGTCTTCATGACAGGGAAACAAGTGAAAAGATAAGGAATACATAGGCGATAATAACGGCTGCGAGGTAAACAGGAAAAAAGAGTGGATTGAACATATTAACAGAATAGAAGGGAGAAGAATGATGATAATCGCTTGAAATAAACCTCCAACGGGGCGTAGAAGTATAGACCGAAAACGTAGAATAACAATCTGAACATTGATACAGGTAGATGAAGTTTAACCATGCATTCACCTAGAATAAAGAAGGAAGAAGAAAAATTTTATCACTATAGTGTTACACAATGCTAAGTTCGTGTGCTAAGTTCGTGTGCACTGAATGACAACATCCGTAGTAAAATTCAAGCATGCGAAATGCGATATTTACGTGCGGTATCCGGGGTGACCAGACGTGATCGTATAAGAAATGAAGACATACGGGAAAGGTGCGGTATTGGAAGGACCTTAGACAGACTTGAAACGAAACAGTCATCGTGGTTTGGACATATGGCGAGAATGGGTGAAGGTAGAACTGTAAAAAGGGTATGGAAAGCGGCATCCGACAACAAACGAAGAAGAGGCAGGCCAGCAAGAACGTGGAACGCAGATATTGGAAAGGCTTGCGTAAAAAGGAATATTGGGTGGAGAGAAGCAGAAAGACTAGCTACTGACCGAAAGGCATGGAGACGTCTGATTTCTCTACTTACCTCGACACCGTAAGGTATATGAGGACGGCTTAAGTAAGTAAGTAAGTAATGTTACATAATGATTAAGTAACTTATTGCTTGTTATTATCCTCAATCATGATTATTATTACGATAATAAAATGAATTGGTTCCTCATTGCCTTCCCCATGGGTGTAAAGACACCTTTTTGCAAATATCACTACAATTTCTACTATTTAAGATACAATAATTTAAGTTTGTAGTTTATTTTTGAGACTTTTTTCAGTATTTTAGTATTTTTTATATATATTTACAGGAAATATCTACGCAGAAAAAAGTTTAATAAAAACAAGGAAAAAATATTCAGATTTTTGATGATTTATTCCTGTATTTAAAGAACTGAACAAACCTTCGTTAGGTAAATCTGTTTTATGAATTTCAAGGAAGTGGTTGGGACCGCTCTTCATGCAGGGAATATTAAATATGTAAATCTTGTAAAAAGAAAAGCCTGTCCAGTCTGCCTCCCTCTCCCTATCATTTGTTATAAGCGATATCTGAAATATACAGTGGCAAAGTTCGGGGTAACAGCTACTTAAAATTTTTCAAACTTTTAAAACGTATATCTGACACATATATTTCGTTCTTCTTCGGCTAAAACTTTTAAATCTGTTCACTTCGTGGTAAAAGTGCACCTTTACAAAAAAATGACTTTCTTTTCCCCATAAATTACGATAGCTTCCGGTATAAACTTTCTAACTTTATTTCGGATATTCAGATTGTGAGCAGTGAAATCGAGGAGTATTCATTATCTTAAACTTTTAATGTAGTTAAGCATTCCGTCTTTCGTAAATTACAAATCTCAACAAAATGTTTTATTAAAAACAAGTACACTATAAAATAATAATTAATAATATTTCTTGTATATTTTTCCACTCTTTTCTTCTTCTTCTGATTTATTTTTTTCCTGATTGTTGTATTTTACTTAGTGTGTCTTAAATACAGAGGTTATTTTTAATATAATGTTTTTCTTATTTTGGCATCATAATCCTGGATGGATCTTTGCCGGTCTCACTATGTCCTTCCATTAAGACCTCTCTTGTGCTCTTCTCTTCCATTCTCTTACGTAAATAGTTTTCAGGTCGTCTTCGACGTCAGCCAACCGTCTTATTCTGGGTCTTCCTTTTTTCGCCTTCCTATCGGTTTCCATTGTAGTATTTTCTTTGTTGATTTTGTATCTTCTTATGTCCTTGGCTATGTCCCAGTTACAACAGGCTCTTGCTGTTAACAAAGCTTACAATATCGCACCCTTCATTTAATTCAATAATCTTGTTGTTTCTTTTGGTACTCTATGTGCTGTCTTCCTCTTGCAAAGGCCATTTACTTTTCTCGGTATCTTCCTCTCGGTATCTTCACAACTATAGGTTACTACGGGTCGAATGAATGTTCTGTAGATAACCATTTTAGTTCTTGTGTCATGTACTTTATTTTTGTTTAAATTATTTTAAGCCCTCCCTTCGTGCCTCAGAATCAATTTCCTTGAACACTTTTTGATCATAGTCATTTCTTTCTTTTACTAATAATAGCTACATCATCTGCATATTGCAGTAATTTGTACTGCTTTGGTATTTATATGGCCGGAGTTTTTTTATGATGCCTCAAGAACTAGGTTGTATTGGTTGAGCGGTTGAAATGGTTGAATTAATTAGGCATTGTGTTCGCAACCATTGTGTTCTATAGGGGAAGATTGTTAGCCCTCTTAGTTTAAAATATATGTTGGATAAAAAAGAAAACAAAACAATTCGAGCATATAAAGACAACATATTAACAAATTAAAGGAAAAAGTTTAAGACACAGATATAAGATATTTCTACTATTAAAGAAGATCAATACAAAAGGAATATCAAGCAATATTCTGATATACTAAAAGTTTATTAGCGTACCAAGAGAACCAATGGAAATGTGGAAGGTCATTTCGAAAATGTATTAAAAGAAAAAGTGTCACAACAGAAATGACAAAAACAAGAGAAAAGCCCCCATAAGGACAAATGTATAAAATGATTTAAAAGATATAGAGAAAGTAGCAAATTCCAGAGAATTGGATAAAGGCAGAAATATGTTAAATGTACAAAAAAGGAAACAAAATATAATGACAAAACAATTCAGAAATAACTTTAGTGTTTGGAAATATATAACAAAATACTAGGCGATTACATAAGGAAACGACTAAAAGATATGTAGAGAATGAAATAAGACAATACTAAAAGGAATTTCGAAGTAATAGATCAATCGCAGATCGCAGATCAAGTGGTCGGGATGAAATGTTTATAGATTTCAAGCAAGCCTATAACAAAATAAAAAGAAGATCAATGTATGTGTTATAGTCAAAGCCCGAATTTCAGGCACTCCTAGGTTTGACTAAGCAATCCTCAGGTCTGACTGACGGTCTTAGTCAAAGCCCGAAATAAATTACAGCTTCGGCCTTTGACTAGTCAAACCTAGGAGAGACTAAGTTGGTCAGGCAAAGGTCTAAATTTAATTTTATGAAATAGGGGTTTGACTAGTCAAACCCCGATCAGCTATTAAAATGTCGTAATTTGTTAGATTAGGTTTAATGAAACGTCATTTTTTAAATTTTAATGTATATTATTTTTTATTGTCGTAATTAAAATAAAAAAATAGTATTTATTCTCACATGTTGAGGCATTATGGCATTTAGAGTTGCACAATACGTTAGACCTTTTACACTTACGTACCTAATTTGGAAGAGCATTTCTTATTGCAGTAGCATTTTATAAATCCTTGTCCTCCAAATTTATAATCTTTTGTACTAATTTCTCTTAGAGACAGAGACATCTTAACGTCTGGAAAATCTTCGAAATTTCTCTTTGCACTCTCTTATTTGATTTCTTGAAAAAAGTTTATTTATTGTTCCGTATTTCGTACCAACTCTATATTAACTGTCAATTGTTTTGTCTTCTATAATACCCAAAATATTTCAAGCATCTCCTTTGGCTCTATCAAAGCTGGGGATAGGTATTGTTACAGTTTTTCCGATCGAAATTGGAGGACATTTTTTTTTCACTTAATTGTTTCATAGCATTAGGCTGGGCATGAAGACATTCAACCGCATTTCCTTTATTTATTTTAATCTTTTCTGTACGTGCACAACGCATGCTCGAACGCGTCCCAGGGAGATGCTCGAAATATTTTGGGTATAATACAAGATAAACAATAATTAAAGGTTTATATAGAGTTGATACGAAATACGGAACAATAAACACACTTTTTTCAAGAAATCAAATAAGAGAATGCAAAGAGAATTTTCGTAATTTCGAAGATGTTCCAGACGTTAAGCTTTCTCTAAGATAAATTAGTACAAAATATTCTAAATTTGGAGGACAAGGATTTATAAAATACCACTGCAATAAGAAATGCTCATGCAAAACCATGTAAGTGTAAAAGGTCAAACGTATTATGCAACTCTAAATGCCATAATGATAATGTCTCAACATGCGAGAATAAACACTAATTTTTTTAAATGTTGAATGGGTTGCATGTGAGAGTTCATTTTAAATGAAGAAAAAGACAGACGTACTCTCAATCATTTAATTGTGTACTTCCGACGACCGGTTTCGCTCTCTATAGGTTGCAGAGCATCATCAGGTCAACGGTTACAAGTCACTAAATGATTCGGTTATAAGGAGCTATAACCTCATTATTCCATAACATGATGTTTCTGCTTAAGTTATGCCAACGGGATATGGTGGAAAAGACGGAGAATGTTACAAAGGTAAACAAGTTTATGGTATTTGGGATTTCTTGAGGGTGAAGAGATAGTTGTTGAGAGACAACCAACAAATCTGTGTCTATTCTTGTGTTTGTGAAGTAAAGTAGTGGATGTCATATATACAATTTTTTAAAATGTTTAATGTTTACAAAAATTTTTTTGGAGGTTTTATTGGTTTTAAAGATTTATATTTTTACTTATTAAAGAATTTGTTTTTATTATTTTATTTATATTTATTAACAGAATTCTATTTATTAATGTGTGTGTTAGTGCAAGATTGACAACGTTTGGATACAGACGGGTAGAATGTGTATTATGTATGTTAGATTGTGGATGTGCAGCTTTAACCTAAATTGTTAAGGCTAGTACTACTTGATGTTCAAATGAAAGGAGTAGTGGTCGTGTAAGGGAAGACCAATCAGAAAGCTTAAAAACTTAAAAAGTTGTAGCTAAAATATAAATTAGCAGTCATATATTAAAACAGTAATAAATGTTAATTAATAGAAAACAATGTAGGTACCTCGAATTAAAAAAAAAATCAAAGTAAAAAATGATTCTTGGACTAAAAACCAAGACAGTTAAAATAAATTAAATGCAGTGCTCCTAACTTAAACTTCCCACACTTGTTTCGTCTTGTGTCCTATGTGTTTGTTTTAATTTAATGTGATGTGAATTCACTCACCTATTTATTGACGAATTTTTAAAATACAATGTAGGTATACCCACAAAATACAATTTATTATTATTTCTTTTATCTAACTCAATAGTTTATTGATATTTGTTCACTGCTGGTATTAAAACATAGTCTCAATTTGCAATCAATTACTTACAACTGAATTTTACTTCCTACCTTTCTTTCTATTCTTTTATTTTCTACTCTATTTTTCCACCCCTTTAACTTATATCTCAGTTCGAGGTACCTACATTTTTTTCTATTAATTAACATTTATTACTGTTTTAATATATGACTGCTAATTTATATTTTAGCTACAATTTTTTAAGTTTTTAAGCTTTCTGATTGGTCTTCCCTTACACGACCACTACTCCTTTCATTTGAACATCAAGTAGTACTAGCCTTAACAATTTAGGTTAAAGCTGCACATCCACATCTAACATACATAATACACATTCTACCCGTCTGTATCCAAACGTTGTCAATCTTGCACTAACACACACATTAATAAATAGAATTCTGTTAATAAATATAAATAAAATAAAAACAAATTCTTTAATAAGTAAAAATATAAATCTTTAAAACCAATAAAACCTCCAAAAAATGTTTGTAAACATTAAACATTTTAAAAAATTGTATATATGACATCCACTACTTTACTTCACAAACACAAGAATAGACACAGATTTGTTGGTTGTCTCTCAACAACTATCTCTTCACCCTCAAGAAATCCCAAATACCATAAACTTGTTTACCTTTGTAATATTCTCCGTCTTTTCCACCATATCCCGTTGGCATAACTTAAGCAGAAACATCATGTTATGGAATAATGAGGTTATAGCTCCTTGTAACCGAATCATTTAGTGACTTGTAACCGTTAACTCCGCCTGTGGTGACAAATGGGTCAATATAGTAGCTCAGGAGTCACCACTGCCGGTCCTAAGCCCGGATAAAGGAGGAAGGTTGGGCAGTGGGCTGACAACCCACTCCCGGAAAAAACACACTGTTACGAAACCTGAACATTTGCCTCGGAATACAG
Organism: Diabrotica virgifera virgifera; assembly: GCF_917563875.1. Lineage (NCBI taxonomy): Eukaryota > Metazoa > Arthropoda > Insecta > Coleoptera > Chrysomelidae > Diabrotica > Diabrotica virgifera. Next base: position 62,403,423 of record NC_065452.1, on the reverse strand, counting down.
GACGGAACTTTCGGAAACGACTCAAGCTACGAAACATGGACTATGCATTTGGAAACTGGAATGTGAGGACGCTAAATAGACCAGGAGCTCAAACCGCACTTCTGCAAGAACTAAAAAGATATAAGATCATGATTACTGCTCTTCAGGAGACAAGATGGCTGGGGAAAGGTGTCAGGGACACTAAAACGCACACAATTCTATATAGTGGGAAGGAACAAGGAAGCAAAGAATGTGGAGTCGCATTTGTGGTGGATAATGATTTTAAGTCAAAAATCATCGACTTCCAGGCAGTCAGTGAAAGGATATGTAAGTTGAGAATTCGCACCCACTTCTTCAACCTAACAATGATAAACATTCACTGTCCAACAGAAGATCAAGAGCAACATACAAAGGAAAGCTTTTACCCACAGCTGGAGATAGTATATGATAATGCGCCAAAAAATGACATCAAGATTTTAATGGGTGATATGAATGCTAAAATAGGCAAGGAACCGCAGTTCTATGGCACAATAGGAAAACACTCTCTGCACAATGAAACAAGCGAGAATGGGGAGTTTTTGATAAATTTTGCCACCAGTAAAAACATGGTTATAAGTTCCACATGCTTCCCACATAAAGGCATACACAAAATGACATGGATTTCACCAGATGGAACCACAACCAATCAAATTGACCATGTGCTGATAGACAAAAGGGCAGCCAGTAGTATCTCCGATGTGAGAACACGCCGAGGAGCATGCTGTGGATCAGACCATCTTTTAGTACAAACCAAATTTAGATGCAGATTTAACAGCAAAAGAAACGAAAGACAACAAAGAACAAACAAACTGGACCTGGAAAAACTGAAGATTCAGGAATGTAAAGAGAAGTTCGAACAAGAAGTCGCAAATGAGTTAAGGACGCTAGAACTGCACTCCATAGAGGGCAAATGGACTAATATCAAAACAGCAGTACTGACAGCAGCAGCGTCCACCCTGGGAAACAAGAAAAAGGAGAGAAGAGCAGCATGGTTTGATGACGAGTGCAGACAAGCAATCGAGGAAAGAAATGAAGCACACAAAATGTACATAACAAGAAGAACACGGGAAAGACGAACATTATTTGAAGTCGCAAGACGGAAAGCAGACAAGACATGTAGAAATAAAAAGAGAGCCTATGAAAATGGACAAATAGAAAAAATGGAAGAACATTTCAAAAACAACGAAATTAGAGGGGCTTACGAATACCTAAAAAAGATAAAAAGTGGGTATAAACCTCAAACAAGTCTATGTAAAGATGAAAGTGGGCAACTAATCAGTGACCAACAGAAAGTCACAGAAACCTGGAAGCATTATTTTCAGACACTACTTGGAACTCAAGTAGACATGGAAGATGAAATGGGTATGATCTACGTAGAAGAGAATGGAGTAGAAGCTCCAACCATAGAAGAAGTTTTCGAAGCCATTAAGGCCCAGAAAAACAATAAAGCTCCGGGAGTTGATGAAATACCAGCAGAACTATATAAGGTAGGTGGCGACCACCTAGCAAGTCACATCCACGCGCTCATCAGAGACGTATGGCAAGAAGAGAAAATACCCGACGACTGGAAGAAAAGTATAGTATGCCCGATCTATAAAAAAGGAGACAAACTTCAGTGCAAAAACTACCGTGGAATCTCTCTACTATGTACAGCATATAAAGTCCTCACGTATATTATAAACCAGCGGCTCCAACCACTAGCAGAAAATATTATTGGAGAGTATCAGACGGGCTTCCGACGGGGAAGATCGACACTGGATCAAATATTCACAGTAAAACAGATCTTGAGCAAAGCATGGGAACACGATATTGATGTTCACAACGTGTTTGTAGACTTCAAATAGGCATACGACTCAGTCAAAAGGAACAAACTATTCTATATATTGGCTGAATTGGCAATACCACACAAGTTAATAAGACTCATTAAAGCCACAATGGATGAAACTCAGGCATGTGTACGAATACAAAACCACCGGACAGACTTTTTTAACATTTCGCAGGGACTAAAACAGGGAGATGGGCTGGCCCCAACATTGTTTAACCTGGCACTGGAGTATGCGGTTAGGCAAATGCAAACTGGACGAGGAAATCTACTGACCAACCGAACGGTTCAACTGGCCGCTTATGCTGATGATATTAATATTATGAGTAGAACATCAACAGGAGCACAGGAAACATATGCAGAGTTAAAAACACACACAAAAATGCTAGGTCTGGAAATTAACACAGAAAAAACAAAAATAATGACTCAGACGAGAAGAAATATTGTCCCAGAAAACATTATACATGAAGATGACATTGAAACGGTTGAAAAGTTTACATACCTGGGAGTAGAAATATATGCCGACGGATCAGAAGATGGAGAAATAAGGAAGAGAATAACGCAGGCAAACAGAGCTTATTTTGCCCTCTCCCATATATTTCGGTCAAAAAGTGTCCACCGAAATACAAAGATGAGAATCTATAAAACCTTAATTCGACCAATAACATGCTATGGCAGTGAAGTCTGGGTGCTGAAAGAAACATCCAAAAACAAACTCGACACATTCGAAAGGAAAGTACTTAGGAGAATACTAGGACCTGTGAGGGAAAACGGAATCTTCAGAAGTCGATACAACAACGAGCTTTATCAACTTTATAAGGAAACGCCCCTGTCAGACTTCATTAGATTACAAAGATTGCAATGGGCCGGACATGTGATAAGAATGGGAGAGGATAGGCTACCAAAACGAGCACTGAATGCTGGAATGCAAGGAAAGAGACCGGTTGGGAAGCCACGAAAGCGCTGGGAAGACACAGTAAACAGCGACGCACAAGCCCTTTTAGGAGTCCGTGTATGGAGAAGAGCAGCCACAGACAGGCAAGGGTGGAGGAAAAAAATAAAGGAGGCCAAGGCTCAATTTGGGCTGTAGTGCCGTAGAAGAAGAAGAACCGTTGACCTGATGATGCTCTGCAACCTATAGAGAGCGAAACCGGTCGTCGGAAGTACACAATTAAATGATTGAGGGTCTGTCTTTTTCTTCATTCAACTAATTTTTTTATTTTAATTACGACAATATAAAAATAATAAACATTACAATAAAAAAATGACGTTTTATTAAACCTAATCTAACAAATTACGACATTTTAATAGCTGATCGGGGTTTGACTAGTCAAACCCCGATTTCATAAAATTAAATTTCGACCTTTGCCTGAACCACGTACTCTCTTCTAGGCAGTGGCGGCTCGTGATTTTTACAATAGGGGAGGCTATACCTAACTGTAAAATATCTAGACAAATTTGCACTAGCAAAAAAATGCGCCAAAAAATGTAATTTAAGGTCCCATCTTTTGACCATTTTTTATTTACATTTCATAATATCATCCTAATTCATAATTTCATGATATCATATCATTTTAAAAATAGTTAGTTTAATAGTAAAAGTTTAATACCAAAGTTTGTGTCGTTTATTTGTTAACAATTCCATCTATTTGTAAATAGATACCTATGCATATCAAAATAAATACAGATTTGAAGTTTTGCAGTCCATACATAACGAAGCTTCAAATTTTTTAAGATACTCAACTGAATTTTTTTAATTCTAAACGCGGCCTACTGCGAATTCAAAAACACGATAAATTACCGATATTTTGCTTTGAGCTAGAGATATCGGAAAAAGTTATTTGAGCAAGTTGTTCCAAATATTATTATAACCCCACATACCAAATTTCATAACAAAATTCGCACTTTTAGATTTTTCATTATTTTTAGTCAGGACCCTAAAATTCGTTGTCCCGAGACGCACCCAACCACCCAACGGAGCTCAGAAGCTACTCTGCCTCCCTTGGTATATCTCCGGGCAGCGTGTGATGGCGCCGTAGATGCAGTGTTGCCAATCGCATTTCTCTAGATTATCCGATGATCGCTCGAAAAATATCCGATTTGTCACGAAAAGGTACGCTAGGTCAAAGATTATTCTGTTATTAAAATCAATGTTGCCAATGTTATTCTTTTAGTCCCCTTAACAACCATCAAATAACAAAATCCGTTGTTCGTATGCCAATCAGTTGATTGTAATCAATTTTCATTATGATAATTAACATAATTGATTGATTAGTTAATTATTAATTATCAATTAACGTAACAATTATTAACATAATTGATTAATTAATCAATTAATCTCATAACTGTAATCAATTATGTTTTCAGCAACCCAACCAAAGTTGATATTGACAGTAATTAAATATTTGATAATGATCAGTTGATTCCATTTCTGATTAGCGTTCGAACAATCCGCCCTTTAATCTACTGGATTCTCTATTTCACGGTTTAAAAATTTTCGTTTATAGATGAAAATCTCGTATCCTAGCTGATTATTACCTAATTCATGTATGTAAATACTATTTACTTACTATTATTATATTATTCGTATTTTGTATTATCGTAAGTGTTAAATTCTAAATAAATAAATAAATCTAAATATTTCATTATTTGGATCGTTATATTAATTTATTATAATTATTTAAGTAAAAAAAAACACTTTTAAATATTATTTTATTAAAACGTAAAAACTACCTAAAACTAGGTACTGGAAAAATAAATAATAAATAAATCAATACAAAATAAACTACAGCTACATTAATAGCATAGGCGAAAACTTTCTGGTCAACGCTTTTAAAATGCATTAATTTTTCGAGTCCTGAGTTTAAGCACTGCACTACGTAAAATGAAAATAAAACTAAATCGTGCATGAATTAGCTTTCATAAGTTTAAAGACTAAAAACTAAAAACTCATAAATAACATCGGACGGCAGACGGTTTTTGAAATTTGAATTGGATTAGTATGTCTTAATAAAGTGGATGCACTTGTGCATTTAAATTCTAAACAAAAGAATCGGCACATGTCCCTTTTGTCAAAAGATGAAAAGTATCGGATGTCACTAACATTCATCCAGTATAGGCTATTTATAAAAATTTGGGTGGAACCAAACAAAACTAATGTGTTGTTGGTGTTGGGAATATATTGATGAGAAAGTTTTAGTCGATGGTAGATACACTGAAAAATATCCGCAAATATCCGATTTATTTAAAGATAAGAAGAAGATACGACAACTCTCAAAAAGGTACGCAAATCGGATAATTATCCGCCGATTGGCAACACTGCGTAGATGCCACTGTTAGGAGACCGGGTCTCCTTAAACGCCTGCTGCGCTGCACGGAGCATTAGCAACGGAGAATGCTGGGCTTCTCGGCTCCGTTCATGCATCTCGGGATAACCTGAGTAGGGTCCTGCCTACAATAATATGTAATAAAACTGAGACGCGATCATGCGTTCTAATGCTAATGCTCCGTACGTATGGATAATTAGTGATAATATGGAATTTACACGTTGTATAATAGTGAGAGTAATTGTTGTTTTCGCGATTCATGATAAACAAAACAGTATAGAGTGTGTAAAAAATTTATGGGGAGGCTGAGCCTCCCTTGCCTCCTCTGACGAGCCGCCACTGCTTCTAGGTTTGACTAGTCAAAGGCCGAAACTGTAATTTATTTCGGGCTTTGACTAGGACCGTCAGTCAGACCTGAGGATTGCCTAGTCAAACCTAGGAGTGCCTGAAATTCGGGCTTTGACTATAACATATGCACTAATAACTTGGCATAACAAAAACGTATGACGCATGTGGTGTGACCCAATCAAAGATACATCTACTACAGTGTTGTCTCATGAGTGCTGTGACGCCGACTTAATGGAATGCAACAACGTTGCATCAGCCAATGGTTAAACGAAATATGAAACTTTTATTATTTGACTTAATCTTTATATGGACTTATGAGCTGTATTTTAATTATAATTTTAAGTTATTTTAACATAAATTGTAAGCGTAAGTATGAGAAATGTAGTTCACAGACGAAATAAATAAATAAATCCATTTCCCCTCTTACTATGTAGGACAATATGGAATAATACCTACACGTCACTTTTCCAAAACAACCAATCCTCAGATTGGAAAAATAAAGAGATGCATGAAATTTCGATAGAAACTTTCATGTATCTAGATTTGCTTGTATGTAAAATATTGTAGCCAACACAAGTTTATTGGGGATGGCATACGAAAACCAAGCAATACAGCCGTCTATTCGCGAACGTCTCATATTTTGCTTATTTCTGATTTTATTCAATTTAGAATTAAATCTGTTTTTTATTTTATATTGAATACTAGAAAGGTATTGATTTTAATGAAAAACTCCAACATAACACAAAAAAATCTTTCATTTTTCTTTTAGAACTGACCTAGCTAATAACACATTTTTAGCTTGTTTTGAAACAATTTAGTAACAATTATATTATAAAAAATAATACATGCTTACATGTGGGATACACTGCAGTGCTAGTCTTGTTACACATTACACAAAAAAGGTGATATTACTAAATTAGAAAATTATAGACCCATCAGCCTCTTGACACAAATGTACAAACGCTTTATGAAAATCTTAAGGAAGAGACTAACACCTAAAGTTGATTCTCTCAGCCCAAAGAACAGGCAGGCTTCAGGGAAGAAGATAGCCCAACTGACCATTTGCGTACCATAAAGATATTAATTGAAAAATGCATCAAGTACAACATACCACTGGTTCTTGCATTTGTCGATTACGAGAAGACTTTTGATTCTGTAGAGTTGAAAGACAATACTGGCAGCCCTAAAGTAAAGCCGAATACATTTCAGGTACACGTCTTTGATCAAAAACATCTATGAGAACGCTAATCAAGTATACGACTACAAAAAGACACAGACAAATTTAACTTCGATCGAGGAGTAAGAAAAGGAGAAAATATTTTACCAAAATTGTTAACGGCAGCTCTAAGGTCAATATTTAACAACACTCAATGGCAAGATATGGGCATTAATATAAATGGAGAAAGAATAAACGGTCTGAGGCTTGCAGAGGATGTATTAATCGCAGGCAACTTACAAGATAGTTTCTATGATAAATTTGCTTAAAACTCTGAGAAATCAGGATTAAAAATAAACTTTGAGAAAAATATACTTATGAAAAATATCGTAATGAGTGGAGATATAACTATTGACAATAATACCATACAACAAACAGACACTTACAAATATCTAGGACACGAGATCTAAAATAAGCAGAGACAATCAAACACATGAAATAAAAAGATGAATAGGCCTGACATGGGCAGCATTTGAAAACTAAGCCATTTTCTAAAAAGTTTAATTCCTATGTATCTCAGGCGAAATGTTTATAACCAATGTGTTTTGCCTTTACAAACTTATGGAGTAGAGGGTCAACACTGACGCAAAAATCCGCCAATACTCTCATAGTTACACAACGAGCCATGGAACGTGCAATGCTGGACGTGAGCCTTCGAGACCACATAACAAACCAACAAATCAGGCAAAGATCAGGAGTTCAAGACGTCATCAAAAAAATCACGACGTTTAAGTGGAACTGGTGAGGGCACCTAGCTAGAACACAAGATGGATGGTGGACAAGGCGAATCATGGAATAGAGACCCAGAAACTATAAAAGAAGCCGAGGACGACCACCCACTAGATGGACCGACGACATAAAAAGAGTAGCGGGAAACTGGCTACAAGTGGCCCAATATAGAGAACAATGGAAAGAACTGAGGGAGGCCTATGTGGAGCACTATATCGCGATTGGCTGATTGGTGATATTAAAAGAAATGTAAAAGTAAATGCAGATCAACATTAACAACAATGCAATCAACAATAAAATATTTTATTAATTAAGGATTAGACGATCGCCAGGTACTGATGGAATACCGAACGAACTGCTGAAATACCGCGGTCAGAAACTCACTAATTGTCTCACAACATTGTTTAACAAAATCTTAGACAGAGCAGATATACCACAAGATTGGCACACCAATATCACAATACCGATTTTTAAGAAAGGACAAAAATCATGTCCGGACAACTACAGAGGAATAACTCTCTTAAATACGACAATGAAGTTATTCACAGGCATACTCAAGGATAAATTGGAATCACAGATAAAGAACAGAGAAGAACAGCAAGGATTCAGAAAAGATAGGTCGACGACGGACACAATATTTGTCATGAAACAAGTCAAAGAGAAGTCGATATACAAACCTGCATATATTTGTTTCGAAGACCTAACGAAAGCATTTGACAGTCAGACTTAGCGATACAATAAAGAAAATTAAGCAAAAAAGGATACCGGCAAACATTGTTGAAGTTAAAAAACAAATAAACAATAACAACACGACCAAAATTAAAACAAACGACATCACTACGGTCAACATACCAACACCAGAACATATCAGTCAGGGAGACAACCTCAGTCCATTTCTATTCAAGTTGTTAATGGATGAAATAATAGAAGATGTGGAATCGCTACAGCTAGGATACAGACTCGGCCATAGTAGAATCAGTATAGTGTGCTATGCGGATGATGCAGCCCTGATTGCAGAGGACGAGGATGACCTACAAAGACAACTTTATCGATTCTATCAAGCATGTCGACGACTCAACATGAACATATCCACGCAGAAAAACAAAATGCATTACCATTGCGAAAGACTCAATTAGATGAAAGCTCGTGTTAGAGGGGAAACCCATGGAACAGCTAAACTAGTTCAAATATCTAGGTGTAGAGTTATCAAGTTATCATGATCCAGCCAGAGATCTAAGAGGACAAATTAATAGGGTCGCTGTCTTTTTCGGATGTTTGAGAGATGTGGTCTGGAATAACCCATATATGAGAATGGACAGCAAAGTTAGAATTTATAAAGCTTGCATCAGACCTGTCATGAGCTATGGGATTGAATCAAGAGAAGACACCAATAAAACCAAAAGCATGCTACGAACAGCCGAAATGAAGACACTAAGAGCAATAACAGGGAAGACATGAAGAGATAGAATACGAAACAACATCATCAGGGAACAATGTGGCGTGCAAGATTTAGTCTGATGGGGCAGGCAAAGACGAAGAGAATAGTTCAGTCATGTAAAAAGAATGGATTAGCAGATACTACCAAGAATTGCGCTAGAAGAAAACCAACAGGCAAGCGTCCACCGGGAAGACCACAAAAAAGATGGAGAGATAGCTGGCAGTCTACCTCTCAAGAAATACTTCAACGTCAAAGTTAACAGATCGACAGATCTACAACAAGTATAAGAAGAAGAAGAAGGATTAGATAAAATAAAACTTAGATTAACAATCTTAAATTGTATAGAACAATACCTCTGTAATTATTAATTATTTAAATAATAATTAATATTGATATTTCATAATATGTAATACAATAATTAAAAATAGCAACTCTTATATTATAAAGAATAAAATATACTAGGAGACGGCCCTGACAGTAGCATGATTATACCACGTTTTAAACCGTTTTGATATTTTTCAATATTTAAATGTAAAATACGGAACAAAAATTTTATATTCTTAAATACTATCAACAAATAATAGTGCAGTGTTGATGCCAATCGACTCAACCTGACGTGAGTAACAAAAACCTTTATATAAGTATAAGATATTAAAGTAGTAAATATAACCTATACAATTCGAATCAAGTTCAACCTACTGGTTTTTTGGAACCGTTCGGAACTGATCCACGCCGGTTCTTTGGCCGGTGACAGGACCGGACCTGCGGCAACGCAGGAAACAAAATAAAAATGACTTCAATTAACATGACTACTTCTACTTCAAATACACCAAATACACCAAAAAACAGTTATTCCAATGTAGTAAATACGTTCAAACACCCAACACAGGACCAAACAGTAGTCCTCTCCAGTATCGAAGGCATCAAAATCCACAATTACATCGTAGCAATTGGATCACTGGTTGGTCCACGTAACGTCTTGTTTGCATCTAGAATTCCAAACAACAGAATATGTATCTACCTCTCTACCAAAAACACAGTCGATATGCTTCTTCATTCTTACAAATCTATTAATATAAATTAGTCACAAATAGAGATAATAAGACTAATCACACCAGCACAACGACTTGTAATTTCTAACGCATGTCCTTCAATTCCAAACAATATCATTGAAGCAGAATTACAAAAATTAGGCATTGCTGCAGTTTCCAAGATGACTTTCCTAAGAGTCGGTATGACAGAAACCGAATATAGCCACGTCCTAACCTTCAGAAGCCAAGTATTTATTTCTCCCTTGGATAATACCTCCATTCCTGACTCCTTCAATGTATTCCACAATACAACTTATCGTTTATTCCTCTCTATCGATGGACTAAACTGCTCTAAGTGCAAAACTATTGGACACAACGATACAAATTGTCCCATCATAACAACTGCTAACTCCTCAAACATACCCTCAGAAACCTCTCCAAATACGACACCTGAAACAGAGGAAAGAGATCCTGAAACACAACAAAACATGGAAGCGAACGCCACCATAACTGAAACTATAGAAAACATAAGTCAACCCTCCTTACCAAAAGAAACAATATCATCAAATCTAAATAATATTAATAAACCTGCTGAAACTGTAACTCTGCAACCTTCAGTTCATATTAACAAACAACATACTCTAGTATCTACTCAAGTTAAAAGACAAATCTCATCCTCACCTGACATTGACCAAAATAACCCAGAAACGGACTCACAAATCTTTGCTTTTCCTATCACACATAAACTAAAAAAACCTAAAAAACAAACTAAAACCTCTGATGACGACATTATTTCTTCTCTAGAATTGATAAAAGACAAAATTGAAAACCGTTCACCCCCATTCACATTAAATTTTAATGAAATATGCGACTTTCTAGTTAATATTCTTCATGCTAAACATCCTGAAACTATCTCAACGAACTACTCAAATGAACTTTCCGAATTAACCGATATCCTTAACTTTATTCATTGTTACTCTCACAACTCTAAATTAAAAAACAACATCACCAGACTAAAGAAAAAACTTAACCCCACTCACACATCTTCAACGGAAGAGACCGAAAAATCCGATGGATAAATCACTAATTCTTCAATGGAACCCAAATGGGTATTTCGCTCACCTCGAATCACTTAAACTATTAATTCAAAAATATTCTCCCCTAATACTGTGTATACAAGAAACTCACTTCAAAGAGGATTCTGTAATAAACTTAAAAATTATACTCCCTTTCTAAAAAATAGAAGTACAGAACACACCAGTGGGGGCGTGGCTATCTTTGTCAGAAATGATATTGAAGCTAAGCTTATTAATCTAAATACCAATCTCGAAGCCGTTGCAGTTCAGGTCATATACAAAATGAAAATAAACATTTGTAATATATATATTCCACACCCACAAGAAAGTCAAATACAAGAGGTAAATAATTTACTACATCAGATACAGCCTCCACTAATCTTACTAGGGGATACAAACTGTCATAACACCACTTGGGGAAGTTCAAAAACAGACAAATGCGAGAACTTATTACAAAACACAATCAATAATTCAAATCTAATACTTACGAATACTGGGGAACCCACCAGGTTTAATTCCTATAATGGGAATCTTTCATCTATTAATATCTCACTATGCAGTACATCACTGGCAACTATATTACAATGGAAGACACTGAAATACTTATATGACAGTGATCACTTTCCAATTTACCAGACGTGGAAAATAAAAACCGCTAATTGGGACCTTTTTCAGCAGTACATTGATGAAAAACTATGCAACTTCACATTAAATAAAAATATTGACAAAAACATGTGTACATTAAATAACATAATTATATCGGCAGCGCATAAAGCTATCGGTAAAACAAAAACTTGTAATAGGACACCGGTCCCCTGGTGGAACGATCAGATTGCCAAATCATTATCTGCAAGCAAACACGCACTAAATATTCTTAAAAAACATAAAACTGATGCTAATCTACTGGAATTTAAAAAGCTTAGGGCAAAAACTCGATATTTAATTAAAAAAAGCAAAAGGGAGTCTTGGCATAATTATGTTGCCTCAATAAACCCCTCAACTCCTATCGAGACCATCTGGAAAAAGATCCGAAACCTTAAAGAATCAAACAACTGCATCAATAATAATACTCTTTCTTACAATAATAACCTTATTACCGACAAAAAAGACATATCTAACGTATTAGCCGATGTGTATCAACTAAATTCTAGTGATAGCAACCTAAACTCAAATTTCATTATATAAAAAATCATGAAGAATCCTTTAAAATTTCAATCTATGACAGCAAATCGCCCCTAAATGAAAACATAACTCAACAAGAATTTGATTACTCTCTAAATTGCCTTAAAAATACCACTTCCGGCCCAGATGATATTCCACCTATTTTTTTAAAAGATCTTCCAGAATCAGCTAAACTTATCCTTCTTGACTTATTTAACTCAATATTTTTCAATAATATATTTCCCAAGATATGGTGCCATGCAATTATCATCCCAATTCTTAAACCCAATAAACCTAAATTCGATCCCTTGTCATATCGTCCAATCTCGTTGACATGTAGTATGTGTAAACTAATGGAAAAGATTATAAATAACAGACTAGTATGGCATTTAGAAAACTCATAGTTATTATCCCCCTATCAAAGTGGTTTTCGTAAAGGCAGATCCACTACCGACAACTTAGTATCGCTTGAGTCTGAAATCCATGCATTTCTACACAATAAAAAATTACTAGCTGTCTTTATTGATATCAATAAAGCTTTCGACACACAGCTTTCGACACAAAGGTCACACACTAGCTTTTATACAAAATTTCTTAACTCATAGACACATTGAAGTAAGAGCCAAGGTTATAACTCTAGTCCACGCTCTCTTGAAAATGGAATTCCGCAAGGCTCCATTTTAAGCCCAACATTGTTTCTGATTGCAATAAATAACATCCTGGACGAGATAAGACTACCGATTAAAGCCAATTTATACGCAGACGACTTGATTATTTACCACAAAAGCAGAAGTGTAGAATGTGCGGCTGAAGTAATGCAGAACTTTTTACACACGCTGGAAAAATGGTCACTTAAAACTGGTTTTAACTTTTCTCCTGCAAAAACACAGTACATAATATTCAGCAAACGGGAAAATATCAAGAATATTAATCTAACTTTAAATGGACATACTCTAAAAGAAACAAACGAAATAAATTGCTTGGGGTTAAATCTAGATTTCACCCTAAACTGGAAAAGCCATATAAATATCTTGCAAAGACAATGTCAACCTAGAATTAATCTCCTGAAAATTCTCTCAAACCGTACGTGGGGAGCAGATACAAGAACCCTATTAAACTTATACCAATCACTCATACGTAGCAAATTAGACTATGGTTCAATATGTTATGATACCGCCAAAAAAACTACATTAAAAAAACTAAACTCAATTCAAACAACGTCACTAAGAATTGCTCTTGGCGCATTTAGAACTAGCCCAACCAATAGCCTTCAAGTATTAGCTAACGAATTACCTTTACACTTACGAAGGCAACAATTGTCACTAAATTATGCAGCTCGTGTATCATCAAATCATCAAAATCCTATGCATTCAAATATCTTAAAACCTAAATTTATCATTAATTACAGAAACAAACCTATAAATGCACTGCCTTTTTCTGAAAGATTAAAATTCAGTGGTTACGACTGTGAGCAGTTTAGTGCCATCATAAATCCAACCCAAAACTTCCCCTCTTGGTCAACTAGTCCACCAATTGTAAATACATCCCTTACTCGCTATCCCAAAACATCTACTAATCCAACAGTAATACATCAATCATACCATGAAATAATGTCCCTATATCCAAATTCTGAACATATTTACACTGATGCATCAAAAACTCAATCAGGACTAGCAGCGGCTTACATACATGGAGCAGACCATTTTAAAATACGACTCCCTCTGAGTTGTAGCATATTTACTGGAGAAGCACTGGCTATTTTAGAGGCACTGAAAGTTTGCAGAAGAAAATCCGCACCTCATTACATTATAATATCTGACTCATTAAGTACACTAAAAGCTTTACAGCAATTGTATCCATCACATGAAATTATAATGCTAATAAAAAATGAACTCATACTACTATCAACAAAATACATAGAAATAACTTTTTTATGGGTACCATCACACGTGGAAATCAAGGGAAACGAAGCAGTGGACCAACTTGCGAATGAAGCTGCACTAGATGAAAGCATCCCTGTGTCAAACATACTAAGAAGAAACGACCATAAAGCCTCCATCAAATAACATATTACCAACTTATGGCAGAGTAACTAGAATTCCACATCCAACAAATTAAAAGATGTTCTAGAAACTGTCGGCACAACATTACCACTCCCACTCAAACGTTGTGAACAAGTAATCATAACTCGACTGCGATTAGGACATACTATACCAACCCATATTCACTTAATAAATAAAGAAGCCATCCCTTTCTGCCACAACTGCAAGAACCAAATCACTGTGAAACATATTCTGTTAGAATGCAAATCACACACCCAAAAAAGAAAAAAAAATAACCTCTCTACCAACATGAAGGATCTACTAAGCTACCAGTTCAACCAAGTGCTGAAATATTTGAAAGACATTAAATTTTACAGTGTTTAATGGAATATACATATTATTTAAATTATATACATTGTAAGAAATTGAATACTTGTAATTTGTGTTTGTACCCCCTGTTAATAACTCTTAGTAGTTGATGCAGGGTCATTTTTGTTTAAATAAAAAAAATATATACTAAATTTATTTGGAATACAAAAAAATTCTGATGTCAATGGGGATATGATGCGCAGGCAAATGTTTGTGGTTTGATTAAATCTGATGACTGGGAATTTTTAAAACCTTTTAAAGACTGGGTCTTTATTAAAAACCGCTTTTAACTCTTTTGTGTCTAAATTTTCTACCTTTTGCGTATAAAATTCATATCGTATGGAATGGAGGCAGTTGTTGAGCTTGTTTCAGGTAATTAAAACTGGTGGTGGTGGCTAGGGTTGCATGCTTTTATTAAATTTTGATGTATATCAATCAAATTTCCTCTTAATTGCGAATTTTATGGTATATGATATGATATTTTTCTGCAATTCTCTGTAATATATTTCACTTATGTCCAACATTTTTTATTAAAAAACGCATAGATACTTTCTTTGTATGTGTAACATTTCTCATACATACAAATATACAGTATGGTGCAAATGAAAGGAATAACTTCGTTATTTCGTAAACCAGCGACATTAAGGAAAATCCCGAAACAGGTCGATTTTTATTTTTAGATTTTGATATTTTAGCGTATATATCACACGCGTGACGTCATCTATCTGGGCGTGATGAGGTAATCGATAATTTTTTTAAATGAAAATAGGGGTCGTATGCTAGCTCATTTGAAAGGTTGTTTAGTTCTCTATTCAGTAATGTAAACATTAACATAATTATTTTTACTGCGTGACCAAAAACAATTTTTTAAATTAAATTAATTGACAAAAAAAAAAGAATGTATGTAATTTATTTAATACAGAATACTTTTACTGTTATCAGAAAACAGAAAAAAAATGGTTATTTGAAAAATAAACATTGCTCTTCGCTTAAATTCAACGTTCAAGCCAGCTCCAGCTAGGCACCTGCTTTTTGGAAGCTTGAACAATTAATTTAAGCGAACAGCAATGTTAATTTTAATTGTAAATGTATTTTGTATTTGTTGTAAATTATTAATGTAGTAAATGTATTTTGAATTAAATAAATTACATACTTACATTCTTCTTTTTTTGTCAATTAATTTAATATAAAAAAATTGATTTGGTCACCCTGTATAAGTAACGATGTTAATGTTTACATTACTGAATAGAGAATTAAATAACCTTTCAAATGAGCTAGCACACGACCCCTATTAATTACGTCATCACGTAATTTATTAAAATAATCGATTACGTCATCACGCTCAGATGGATGAAGTCACTTGTGTGATATTTATGCCAAAATATCATAATTTAAAAATAAAAATCGACCTCTTTCGGGATTTTCGTCGGTTTCCGAAATAACGAATTTATTCCTTTCATTTGCACCATACTGTATGTTTGTATATAATATTACCGGCCAAACCCGATTTCAGGACAAACTAGTTTGGCCTAGGACAAACTAGTTTGGCCTAGGCCAAACTACTAGATCCTACTAGGTCCTACTTAGGACTAGGTCCTAAGCGCGTTAGGATAAACTAGTATGGCCTAGGCCAAACTAGTTTGTCCTATCGCGCGTAGGCCAAACTAGTTTATCCTGATATAAATACACATACTTCAGGCCAAACTAGTTTGGCCTAGGACCTAGGACAAACTAGTTTATCCTGATCTAATAAAGACTCACACTTCAGGAACTAGTACGGCCTAGTCTAAACCAATTTAGCCGAGTCGAAATTAATTTAGCGAACATGTAAGGACTTTTACATGCGGGGAATTCCCAAATTACGTCCCAACAGGGATTGCAAAAAAAATTATACATTCATATATTGTATCGTATGATACATCGAATGAAGAAATTGATATATGCTATAAATCAATATATTCTTGTATAATTAAATAATATAAAAAATAATCAATAAAATAATGAGGTTTTCTCCAAATATTAAAAGAAAAATACACTTACGAATAAAATCGAGTACGAATTATTGATTGTTTTCACCAATTTTGAAATATGTGAAAACGTTGAATTATCCACGTCCATCTCCCCGTCCGTTCGTCCGTCTGTCTGTCTGCCCATGAACTCAACTACTCCGTCATTATATCAGGTAGAATGACAAATGAGGTGTCAAATGAAAGCTTATAATCCAGGGCTGGTACTAAAGGTGAGAAATTTGACCTAGGCTGTCTGTCCATCTGTCCGTCTGACCGCAAATATAACTCAATATTATTGTTTGTTTGTTACGAATAATTATAATTTTAATAAAAATGATTATTTTTCCAAAAACAAAGTATTTTATTTTTATTATTTATATTAAGCCGTACTAGTCCGCTGAATTATTTTCTTCTTCTTGGCTTTTTCCCATTATGAGTTTGACGTTTTCGTCTTCCATGGCACTCTATTTTCCCGGTCGCTATCTTTGAGGTCTATATCTATCACAGCATTTTCTATGTGAGTTTTCCATCCCACAGCAGGTCTTTCTCTCCGTCTCCTCCCCGCGGGTCCCAGTCCAGTAATATTTTTGGTCACCTGTGCTCCAGCATTCTTTGTATATGTCCGTACCATTTCAGGGCTCTACTTTTACTACCACAACTGTTTTGTAATTAAGCATTATACTTCTATTCTGTTTCATATTTCCTCTGGTCTTATTCTATCCTATCTGGTAATTTGTAGACACCTTCTCATAAACTCCAATTCAATTGTTCGTATTTTATTTCGTATTATTGTTGTCACTGGCCATTCTTCCACTCTTGTAGTGTAATATTCAGCACTATGCCTTTAAAAATCCTTTTTTGTTTTCTTTAGTTAGAGTGTTCTTCCATATCACTCCATGGAGTGCTTTCGTGGCTTGTTTTCTCCGTACTATTTTCATTTCTGTATCTTTCATACAAGTTCCATCTCGGTCTACCTTTTGCCCTAAATACTTAAAAGTCTTACAATTCTTAATAGTGTCTTCTAAACTTACGTTTAAATCAGCAACCAATCTGTAATAAATTACTTTTGACTAGATTAAGTTGATTTAGACTAGGCTAAACTAGTTTATCCTGATATAAAAACATACACTTCAGGATAAACTAGTTTGTCCTAACGCGCTTAGGACAAACTAGGTTGGCCTAGGCCAAATCAGTTTGTCCGGAAATCGGATTTGGCCGGTAACATTTTATACATGCGTACTATTACATATTTAGCATCTTTTGGGGATTGAGTCATTAAAAAATATAATTTTTAGTTGGTAATATTTTACACTTTTATTAATAATAACACGTAATTACTACGAGCCTAGTAGGCCTATGGCTTGATTTGTTATTTTTTTTTCATTCCTTTTTTTGTCAGTTGCTTTTCTTTTCCAGTTCATTACGAAATGTCTTCTCATATCTTCTTTAACTTCGTTGATACTTGATATTGGTCCTCCTCTTCGTTTTTGCCTACCCATGCACTACTCAGCAGGGATCACCAATTATGTTCCCTGGGGGTCCGCTTCGAGAACCGATGACACATCCGGGGTCCGGATTTAATGCCGCCGGCTTCTGGTTAGTTTTTTTCTATTGCAAATCCATCTTTTGCAAATTACTTCACGATTCACAAACATATTCCGGGGTGCATCACTTTACGTTTTTATAGACAAAAAAGAGTTGTCAAAATAAAAGTTGTCAAAACTTTAAACTCGTTATTCTCAAAACTGCTTTTTTCAAAGGCAGTGGACATAGTAAGAAAACTACTTGACCAATCCACCTAAAATTTTGCATAGATTTTCTTTAGACATTCCATTAGGTTACGCTGGTGGGATATTTTTTGTTTTATGCTTATTTTTTGTTTAAAAATAATAAATATGTTGATGTTAACTCTATTTTACGAAAAATTTTGGTATTTTGAATTCTGAGTGATACCAAAACTCAAAAATGGTTAACTAAAAAAACTTCACAGCGTTTCTTCAAGAAACTCGAAAGAAAGGCAAAACCTTTTTGAATTTTTTGTTTAACATGGTCCAACGACTGGTTCTGACGTCCACCGCAAAATCCATTTTTTAGGTGTCTGTAAAAATTTGCTCCTGTTTGCTTATTTTTCAATATTTTGCCTTGAATTTTTTTTTAATATTCTTTGAATTGTACTGAGTATAACTATTTAATTTAAAAATTAAATAATTTCACCACAGTTTAAAAAAATCACAAAATTGTACTTGAACTGTTGATTTCAAACCAAACATTATATTCTGAATTTAATGGCGGTCCGCACAAAGCTAGCCTACGGTCCGGATGTGGACCGCGGTTCGCTATTTGGTGATCCCTGCACTAGATAATATTATTCTGGAAGTTATAGATGGAACCCTTCTCTGATTCTGGTCATGGCCAACCGTCTAAGTTTTCTTCTTCTTCTTCTTCGACTGTTTCAGTTGTTGTTGACTGTACATTGTCTGTCTACCTTTTAACGGCTTCCAACGGGTCTTCTGCTATACGGCTTGTTCTTTTTATAGATGTTCGCTAATCTTTCTGGTTCCATTCGGTTTACATGTTCGTTCCATTTTTTTCTTGTTTTTATCCACCTGTTAATATTTTAAATTTTGCATTATTCCCATATTCTGTTGCTTTGCCTGTCTCTTAATGATATGTCCGCTTTTGATCGTAATACTTTCATTTCCATATTATTGATTTGTTGTTTCGTCTTTCTTGTATCGATCCTTGTCTCCACTGCATATGTTAGAGTTGGTCTTACTGTTGTCTTGTATACTTTGATTTTGCTTTCCGTGGTCAGATTTTTGTTTCTCCACATGGTTTCTCGGAGGCAACCACTTACCTACTCTTGTGGTCTCAATTCTTATATTCCTGTCACTAGTGATCTCTACTTCTAGGTAATTGAATTTCATTACTTGTTCTACAATTTTGTCGTCTATTTCTAGTTTGCATCTACGCGGCTCTTTACAGATCACTATACATTTAGTTTTTTCTATTGATACTCTCATATTAAGTTTGTTTGCTGTGATACTGAAAGTGTGTGGAGCTACCTTTGTAGGTCATCCTCGTTATCAGCAATTAGTACTAATTACAATTAGTATTAAGTATCGTTTAAGTCATTGCGACTAAATTATTACTCATTTGTTAGGTTCTTGATATACTCTTGTAGGTCCTTAGTTTTGGGTGTAATGGACTATTCCATTACATATTAAGTGTAGACACACAGTAAAGTATATCACTACTTGAGAAAGTTGTCGAAACAGCTGTGGTGACATTCATTTGTAATAGATTTGTGGAAGTATTGAAAAGTAGGAAGTATTGTTACATGTATTTATTTCCTATCCCTTTTTATTTTTTTTTTGATAAAGCCTTTACATGTGTTGTTGTTGTCATCTTCAAAATACTTGTTAGCATTACTTAATTGCTTGTGGTATTCAGTTTTTTCATTCTTCAATCTTGTAAATTGGTGTTTCATTCCATCATTAGTATTTGTGAATAGAGATGTAACTTTTGCTTATTATAGATAATTTAATATGTGGAATCAAAAAATATAACTTTCTATGAATATGCATCTACATTTTCAGCATTTATTTATTTTTCCAATCGGAATTTTATTCTTGACAGTGGAACTGCGAGAAATTGCAATGCGCTTAATAGTTCTCCTATTGATTTTCTGCCGATAGCGTAAGGAGAGAATAGAAATTGAATACGATATAAAATTCAACTGAGCGGTTGAGAATAAAGACAAAATCTTTAGAAAACTTGATTTAAACTGTGGATATCGGCAAAAACTATTTACAAAAATATTACAAAATCTTTTTTGTCCAACAAAACTAAAAAGAAAATCGACGAGAAGCGAGCAAAAATCAATAGGCATATACTGGCTAAGAATATATTTTAGGAGTTTTTTAAGTAATTTAAAATTGATTTTGTTAAATAATAAAAACGCCGTTCTTTTTTATGTACTATGTTCTATGACTGATAGACTGTATGGACAGGCCATAAAAGAAAAATTAGAAATACGTGTAAAGGAGAAAATCGGAGAAGACCAGGCAGGTTTCGCAGCGGGGAAAGCATACTTAGATCACATTTACACGGTAGAACAACTAACAAAAAAAATGGCCAAAAATAGATCCATCCATCTGGCTTTTGTAGATCTTAAGAAGGCATATGACTCGATACCTAGACCCAAGCTATGGGAAGCAATGGAAGACATCGAAGTGTCACGAATATTAATAACAGCACTAAAAGCACTCTACTAGAATAACAAAATAGCTATCAAAACTGGCAATAGAATATGCAGTCCATTTAAGACAACAAAGGGACTCATGTAGGGCTGCTCCACATCCCTACCTTGTTCAAAATATTCCTGTAAAACACCCGGAAACCATGGAAAATAAAGTGCGAAAGAATGGTTATACCAGTAAGAAATGAATACCTATATACCCTAAGTTTAGCTGACAACTAAATAGTGATAGCATAAGATGAATATGACCTCAGTTTTATGATGAGAAAACTGGAACAAGAATATACAAAGAATGGGATGGAAATAAACCTAAAAAATACTCAATATCTAACAACGCAGAATACAAAAATAAAACAGCTGGAAATAGAGGAAGGTAAACAAATCAAAGGAACAGACACGTACAAGTATTTATGTTTCATAATAGCAAACAAGGGAACAACTGAAGAAGATATAAAAAATAGACTAGGACAAACTATGCATGACTGCATACGAAAGTTGAACCAGGTACTGTGGGTAAAGAACATCAGTATAAAAACAAAAAGAAGAATATGTATATAACACCATTACAAGAAGTATCCTCACTTATGGGTGTGAAAATTGGACAATAAATAACAAAATCAAAAACAAAATAAGAACAACAGAGATGGAATTTCTAAGGATAAGCTGCAGAGAAACAAGAAGAGACAGAAAAAATTACATAGAGATTAAGAAAATAATGGGAATGAACCCAGATATAATAGACTACACAGAACACAAGAGATTAACCTGATGCGGATATGTCAGAATAGCAGACAGAGAACGGTGCATCAACAAAATAACAGAGTGGAGCAGATACGAAGAAGGAAGAGAGACAGACGTCGAAGATCTTTCAGAGATGAAATGGACTAAACAATGAAAAGAAGAAATCTGTAAGAAATCTGAGACTGGCAACAAAAAATAACTGGAGAGAACGGTGGAGTGAAGGAAATGCTTAGTACATAACGCAGTCCTTTTTTTTTTCTATCACACGGGTGAGGCATGTAAGGACAAAAATGAAAAATTTCGAAAAAAATAAAAACAAAATAATTTTTTTCATTCAATCACATATTTTGCAATGCTGTTGGGAATTAAATAAGAACTGATTGTTTATGCAACGTGTAGGTATATCAATAGAGAAACTTATGGTATTCTAGCATATATCTTTTTACAATAAACAAAGACATTGAATTTCAATTTATTTTTAAACCACAGCCGTGAGCCAGTCCTGGCATAAATTATTAGTTCTTGATCTGCTAATGAGTTTTCTTAAGTTTCATAATTTTTTCGAGATAAAAACTGAAAACTTTATAGCTGCGGAGAAAACAATAATTTAGAATTTTTTCAGGTAAATGCAAACTAATTTAATCAAAACTTGCAAAACAGAACGATCTGGTTGAGATATTACGATTGAGTTAATTCATTAAGCGTTATTTTGGTTGTTTTCCATATTTTTGTTTAGTTATACCTTTTTTTTTTTTTTTTTTTTTTTTTTTTTTTTTTTTTTTTTTTTTTGGGAGGTGGGAATCTTCTCAAGACCGTCTGGGAAGGTGTCCCAGGTGTGTCGGATTCGGTCCGTCCTATCTGTATCACGGGCCGCCTACCGACTAAACCCACCCCCTCTTTTCTCCAGCCGACGGGTCTGGGACCGCTCTTAGCGAGCATATCTGACCCGTCGACCTTACTCATATCTCCCCTCCGGCACTCCTAGCGTGCATTCCATGAATCAGTTGGCCCCCGGGTCGACCCCCCGCCCACGCCCCGCACCAGGCCAGTCAGCGTAGCGACCGTCTGGCGCAACCCGTGCGCAGGTAGGGCGACAAGGAGGCCCCCAATCCCGGATAAAAACAGCCAGAAGATGTCAGTTGGCAGTTACGAGCAACTCCAGTCGTTCATACTTTCATCTATGCACTCTTTCTCGTCCGCTCCTTCATACTTTCTCTCATTCAACTCCAATCATTCATACTTTCATCTATGTAAGCTTACTCATCCACCCATTCAGTTCGGAAATTAAAATGGGACAGTCGATGGTAAAACGATACAAGACATAACACAAAGGACTAAACGAGAGTGAAAAAAGAGAAGAAAAGAGCAGAGATAAAATGAGAGAAGAGAAAAGAAAGAGAAAAGACATAACGAAAAAGGAAAGAAAAAATAAAGGACAGTGAAGAAAGAAAAGATAGAACACATAGACAGGAAAAACCAAAAATAAAAATTGTTGGAAAGAAATATTAACTTATGTAAATAAAATTAAAGAGGTAAATAAATAAAATACGATAAAATAAATAACTAAAAATATGAAAAAGTAAAATAAGTAAATAAAAAAATAAAAATAAAAATGGGCAGTCAGCGTGGTTTGGATGTAAAGGGTCCGCCCCCCGCTGGTTGCCCGATCACAACACAAACACATTTTAAGAAAATAAATATAAAGCGGTCATCCCGCTTGCAGCCGCCTCTCTTTCTCTTCTTTGTGCTTTATTGTCTTTGTGACGAAGGCAATGATCAGCTCAAAGTCTCGTTTGCTGTCGATAGCTCTATCGATCAGCTCATGAGGCTCGCCTAGTGGAGATCCCAGGCCCAGCTGCAGTTCGGTACGCCCCGCGCGATAGGCAGGGCATACGAACACGACATGCCGCGCGTCATCCACCACACCACACTCGGGACATAGATCGTCCCTAGTTTTCCCAATACGGTGGGTATATTGTCGAAACGATCCATGCCCCGTCAGAAACTGTGTAAAGTAGTAGTTGACGCGCCGATGCCGACATCCGTACCACCTCACTACATCCGGGATCAGGGATCTCGTCCAGGCGGCCCTTCCGACTTCGGCTGCCCATTCCCTCTGCCACGTCTCTAAACTTCTAGCTTTCTCCAGTGGTCCTGAACCTATCGCCCCGTTGCCCCTTCGGTACATTTGGACTCTCTCCCTGGCCAGGATGTGCACCGGCAGAGAACCAGCCACTACCTGTAAAGCAATGGTTGATACAGTCCTGTACGCGCTGCACACTCTGATCAGGGGTTTCCTTTGAGCCCTCAGAAGCATGTCTTTATACTTTTTCATCCGGAGGACCTCATGCCACACTGGGGCCCCGTATAATATTATGGATAATATTGATTGTAACATCATTAGCCTCTTCTGGGATCCGGGCCCCCCTATATTTGGCATTAGTTTATTCAGCGTTGAGGTCCTCTCCTCCGCCTTTCGACATGCTTCTATCACATGTTGTCCAAATGTCAATCTCTCATCCAAAGTTATGCCTAAATACCTTACTGTCCGTTGGGGTCTTATTTCGGAACCTTGATATCTGAAAACTGTATCATCTCTTTTTCTTGGTCCCCTCAAGATTATTATTTCTGTCTTTTCTACTGCTAACTTTAAATCGTTTTTCTCTATCCACGCCGCGGTCTTCTCTATAGCTTTATTTACTTTTTCCGTTATACCCCGACCCATATCATCTTCCACCAGTAAGGCTAGATCGTCCGCGTATGCTATCGCTCTAACTCCTGTTCTCTTGTGAATTTCTAGTACCCCCGTTATATAATATATTCCAAAGTAAGGGTCCCAGGACTGACCCCTGGGGTACTCCCGCGGTCATTTGTTTCTTTTTCTTCTTCGATATGCATACGGATCTCTCAGATAGATAGTCCTTAATTATGTTGGACAAATATTCCGGAGCACCACATTCGCCTATTCGGTTCACTATGAGGCCCCAGTTTGCTGAATTAAAAGCGTTTTTTATGTCCAACAGAACAAGGACCACCCATCTTTTCTTGCTTGTCTTAGCCGCATCCCTTATCCAGGTAGCGGCATCGACTGTCGATCTACCTTTTCTAAACCCATATTGTTGACTAGATAAAACTGTCTTATCTTCCAACATGCCCTCCAGCCTCCTCTTGACAAGTCCTTCATAGAATTTACCAAGACAGTCCAGGAGGCATATTGGCCGATAAGAAGTTGGTGAATCAGGGGGTTTCCCAGGCTTTAGGAGTAGAACCAAGTTCGCTTCCTTTAAGTCCCTGGGAAACTCTTGTTTCTGCAGTAACTCATTACATATTTTTCTGATCAAACCTGGTTTCTCTGTTGCTATAATCTTTATTGCCTCTGGTGGCAGCCCGTCAGGGCCGGGAGCTTTCCCTGTCTTCATTTCCTGACCAGCGGTTTTTATTTCCTCTTCCGTGAACTCCTCGACCATGGTAGGAAATACCTTAATAAAATTCTGTGGTTCCTTAGTGGGGAAGAGGAGCTCAGCTGATTTCATCCGCTGGTCTTCGTCGAGTCTATATGGGGCCATTATCTTCAAGGTTTTCATTGTAATCCTGTATGCGTCGCCCCATATATCCTCGTCCAGTGCTTTTATCAGGGTCTGCCACTTTTCCTTTTTCTCTCGTTTTATTTTATTATTTAATGTTTTCTTTAAGTCTTTATATATTTCTTTGAGCTCGAGGTTGCCCTGGCTTCTCGTGTAAATCCTTCGAGCTCTGAGGCATCTCTCCCGTAAACCTTCTATCTCATCCGTCCACCAGTAGGGGGATTTTTTATCATTTTTCTTCTTAACGGTGGCCAACTTTGCTGCATTTTGTAAAGCTCTTCTCAGTTGGTCAAGGTCAGAAATCTCTTCTTCGTTTATTTTTCTGACCTCCGATAGGTACTTGCTTTTATTGAAGTATGATTCTGTGTGACCTATCGTCCGTTTTAATCCCCCTTTAACCTTTATCTCATATTGTATGTAACGGTGGTAGGTAAATAATTGATCGTCGAGGACGTCCCATCCGTGCACCTTTCTGGATAGCCCTTCGCTTGCGAACGTGACGTCAATATGTGATTGGCTGGCCCCCCTTACGAATGTAGGTTTGTCGTTGTTTAATACTTGGAGGCCAGCCTGGGCTATCCATTCATTCCATAGTTCCCCCTTTTTGTCGTTTATGGGGGAACCCCATAATCTGGACTTCGCATTAATGTCCCCGGCGATCAATATTTCTTTTTCGCTTATGGCGGTGCTCATTATTTCATCAACGATGGCTTCGTATCTCATCATAGGGATGTTCGGAGATATGTAGCATGCCAGGAGGCTGAAACCCTTCAACCCGATGAGGATATGATTCCCCCCCCTGACAATGCTCTGCACTCCCACATCCCTATTTCTAATGAACACCGCCACGTTCTTTCCATTGTCTTGAACCCAACCACCGCCCGACGTAATCTTTATGTTTGGTTCGGGGACGATGAGCAGGTCTATGTCTAGCTTGCAGGCTTTTGCGAGGACAAGGTCGTGCGCTCGACGCGCCCTGCCCACGTTTACCTGCAAAATCCGTATACCAGGTTGATCCTTGAGGTCCACTTTGGTTCAGTTCCCTGAGGTCGTTTCTGCAACGGATTCGCGTCTTTCTACTGAATTAAAATTCCTACAAACTACAAAAAATAAATAAATATATATAAATAAAATAAATAAGTTGGTAAAATAGTTAAAATTTGTATAAATAAAATTATTTAATAAATAAATTATATAAATAGGTAAAGAGAATAAATAAAATGAAATAAATAAAATAAAAAAATGAAATATATAAACAAAATTTGTATAGATAAAATAATGGGGTGTTTGATTTTCAATAGAGTCTATTCTTCGCGAAACTCTGTGAGAGGTGGCTTCCTGTTTCACTGGTGGACCGTATAGGGGCCCACTCCCGTTCTCCAGAAAGCAACCTCTCACCTTTTCACTGTTCTTTCTATTTTTATTTTTATTACTCACCCTTCTGGAGTTCCCCATTTCTTCCCCTGCCGTACACCCACGCCCTATAGGCTGGGCATTGCATACGGTCCATCCTGTGTCCCTCTTCTTTACAGGTTAGACAGTATGACGCACTGCTACACTGTACCGCAGTATGTCCCGTTTTAAAGCAGTTGTAGCAGCACGCTACCCTGCTCTCCCCCTTACATTCGTAGGTGTTGTGTCCATAGTGAAGACACTTGTAACACCTTGTGGGGGTGTATCTTTCCATTATAGGGCATGACACCCAGCCTATCACTATCGCATTATATTTGCGTAGCTCCTCCGCTTTTGTAGGGCGCACGGCTATGGTGGCAACCTGCTCCCCTTGTCCATTTGTTCTTAGCATTTTTATACTTACCTCTTCTTTGGGTATTCCCGTATAGACCTTAATGGCATCGTGCAAAATTTCTTCTGTGACCCCTGGGTGCAGTTTAGTAATCGTGAAATTATGCTCCTTTCTCCTAATTGCCATATTCATGCCGGACATCCTAGTATCCATTTCCTTTCTTAGCTTTTCAGCAGCTCCCTTCCCCTTTAATTTTACGAGGATATCCCCCCCGTCTGTCTTCTTCATCCTGTCTACTTTAATTCCAATTTTTCCTATATCGATCTTTTGGTTCATTTCCTTCAAGACGTCGGTATATTTCTTCCCACCAGTTTTGATTAGAAGGGCCTCTTCATGTTCTTGTCTAGCCCCTTTATCCATTTCTTTCCCTCTAATCACGATTTCCCACGTTATATTTTCTCCCCGACCCACGAATTCTAAGGCTTTCCGCACGTTTTCTTTATTTATTTCATTATTTATGATTACACGAATTGTTTCCGGCGGTTCTTCCCTCTCTTTGATTTTCTTCATGGCCCTCTCGGCCATTTCATACATACCTTGCTTCCTAGTTTTTGCTACGTACGTGTACCACAGCCTTTTTCCGGTGGCCATGGAACTTTTTTTCACATTTTCTATATATTCAATGCTTCCCTCTTTACAACCTTCAATAATTTCATAAACATCTTCCCTGATTGTGCGTATGGCGCTTTCTACCCCTCCCTCTTTTATATCGTTATTCGTTACTATCAAACATTCCTTCTTCTCTATCGTGTCTTGTAGGCCCCCCTGTTCCCATTTTGTTTTTTCGTATACTTTTTCTTCCCATTTCTTTTTGTATATTTGACTAAAATGATTAATGTTCCCCCCTTCGTTTAGGACTCTTAATATTTTTTCCGTTTCTTTTTTTTGTCTTTCCTGTTTTATTTTGATTTTACATTGTTCGCATTTCGTGTCTTCTTCCTCCCTTTGTGTCGTTTGATTTTGGGTTTGGCTAGTCTTGTTTTGTATGGTTGTTATTTCCCCTATTAACTTTCTCGCTTTCGCCTTTTTTTCTCCTTCTATGGATCCATTAGCATTTAGGATTTCTAGTACCTCCTTTAGCTTTCTTTGGATCCTCTCATTTTCGGTTTCCTCGGAATATGTTAGGCTTTCTTCTCGCTTCTCTTTCTTGAATTTTTCATTTATTTCGAGGCTATCCCCTTTCCTTTTTTTATTTTGTTTTATTTCTTCTTTATCCGCCTCATCGAACAGAAGAGCCGACAAGACGCTCTCTTCTGTGTCTTGCCACTGTACATTCCTTTGCTCTTCTTTTTCCCTTTTGGCTTCTGTTTCTTCCTCTTCTTCTATTTGCACTGAAGAATCATTCTCCCCTTTATCTCCCTTTATATGTTTAGTTATACCTGCTTGTACCTTTAAAATCTTTTCTCGGGCTTTATTAGAAATAAAACAAGGAAAAGTATTGTTCCTACTTTTTCTTCCTCTTCTCTAAGCGTTATGTGCTAGAAGTCTATAAATAGCAGGTGTAAATTTATGTCATTGATGTCATATGTATTTTCGATATATTTAATTATGTTGTTGCTTAAGATGCCTGTCATACACTTCTCCAAGATATTAACGCAAGTACCTTTTAAATCCCACCAAATGTGATTTGCATATCTCAACCAGTTTTAGAGAAATAAATAAATCGTTAGTTTGTTTAAAAAACTTTAAACACCCCCCATCTCGGAAACGATACATTTGCGGATATATGTTTATAAAGCAAACTGTCATTTTTTTTTCATTCAGAATTACCCCTTAAAGTTTGCCATACTTATTTAAAAACACCCTGTATTCATGAAAGACAGGTTGAGTTGTTAAGTTCCTAACTTTTTTATGATCCAACAACATAAGTTAATGAATCAAAAAACAGAATGTTCAGAAAGCATGAGGCTATAGTTGGGTTTTAATTTCAGTATTTTATAAATGCTAGAATATTCCACAAGGTGACGCGAACTTTGAGAAAACATTACAGTTTGATTAATACACCCGGTATACAATGACAACTTACCCGTCTAGCATCAATATTATCACAGCGATATTGTTCAAGAATAAGGCTATAACATGTTAAAGGAATCACTTAAATCGGACAACAGGTTTAGGAAATTCGAGACATCAAATATGGCTAATTTTTAAGGTGGTGCGTTAATTTCTTGACGACGTGTATTTTGTATGTGGTATTCAATAGTATGATTCTTCTACAGTTACGGGTATATCTTGGATAACATTTTATATTTCGTTATTATATGACTTTTTGTCCAATCTATGGCATATTTTCTGAGTTCCGTATGTTGTTAATGAGTTTATGAATCCGGTGCATCAGTTTTTCTCCCCCATTTTTAATTAATTTATTGTTAATTTCACTCGGTCCTGCTGCTTTTTCTGACTTTTCACAGTGTCAATCCCCTTGTATGGTATGTAGGAGCGTTTTCTCCTTCATCTTTCTCTCTACTTTCTCAATATTTCTGCATTGTTTGATTTTGTACAAGTTGGAGAAATGCTTTATTGTTTTTCAACATATTTGTACAGTATTTCGTCATCTTTGTTATTTGCTTCTATTGTTTTTTTGTCCTTTAATTCATTTTGATCTTTTCTTTTTATATAGTTTCTTTACTTCCTGTTTTTTCCTTTTGTATTCATTTAGTTTTTCATCTGTCCCGATTTTCATCCAAATCATTTCCCCTTGTTTCTTACATAAGTTTTTGGCTTCGCATTCATCATCAAATCACTCTTTTGATTCACTCTTTTGCTTTTGTCATATTATTTCTTGTGCTGCCTCTATTACGCTCGTTTTGATGTTGTTCCAGCCAGTTTCTACAGTTTCTAGTTGTATATCTTCAGTTTTGACCGTTTGTAGTTTCTTTGCTATGTCTTCAGCGTATTTATTGTTTACTTCTTTGCCTTTAACTTGTCAAGATACCAGATTCTTTTTAATACCAGATAATTTTCCACAATTATTTAATACTATCTCTCTATACAAAATAAGGTTTACTCTATGAAAATTTCAGTGGTGTTCAAATATTACTATTAAGTATTATTGGCTTATTATAAAAATTACCTGTATCATTTTGGATTTTCAACTCCAATCATGTTAAACGATGTTAATGACGATACTAGCATTTAATAAATTTAATTAGATTTGAAACAATATATAACTGCCCAAAAATAATTATTAATAATTATTAATTAGCTATATTGACATAATATGAAACCATTTTAATTCCAATGTATATTAGCCAAATTGTCAAAATAATTAGGTTCAACTGAACAAACTATTATACAGATTATTTTTTAAACCGATTAAATGAAATATTTGTCACATGATTTGATTGAGTGCCACATCAAGGGCGGATCCAGGGAGGGGGCCATGGGGGCCATGGCCCCCTCCGAGACTTTAAAAAAATATAAATTTAAATATTTGCAGATAAAATGTTTTTAGTTTTAAACACGTATATACAGGGTGTCCAGAAACTCTACCGACAAACGAAGACAGGAGATTCTTCAGATAATTTTAAGACAATTTAACCCAATTCTCCTAGTCCGAAAATGCTT
The DNA here is from genome assembly GCF_917563875.1 of Diabrotica virgifera virgifera. Classification (NCBI taxonomy): domain Eukaryota; kingdom Metazoa; phylum Arthropoda; class Insecta; order Coleoptera; family Chrysomelidae; genus Diabrotica; species Diabrotica virgifera. Next base: position 62,372,881 of record NC_065452.1, on the reverse strand, counting down.
CTTAAGGGAGCTAGAGCTCTTTGAAGATGGCGTCATGAAATTAGTTTCTCTTAAATACCTCCAGAACGCTTCTATTTAGAAAAACGAAAATTGGTATGCTTATTTACTTTTCAGAGATGAATGGATTCCATCCATTGCAAATTTCTAGTACCAGTCATAGGCGTCCGTTTTGGGTAGAGCAACGAGTATTTTATCGCATAACTTTTTTGTCCTTAACTTTTATGCATTTTTGACACCGGATTATTAAATTGTGAGGTATTCTAGTACTAAAGGTACTCTTGCTTTAAGTCGGTAGGACACACCGTTTTTTAGAAAAATCGATTTGAAAGTTTTTCGTTTTTGGAACTTGAAAAAAAAATTGAAAGAACTTTTCAACAAAAAACGAAGTATTTTACCAACATAAAGTAAGAGTAACTTTTAGTACTCGAATACCTCATAATTTAATAATCTAGTGTCAAAAATGCTCAAAAATTCAAGACAAAAAGTTATGATATAAAATAACTCTTGACCTACCCAAAACGGACGCCTATGACCAGTACTAGAAATTCGCAATTAATGAAATCGATTTATCTCTGGAATATAAATAAATGTACCAGTTTTCGTCTTTCTAAACAGTTTTTTCTTTGAAATTTTTTTTTTAATTCAAAAAGCGAAAAATTTTCTAATCGATTTTTCTAGAAAACGGTGTGTCCTACCGATTTAAAACAAGAGTACCTTTTAGTACTAGAATACTTCACAATTTAATAATCCAGTGTCAGAAATGCATAAAAGTTAAAGATAAAAAAGTTGTGCGATAAAATAACCGTTGCTCCACCCAAAACGGACGCCTATGATCGGTACTAGAAATTTGCAATGGATGGATTAGATTTATATCTTGAAGATAAATACGTGTACCAATTTTTGTTTTTGTAAATAGAAGCGTTCTGGAGGTATTTAAGAAAAACTAATTACAAGACGCCATTTCAAAGAGCTCTAGCTCCCTTAGGAAGCATTTTCGGACTAAGTCAATTGAGTTAAATTATCTTAAAATTATCTGAGGAATCTCCTGTCTTCGTTTGTCGGTAGAGTTTCTGGACACCCTGTATGTATAAAACAGAGGATAAATATGTCTTCTGGACTAGAGTTGAACAAAAGCAGTAACGGAAGCTTCAAGGATGACGTAGGATGTTTTGTAAATCAAAATGTTGATAATTTTACAGAGTGTCGATTTTTAGAACGATTTTGGCAGCCACTAAAATCGTATCAATTTCCACATTCTGTACACATACAGAATAAAAAAGAAAAAAAAAACGTTACGTGGGTCACCAGCATTGAGAACCAAGAAGTTGGTTGGTATTTTCGCACATTCAAAAGGGATTGTTTTGCAAGTATTGCGTTTTATTTTTCTAATGAAAAATAGGGTCACAATAAAGGGATGGCAGCCCAAAGCCTTGTCATTAAACCTTTATCATCTTTTGCCAAACTCATGGGCTAAGAGGGAGGCATACAAACCCATGAAAAAACATCATATCACAAGGAGTTCGTTCAGGTTGGGCTGGATTTTCTACAAAGTTATCACAACCCGCAAAAGTCATCAACCAGATAGACTCTCAGAGGTCAACTCAGACGCTCTCAAAGAGATACAAGGAAATTGAGAAAGATTACGATCAATAGTAGAGTCTATAGGGTTCTTAGGTCGACAAGATATTCCTCTAAGAGGTCATGGCCTTCTGCTTCTGGACGAAGATGCTGGACCTAGCAATGAGGGGAATTGTTAAGGTTTAAAATCGTATCAGGAGATCAGATTCTTAAACAACGCCTATCCACAGCATCTTCCTGAACAACATACATGAGTAGCACCATTCAAAATAAATTGATAACATGTTGTGAAGAAATAATTGAACAAATAATGAATCAGGTTCAAAGTGCAAATTATTGCTCTGTCATATTTGACGAAACGACTCACGTATCCTACATGGAACAGCTTTTCTCTAAATTTGAGATGCATACACAATAACAACATTCTTGAAGACGTGATGACATTCTTGACGTTGATGAGAACATAAAAATAATTGGTGAAAATCAAGAAAGAAGAGAAAAAGAAGGCCTGCCAGGAGAAGCATTGGAAAAAATAGTATTAAACTTATTGAAAGAACTGCACTTGGATCCGAAAAAATGTTTAGGAATCGGTAATGACTTTAATAATACTTTATTAATGTTACATTTTGAATGTCTTTATGGCCCTCAAAAGTGTGTGAAAAGTGTCTTAAAACTCGCCATTGTAACATTAATTTTTAAAAATTACCACCAGACCCCTGGTGCTCCTCCCCAAAATAAAGATCATGGCCCCTCCCGAAAATCGGTCCTGAATCCGCCCTTGTGCCACATAATGTTATTGAAAGAATGCCCAATGCATGGAGAGAAAGAGAGAGAGAGGGGGGTGTGATGGTATCATTGTATAAAGATAAAGGGAACATTGAGGATTGTAAGAACTATAAAAGGATGAAGTTAATGTCGCACACAATAAAAATGTGGTAGAGAACTGTGGAGCGAAAATTGAGGAGAGAGACTCCGATAAGAGAAGAATAGTTTGGGTTTATGCCCAGAACGAGGACAATGTTTCCTTCGAGACAGTTGATAGAGAAATACGGCGAGAAGAAAAGAGAGCCACACTTGGTAATTTTAGATCTTAAAAAGGTGTACGACATAGTTCTTAACCAAGAGCTATGGAAGTGTATGGGAGAGAGATGGGTTCTTGAGAAGTACGTAAGGCCTTGTGAATGATATGAATAGAGGAGCGAACACCAAAGAAAGGACTTGTAAGAAGATGGAGATAGATGAAATGAAAATGTTACAGTGGATTTTGGATAAGACTGGAAGGAATAGGATCAGGAACGACTTGATTGGGGAAAGAGCCGGGGAAAGATCAGAGACTGCAGTAGTGGTCACGTCAAACGTAAAACTAAAAACTCTATGGGATGAAGCATAGAGTTATTAGATGATGGAAGAGAGGTAGAGGAGAAAATGGAAGGACTGTGTGCCAGAGGACTTGAGAGAGAAAAGTTTAGGTGAAGAAGATACGGCACATATAAATGATTGGCGAATAAGAGTAAGGAATACCGACCTCTGAAAACGAAAAAGCTAAGGAGGAAGCAGAAGAAGAATGTTATTCAATACAAGATATAGGCTTTTAATAATAGGTATCTTGTCATAGACTAATGCGAATGAAGAAGATGAAAAATATTGACAAACTTATATGTTCAAAGGAAACGGTCTTCCTCAACGCTCCTTACTACATAAAAATAACCAAAGACGAACTACCAACCTCTTCCATCAAAGTCAGTTATTACTCTGGTAAATGTAGGTCGAAGCTGAGCTTCTACTTCTATTTTAGAGAAAATGAAATCCTACTTTACCTAGATTCATTTAATTTAGTGCATAACGTATGTTTGAAGTTCTATTTATGGAGACTGAGAACATCATGAAATATATTTGGTTGTCATGCAACAAGATAAAATCGCTTACTATTTTTGCTTAGCTAGTTATTCTTGTTTGCTTTCATTACAGGTCGTTAACAAATTTGATACTTCTGACGCAAAAGCCATTGGTGAATGCAAACTATCTATCCAATATCCCGTGATCCGAAAGTATGTTGCATTCATAACAATTCACCTCTCAAAAATCCTTGACTACATCAAACGTTTGGAAAAAAAATGCTTAGCGTCATCCGAATCTATGAAAGTTGTAACGAATATGAATAAATTGGTGGCAGAGTTGCCCGATTCATGTCCCTATTTATTGAGAAAAACATCCATCCGTTTTAACATTGAAGCGCAAACATCGTTTGCCCCGATTTTAGTGATAATTAATTGTGCCGATATTAAAAAACCAAACAAAAAAAAAACAACAGTCCAGGAATTGACGGCAAAAATTCGTCAACCAACCTGTGATTATTTGTTGCTTGGACTTATAGAATTCAGAATAACTTAAACAAATATGTTATAAATAAGCAATCATAATATATCCACATAGATTTTACACCTACAATTATTATGTAGCCATCCCAAGTAAGCTATAATTGTAGTAATAGGCCATGGTAAAGAAGAAGAGGCGTGACTTGGCACAATGAAGTTAGACAGAAGTTAGGAGGTTAGAACATAAAACATGTCGTTAGAAAAGCATTTAAGAATGAGTTATACTAGAAAAATTCAGTTTAAAGCAGAAACAGTAAAAGATAATGTACTGAGTAAAGTCATTGAGTGTTGTCTGAGAGGGTGGAAAAATACAAAGTATGAAGGAGAGATGAAAGTTTTTCACAAGTTAAGAACTGAGTTGTTTGTTAATGATAATCTTTTATTTTTCAATGATAGAATTGTTGTACCTAAAGTTTTGCGAAAAGAGATGCTTCAAATTGTACATGAAGGTCATTTTGGTATAAATCGTTCAAGAGATCGAGCAAAAGATATCTTATTTTGGCCAGGGATGAGTGTGGATATTGCGAATGAGATACAGAGTTGCAAAATTTGTGAAAAGTATAGATATGCAAATAGTAAAGAGCCATTAATACCTCATGACATCCCGGAATTGCCATTTCAAAAATTGGGTGCTGATATTATGGAACATGGTGGCAAAGCTTATTTGGTTGTTGCTGATTATTTAACGAAGTGGCTAGAAATAATCCCTATAAGAGGTAAACAATCGTCTGATGTCATAAATGCACTCAAGCAGATATTTGCAACACATGGTATACCAGATGTAATTATAGCTGATAATATGCCTTTTGGATCATACGAATGCAAAAAGTTTGCAGATAAATTTGAGTTTAAATTTCAAACTAGTAGCCCCCATTATCCTCGATCGAATGGTTTAGCTGAGAGGTTTGTACAGATATCTAAAAATATTATTAAAAAATCAGATGACATGTGGGTTGCTCTAATGAACTATCGTAATACTCCTATTACTGATCTCAAGAGGTCACCAGCTCAACTTTTATTTGGCAGAAAACTTAAAACTAAATTACCATTTGTTGAAAAGCAAAATGGTAATATCAAAGAAGTTAGGTCAAAATTAGAAGAAAGAAATAATATTTATAAGGAATATTATGATAGGCAGACAAGAAATAGGCCCGAATATAAGCAAGGTGAAAATGTGGTGTACAAGGACAATAATCAATGGAGTCCAGCTGTTATTGTAAATAAACATGAGGCTCCAAGGTCTTATTTAATTGATAATGGTAAAAACATCTTAAGAAGAAACAGCTATCACTTGCGTAAGTCAAAAATTGATCCTGATATTAGGCAAACTCAGAATTTAAGTGATGACAATATTGATACACCTAGTTGCAGTAAAGCTCAGAGTTCTGGCAGTTCAGAGTGTGATACTGATGTGAGCATGAGACCATCACGTACTATCATACAGCCTGCCAAGTATTCTGATTATTCTGATTATATTTTATATTAGTATAGTTTACTTTGATTGTATTTTGTATTAGCATAGTTTTTTTTGTTTGATTAAAGTTTTGTAAAAAAAAAGAGAGAAAAAGGGGAGATGTAGTTATGGGCCATGGTAAAGAAGAAGAGGCGTGACTTGGCACAATGAAGTTAGACAGAAGTTAGGAGGTTAGAACATAAAACATGTCGTAACGTAAAGATTGTAAATCTTACTTTTATTAAATATAATATTTAATAAATACCTGAGCATTATTATTACAATAATCTTTTTCTAGTCTATAGATATTAACAAATGCATATTGATTGTGTATGTTTCTTCGAACATTTCTTCCTTTTTCTTCTTCTTGACTGGCTTTACAATTAAAGGTGAGTTTTCCGTGAGTGCTGCATTCACTACAGCCCTCCATTATCTACGATCTTGCGCTTCCATTTCCCATTGTTATACCTTTATCCTAGATAAATCGGCTTCAACATCATCCTTCCATCTTTTTCTGTGACGGCCTACTGATCTCCTACCGTCTGGTGTCTCAAAAAAACACTCTCTTTCTTTGCCTTCTCCTGATCTTACCACATGGCCTGCCCATATGATCTGATAAGTTTTTATATATCTGATGATGTTTTCAGTAGCAGACAGAGTCAATAATCCAGCATTGCAGCGCTTTTTTCACTCTCCTATCAATTCATCCCTTTGAGGGTCAAATATCATTCTGGAAAGCTTGCTTTCAAATACCAGCAGCTGATTTATTTCCCGCTGATGAACAGTCCATGTTTCACTTCCAAATGTAACAACTGGGCGAATACAGCGACAGGTAAAGTCCTAATTTAGATTGTTTTTGTAACAACTTAATGATGATGATAGGAAGTATAATGCTCTATGTGGTTGTCATGTCTGATTACCACCCCCAGATATTTAAACTCTTTTACTGCTTCGAAATTTTGGTCATTAAAAGTCATGTTCTGTCTAACCCTTGGTCTTGTATTTTTAGTTACTAGCATGTATTTCGTCTTCTCTTCATTTATTCGAAGACCCAGACTACCTGTTGCCTCTTCGGGTTGTTCTACACCTCTTCCAAGTCTCTTGTAGAATGGGCGACTACATCTGGATCTTCGGCAAAGGCCGCCAACAATAGTTTTGATCCTCGATTCGCAAATCCCCCTGTCAGCTCAGATGATATTTTACTTATTGCATATTCCAAGGCAAAATTGAATAGCAACAGTGATAAGGGGTCTCGTTGTCTAAGTCCTGATGCTATACTAAATAGCATCGATATTCTGTTTCCTACCATATGCATATGAGTCTGCCACGCACGTTTCTTCGAGAAATCGTTATTGCTCTATTAACGCTTTTGTGTCTACTATATCCTGCATAAAAAGGTTTGCTATTACGGGTGACCTCATTGGTGCTCCTTCAACATGTTTGTACTAGAGTCTACGTGCCTGAAATTACAAATATTTATATGGTATGGAAAGATTTATTCCATGTTCTTCTGATATTAAACACCCCGTATGATTCAAATTTTGTTTTCGACATATCCAAGGAGAAGGACAGTCACAAGTAAACAGGCAAGAACGGAAACGTAATTGTCTTCATAGCTGCCGACAACGATGTGTCCCAAATTCCATCAAGTATTATAATATTGAACACTGCAATGCACTCCAAAGTTAACAATAATCAGAATATGCGTTTGAACGTCTTTGTTGGTTTCCTTTTTGAATAGCATACGGCCATACTCTATCTAGTATATTTGATGAATAGACTAGGTCGGCATTCTAATAATTAAAGCATTCGTAAGCATGTTAACCTTAATTAGAAATATCTTTTAGAATTCAACTCATAAAGTTGTTTTTTGTCAACGTTTTCTGTTGTTATTTTAAGAAAAACTTTTCTTTATCTATGTTGTAAACTTTGTTAATCACTATAACCGTAAGTAAAAATAGTCAAAATATATATGGTAAATCTACAGAGTCAACATTGCATGATCTAAATATGCTTATCTTAAAGTCAATGCAAATTAAAAGGAAGGCGTATGTATACAAGCGGAAGCTACCTGTACATTAGTGGCTCCAAACTATAGGAGTATATATCAGGCGGTATAGTAGGGACAAAGAAATTTATATATTTTCCGGTAAACAATTTTCACTGCGTGGAAAAAACACAAAATTAGAAGAAAATTGCCATCTTCCTAGATAGCCAGGTAGTGCTTAAGTTGATTATTTCTGTAAGGATCCATTCTAAGCTAGTATGTTAGTGTCGGTGGCCTAAATAAACTAGACCATAATAAGGTTGCGGTAGCATGGGTACCGGAAAACAAGGATCATAAGGGCAATGAAATTGCTATTTGTATAACAAGGGAGGAAAGTGCTACTTTTCCTCCCGAGAATGAAGTTTACTGCTCGACGCGTAGCGGAGGGCAGTAATCATTCAAGGGAGGAAAAGGCACTTAACTCCCATGTTATACATTTGGTTTTTCCACCTCCCTCAAATAACAATTTTCCTTTTTACTTAATTTATCTATGTAACTAACAAAATTTATTAGAACTAAAACTAACAAGTAGGTACAATAAAACTGTCAACTGTCAAATATAAGTCAAATTATTAATGTAAACATTGTTACATCAAAATAACAATTTACTGTTTTTTACCATTCTGCAAAATATAGGGTGTTTTATAAATAAACGTTAAAATGTATAAATACTTACGCAATAGAAAATAGATATTGTACATTGTACAGGGCGTCAATAGGTTATATTTCATGAATGAAATACCATGACGTCACTTTTACTTTTCCTCCCTAGGGAGGAAAAATATTTTCCTCCTTAGGGAGGAAAAGTACAACTTTGCTCCCTACAATCAGGTCCGGAAAAGTATACTTTCAGTAGAGGTAGGTGGAAAAAGTAGATTAAATGGCCAAACAAGAAAGTGGGTAGCTCAAAAATCTCTGGAATGGTAAAGAAATTCACCGGGCCAAAGACTGGCCACACAGTTATAAAAGAATCGGCAGAGAGAATCTTAATTGGCTTTCCATAGATGTGAACGACATAAAACTACTGGAAATCATTTGGACTTTAAAAGACAAATGGCTAAATATAATAAAAAGCAAATAATAATTATCACAAAGGTTTGTTTCAGAAATCAATAGGTCTACTTTAATGGATTAAATCTGGAACATGATTGGAAGTACTTATATCCGGAAAAACTTTACACCACTCTATGCACTACTTAATAAAAGACAACAGCCCTTTACATCGGAACGTAAGATTACTGAAATAATGACAAATCAATATTGTACTATATCCGGCGATGAAATTTATCCAATAAAATTTCTAAACAAGAAACGGTTTGAAAAAAATAAGGTAAACCAATTTACCAATGCCATTTTTTAAATAAATAATCATATTAGCTTTACTGACTTTATTGAGACTCTTTATTGCTAGCAAAAGACTAAGTTTTCACTCTAATGGCATACAGCATATCCCACCAGAATGAAAACAATGGGAACCTTCTCTGGTTACACCTCCGAGGCTTCTACAATTTGCAAGCCATACGGATGCTGAGACTAAGGAAGATGAGGGAATTCTACAATTTACAATTCACGTCCCATCTGCTCAGCGCGGTAAAGTTCCAACGAGAGCAGCAGTTGCCGCTAGGGCATCTATGCCATTTCGTTCGTTGCAATTCGGGACTGCACGCTGGGGTTTGTTTTGGTTGGATCAGGGAGAGCAGCATATGTGCCTCCTGATGAGAGACTAATAAGTTTCGAAACCGGTAGAGGTGCTTGCAGCACTCTCTGATTGGACTGGAATATGGCTCGGCTGTATTTTCGTTTTGCAACGAAATTGAAAATGGTTATTCATTTTTGATTTACATTTACTCTGTGCGGAGTATGAAGGGAACCAGTCCCGTTGGAACTTTACCGCGCTGAGCAGATGGGACGTGAATTGTAAATTGTAGAATGCCCTCATCTTCCTTAGTCTCAGCATCCGTATGGCTTGCAAATTGTAGAAGCCTCGGAGGTGTAACCAGAGAAGGTTCCCATTGTTTTCATTCTGGTGGGATATGCTGTATGCCATTAGAGTGAAAACTTAGTCTTTTGCTAGCAGTTGCCGCTAGGGCATCTATGCCATTTCGTTCGTTGCAATTCGGGACTGCACGCTGGGGTTTGTTTTGGTTGGATCAGGGAGAGCAGCATATGTGCCTCCTGATGAGAGACTAATAAGTTTCGAAACCGGTAGAGGTGCTTGCAGCACTCTCTGATTGGACTGGAATATGGCTCGGCTGTATTTTCGTTTTGCAACGAAATTGAAAATGGTTATTCATTTTTGATTTACATTTACTCTGTGTGGAGTATGAAGGAAACCAGTCTCGTTGGAACTTTACCGCGCTGAGCAGATGGGACGTGAATTGTAAATTGTAGAATTCCCTCATCTTCCTTAGTCTCAGCATCCGTATGGCTTGCAAATTGTAGAAGCCTCGGAGGTGTAACCAGAGAAGGTTCCCATTGTTTTCATTCTGGTGGGATATGCTGTATGCCATTAGAGTGAAAACTTAGTCTTTTGCTAGCAGTTGCCGCTAGGGCATCTATGCCATTTCGTTCGTTGCAATTCGGGACTGCACGCTGGGGTTTGTTTTGGTTGGATCAGGGAGAGCAGCATATGTGCCTCCTGATGAGAGACTAATAAGTTTCGAAACCGGTAGAGGTGCTTGCAGCACTCCCTGATTGGACTGGAATATGGCTCGGCTGTATTTTCGTTTTGCAACGAAATTGAAAATGGTTATTCATTTTTGATTTACATTTACTCTGTGTGGAGTATGAAGGGAACCAGTCTCGTTGGAACTTTACCGCGCTGAGCAGATGGGACGTGAATTGTAAATTGTAGAATTCCCTCATCTTCCTTAGTCTCAGCATCCGTATGGCTTGCAATTTGTAGAAGCCTCGGAGGTGTAACCAGAGAAGGTTCCCATTGTTTTCATTCTGGTGGGATATGCTGTATGCCATTAGAGTGAAAACTTAGTCTTTTGCTAGCAGTTGCCGCTAGGGCATCTATGCCATTTCGTTCGTTGCAATTCGGGACTGCACGCTGGGGTTTGTTTTGGTTGGATCAGGGAGAGCAGCATATGTGCCTCCTGATGAGAGACTAATAAGTTTCGAAACCGGTAGAGGTGCTTGCAGCACTCTCTGATTGGACTGGAATATGGCTCGGCTGTATTTTCGTTTTGCAACGAAATTGAAAATGGTTATTCATTTTTGATTTACATTTACTCTGTGTGGAGTATGAAGGGAACCAGTCTCGTTGGAACTTTACCGCGCTGAGCAGATGGGACGTGAATTGTAAATTGTAGAATTCCCTCATCTTCCTTAGTCTCAGCATCCGTATGGCTTGCAAATTGTAGAAGCTTCGGAGGTGTAACCAGAGAAGGTTCCCATTGTTTTCATTCTGGTGGGATATGCTGTATGCCATTAAAGTGAAAACTTAGTCTTTTGCTAGCAGTTGCCGCTAGGGCATCTATGCCATTTCGTTCGTTGCAATTCGGGACTGCACGCTGGGGTTTGTTTTGGTTGGATCAGGGAGAGCAGCATATATGCCTCCTGATGAGAGACTAATAAGTTTCGAAACCGGTAGAGGTGCTTGCAGCACTCTCTGATTGGACTGGAATATGGCTCGGCTGTATTTTCGTTTTGCAACGAAATTGAAAATGGTTATTCATTTTTGATTTTTAAGAATTTTATATTCACCATTGGCGTGCATACGGGTAATATGACCGGGTAATATGACCCGTATGCACGCCAATGGGGAATATAAAATTCTTAATTGTATGCCAAAAAATGCGCAATAACTACCTCTTATAACCTACCAAATTTCATTTACCTATCTTATCCGGTTTTAGAGTAATAAATAAATCGTCAGTTTGTAAGAAAAAATTCAACATCCCGTATCTCGGAAACGAAGCATTTGATGACATATGTTTATAAAGCAAATGGTCATTTTTTTTTATGCAGAATTACACGTTAAAGTTTGTCGCACTTATTTAGAAACACCCTGTATCGATGAAGAACATGGCTAGTTGTTAAAGTACCTAACTTTTTTATTATGCACCATAAGCTAATGAATCAAAAAGCATAATGTTAAGAAAGCATAAGGCTACAGTTAAGTTTTAATTTCAATATTTTATATACGCCAGAATATTCCGCAGGGTGTTCCAAACTTTGAGGAAAAAACACATTATCATTGTTACACCCGGTATACAGTGACACTTATCTGTTTAGCAACAGTATTATTACACCTCTATTCTTGAAGAATAGAGCTATAACATATTAAAAAAATCACTAAAATCGGACAACAGGTTTAGGAAATACAAGACATCAAAAATGTCCCATTTTTAAGGTGGTGTGTTAATTTTGATGCTTAGTGTATAAATCGGCGTTTATTCGTGTCAAATTTCAATACGATACGAAACAAAACTTCAACCAAAACTCGAATTCAAAAATTCGTAGCCTTAGAAAAACCACCGGTAGAGACGTTTTGTGTTACAATTAACATAAGAAATCGTTTTGTCGTCTTAATTAATTAAACGCTTTTCTTTAGTTCAATCGTTTGGGTCAAATCTTTGGACGTTAATTTGACTGCCTTTTCTTCCATGCAAATGACTAAAAATTTGCAGACATATGCATTCGCAGGAACAATACAAGAATAGTCAATAAAAAAAATTTTTTTTTTATTAATTGTTTAAATAAAAAAACGATTTTAACGGAAAATGCTTAAATTCTGTTGTTTTTTACAATGAAGAAACTTGAAACTTTTACAGATTGTAGCTAATTATATGAACTATACATAATTTTACTTTTTATGTTAATTCTTTACGTTATGCTTCATAAATAAACAATAAAGTTTCAATTTTTTTTGCCGATTCCGACTACTTTTCATGTTAGTACATCATATGTTTTATATATATTTTAATAAACATGACGATATATTTTAATGTTTGGAAAGTGTAAGACTAAAAAGTAAAAAATAAAAAAATATTTTTAAGAAACGCTTTTTTTTAGTTACGATTGACTAAAATTAAACATATTATAAAAAAATCAACTAAAAACAAAAAATAAAAAAAATTGAAAAAATCTAACACATTCGTTAAAGAAAAGCGTGGTGCGAGAACCGTTTATTCGATGAAGACGCGCCACACTTTTCTTTGACGAATGTGTTAGATTTTCTCAATTTTTTTATTTCTTGCTTTTTAGTTGATTTTTTTATAATATGTTTAATTTTAGTCACTCGTAACTAAAGAAAAGCGTTTCTTAAAAATATTTTTTTCATATTTTTTTTAGTACCTAGGTGTCACAGTATTTTTTTATAATGAAAAATTAAGCATCGTGCAGTGACTAAACTTTTTATTTCGGAAGGTTTAATTGCAAAGAAAATTTGTTAATGAAAGTTGAAAGTATATAAGGACTATTTGTCTTTAATTAATACACTAGAAATATGGGTTGCTGAATTTAAACATGGTCGTACCAGGCTTAAAGACGATTCACGTCAAGGACGTCCACAAATTCATGAAAAAATACAGGATATCTATTGGAAAATTTTCGAGTGAATGAAAAAAATATGGTAGAAGCCCTAGGCATATCATTGGGCAGTATAAGCAATATTTTGATAAGTATAGAGTTTCCTGAAGCTGTGTCCACAATGGGTGCCGCATTCACTAACAATGGAACAAAAACACGTTCGAATGCCACTTTCTCGACAAGATTTAGAGCGTTTTAATAAGAATAAAGTGAATTGTATGTTTCTATTCAATACTATGAATGAGACTTCTGTCTATCACCATAATTCTGAATCAAAACCAGAGGCTAAAGAGTAGTGTGAACCAGTTCTTTGGCTCCAAAAGGAGTTCGCGTCCATAAATTGAGTAAGAAGGTGTTAGCATCAGTTTTTTGGAATGAAAAATGAATTTTGTTTGTGGATAACTTGCAAACTGGTAAAACAATAAACAAAAAACCAGCTAAAGGAAAAAATCATCGTAAAACAAGACCCGGTTTGCAAAAGAAAAAAATTATTTTTCATTAGGACAATGAACGGTGTCATATGACCATTGTGTCAACAGCTACAATCCATGAATTATTGTTCAAATTGCTGGAGCATTCACCGCTTTCACGAGATTTAGCCGCTAGCGACTTCCATGTATTTTAATATAAAAAACATTGATTCGTGAAAAGCGGTTTTCATTAAATGATGAGGTCATAGCAGCTGTGGTAGCATATTTTGCAGCCCTTCCAGATTCTCACTTCAGGGATGGAACTTATAAATTAGAATATCGTTGGAACAATTATTCTAATGATGTTAATAGAGACTACATTGAATAAATAAAGAGTATTTTAAACCATAAAATTGCTTTCCTTATCTTGCCGCAAAATTGATGATAGTATAGCCAATTATAATATAGAATTTAATATTTAATGGCATGAACTGATTCTTTTAAAGTTATGTATGGCGAATATTTTGTACAGCTCATTTGTCGCCCGCTTTTTTGACAGGTCTCAATGACAAAAATAGGGATGCAGTTTAGTTGAAACATAATACATCATGAACCTCACCAAAATATTTTATTATTTACCAGAAACTCGTCTGAAATATGTTATTTTTAGAGAGTTTAATTTTTTACAGAAAATAGGAAATGTCGTTGAAACTACTGACAATAAGGAATAAAATGAAACAAGGCGTACTTGAATGAAGACAAATGTAAACATTTCCGTATAAAAAAATGTTTTGACGCAATCAGGCAATTATCGAGGAAAGAGCTTCTACTTAAATTTTCCGATTTCTCTAAGCCCTTTAAAATTACAATTGTTGTCAGCTATTACAGTTCACCAAATATAGCTGAAAGTGTGAAATTCCCATTGGCTGCGCTAACAATGAAGTGAGAACGCACATACAAACGGTCTGGACCGTCAGTGCGAGTGCGAGGTCCGTCGTTTGACGAATGCGCATCATGATCGTCACGCGTTTTCACACTTTCAGCTATATTTGGTGAACTGTATGTCCGTAGAACTATACTCGTAATGATCAACTACCTGAAGGACTTAACGAAATGGATTCTACTTATTTAACAATAGTAAAAAATACCAGGAAGCAGTTGGGCCGCTAGGTATTACTAATTAGATACTTTTGGAATAAAATTTCAATTAAGTTTACTTTGACTAGACTTTTATGTAGTCTTCAAAAAGAACAAATACAAACGCAGAAGCAGGCTGATCTAAATTAAAATTGAAATGTAATTTCTCAGATTTTATTACACTAATTTGCATTAAGCTGTTGATATATTTATTATTTTATTCAAAACAAATCATTGCTCTATGTTTATATTTCTCACTCTGTCTCTTTTTGTTTTCCCCACTATTGTTCTTAAGCGCGTGGTACACACGCAATCTTTAAGTACGCGGGTTTAAAGATCGCGGACTCACTCGGCTCGCCGTCGGTGATACACGGCAGACTTAAAGTACGCGGTTTTAATTAAAGATCGCTGTCGCCGACACGGCAGATTACTCATAACTCATTGCAATGTCGTTGAGAGAAGATTATGTTTGTGCTATTTAGAAATTTTATCGTATTATATTTTAAATACTAATAAAAAAAACGATCTATTTTAATTTAATACAAGGTAGGCATGAATAAACAAAATATCATAGATAAGAGGGTAATATTTTCATCAGGAGGATAAAACAGCCTATAAATAATTAGGTTTACTCAAAAACAAATAATCAAAAATAATTTAGTATAGCTTTAATAGTGTTTTACGGTTTTCTCAAAACTTATAAAATGTAACTTGCCTCCTTTCAACAATAAACGATTGAATTATTTCTAGGCAATTTGCTTAATTAGTGAAAATATAAGTGTAACTTTAAACGCAATAACATGATGGCTCGAGGCTCGTGGCTCGTGGCAGTGATACACGTACGGGTTACGACTAAGATTTCAAACTTGTTGGATCGACGGCGTACTTACTCGGCGGACTTAAAATACGCGTACTTGCAGTGATACACGCGCGAAAAAGGTCGCGAGCCATAAGTTCGCGTACTTAATCGCGTGTGTATCACCCCTTTTAGGGTTTTCATTTGGGTAACCCTTAGCATGTTTCGTTTTGTTGGTGGCTTCGCGTACTTCTGTGCAATATGCCCTGATCGGTATGTAAGTCTTGTAGATTCTAATTTTAATATCTGTACGCAGATATGGATTTGACCAGACCATCTCCCGCAGACATCCTGACAATGCAGACGCTTTGTTGGTCTGACTCCTCAGGTCCTTTCTGGGTCGTGGGTGCTTAATATATCTATGCCCATATATCTGATGGAGAATACTACATCAATTTATTAGGCAAAGAGCATAACCGGACAGGAAGTGGACATTGGATACAAGTTTTGTAATATATGGATAATATGAATAATAATTTAATCGGTTATTTCAAAAACAACACGAGTCACATATTTATAATTTTACAGAAGAGCAAAGAAAACGAACTAGTTGAAAGATGGATGAAATGGATGACATCAAAATTCAGAGGTATATTGTAGTTTTGTTCCTAATGTTTTACTGGACTGGTGTAGTTTTTGCACGCAACGTGAGTTTATCTTAAAGGAGTCTATTCCTCTCAAAAACTTAGTTTCTCCAAATTGTGGACTTACGCTGTTTTTGAAATGACCGATTCAATTGTATTTTAGCCCTAGGGCCTTAAGGTCTAGGTATGTTATTTTAAGTGGTACATTTACAGTGTATATGTCCTATTATCCTAAACGATTAAAATACCCTGTTAAATTATTACACCCCAACACAATATTCTCTGTTTTGAATTTTCAGAGAAGGGATTTTTCTGAGACTTTTGTTTTTTTCACTTATGCCGTTTATGGAATTAACTTTTGAAAATCAATAAAAGAAATATAAGACTGTAACGGCATTTAATAACAATGCCATGTTTTCGTAGCATTAGAAGCAAGCCATACGATGGCATTCGTGTAGTTAACTACTTAAATATTTATTCTTTTTAGTTGTTTTTTATTTCATCTCTTTTAAAACCCATATCTGGTGATTTTGACCCGACAAGGGTTTTATTTCTATTTTTATAACAAAGTTTTATTATTGGACCCTACATCAAGCGTTGTTGTTTTGTAGCTCTGTTAAAAAGATATAAAAAAAGTTGGAAGTTGGAAAAGTAATCTACCAAAAACGTGCATTTTATTATTATACAATATATATTCTAACGTTTGTCCACGGCTGAAAACTCCAAAAATAAAGGATTAAATGTGTGACACAACTTTTTATTTTATGATATGTGAATAATGAAAAAGGAACAATAATTTTGTTTGCCTGAAACAGGTAGGACAGTTTTTACTTAATTATAGCTGTTTATAAACAGTCCTTCTTGTTCCAAACCATGATCCCGCTTATATGCTGTTTGTATTAACACGGAAGTTATGGCTTGTCGAGCAGCAAATATATAGTTAAACATAATTTTTGCTCCTACGCTTAATTTTGAGTAAAAAAAATAAATAACAGGCAGAAGTTAATTGAATCTCTGATTAATGTTTTAAACTTTAGTCACTATTGAGAGAGATATAAAGAGTGAAAGAGAGTGGAAGAGTGAGAAAAAAGAAGTGGGGGGAACGGAACCATTCTCGTTGGAACTTTACTGCGCTGAGCAGATGGGACGCGAATTATAAATTGTAAAATTCCCTCATCTTCCTTAGTCTCAGCATCCGTATGACTTGCAAATTGTAGAAGCCTTGGAGGTGTAACCAGAGAAGGTTCCCATTGTTTTCAGTCTGGTGGGAAGTAGAGTAACATTACGTTGTTTTTTATATGCCAATAAAGTGAAAACTTAGTCTTTTGCTAGCAGTTGCCGCTAGGGCATCTATGCCATTTCGTTCGTTGCAATCCGTAACTGCCCGCCGGGGTTTGTCCTAGTTGGGCCAGAGAGAGCAGCATATGTGCCTCCTGATGAGAGACTAATAAGTTTCGAAACCGGTAGACGTGCTTGCTGCACTCTCTGATTGGACTAGAATATGATGCGGCTGGATTTTCGTTTTGCAGCAAAATTGAAAATGGTTATTCATTTTTAAGAATGTATGTAATTTATTGAATTCAAAATACATTCTACTTCTGTCAGAAAACAGAAATAAATGTTTATTGAACAGATAGACATTATTTTTCACCTATATTCAATGTTCAAGCCGCCACCCATCTGCCTCTTGGCAGTTTGAACATTGAATTTAAGCAAAAAGCGATGTTTATTTGTACAATAAACTTTTATTTCTGTTTTCCAACAGCAGTAGAAAATATTTTGAATTAAATAAATCACATACATTCTTCTTTTTGTGTCAATTAATTAATAATTAAAAAAAAATTTGGACACCCTGTATAAATAATGATCTTAATATTTATATTACTGCATATAGAGTTGAATAACCTTTCAAATGAGCTAGCACACGACCCCTATTCTCATTTAAAAAAATAGTCGATTACTCATCACACCCAGATGAATGACGTCACTAGTATGATATACAGTCCAACCCGCTTATTGGGATAGCCTTCGTGTCAATCAAAAGTATTCCTATAACCGGGATATTCTAATAACCGATCATTGGTCGCTAGTAGAAACGTTTCCGGACCTCAAATTTCTATTCCTTAAACCGGTATATTCCTTTAAGAGGTATTCTAATAAGCGGGTTTGACTGTATATGTCAAAAAATCATAATTTAAAAATCGAATAACTTTTGTATTTGCAGGTTTTTCTAATTCTATAAATAAAGCAGTTTACAGGAGGGTCAAAATATAGTGAATAACCCGGTACATATAATAATATACAAATATAAGAATTTGTTTAAAATTAATTCTCAAGATATTTGTGTAAGCTAAATAATCGTGCGAGCAAAATGAAAGTTTCATTTGGTTGCAATTGCCTAAGGAACATTTTAGTTTGCAGGATATTTTGCATGCATATTAAAATGTTGTGCAGAATAGCCTGAATTTCTGTAGTTGGTATTAAGAGATCATTTCGGTCGTGCGGTAGATACGCTATTTAAGGCTGGGTTTAAATTACTTGCCTCACCCTCGTTTATTAATTTCTTGTACACGTTCCGGGGTATCAAAACTTCCGGTACAGTATTCGCTCTTTGCGAACGAATCAAAACTATATTGCGGTCCAAAACCGCAAGATACTTGTTAACCTTTATACACTTGTGATGACAAAACATTTATCTGAACAGTACATCGGTTTAATTTTACTGCACATAACTAAGATGCCTGCCACAAAAACACTATAATGTGGCTGGCATTATCTTTTGGATGTAATTGTCTTCGTGTCTGATGGATTATTTCATGAGAAATGCAATAATTTCATAGCCATATCATTCTGTCCTAGAACAATGATGCTTTAAACTTGGTATACATCTTTTGATTAATACCTTTTTTGACGTCATCTTAACTGCTAGTAGGTATACATTCAGGTGCATAAAAAACAGCCACTAGGTACAGTTTTTTTGAAGTTATACTTCTTCAGGCACGAGGGTGAATTTTTACATTCCCTGGCGCATGCGCACACCGACAGTATGTTGTTAGTTGGTAAATCATCCAATTTATGTATGTATCAGCGCAACTAAGGTTTAAAAATAATATATTAGTTTTATCTAACAATAAAACACTGAAAACATTTGTTTTCTATACTTCCACAAAATTTATTACAACTATGTGACTACAGCTGTTTCGGCAGAGTGCCTTTCTCAAGTGATATAGTTTACAATGTGTTTGCCTTTTTAAGTTTTTAACTGAAGAGGTTGAGGAGTGGGAAGCTGTTTGTCTCGAGTTGGTCATTCAGAATTATATCTGTATTTTTCAATTTATTAATTTCCATAGATTCTAAAAAAGATAGCTTAAGGCCTTTATTTTGAATATGCAGAATTTGAAACTCTTCATTGAAAGAATGATTATGATCTAGAAGGTGAAGTGCGTATGTAGAAGTGTCTTTTTCTATTGCTGAAAGCCCTTTTGTGTTCTGCTGTCCGTTTGTCAAAGGTTCTGCCAGTTTGACCGATGTAAGTTTTCGGACAGTCACCACAAGTTAGTTTGTACACACCACTCTGTAGTTGCTTTCTCTTTCGGCTTTTATTGTTCTTAATATATTTGCTTAAGTTGTTGTTAGTTCTGAAAGCTGGTGTTATTCCTTTCTTTTTTATGTATCTGGCTATTTTTGTTGTTATCTTGCCAGTATATGTGAGAAAGCAGAAGGTACTGGGTTCTTTCTGTGGTGGTGGATACACTAATTTCAGGGCTTTCTTATGGAGTTTTTGGTTTAAAATTTTGTTAACTGTTTGTTCGTTATAGCCATTATTTACTGCTATTTGTTTAATGATGTTTAGTTCTATCTCGAAGTTGTTTTTTGTCATGGGAATTTCTGTCAGTCTATGTATCATGCTATGGTAGGCTGCTAATTTGTGTTGTGTAGGGTGGGATGATGAATTGTGTCAGTATGGGTAGGTTTATGATATACGGAGAACTCATGTTCTTTCTACTAATAGTTAGTTAACTGGTTCTCTTATTAGATGATGTTTGGTTTAATCTGTAAGTCACAACAATTTAGAATCCTCCGTATACTTGTAATTTTGCTGTGCTAAAACAAAATTTGTTCATATAAATCGTCCTGCACCATAATGCAATTCAAATGAAACGGAAAAAGCAAGAACCTTTCAACATGATATTAAAGGTGACCGAAAACCAAGTTTTAATTAAATTACGTCAAATTATGCAGAAAGAAAGAGTACTAGATTCATGAATACAAAAGTTTGGCAGGATCTTTATAGTGTTCCAGAAACATCTACAGAGCCCCCTGTGTTACTCAAGACCTCGAAATGACTAAAGTAATCTCGTCGATATTTAATAAGAAATTCACTTATATGAGTTAAAAAATCAGCAGCCTAAAGTTGGAACAGTACTGCGATGAGAATATGATCCTCGATCTTTGCTGTATATGATGGCCAGGAAGACCAGAAATCAGGAATGTAAGATAAGCTACGAAAACATATGGCGCACTCTAACTAATTTGGAGAATATCGTTTGTAGAGAGCTGATAATCTTGCTAGAAGAATAAATAAACTTACTAATTTCTGATAACTAATAATCTGTATTTATTTGATTTTAAAAAAATTTTGTCTCAAATTCGTTTCAATATAATTCGTATACACATCCAATTCACCTCTACTAAACTTCTAAACTACAAAATATAAAAATATGGTCTCCTTGCGCATTTCTTTACCCTCGTCGGGGCTCAATTGGGATCCCTGTCATTTTTTATGTATATTAATGCGTCTTATTCAAAATTTTCTGAAGTTTATTTTGTATTATGTCAATACAATAAATTCGTATTAAACATTATCAATTTTATTTTCAGGATTACATGTAAAATTCTTGATTATTGAGAACGACTTGGTAAGTGCAAATCGAAAGGTCAGAATAAACTTTTTTAAAGTAAAATACTGGCTTACTACCCATAAAAACAGTGCATAGATGTGCATTAATAGACCAGGGCGGATCTGTAAAAATATTAGTACATTTGGACGTTGAGAGGTGACTCAAATTTTTTTGCAGAAATTGCTTAAAGATAACTCAAGTAATAATATTTGAGTTATCCTCCCTCTCAAAAAGGTCCGGAACATTGTTTAAATAATCAAAATGTCAAAAAATTAAGGAAAAATTCGATTTTTTTCTTCGTTTTTTTCATTATAACTTTAAAAGTGTTCATTTCCGAGAAAAGTTGTACTGACATAAAAGTTGCACAATTAAATTTCCTACAATATAGAATTAGTTAAAAATTTAAAAATTATTCACCCTTGTTGCAAAAAAGCAATAATTGCGAAAAAACTATACAAAAACAATTATTAGAATTTTAAGTTTTTTTTAACCATTTATGCTACACCTAGGACCTTCATATTTCACCCAGAAAAACTGTATGATACAGTTAAATAATACTGTAAATTTCATTAGGATCGGCTCCATAGATTTTGCAAATAAAATTTTGTAATCCAGCTTTTGCAAAAAATCCGTTTTTTTTTTTAAATTGTTACAGGACTAAAAATAAAGCAGATAGCAAGTTGAATTTTTTTTCTTATAGAAGTGTACTGTACCTTTTATTTGCAATTTGCAAAATTAAAATCAATTAACTGCCACGGCGTCAGGAATTTTTTTAAATAAACATTAATTATTGGTGCTACGCGCAGGACAGCGGATAGTTTGCTCCGATTGGGCATTTCAATGACCTTTGATAATGATTGATACATTTGAATTTTTATTACATTTCGATATAAATAAATAAATAAATTTGTTTATTGCAAAATAAAAACACATACTCTATCCTTTGAAATAACACTTTTTTTAGCAAAAACTTTCTTTGTTCATATATTTTAACTTAGAGAATAAAAGTTTATTATTTTTAAACATATGCAATTGTTTAAACAATATTTCACAAACAATAATAAAATTAGTTTGATTTTTGTGGAATTAAAATATTAAAATAAAACAAAATATAGAGTAAGAAAATAATATATTAAATAAAGATTAGAAGAAACTTTGGTGGAAATCAACTTGTGTGAATCGAACACCGCTGTCCTGCGCGTAGCACCAAAAATTAATGTTTATTTAAAAAATTGCCTGACGCCGTGGTAATTATTCGATTTAAATTTTGCAAATTGCAAATGAAAGGTACAGTATACTTCTATAAGTAAAAAAAATCAACTTACTATCTGCTTTATTTTCAGTCCTGCAACATTTTTAAAAAATGAATTTTTTTTGGAAAGGCTGGATTGCAAAATTTATTTTGCAAAATTTATTAAACCGATCTTAATGAAATTTACAGTGTTGTTTTACTATATCATAAAGTTTTTCTGGGTAAAATATGAAGGTCCTAAGTGTAGCATAAATGGTTGAAAAACGTAAAATGCGAATACTTGTTTTTGTATGGTTTTTTCGCAAGTATTGCTATTTTGCAACAAGGGTGACTATTTTTTTAAATATTTATCCAATTCTATATTGTAGGAAATTTAATTACGCAACTTTTATGTCACTACAACTTTTCTCAGAAATGAACAGTTTTAAAGTTATATTCAAAAAACCAATAAAAAAATCGAATTTTTCCTTCATATTTTGACATATTGATTATTTAAACAATGTTCCGGACCATTTTGAGTGGGAGGATAACTCAAATATTATTATTAAGTTATTTTTAAGCAATTTCTGCAAAAAATTTGAGTCACCTCTCAACGTCCATCTCAAAACAGATGAGCCCTGGACTATAAGATGTTACAAGAAAATAGCTTCAGGACAATATTTATTAAAATAGATACGTTGTTGGATAGTTTTCGCAAACTCTGTAGTTTTGTAAATTTTGAGTCCCGGGAAGTTTTGTCCTGTAATACTTCCATATTAAACAGAAATAATAGATTTTAATAATTATATCGATGATTCGAAACATATTGTTGCGAAGCTATTTTCTTGTGGTATGTTTAAAATTTTTCCGGTAAATATAATAAAAAATTGGAGCGAATATGGTAATTCTCATCAAAATGAGTTTTCTTTATATATTACAGTCATCTATAGATAAGATATATGTCATATTATTTTCTGCAGTCTTCTTTGTAATTTTCATTCTCATAATTTACAAACAAAGACGACAGCGATTCTCATTAACCACATCAGAAGAGTTGTCATCAGCAGAACAAAGTTGAAGAAGAACCAGACGATTAGGGTAGAATTTTTGAAATTTTCATACTATTAATCACCGGGAGGTACATTAAATGTTGGGGCATAATTATTTATGGATCAACCTCGACAATATCGAACAAAATAATATCACCATACCTCATTTCCTTGTTTCTCTATCAAAATCACCATATGAGAACAAGTTATCCATCAAGATGCTTTCGATTTTATGATGGTTGCTATATGGAAAGAGTTCAGAAATTTTAGCTGCTTGATCAGAAATCAGATAATAATCGTATAGAGAGCTTAGTTTATGTAATATTTAGTTACTTTTATTCTCAATTCCTTGAAACAAAGAAATGACAAAAGTATTTGCCAAAAACAAAGGAAAAACTTAGAACAATGAAAGAAACAGAAGGCAGTGATAATATAAACAACCTATGTAATAACTATAAGAATTAACTACCGGATAAGGAAGTATATGGAATAATTAAAGAATACTAAACCAAGAAACAGACAGCATGGTGGTCCGAAGATGTAAAAAAGCACGACATGAACAAAAAAGCATGGAAACAATATCTGAAAGATATAACAAATGAGAACTACAATAACTATAAAAACTAAAGAAAAAAAGGTAAAATTTTAGTAAGAGCAGCATTAAGAGATAATTGGGAAAAACTCGGAGATAGAATGGAATAATATATCAAAAATAACCAAAAGAAGAACCTAACCCTAAGAATCCTGAAGACGATAAGAATACAAAAAAAAACATGAAATATACAGCATTTAAGATAAAAAAGGATAGAATAATATTAATAGAAGCAACATAAAAGGTAAAAGATGAAACAGCACTTTGAAGAACTATTATTGGTAATAAACCAACGAGATGTTAATGAAGAACTAAATAATATATTAGAAGATATTACTGAAAACTCAATAAATGAAGAGGAACAAGAAGAATCAATAAAAACGTTGAAGTATTGAAAAAGCTCCTGTAGTGGATACGATAACGACAGATATTATAAAAAACATGGGAAAACATGGAAAACAAATAAAAAATAATGAATAAAATATGGAAAAATGAAAATATCCTGGAAGATGGGAAAATGTTATTATTAGTACCCATATACCAAAAAGGAGATAATGTAATAACTACCGAATATTAATGTTGGTATGTATATGTGTGAACCTCTTATAAAAAATAATAAACGATTAACAATAATAACAGAACACACATTAGCCGAAGTACAAAATGGATTTAGAAGTGGAAGTATACAGGACCATAATATATTTACTTTAAAAGAGATAACTAACACAAAAAGCACTGTAAGAGAAAAAGAAAAAATACGTAGCATTTCTTGACTTAGAATAATGTACCAAAATAGAAACTATGGAAAAGACAAAGAGAAAGACACAACAAATTCTATCTATCCATAAAAAGGAAGGCTTATTCATAGACTTACTCTAATTACGTTTGTTTTCGATGATTCGTTATATTATTTAATGAAATATTTAAAATAAGCCAATTACACTAAGCTGCGATGAACAGAAGCATTCACTAATTTGACTTTTTCTCAGTAATTGGCTTGATGCAATTAAGAATACTAAACAGCGTACAACGCTATCTTCAACGATTCTCTCCTAAGTTTAGAAAGTAATACAGTCTTAGATATTTAAAAAACGTAATCAGAAATAAACCTAATACACCTCGTACACTGGAGTGTAAAATTAACCGGACACTCAGATTTTTCCTAAAAACTTGTGTCTAAATTAAGTTTAGGATATTCCCAATTGAGTATTTAATAGTAATCAAAATTTAAAAGTCAAATTTATTACAACTCAAGAATGTTACAGAGAAAAAAAAAAAGAATAAAAAATTCAAAACATTTGAAAATCTGCAAAGAAACAAAAAATCCATTTTCTTTTAATTTAAAATTTTTTTATGAAAACGATATTTAGTATGGTGTATTTCCGCCACGAGCCCTAACTGCGACTCTCATTCGATAAGGCGTACTTCGGATTAAGGTAGCAAAGTCTGCCTGAGGGATTTTCTTCCATTCGTCATGAATTAATCATGCATGGCTTCAAACTCGCCATAGTTACATCGAATACCTCTTCAAAAATTATTTCGTGTATACTCTATTGAATTTAGGTCTGAACTCCTTGAGGGCGGTGCTAATAAACGAATCGCAACTTCATCCAAATAGTTCCGTGTTATTCTTGCGATGTGAGGACGAGAATTACCTTGCATCAGACGAAAGTTGTCTGCAACAAATGAAGCAAATAGCACGACATGCTCTTCCAAACATTGCTCAATATACTGTTGAGTGTTCAAATTGCTCCCTTGAATTGTAACAAGTTATGTATGAGCCTCTAGGGAAATGCCTGCCCAAACCTCCACCAAATTGAACTCTCGTAGTAAAACAACATTGCTGATAAAGTTCATCAGCTCTTCTCCAAAGCATTTGTCGCTCGTCTGATGAGTATGTGTTACATCTTGATTCATCTGTGACACAATTATGTCACTCAACTATTATCAGCTCCCGGACTAACAAGACTAAACGAAGGTGTTTATCAGGAACCTTTTTTTTATACAATGCACCTGTGGTTGATTGATTTATGAGCGACCCTAATTTAAAGAAACATCTCGATCGGATTTGTTTTATTTTATAATAATTGTTCTTTTTGATACTAGAAAAATCGATTTTACGTGCTTTAAGTTATTATGTAAATACTCGTTTATTCTGGATCATTCTTTTGTATTCGAGATGATTCAGCATTGTATAAATAAGAAGGATTTTGAAATTAGCAGTTAGTCATAAATTTGTAGCCGTCGCGTAACAATTCGATGTTCGGACGCGAAATAAATTGTAAATAAATTATTATGTTTTAATTTTAGTGTAATCTTAAATAAAGCCGTGGTTATTTTGTAACGTATAAAAATAATGTAGTATTTTCTAAATAATTAATTAATGTTAAGTGTTTATCGTAGTTTGTAAAATAAAAGATATAAATTCATTGTTTTTTCATTTGTTTAGTTGTAATTTATTAAAAATAAATAAAGTCATTTAAGATTAAACATTAGTGCCTAAAACATAAATAATAAAATAGTAAAGTCAACCGCGTAAAAGACAGTTTTATAACATATCCATGAAAAGCGCAGTACTCCAATCGTCAATACCCCAATAAAGTTGTTCGCGAGCGAATTGTAAACGTTGTATTCTGGACCTTAATCCATGTTCATTTAAGCGTCTTCGAACAGTATAAATAGAAACTGTATATCTGTTGAAATCATTAATTCAACCGTTCAACAAGTACTAGTGCTGATAATATGCGATCACGTAACGCTTGCAACCTAAGAAAGCGATCTTCAACTTGACTTGTGGTTCTTCGTCCACCTTGACCTGGCCTCCTGATGGATTGTCCTGTTTCCCGAAACTTTGTGTTGCATAAAACACTGTACTTGGAGAAATTCCTAAAGCATTTCCGATGTAACCAATGCTCCGCTTATCGTCCTGTAAAGCAACACCTTGTGCTATTTCTTCTGGTGTCATATTTTTTTAGTGCGAGTTTTAAACAGCAGACAACATAAAAACCTACAGCCGAACTTGTAAACATGTACAATACCATAATAGACTTAAATGATTGCTGTTTCACTATACTACATTAACTATTTTACATTAATAACAAAACGTTTTTGCAACAGCAAAAGTGTTATTGTTCGCACAAAACATCTAAACAGGTCCAAAAAAGAAAAAAAATGTTATAGCTAATAAGGCATAAATACAATTCAAACAAATTAAACAAGTTTTGATCTAAACACCAAAAATAAAAACAGAAAAATCTGAGTGTCCGGTTAATTTTGCACCTCAGTGTATAAAAAAAGAGAGTAATTTATATGTTTACCGAAAACGAACCGTGCTGATCAGGATTCAGTGTTCTCTATTGCCAGTTTCCAATTATGTAATTCTCTATTCCGTATCCACAGAGATAATGACGTGGCTATGGGATACACTAAAGGAACGGTAAATTCCCCATGTTCCGTCCTAACGATGTAAGTTTGGAAGTTGAGGAAAATAGATGCCCCTTAAAACTCAAGACCGACTTAAGATACTCAATATAAGCAATTTACTACAATTTTAACAAAATAAACAACACAATCAGCCAAATTATCTTCACTGATCTATCTATAACTTTACAGTTCCCTTAATGCTTTTTTAGTAAATAGTAATGCAGTTTGTGAAGCTTAAATAAAGCAAATAATAGTTAATAGTTCACAGAAATTCAAACTAGGCACAACTTCAACCTGCTCAATAATTTTTAAGAGATAAGATAAATTACATATTTTATGATAGACATATAGACGGGGGTGTATCGTCGCTCCCGTTAGCGAAATTATTCCGATTCCATTTTTTTGCACAAACTTACTCAAAAGAGGTCCTTAAAACAAATCCACAGGGTGCCGTGGTCGAAAAATTGTTTAAACAACTTTTTTTTAAACTAATTCACAAAAATATTTTTTTCATTTCGAACAATTTTCTTTTAGACGATTTGGCTTATTCTGAACAAAAAAGGTCTCTTGTTATTTTTCTCTAAAATTGATTTTTGTCGAGTTATAAGCGATTTAAAATTTGAAGAATGTAAAAATGGCCATTTTTCAAATTTTAAATCGCGTATAACTCAACAACAATCAATTTTAGAGAAAAATAACATCAGACTTTTTTGTTCAGAATGACCCAAATGATCTAAAAAAATTTGTTCGAAATAAAAAAATTTTTTGTAAATTTGTTTAAAAAAATTGTTTAAACAATTTTTCGACCACGGCACCCTGTGGATTTGTTATAAGGACTTATTTTTGAGTAAATTTGTGCAAAACAACGGTGGGAGGGGGCGACGATACATCCCCGTCTAATAGTGATAAGAAATCAATTAACTTAGTCTCCATTGTACTACTAACAAATAAATCTAAAAAAAACAGTAACTAAACCGGTATTTAGACTTCGGTGACATAAAATATAACGGGAGATAACAACTTAAAAAGCTACCTAACCAAAACAATTCAAATATAAATTTTTTTGTTGTTTAGCTAATAAATTTCTGCTTGACAAAAAAGCCGTGTTGCCAAGCATCTTAAAAATCAACGAATATGTAAGCATTGATAAAAAGCATATAAGCATTGATAAAAACTTGGCTCTCCAAAGCGACGACCTGGAACTTTTATTTCGCAGTGCTATAGTTGAAAAACAAGAATAAAAATACAGACAAATAGAAAAAAATGGAGAGCGACTCAACTGATGACGGTGGTAAACGGAGAAGAAATATAAGCCAAGAATATTGCATCATTCGGAAAGCACAGGACAGTAGGGACATCACGAAAAGAGTATACATCAGAAAAAATAAAAAATGCACCAAAACAAGAAAACTTAATACTACATAAAAACTATGAGAGTTTAATCTGAAAACCATAAAATTCGACAACGAATAAAGAATATCCAAAACAACAAGGAATGACCGAAGAAAGAAAAAATAGGACATAATATAATATCAGATCTAGCAATCGACACAACAGATACAAACTACTTATGAAAATGAAAAGAGACAGATGAAAATAATAAAAAGCAAGCTCAACGAAATAAGAAAAAAAATCAAGAATTTTGGCCCGCTAAAAATGGAAAACAACAAATACGCGGAGGACATAGCAAAGAAACTGCAAATGGTCAAAACTGAAGATATAGAAACTGAATGAGCCAACACCAAAATAAGCGTAACAGAAACAACAGAGGAAACAATAGGACAAAGGCAAAAGAGTGAATCAAAAGAGTGGTTTGATTAAGAATGCACAGCCAAAATATAGAGAAGAAACAATCATAGAAGAAATGGATAAAAGTTGGAACAGATGAAAAACTAAATGCATACAAAATGATCAATCGGAAGGCGGCACAACTATATAAAAATAACAAATCAAGGAAGATCAAAAATATAAGCAAATAATAAATACATTAAAGAACTGCATGGATATGTTAAAAAATAATGTAAAAACAATAAAACAACAGTAAGACCTAAAATTCGCCAAGAAAACTAGGAAATGTATTTTCCTAACTTGTACAAAATCAAACAATGCCCTAATATTGAGGAAGCAGAGATAAGGAATTAAAGAGACGAAGAAAAAAACGCTACCACATAGAAGGAAATTATGGAAATAGTGAAAAGTTTGAAATCAGGAAAAGCAGCAGGACCGGATGAAATTAACAATGAGTTAATAAAATATGCAGAAGATCTGATGCACCGGATCCATAAACTAATAAATAATATATGGAAAGTATGCCAATCAAGTAGAGAAAGGGCCATATAATAATTATAAGGCGATATAAAAAGGAGACCCAAGGGATATCAGCAACTACAAAGAAATCATGCTACTGAACACCACTTACCACCAAATACTCTACCCTAGGACAATACCAATAAGGCTTTAGAAAAGGAAAATCGACTATAGACGCCATTCAGCTACTAACATAAATGATTGAAAAATGCTACGAACATGACATAAATTTACGCCTACTACATATTTATGTGTTTAGTCTAATTTCTTGTTTAGGTAAAGACAAAGACCAAATTGGTACTTCCCTGTAAACAAAACTGTTGCTGTTGCTTGTTAATCCGATTTAGATATTTCTTAAGTCACACATTTTTAGCTTTTGAATGTATCAGTCATACTGATTATGGGTTAACTGTATTTCAAAACCTAATTGATTATAAATATAAATATAAATTGTCTGTTTATTCTTGCATAAAAAGTGATGCTATTGGATTGAGGTTTTAAGTATTTCTCGACCAAAATCTCTCTCGCACATTATTAGTTTTATGGTATTGTTCCCAAAGTCTGCTTATAACAGTTGGGGGAGTTTCTAACCCAAGAGTGACTGTTTTTGAGTGACACCTATGTCCTTTAAGCTTTCCAACCACTCTTACCTTTTATGTTAAACTTAATGTTTACAATAACGCTGAACATGCTTATTAATAGAAACGATGTTTTTGTGGCGTGTAATTCAAAAAAACGCATTTTAAACCATTTGTTTATTTCGTTATACTCCTATATTTCGTAGATACAAGTATACACAGTGTAACAAAAAGGTATCGATTTTTTCCAATATATCGAAAATTATTAGAGATTTTTTATTGAAAATGGACATGTGACATTCTTTTTACAGGAACACCTTAAAAAATATTAGCAGTGAAGTTTGTGCATCCCTAAAAATTGTATGGAGTTTTGTTCCCTTTAACCCCCTAAATGTTTTTGCGCGTCCCAATTAAATTATTGTTGTGGTATCATTAGTTAAACACAATATTTTTAAATTTTTTTGCCTCTTTTCGATGATTCTACTTTTTCGATAAGCCAGTTCTGCTCGAGATATTTTGTTAAATCCACATTATTTGTTAAATACACCACATATTTGTTAATGGTTAAGACGATTATAAAGACCTAGTAATAATATGAAAATTTATTTATAATTTAAATTTTGTCAGGTACTCAGAAATTTTGAAACCTATTAAAAAAGAAGCCGCCTCTCTATAAAAACTGGCTTATCGAAAAAGTACTAAGAGCCTAAAACCATTTAAAAAATGGTGTTTAATTAATAGTACCACAATAATAATTTAATTGGAACGTATACAAACATTTGGGGGAGGTTTAAGGGAACAAAACCTCCACAAAACTTTAATGGTGTGCACAAATTCCACTGTTATTGTTTTTTTTTTAAATGTTCCTGCCATAAGAATGCCGCATGTCTATTTTCAATAAAAAACCTCTAAAATAGTTTTCGATATATTCGAAAAAAATCGATTTTCATTTTGTAACTTCTAAGGGCTGTAACTTTTTTTATGTGGACATTTGTACGAAGGTAAGTTAGGTTCAATCGAACTATTTTTGATCCCAGAATATGAGAATTATGTATGACCAATATTTTAGTTACACCCTGTATGTATGTGGTATGTGTTAGTGATTAGTTTATTAGTATGTATGTGTTAATAAAGTATGTATAGGATTGAATATGTATATCAAATAATGTATCCACATGCTGTTTATTCCGAAATTATAAAAGTGACTTAACACATTGGAATGGTTGACCATCGATGATTTATTAGCTCAGAAATCAGAGTAAAATTAATGTTTATTTATAGATGATTTGTTTTCATCGCATCATCTAATAATTTGACGATACCTTATTTAACATAAATTTAATTTGAATGATAATTTAAATATTTGTTGATGTTTGTTAATTTAGTACATGCTTCATATTCATAGCAAAAAATGTAAAGGCAATACTTTTTATTTAGAAATTCATGTACATCATATATTCAGAAATATAAATAAATAATATATTTATATATTCAAAGCATTTGTATATTATTGTTTTTTTTTTCTTGTTTTTTAGACTAATTTTTAAATTTAAGTGTATGATTGGTTCGCTGGAATTATTTCCGATTAGAGTGCTGCTGGATGGAAAGAGCAATGCTAGGCATATCACTTAAGGACAGGAAAACAAACACATGGATAAGACAGAAAACCAAAGTCACAGATGTGGTACAAAAATTATTAAAATTGAAATGGGAATACGCTGGACATGTAGCTAGGATCGATCTAAACAAATGGCACAGAACAATTCTAACCTGGACACCATACCAACACAAAAGACTTCAGAGTCAGACCTCCTATGAGATGGACAGATTATCTGAAACGGACTGAAGGGAAAAATTGGCTACAAGTAGCGTACAACAAAAAACAATGGAAAGGAAGACTTGAAGAGGCTTATGTTCAGATGTGGACGTGAATGGCTAGACGAAAAAGAAAGAATAAGAAGAGTACTGGAAGAGCTTGAGGAAAAAGATACGGTCAATGACTAGTGGGAAGACTACAGAAAGTTGTAGTAAGAGTGGGAGAAAGGAAGGGAAAAATATCAGGTAAACGGGCTCCTAGCGACAAAAAAACTTGGTGGTGGAATAATGAAGTGCAGCAGAAGATTAGAGAGAAGAAAGTGAGCTAGACAAAGGTGTCAGGTTTAAAACAGAGGAAGATAAGGAAATATATTATTATCAAAGAGTGAAGTAAAGCGCGCTGTAGCTATTTCTAAGGAAAGATCGTTTAAACGGCTGTACGAAGAGTTAAAAATACCCGAGGGGATGAAAAGGTTATACAGCATTGTTAAAACAAGAGACTTCTCATCAAAGGACTTGACTCATGTAAGGCAAATTTAGAGTGCAAAGGTGAGTGTCAAAAATGGTATATGTAAGTACTTTAGAACGTTGCTAAACGAAGAATAGAAGATGGACGATGCTGGATCCCAAATGAGAATGTACTACCCGGGAAGACCTCAAGACGAGGTTGTCAAGACGTCAAATAAGATGAGGAATGGTAATGCCGTAGGATACCAATGCCGTAGGATACAATCTTTCAATAAGATTGGAAGATTGGAAAATAACAACAAAGGACCAGCACTTCTGAAATATGAAATTATAAATGCAATTAATCAACTAAAAATAAATAAAAGTTCAGGTGAAGATGGAATAGACCCAGAAACGTTAAAGTAATCAACGAAGAAAATATCGAAATATTTGTCACTTTATTCAATCGCATTTATGATACAGGAAAAATACCCCAAGACTGGCTAGAGGCAATATTAATTTCACCACCAAAAAAGTCAACCCCACAACAGTGCAACGGGGATAACGTTTGCAAGAAGTCGGTTTAGGTTTGGAGTTGATCCACATCCGCAGATGTAGAAATTAGGAGAAGAGTTAGACAAGGATGTGTTCTGTCGCCCTTGCTGTTAATCTTTACTCCGAGTTTCTATTTAAATAGGCACTGGAGGATTCCAAGGAGTCCAGGTGAACGGTGTAAATATCATCAGAATCAGATACGCTGATGATACGGTGTTGATTGCGGATTACGACTTGAGAACGCAACGACTCATCGACAAGGCCAACTCGACTTGTGAGCGATTTTATATTAAAATAAATATTAAAAAAAAACCAAAGTGATGTCAATCCGAAGAACCCAAAACATACCCCAACCTTGCATAATAAATAAGGACATTTTAGAACAGGTCAATAGATTTAAGTACCTGGATCAACAGCAGCCTAAATCCTGATCTAGAAATATGTAAGATCGAGAATAGAATAGGTCGGAAAATCTTTCGAAAAAATAAAAAACTGCTTTTTGATTCTCGAATAAAACTCGAAATTCGACTACGTTTATCAAAATGCTAACTCGGGTCGATTCTTTTCTATGCAGTTGAGACATGGACTCTTAAAACATCAGCCGTAAATAAATTGTAGGCCTTTGAAATGTGTATCCACCGAAGAATCCTCAAAATTTCATGGACATCGCATACCTCAAACGAAGAAGTGCTGCATAGAATAGAAAAAGAAAGAGAACTTTTCAACACAGTGAAAGTTGGAAAAACATTATACATAAGTCACATACTGAGAACTGATAAGTACCAATATGCTCAACTTGTGGCTACCAATATGTGGCTCCGAAACATCCGACAATAGACAAGGATAAATTTTGAACAGCTAATAAGAACAGCTGAGGACAGAAAAGAGTTTGCAATTGTAGTAGACAACCTCCATTGAGGAGACGGCACTTTAAGAAGAAGAAGACCGTAGAGCCTGATGAAATATGTACATGTGGAGATATGGAAGATTCTAGGAGAGGAAGGGGCTGATATTTTGTGGCAGATGATTAGTAGGATATATGAGGAAGAAAGAACGCAATGCATGGAGAGTATGATGGTATTATGATATGAAAGATTAAGCGGATATTCAGTATTTAAAAAACTATAGAGGAATAAAGTTAATGTTACATTCAATGAAAATTTGGGAGAGAACTGTAGAGCGAAGTTTACGGAGAGAGAAGTTTATGCCAGGAAAGAGGACAGCAAATGCTTATTGGCTTTAAGACAGTTGATAGAAAAATGGAAATGTATAAGCGAAAAAAATGGGTTTCTGAGTGAAGGTCATGTAAGGCTCGTGAAGGATATGTATGAGGGAACGTGCAACAAAATAAAACTTATGTTATATTGCCGAAAGTTTTCCAGTGACAGTTGGTTTGCATCAAGACTCTCCACTGAGTCCCTACCTGTTTTATTCTTAGCTTTAAGTTAATATTTGCAACTCAGCAGATAGGTAGCGACCGTAGCCTAGTATTATGTAAATAGGAATCATTATGAAATACTTCACACCCAAGAGGGCAGCACCAACACAAACAAAAATCAAAGTCGAAGGACTACATACGGATCCACGGAATACTTATACAGGAAAAGAATATCAGAGAAGATTGCTGAAAATGGAATATTAGAAAACGATAACATCGATGAAAGCTAGCAAAAACTCAAATATAACATGATCAACGCAGCAACAGAATCACTTGGAGAGAGAAAAGTAACGAATACTCACATATTAAAGAAGAAAAACCCGTGGTTTAGAGAGGAAGTGAAGATAAAATGCGAAGAAAATAAGAAAGCCTTTTTTTCAATATAGAACAAAACAAACACAACAGGCACAGCCACTACAAACGAATCAGAAACGAAACGAATACTTTAGTGAGACAAATAAAAAGGGAGCATTGGCAGAGTTTCTCAAAACAGATGGAACACGACATCTACGGAACACAAAAAGAAGTATGGAAAATGATCATAGCGCAAAGAAAGGAGATGAACGAATTAATAAAAGCGAAACACATTCACAAGGAAAACATGGGCAGACTACTACTTCCGATTTCTATTTGCTAAAGGCGACGATAATGAACCACCAGTACCTGAAGTTACGACAAACAAAGAAATAAACATCGAGGAGGGAGAGGTAAAGGAAGCATTAAGAAAGTTAACAAATAAAAAATTTCCAGGAGAGGACAGAATATCGAACGAACTCCTAAAGTAGGTATGGAGGAAAGATCTGACTAAACAACTATTAAATTAATTAATTACTTAATTAATTACTTAATTAATTATTAATTAATACCAGAATACCCCAAGAATGGAGATCAAGCATCCTAATACCGCTCTTCAAAAATGGAGACAAATCGGACCCCGAGAATTACAGAGGAATTAACTTATTAAACACAACATTAAAATTAAGAACTAAAGTGATAACAAACAAATTGAATGAAATTATACCATTAGCAGAAGAACAACAAGGTTTTAGGTCGGGAAGGTCATGCACTGACGCTATATTTATACTGAGGCAAGTTCAAGAGAAATCGTTGGAATACAACAAACCGGCATATTTATGTTTCGTGGACCTTAAGAAAGCATTTGACAGGATCACATTAAAGAACGTTATCCATTTGTATACTCGAGAGAGGTACCTCTAGGAATAATTAAAACGATCGAAAACATCTACCAGAACAACACGATAAAAGTAAAGGTGGAAGATGAACTAACTGACCCAATTGAAGCCGGCAATGGGATGAGACAGGGGGATTCCTTAACCTTTATTTTTCAACCTGATCATGGACGAAATAATAAAAAAATAAGAACTAAAAAAAGTTACCAAATGGGAGAAAAACAACTTAAAATAATCTGCCATGCAGACGATGCAATACTAATCTCTCAAAGTGAAGATGATTAACAACGTATGCTGCACCAATTTAACATAACGGCCTCAAAATTTAGCCTGTTAATTTCCTTAAAAAAGGCAAAATGCATTGTTATAACAGCAGATCCAATAAGATTTAAATTGGAGTTGGAAGGTCACATAATAGAACAAGTGATGGAGTTTAAACACCTAGGTATCACACTATCTAGATACGGGAGGGTCGAAACAGAAGTGGAAGATCAAGTGAATAGAGCAAACAGAGCCGCAGGTTGCTTGAATGACACAATATGGAGAAATAAAAATATCGGAAAAGAAACGAAAGGCAGAATTTACAAACAAGTCATCAGACCAATAATGACATACGCGGCAGAAACACGACCCGACACAGAGAGGACAAAAATATTGCTTGAAACAGCGGAGATGAAAACCCTTCGAAAAATCGATGGTAACACTCTATGGGTCAGAGCTAAAAGTACAGATATACGACGGAGATGCAAGGTGGATAACATTAATAACTGGGTAAGAAACAGAAGAATAGAATGGAATGACCACATACGCCGAATGACAACAGATAGAGTACCTAGTAAGGACAGCGAGAGACGGTTCCACAATAGGAAGATGATCAGTGGAAAGACCACAAAAACGATGGAACGACAACTTACTGGAGGCACATTGAAAAAACAGACAGAATCATGTCTATACAAAAAGAAGAAGAAGAAATTAATATTTATATTTATAATATGTATGTGCATGTTCTATAATATATTTATGTTTCTAATAAGCTTATGAAGATATTTCAGGCAGCACTGATGTTTAATGTACGATTATGTAAGGTAAGTTTAAAAATTTATAGTCCGTAAAACCCAATTCTTAAAGGCCTTATCTTATAAACTACTTTTGTTGGAATTTCAACACTTTTAAAAGCAGTGCTAATAACCAGGCGTTATACACTGAGATGGTTGCCAACTATTGTTCGCAAATGCTGCTACATACGATTTTTCAAGAGACTTCAACTAATTCAAACCATAATTCTCTTTTATCACTCTTTGTTATTACCTATTAAGCGATTTCGTTGTGTAAGAGGGAAACCCAGATAAAAGTGGTGAATTTTATAATTTATACCAACCACTTTCTGCTTAAAAATTATATATCGGTTTAAAAATGTTAATTAAAAATAATAAGAAGATAACAGCACGCATATGTTTTGAATATTCAATTAAATTTCTCTACAGGGAATTAAATTTTACGGTGGAAAGTGCGAATAAAGTAAAACAAATAGAAACAAATTCAAGAGTTTAGAATAAATTACAACGAGGTGTCAGAGAGGGTTGTGTGCTATAACCGATAATGTTTAACGTCTACTCGCAGGTAATATTTGTGAACGCTTTATCACACTCTTCAGAAGGAACCTATCAGGATCAACGGACAAAGAGTAAATAACATTCGCTATGCAGATGAGACTGTCTTAACGACTGATTCGGACCATAGTCACCAGACACTATTAAATAGGGTCACTGAGAGTTGAGAAAAAATGTGTATGAAGATCAATACTGCGAAAACCAAAGTAATGAAAATATCAAAGAACAAAAATTTACCCCTTCCAGTATATGTTAACCACCAACATTTTGAATACGTAAACCAATACAAAAATCTTGGCTGCTGGTTCAAAATTCATCTTGATTATAAACCTGAAGTAAAAGCAAGAATTAAGGTAGCACGGCAAGGCTTTACCAAATGAAAAGCTTATTTTGTAATACATATCTGCCTTAGATGTCCTTTTCTACGTTGCTATGCATGGTCAATACTTTTTTATAAAATGGATGCCTGGACGCTCAACCTAACGCGAATGAATAAGTTAGAAGCCTTTGAACTCTAGCTTTATAGAATAATTTTGAGAATACCTTGGACAGCCTACACCACCAATGAAAATGTTCTGAAGAGAATAGGTACAGATAGGGAGCTGTTAAAGATCATCAAAGATCATAAAAGTTAGCTACGTGGGACAAATAATGAGAAACGAAAAGTACCGCTACGCGCCACTTATCATCCGGGGGAAGATTGAAGGATAACGGGGTTGTGGTAGGCACCAGATTTCATGGCTTAGAAATATCAGAGACTGGACTGGCCTTGATTCAACATATTTGTTTATAGCCGCATTTGACAGATACAGATTTACCAGTGTACCTCCACTAAACCTCCATTAAAGGAGACAGTATGACATAAAGAAGAATATATTAACCTGTAATGGAACTTACTATCACACCTGTTATATGGGTCGAAGAGACAAAGGGCAACTATAAAAACTACATTAATACTTCGAGCCCTTCCTTACTGCCGAAATCTCTAATATTATCGAAGAGTTTCATCACTGGAAATCTCCTTGACCAGAACGCAATCCGAACCATTGTCGCAAGTTTTGTTTTTGTAGTCACGTGCGCCTCCTCCTCCCTGGACCCTTCTGCTGTCTATTTGCCTTTGGATGATTAGCTGTAGTACTCTATATTTATTGTGTCTCATAATGTGACCCAAGTATTCCAACTTTCTTTTCTTTACACACTAGGCATCAAAATTAACGCACCACCTTAAAAACGGGACATTTTTGATGTCTCGTATTTCCTAAACCTTTTGTCCGATTTCAGTAATTTTTTCAGTATATTATAGCTTTATTCTTCAAGAATATCGACGTAATGATATTATTGCTAAAGAGGTAAGAGACATTGTATACCGGGTGTAACAACGATAGTGTGTTTTTGCTTAAAGTTTGGAACACCCTGTGGAATATTCTAACGCAAAATAAAATATAAAATAAAATAAATAAATATAAATATAAAATATTGAAATCAAAACTCAACTGTAGGCTTTTTAACATTTTGCTTTTTGATTTATTCGCTTATGTTGGATAATAAAAAAGTTAGGTACTTTTACAACTAGCAATGTTATTCATCAATACAGGGTGTTTTTAAATAAGTGCGACAAACTTTAAGAGGTAATTCTGCATAAAAAATAAGGACCGTTTGCTTTATAAACATATTTCCCCAAATGCTTTGTTTCCGAGATACGGGATGTTGAATTTTTTCTTACAAACTGACGATTTATTTATTGCTCTCAAACTGGTTGAGATATGCAAATGAAATTTGGTAGTTTTTGAGAGGTAGTTATTGCGCATTTTTTGACATACAATTAAGACTTTTATATTCACCATTGGCGTGCATAAGGGTATAAACATTTTAGATACATCCCGTATGCACGCCAATGGTGAATATAAAAGTCTGAATTGTATGTCAAAAAATGCGCAATAACTACCTCTTAAAAACTACCAAATTTCATTTGCATATCTCAACCGGTTTTAGAGCAATTAATAAATCGTCAGTTTGTAAGAAAAAATTCAACATCCCGTATCTCGGAAACCAAGCATTTGTGGACATATGTTTATAAAGCAAACGGTCATTACCTTTTCATGCAGAATTACCCCTTAAAGTTTGTCGCTCTTATTTAGAAACACCCTGTATTGATGAATAACATTGCTAGTTGTAAAAGTACCTAACTATTTTACGATCCCACATAAGCGGATGAATAAAAAAGCAAAGTGTTAAGAAAGCCTAAGGCTACAGTTGAATTTTAATTTTAAGATCTTATTTAGGCTAGAATATTCCACAGGGTGTTCCAAACTTTGAGGAAAAAACACACTATCATTGTTACACCCGGTATACAACGGCCCTTACTCGTTTAGCAATAATATTAATACATCGACATTCTTGAGGAATAAAGCTATAATATACAAAAAAATTATTAAAATCGGACAACAGGTTTAGGAAATACAAAAATGTCCCATTTTTAAGGTGGTGCGTTAATTTTAATGTTTAGTGTAGTCACTCCTACCTCTCTCTTCTCTCTCTTTACCTACCCGCCGTACTTCCTCGTTGGTCACGTGCTCGGTCTAGGATATACGTAATTACGTAATATACGTCATCTTTATATGTATTTTAAATTTAAAAAGTGCAAAAGATAATTATAATTTTCTGTATCGTTATTTTGTAAAAGTTTGCAACGTAGCAGCTCTCCTTCCGAGTGAGGGATATATTTTTTGGAGCGTAATAAATGATTGCTCTGTCTTAGCTTTAATCAGATGACATCTTCCCCACGTAAAGGTAAAAAAAAGGTTTTGTTCTCAACTTTGTTTACACTTTAATTAGTTAACCAAAAATCTGTATAATGAATTCCAAAGTTTCGCGAAAATAAATTGCGGTAATTAATAAACAGGGGATGAAAGCAGTACGACGGGGTAACTATTTATGGCAACATTAATTAGGTAAAGAAAAAGGAAGACATATATTGTTAGAGTAATACTTCTTATGAAATTTTTGCGCTTGGTTGATTGGTTGGATTAGGTTCAAATAACTATGCCTTAGATTTTTTTTCATAAAGTTTAGAATGAACAAAATATAATGCAAATATCTAGACATTTGGACCACGACTTCCTTGAAAAATACAAAATTTTATTTCAAAATGCCTCTAATTAATCCGTGTTTTTTCAAGAATAAAAATATTGGTGCCTTCTCTTCTCAGATTTCATTAATTAAACTAGAAAATAGCAACACTAATGAGGTAACAGCATAATAAGAAGACATCACTTATACACATAAGGATAATATAACACGTAACTAACAATAGGCACAAAGTTCAGAATTTGACGTCAAAGTAGGATATAACAATATATTTCAAAACTTTGAAGTGTAGTAACTGGCAGCTGTCTCCAAAATCGAGACAAAGTAAGCCAAACTGTCATGAATTAATTTAACTCCAATTGACAAACAGAGTAAACATTTTAAGGATTGTAGCAAGTTTTATAATTTTAGTTTGTAAAGAAGGTTTCCATTGATGGAAAATGGAAACTTCAAAACCAAAATAATAGGAATTTTGTGTGAAAGGCGTAAATATAATTAGTATTTTTATTTTAACTAATTTATACTAAATAATCACTTAAGGTAGATAAATTATTAACCAAGAAGAAATCATGGATGCCAGGTGAGATCCTGAGACTAATGGACGAAAAAAGAAATGCCAAAAATGACCCCTATACATATAAAACAATCAATGTATCAATAAGAAGAAAAATTAGAGAAGCGAAAGAAAAAGAAGCAATGGCGAGATACCAAGAAATTGAGAATCTACAGTCAAAGTACGATAGTCACAATGTACATAGGAAAGATAAAGAACTCACAGGTGCACTAAGGCGGAGAGAGAAAGGAATCAAACTGATTCTGACGGAAACATCATCTTAGACAAACAAAGTAAAATTAGAACGTGGAAAGAATATCTAGAAAAACTATTTGAAGACCAAAGAGATAACACCTTTGAGTTAGAAGAAGAGGTAATTGATGGACCAATAATACCGGGTGTCCACTTATATTTTCCCCCATTTTAACTGCCTATAACTTCTAAACGGCTTAAGATAGAAATATGCGGTTTTCGCTGAAATGTTTTACTTTAGTAAAAGTTTTGTCTGAATGGATTGAATTTTTTATATCGCTTTCAAATACGAAAAGAAAAATGGCGGATTTTTGAAAAAAACGTTGTTGACTTTTTTTAACGGAACACACAGTATATTTTTTTGTAAATTGAAAGAAAGATCATTCACCTATCCAGCGATATAAAGTTTTTCAAAATCGGTTGTCAAATCACTGAGTAATTAATTTTTAAAATGAGAGGTGCAACGTAGATATCACATACTTAAATAACATAACTAAGCAAACTGATACTATGTTATGTGATTTCCACATTGCATCTCTCATTTTAAAAATTAATTGCTGTCATTTGACAACCGATTTTAAAAAACATTATATCGTTGGATAGGTAAATGACCGTTTTTTTTTAAGTTTTTAAGTAAATGACCATTTTTTATATAGCTTTTAAATAAAAAATGGCTAATTTTTGAAAAAAAAACGTTGTTGACTTTTTTTATTGAAACACCCAGTATATTTTTTTGTAGCTTGAAAAAACGGTCATCTACCTATCCAGTGATATAAAAATTTTTAGAATCGGTTGTCAACTGACTGAGTAAATAATTTTTAAAATGAGAGATGCAATGTGGAAATCACATAACATAATATCATTTTGCTTAGTTATGTTATTTAGGTATGTGATATCCACGTTGCACCGCTCATTTTAAAAATTAATTACTCAGTGATTTGATAACCGATTTTGAAAAACTTTATATCGCTGGATAGGTGAATGACCTTTCTTTCAATTTACAAAAAAATATACTAGGTGTTCCATTAAAAAAAGTCAACAACGTTTTTTTACAAAAATCCGCCATTTTTATTTCGTATTTAAAAGTGATATAAAAAATGCAATACATTCAGACAAAATTTTTACTAAAATAAAACATTTCAGCGAAAACCGCATTTTTCTATCTTAAGCCGTTTAGAAGTTATAGGCAGTTAAAATGGGGGAAAATATAAGTGGACACCCGGTATTACAGCAGGAAGTTTATTCTGCCATAACACAGCTAAAGGATGGCAACGCAGCAGGTCCCGATAATATACAAGCATAACTACTTAAACTGATGGACAAAGAATCAATAGCAATAATCACAAAGATATTCAACAACACATACAACTCTGGAGAAATATCAACAGAATGGCTGAGGTCTGAGTTTATTGCACTTCCAAAAAACCAGGAGCCAAAAAATGCGAAGAATACCGTACGATAAGCCTGATGAGTCATATCCAAAAATTGTTTCTAAAGGTAATCCACACGAGAATTAACAAGCTATGTGAAAGTCAAATTTCGCCCAACCAGTTCGGGTTCATAAATGCTGTTGGTACGAGAGAGGATTTGTTTTCAATATAAGTCTTATTCCAGAGATGCAGAGATGTTAATTGCGATGTATACGCATGTCTGGTTGATTAAGAGAAAGCGTTTGATCGTGTACAGCACGTCAAGTTGATGCAAATACTAAAAGAAGCAGGAATTAACAACCAACATCTGAAAATAATTAGATAGAAACCTTTACTGGAATCAAACTCCAAGCCGCAGAGTTGACGGTAAACACACCGAATATGTGAAAATCATGCGTGGAGTGAGGCAAGGCTGCATTTGTCCCCCCTAATTTCCAATCTTTACTCTGAAAGAATATTTTATCGAAGCTTTGCACGAAACTGAAAAAGGTATTCTACTGAAATGGTACCGACTAAATAACATCAGGCATGCAGATGACACCATAGTATTTGCGGACAACCTAGAAGACCTACAAGTCCTCATGAACAAAATCACGTATTATAGTCAACAATATGTACTCAATATAAACGTAAAGAAGACAAAGCTTATTATCGTCAGCAAGAAAAAGATAACAGAAAGTCAACTCTACATCAACCAAACCCCTGTAGAAAGAGTGAGGCACTACAACTACCTCGGCACCATAATAAATGAAGAATGGACCAACAACCAAGAGATAAGAGCGCGCATCGGAAAAGCTAGATCAATCTTTAACCGTATGGGGGCGTTTTTCAAGAGCCACAACCTTTCTCTTGGTATAAAAGTAAGAATGCTGAGATGCTACGTCTTCTCTGTCCTTTTTATAGTGATGAATCATGGACCTTGAAAGAAGATATATGCCGAACATTGGAAGCATTTGAGATGTGGCTACATCGAAGAAGCCTTAAAATCCCATGGACTGATAGAGTCACAAATGAGGAGGTTCTTAGAAGAATGGGGAAGAACCGAGAAGTACTAACCACCATCAAATCTCGAAAGTTGGAATACTTTGGACACATTATGTGAAATGACAGATAGGCCGTCCTATAAGCCATCCTGCAAGGAAAAATATTTGGAAACGAGGTCCAAGAAGAAGAAGAACATCCTGGTTAAAGAACCTCAGAACCTGGTTCAACACAACATCTGTGCAGCTTTTCCGCGTTGCTGCAGATAAAGTGAAGATTGCCAACATTCGTCACGGATAGGCACATCAAGTAGAAGAAGATACTAAATACATAGTACTTTGTTTTATGGCTACAAATTATTATTTTATTCCCTCAATGAGGGACACAAATGTAGGGACCTCTTCGTTGACGCAAATGCTGGATAATATTGAGCTAGATAATATGAGCTATTATTGAAAATCGCTAAAAAAATGGCAACAACTTAGGAGCCGTTATGGAACGAACAAGTGCGCGAAAAGTAATAGATGCTAAGTGGTAGTTCGATTTTTACCAATTTACGACGTCATTTTAGCATTTTCATCAAAACATGGCGTTACTCGTATACTGAGAGCTATACCTATTATTTTATTTATTTATTTAGTGTATGGCTATATCACAATTGCCTTTTTCTGTATAAGCAAAGAGGACAATATATGACAAGCAGATTCTTCTTCTTCTTCAGCCTGTTTGAATCCAATCCTGGACAAAGGCCTTCCCACGAGTTCTCCATTCTTTTCTGTTTTGTGCTATTTGGTGCCAGTTTCTCCCCATTTTTGCTTTTATGTCATCTAGCCATCGTTTTTGTGGTCTTCCTATACTACGACTGTGCTCGCGTGGTCTCCAATGTACAATGTTTCTCGTCCACCTTTCGATGTTTTGTCGTGCCATGTGTCCTACCCAGCTCCATTTCATTTGGACAATTCTTCCAATTCCATCTTACATCTTCCACCTTCGTCCTGCTTCGCACGTTTACATTTTGTATATGTTCCCTCAGAGATACTTCTAACATACATCGCCCTCTGTGTCGTTCTTAATCTATTGGCTAATACCTCTGTAAGTGTCATTGTCTCCATTCCATAGGTCATAACTGGTAGAATCCAACTGTTGAATACCTTTTGCTTTACATTTATTGGTATCTTATTGTTTTTCAACACATTACTGAGTCGTCCTAC
The DNA here is from genome assembly GCF_917563875.1 of Diabrotica virgifera virgifera. NCBI lineage: Eukaryota > Metazoa > Arthropoda > Insecta > Coleoptera > Chrysomelidae > Diabrotica > Diabrotica virgifera. The sequence goes on along the minus strand of NC_065452.1, from coordinate 62,328,253 downwards.
TGCTGCCCAAATCATTAGGATTCTTCTAGTTATTTCTGCCGTTTAGAAAAATAATTAACAATAATCAGATTTTACAAACAAACACTGAAATATATTCAATTGACTTTTGGATCACAACTAAGAAATCGGACGGATTGCTATTGTAGGATGTGACCGGACTCATGTCTTGAAGTGCAATTATATCGCTTCTATATATTTCTAAGTTATAAATAAGCGTATGTAACGCCACTGGCCTGTATACCGATCTTACATTTCACATATCTACAATATATACTGTCTGAAATACAACTATCCAGCAGAAAGCTTTTCTGGAACATACAGTTTACATATATTTCGTTTAGTGTAAAGGACAAATGATAAAAATTAATAAATTGTTTTCGTTTATGGCCTTAAGAGTAGGTGACACCTTTCTAAGCTACCACTAATTGCTCGACGATATGTATACTGTCGATATGTCCTTGCCTGACCTTAAAGTCTGACATCCTTAAAATTTATTTCTTTGTCTACCTGTTTTAATTTTCATTTCTGCTGTCCAATTTGTTTCTATAAGGTGATTGATTAACGAAATGAATGCTACTTAGTTGATATTCAATTTAATACGTAACGTAAAGGGATGCTGAATACGAACAATCTTCTCAACTGTTGTTAAAACAGATGTAAAAGAGTATTATTTCAGAAATTTTAATTAACTAGCATTAAGCTCTCAGATGTTCTAAAGGAGGAAATACGTAGATTTATTTACATTTTAGGCAAAAGCCAACAAATTCCACTTTTCTTTACATAGTTATACTTTTTAAGTGATTACATAATTTGTTTGAAATTAATGTGTCAATAACGCCCAACAAAAAGTAAGGAAAACAAAGGATTAAATTTGGTAGAGAGACAGAAAAAATGATAAAATAAAATAATTTTACAAAAAAGTCAGAGCAACAAAAAATACGCCCAGCATTAAAACAAAAGGAATAAAAAACGAAAAAGGAGAAACAGTATTTGAGAAGCAGATCAGTACAATATGTGAAAAATATTACGAAAAAATGATATTCACTACGGAGGACACATACTGCGATAAATAGGTAAGACTAATAATACAACATAACAACGAAGCAGTAATTCCTACAGAAGAAGTCTTCTTCTTCTTCTTTTGGTGCCTATTCGTTTCGAATATTGGCGATCATTCTGGCTATAATTATTTTATCGACTGATGCTTTAAATAGATTACTTGTTGTGGATAACCATTTTCTCAGGTTTTTTAACCATGATATTCTTCTTCTCAAAATTCTCGCTTTCCGAATACTTTGCCTTGAAGGATTGATTATATTCAGTAAGCTGTATTTAATGCCGTTTCCCATTATATGTCCGAGATATTCTAACTTTCGAAGAAGAAGTAAAAAAGAAATTAAAAACCTCCGAAACGGAAAAGCAGCATTAGAAGACAGGATAGAAGTGGAATTAGTAAAATACGGAGGAAGAGAATTACATCAAGAAATAAACAAGTTAATACAACAAATATAGACACAAAATACACTAACAGGGAGAAAATACAGTCAGATATATAAATGATCTTCGATTAGAATGGATATGGCAAATAAAGAGACGCCCACACTCAGATAGGTTGAGAAGGCTAACTAACTGGACACTACTATGGCCCGGGCGTAGAAGAAGGCATAAAAGAAGATGACTGGATGATATAAAAGAAGATATACGAAAAAATGAATACTAAAGACTAGAAAGTTCAATGCAAGGACAGGAAAAAATGGAACATCTGACCTGCCTGAGTACCACTAGAGCAGAAAACACCATTCATGGCTATTTCTATCCCACTTACAAAATTTACATATTCCAGAGAATATATTATTTGAAAATGACTTTTTTTGCTCGTTCAAACAAATAGAATTTTTTAAAAACTACTCGACCGATCGAGTCTATCTTTTGCAAATACAGTAACTGCATAAACACTCATATTGTGTGTTGTGTTTTAAATATTTATATTGGTTATTTTAATAATTATAAACCATTGAAAAAATGGTTACTTTTATGGTTAATTTGCAATAACTTTTTTGTTTATAAACATTTTTTAATTTAGAAAATCTCATTTAAAGACCATATTTTCAAGAAAGTTGTCTCTTGAACGTTTTCATCTACAATGCGCAGTTTTTTTTATTTAAATTAATGAAAAAATTCGTTTTTTGCTTAACTTTAATAAAAAAAAACATTACATAGTTAATAATTTTGATACCCACGGGATGGTACGCCTATTCTATTAACTTCTCCCAGATATATCAGTTGGAAAAGAGGGACCAGTAATTTTTTGATTTTTAAATGCTTTGTTTCCTGGGATACTGAGACACATTGCTTACAAAATAACCCTAGAGAGCAAATAAATAATTCTCTATCGCTTCTAGAGTTAATTTAGAAATTCGCATTCTTACGTATTCGTATAATAAAGTCTATTAGTCCCATTTCCATTATGTTTGCTTGATTTTCTATGTAAATTTATTTTTAAAATGCGTAGTCGGTGTCTAGACTTTGAAAGTGTTTGATAAAGTGTATCTTGGAGAAAAGCTTGTTCGCCTTCCCGCATTAAATGTTTTCCATCAACAATTAAAAATTCAGTTAAGCGAAAACGACAACATATTTCACTGAACAGTCAAGGGATTGTGAAAGTTCACAAACCGTAACAAATTTATGCGAGAATTCGGGAAGATGCCTACTAACAAACCTGATTTATGACTCTTCTTTTGAACGAGGTTCCATGAAATTAACCGATCACCAGGGCGTCAAACCCTTCCCGATCTCGATCCCCATACTCCTTTCTCTAAAGGATTTATGGGGTTATAAGAATCGCAGCATGTCCTGCACTTACAGTACTTTAGCGTAGCGCCACCTTACAGACAAATATTACACTGAAAAAATAATATACTAGATGCACACTCTACAAATCACATAGCATTATAGGTCAGGATAATAATACAAAAATATACCCTGTTCGTGACACTTCAACAGCCAGGGCACTGAAGCGTTTTTTCGACAGGTAATACCTATAAAAACAAATTGTAACTATTTTCTGCGTAGGATCTGGCGGCCATTTTTATTTATAAACAATTTAGTGCCAAAAAACGGCCTTTTTTGCTTTTTTTTTTCAAATCAATGGAAAATAGTGGAAAATAGTGAAACTTACGGTTTTTTTAGTACAAACATCTTCGAGAGCATGGAACAAGCTTTAAAATAAAATGGCGTGTTACAAAGTTTGATATACTCATTTATTGTTAATATAATTTCGAAAAAAGTCGAAATTGCAAAAAAATTAACTTCGCAATAACTATTGTAAAAATTAATGTACAACTTTGAAATTTTTGTCAAATGAGGGTTCTTTGGTGATTAATATGTGGTACACATTTCAAAGCGATTCATTCAATTGTTTAAATTTTATTTAAATTGTTTATCCCAGAGAGCTTTTTTTGCAATAACATAAGCCAGAAAGAAATGATTTTAGAACCATTCTACAGGAGTCAAATGAAAGAGCATGAACTATACTATCAAATTAGTTTAAAAGAAGTGAATAAAAAAAGGCATTTATTAGTAATAAATAATTATGCAAAAGTATCGTCATTTTTTAATTATAAACTTTTTGAATAACTTTTTTCTATATATTTTTTACCCTGTTTTAGGTGTACAACTACCAAGTAATGTTATGTATATAATAGTTGATAAAAAATTGTAATAAATATATATTTATAATTTATTATACAGGTGTGGTAATCTGAAAACTGCATAAAGCACGCATAATTCGTGCGAAAAGAACAGTATGAAGTTTTTCTGCTAACAGAGAGGGACCGAATATAGCATGAAATTGGTACCGACATACGAGCCTTTTAACCCCCATTAGATTGAATTCTAGTTTTGTTAAACTGACATTCAGTTTTGATAACGAAAACGTCAAATAAACGTTTATTTTTCATTAGTAATAACTCTGGTTTTATTCGCCAAAAAGAGAATAAATAAATTGATATTTTAAGTTAAGAAAATGGTAACCTTTCCAACTGAACATAAAATTCAAATTATTAAATGGTATTATTCTGGAAGGCATTATTCTGGAAGTAGTGCCGACGATATAATCGGTGGTAGGTTTTTGAAGTTATGCTTCTTTAGGCGCGATATGAGGGTGAATTTTAATATGATTAAAACCTTCAATTTGGGCGCAGCCGCATTATAACTTTGTTCTGATTGGATGTTCAAATGACATGTCAAAAATTATCCAATATGGCAGCTGTCGCACAGCTGTGGTTTGGTTATGTATGGTTATTGCGTTTTAAGATTTGTGGGAAGAGAAACAACAAACAAAAGTTAGTTAATAGTTATACTGCCTTTTTAAATAGTTTTCATATTATATTTTTGGACTTATTAACATAGAAGAGATGCCTGTTGCATGCCACTGTGGAAGGCCATCAAACTGTGACTAGTGTGAGTGCGATTTTCAATCGCAAAATTACTGATAAAAACCTATTAGCTCGAAGACGTAGAGAACTGTGGATAACATCAATCAACCGGGACGATCTACGATCTCACTTATTCAAAACTAAAGAATCGGAGAGTCCAGTACTTGAGTCTTTTATTACTGGTAAGTGTTTTAAAAATAGTTGATCAAATTTTGTTATGACATTTAAACATAGCCACTTTACACGATGCAAGTAGTTGCGAAATTTATTGCACAAGTTATTGCAGCAAGAACTTCTGCAATAAGTTGCAACTAGCTTTCTGCAATAAAATGATTACAGGGTGCAAGTAATTGCATAAACTGACATGAAATAGACAGAAACTTTGACCTACCATAAATTTTAGGTTATGTTGTTTTTATAAATTAAATGTGATTTTTTGAGTAGAGTTATCAGATATTAGATTAAAAAAATTAGATTATTGAGAAAATTATAATATGTATTATATATAACAAAATCAATTATTAATACCTAATGCAAGTATTACCTATAATACATTATTCATTTACAAAAGGAAACAAGTTGTTACAAAAGAAACAAAAATAGAAAATAGTTTATTTAATCCCTATGTTGTATAATTAAAGTTATCCACCAGAATAATGTTATCTGTGAAGCGTGAAATTGGTAAAAATTCCTATAGTTTTCTTAAAAATTGTTTAGTTTGAAATTTAAGCTGACTGAATGTCAAAACAAACAGTGTAGCCTTAAAAGTTACTAAAGATATAACCAAATTACATAACCTATTTGGAAAATGTAAAATAAACCTACCTAGTATGATGTATGTAAAATAAACCTACCTAACCAACAAAATTTCTAAAAATATTCATCTAATATTGTTTTCTTGCTCTGTTTTATTGTGTTGTAATATTTGAATTCCGTACACATCAAACTAATGTGGTTAAATTCGGAACTGTCAAGTTGTTCACTTGCTCTATCTTCCAGTAAGATGCAAATCTCCCGGTAGCCGATATCTAAAGGTGCTGGAAATTGAACACAATGTACGTGGATTCAATCCCCAATACAAACTTTTATTTTTTTATTTTTTTTTATAAATTTTATGATTGTAAGTATATTATTATATAATTTTTTTTAAGAAAATACGTATTTCATTAAAAATTTTTCATTATTGTTCAGAAATCATTTGTGGCATTTTTCAATGTGTTTGTGTGTGTTTAATTCTGTTATAAGTATAACTTCTTACGTGCGTACAAAGTACACACACATTCTTTTTTCATTATCATTCGAAGGCCCTGTATTAACAAAATCTACGCTACAATTCACAGCATTATTTTTAAATTTGAAAAAAACTGGTTGTCTCAGGAGTAAAAAATGCACGGATAGTGATGAAGATGAAAATCAACCAGTTTGTGGAATTAATGAAGAACGGGAACAGCATGAAACTGCCGTATGTAGTCTAGCTGAAATTATTTTTCTAACAGCACATACGAACGTGATGGGCTTTTTAAAAATTTATTTAAAATAATTTAATTAAAATTATAAAATTTAAATTTTTAAGAATAAATTGTTTTCATTTATGCCGTTAAGAATTATTTGTTGCCATGTTCTTTTTTAAGAATTGAGATTAAAGAAACTGTTGATTTAATCTAAGATATGAACCTGCTTTTATAATCTTGTGATCACATCGTTGAAATATTTTCCCAGACCTTCTAACAATAAACCTTTCGGTAACAATTTAGAGACAAGACTGCCCATAGTGCTTATGAGTTTATCACAGTCATGTGGTTACATGTTTTTCTCTCGGACGTACAAGTCTATATATCATTTTTTCTCTGTTCGTTGCGTTGCCTTAATGCCCTATAGTCAGCTAATTTTTTTTCCATACCTGTATAAAAAAATGAAAAGTTTTTAAGGAAATATTGACGATATTTTTTCATAATTATTTATTACTAATAATTGCATGTTTTATTCACTTTTTTAAACCAAAATGAAAATATAGCTAATGCTCTTTCATTTGACACCTGTGGAATGGTTCTAACATCATTTTTTGCTGACTTTTAGAACGTCAGAAAATGTATAGAAACTGAATATTAACATAGAAAGCTGACAAATAATAGATCAGCTGTATTTGACATTTATAGTAGTTGTCATTTAGTTAAAGTTGTAAAAGTTTTAAAGTATTGAAATATTCTTGGTATTTGAATAGTTATTTTAACCCTTAAATGCCCAATCGGGGTCACTATGGGACCCCAGACATACATTTTTGGCTATAATATCTTTATTTGAAACATTTGGCAACCGCGCAATCAGGTATTTGTGTGGACGTGTCTCCTACGTTTTCTGTTAGTATACCACGAACATTCGTGAGGTGCAGTGGTCTGTAAGAGAGATTTAGATAAGTGGGGTCTCGCTGTGACCCCGATTGGGCATTTAGAGGCACCAGAATATTTTTATTATTTTTAACATTTTTCGTCAGTTTACATTGAAAAATGGACCGTAAGAGAATGAAAATGACAATAAGCGACCAAGAACATGAAAAAATTATCCGAAATATAGAAGAAGGGATATCAGACTCCGATTTCGACTATGAGATTACCGACGAATCAGATAGCGAAGAGCAAGATGTTTTTGAGGAAAATGTTTCGGAAACTGAGGACAATTTAGAAGTCAACAGTGACGAGGAATCAGATGCAGAACCTACCGAAGTGGACGATAATATTAGTGAGGTTAGTGGTCCAACATATACATCCAAATCTGGAATGCAGTGGAATAGCCTACCTTTCGTGAGATCCAAGAGGCAACAAAAAAATATTATAAATGTACATCCAGGCTTAACAAACTATAGTAAAAATTCCAACACGTTTTTAGACTATTTCAATTTATTTTTGACCGAAGAGATGAAGAATGTCATATGCCTTCATACTAATGAAGAAGCTGTTAGGCGTTATCAAGAGTGGAACGAAAAACATCCGAATAACAAAAAAGAGTGGACGGTACTTACCAACAATGAACTGGATAGCTTTTTAGGAGGACTTATCAAAGCTGGTGCTTTAAGGTGTGGGAAAGAATCGACACGAGAGATATGGTCTACAGACACCTCAATACGCCGGTCATTTTTTACAGCCGCATTAGCTAGGAACCGATTTGAAGAATTATCGAGTTTCTTGAGGTTTGATGACAAAGTGACCAGGGTGGAGCGGAAGGAACAGGATAAGTTAGCGGCGATACGAGTAATTTGGGACATGTTCGTCTCTAACTGTGACAAAGCCTTTGAACCATACGAACATATAACCGTTGACGAACAGTTAGTGAGTTTTAGAGGAAAGTGTCCTTTTAGACAATATATAAAATCAAAACCTTGCCGCTATGGGATAAAAATTTGGGCTGCCGCGGATGTTAAAACATCTTATTTATCAAAACTTCAGGTGTACCTTGGAAAACAACCAGGTGGTACAATAGAGAAAAATCAGGGATTTCGTGTTGTGAAAGATCTGGTGGAACCATATCATGGCAGTTGGAGAGGAATTACAACTGACAACTTTTTTACCAGTGTTCCTCTTGCTCAATATCTTTTATCTAAAAACCTTACTTTACTTGGGACCGTCCGCAAAAATAAACCTGATACACCACCACAACTAAGTTTGACAAAAAGACCTGCGGAGTCGTCAATATTTGCTTTTACTAAAGAATTAGCTATGGTTTCGTACATACCTAAAATACACAGGATGGTACATCTTCTTTCAAGTCAACACGATAGTGATATAATTTGTCAAGACTCTCAAAACAAACCCTTGATGATTTTAGACTATAATAATACCAAGGGTGGTGTTGATAATGCCGACAAACTGATTAGGGAATATTCCTGTAAAAGAAGAACTGCTCGTTGGCCATTCAGGCTCTTTATGAATATTATAGACATATGTGCACTAAATGCCTATATTTTATACATTGAAAAAAATCCTGATTGGAAGAAAAATAATTTTTCACGAAGACGTATTTTCCTGTTACAATTAGGGGCTGAGCTTGCTCGAAACAACATGGAAAAAAGAGCGAAATATATAAAACATAAAGCCTATGTAAAATCTGCTCTAAAAGATTGTGGCATACCAATGGTAAACCCAACTACCGAAGTTGCAACTCAATCCGTCCATTCAGCTAAGAAACGTGCTCGTTGTTACCAGTGTCCGCGAAACTGTGACAGAAAAGTGAATACCGTTTGCTCTTTTTGCAAAAAATTTATATGCCAGGTGCACAGAAAAGAAGAAAAAACTATTGTATGTAAAAATTGCAACTAAAAGTTATATGCTTATATTATTATTTAATTTTAATTTTGTTCGAATTGAAAATAATTTGTTTCTAGAAAAGCCGTTAATTTTGTATGAAAAATAAATAAAAATTATTCAAATATGCTTAAAATTATTTTTAACCGTGTTTTCCTTTTAGTCAGTGCTAAATGACGTTACTAAATTGAAAATTTTAGTGGGGTCCCTAGGAGACCCCACATGGGCATTTATGGTTATTTTCATATCACGGGCATTTAAGGGTTAAAGCAGAGTAACAATACTATTAATTAATGTATTTTTGTAGGGAACAACAATTATTTTGAATAGTTTCCCGACAGTAACATGGCAGAGATGAAAGTCACATATGAGAACGGACCGGATTAGCCCATAAGCATAGCAATTAGGTACCTACCCATGTATCCAGTAGTGTGACGCTTACTGTATATTCCGACTGTTATTTTAGCTTTTCCTCGTTTTCCTGTATTAACTTTTTCGTTGGCAACTGTTGGCAACTTATTATTTCCCTCAGTGTGTTCCCTCATTTCTCTATAGGAATGGTTTACGAAAGACGTTAGAATGATGAGAGTAATAATAATAAGCAGAAAACTCAAAACTGTTATGCGAATACTAAACTGAATAGTTGATGATAATATTGTGACATATGTCACTCGACTGTTTTCAGCTCCCGGACTAACAGACGCCGAAGATGTTTACCGAGTAACCATTTTTATACAATGATTTATGAGGGACCCTAATTTAAAGAAAGATCTCGATCGAGTTGTTTACATACCTTTTATTATAATTGTTCTTTTGTTATTGTACTAGTAAATTCGATTTTATGTGCTTTAAGTTATTACGTAAATACTCGTTAATTATTCTGGATAATTCTTTTGTATTCGAGACGATTAAGTATTGTATAAATAAGAGGGTTTTGAAATTATCAGTTAGTGGTGCATTTGAAACCGTCGGTGTACTTTGATGTAACGGGCGCGGTATACTTTTTGAATTTGTAATTAGATAAATTAGTAGATTTGGTGTAATAAATTAATTAGATATCGTAGTTTGTAAAATAAAAAATATAAATTCAGTGTTTTTCATTTGTTTAGAAGTATGTTATTAAAAATAAATAAAGTCAACTAAAACTAAACATTAGTGCCTAAAAGATCATAGAAAAGTCAGTTTTGTAACAATACGTATCCTCAGAATCAAATAAAATACCCTAATGTGTAAGTTAAGTAAAGCAAGGATTTACGACAAAATAAATATAGTGATAAACTGTTAGCAAGCTTAATAACAATTAATGGATGGTATATTTAATGAAAATTAATACTTTTAATAGGGCATTGGTAAGTTGAAACTTTCTATAGCAGTTTTAATGATTATAGTGCTAGATAGATGTTGGGTAGTTTCATCGTAGTGGTGTATTATTTCCTTTGCATATTAACTATGGACTATTATAAACTTTATTGTAGAATATCATTATTGTGTTAATGTGTGCGGTTAAAAGGTGCTTTTTGCTTCTAAACTATTGGAGTAGTTTATAGATTAGAGGAGCTATAATGACTTGAAGACTGCGGGTTAGTAATGGAAAATCACTAGTCATTTTACAGTTAAAATATAAAATCTAAGTTAATTGAATAGTTATCTCTATGCGGAATTTAGTCAAACAAACTAGAGGTATAAAAAATTTGCACTTTTTACATCTCAACCGCTAATACATTTAAAAAAAACTGACTAATACAAACCTTAATACACATACACATAAGCTATACTAAAATCACAATAAAGAAGCAATAGAAATAAAAAAACCAAAAGACGTCGAAAGGAGGTTACAAAGAGAATTTCCAATTCATGATTTATAATGTATATATTGTACATGTATGTACACTGTACACCCCAAATCAGGACTTACAATGTTTATACATGGTAAATCATGAGTCGGGAGTGCTCCTCGTAACATTCAACGTGTCTGGGTTTGTTTATTTCTAGTGCATCTTTATTGTGATTTTAGTATAGTTAGCTATGATTGTTCATTTTAGAATAATAATTTTAACTTTAATGTTTTGTAATCATATTGAAAATTTAATGGGCTAGCCTTATATAACTTTTGTTCTTGTTTTATGCAGTTTTTTTCACGTTAATTTTAGTGTGGTTACTGAAAAATAATTATAAACTTATTTTAGCATATACTGATGAAGCAACAAACGAACACACATCAGAAGAGTTCGAAATTAAAAGAGGAGTGCAACAGGGGTGTGTATTGTCACCACTACTATTCAATGCATACTCTGAAGAAATTATTAAAAGAGCTCTTGAGGGAGAAACAGCAGGAATAAAGGTAAATGGAACGCCAATTAACAACATTAGATATGCGGACGATACTATCATAATAGCGGAGAAACTTCAAGACCTCCGAAAGCTAATGAACAAGATAGTTGAGTATGGAGAAGAATATGGATTATCAATAAACATCAAGAAAACTAAATTTATGAGGATATCAAAAACCCAAAATAATGATAAAAGCCTGACAATAATTAAAGGTAGAACAAGTTGAAAACTACAACTATCTTGGCACAATAATTAATCATACAAACGATTACTCCAAAGAAATCAAAGTTCGAATAGAGAAAGCAAGAACAAACTTCAATAAAATGAGAAAGGTACTATGTGCAAGAGAACTGAAATTAGACTTGAGAGTTAGGCTGGCAAGGTGTTATATTTTCTCGACTCTGCTTTACGGGATAGAAGCATGGACACTTAACGCGTCGACTACTCAATAGTTGGAAGCATTTGAACTGTGGGTGTATAGAAGAATTCTGAAGATATCATGGACCGAGCATGTAACAAATAACGAAGTCATAACAAATAACGAAGAGTCAACAAAGGAATGGAAATATTGTAAACCATTCACGACACGAAAGCTGAGATACCTGGGGCATGTTATGCGTAATGAGAGATACAACATACTTCAACTAATTATACAAGAGAAAATCCAGGGCAAGAGAAGTGTAGGAAGGAGAAAAATCTTATGGTTGCGTAACTTGATGGAATGGTACGGATGCACGTCAACCGAACTATTTAGAGCAGCAGCATCTAAGATCACAATAGCCGTGATGATTGCCAACCTCCGTCGCGGAGATGACACGTAAAGAAGAAGATGAAGCAAATAATCAATTTTGCGGAAGCTCGATATTAACAAAGTATTTCTCTAATCCTTCCCTTTAAATTAAGGACTGCAACCTTAATATAAAACTTTCTATCATCAGGGCCATATCCTACAAGAAGAAGAAGAAAAAAATGCAGTATTTTCACTAATGCTACTGAAATAATTGACTAAGGATGTGGAATTATAAATGATGGATTATTAGTGTGGGGAAATCTTTATGATTAGGAAGTAAATGGAGAATTTCAGGGAAGGCATCAAAACATCTCATTCGTTGTTAATAAATTGTAAGCAGTGTAAGCAGTATTTATATGGTTACATCATAAAAATGGAACTGGGAATGATATGGTACAACGTAGGATTCATTGATCCCTCTATAAAGCTTGTATAGAGGGATCAACTAGCTCAGTAAGAGTTAAAGAAAACTGCCGATCTCCCTTACAGTCAATGGTGATCTTAAAGATAAATTGAGATGCGCTATTCCTACTCTTCTTTAACGTCACTGTGGAGAGCATAGTATAAAAAACAAATACAAAAATTCTCATCTTGCTCATCTTTAAAAATTAAAATCCTCGCAATAAACTGGGCTTCGCTGCTGATATGGGTATTAGTAGGAAAAAAGCCTAGCAGACTCTAGAACAGTCAACCATATCTTACATAACAGCTAGATATTAGATTGCAAGCGGCAAATACTCTTCGGATTATACCATGAAACTATAAATAAATAACAAGATAATATTTTGCGCATCCTGAAGAGAGGGGAGTCGTGACGTAGTTGGAGACCTGCAAGTTCCTAATGGTTCGTAATGTCCGATTAGTTTAAATTGTTCGCAGTTGTAAGCTAAGTGTATTTTATATTTTATCTTTGTAAAAGTCTTGTATAAACAAATCACAGAAAAAGACGTTTAATTGTTAAAGACGTGCTAAAAGCCTTATTTTGCTAATTGAATAATTTCACCACAGAATGCATACAAATCCCATTTAACTTTAACAATAATTCTAATTCAAATTCAGGTCTCCAGTTACGTCATCATGCGCGAACTGGGACGTATTTGCGCTACGGGAAGATACTATCTCCTTATTTATAGTATCATGGATTATACCAAGCGGCTCCAAAATATAATTATAATTACTTTACTTTTTCGTGTCTGGATCCGACTACAGTTTTTCTGCTCAGTATCGGGCTACGTCTACACCCTTGACATTTGCGAGCCATAAATCATCGAAGGTGCACTGTGATGGGCAAAGTCTGCATACTCTCAGGTGCTCCACGTTCTGTATTTCCCCACATTTACAAAGTGCATCGTTATCTGTCTTGACGCCCCATTTAATGAGGTTCTGTTTTACAGGGGCAACACCTGTGCGTATGCGGTTGAGTGTCCGCCAGGTTCTCCAGTCCAGGTTCATTCCATTAGGTCGTTCTGGATGTAGGGGAACAGTTCGGGTGGTTCGACGCTGACATTTCTCATAAACCTTTTCCTTGATTTAAGTCGGCTGGTTCCTGGAGGTTCGTCCAACCCGTATAATTATAATTATAATATTCATCCAGTAGACCTGTGCAGTGTGCAAGGTGGTACGGGATACCAGAGAGTGTACCAGAGTGGAAAATGTACCCTAAGCCAATTAACTGTAGCACGACCAGTTTATAACACATGTAATACTCCAGGTTATACTGCTGAAGAGAGGGATACAGAGAGAGATAGAAAGAGAGAGATAAAGAGAGAGATGGAGAGAGAGATATTGCGAATTTGTTATGCTTTTGTATGCAGCAATTTTTGGTTAAATCTTTCTTCTAACTTATGATAATGTTTGTTCTTATACCACTAAAACAGTTATAGATTTTTTAATAGAAAAAACGTTGACTTTCTTCTTTAGCCAATCTGTAGATCGGAATCCAAATAAAACTTATAGAGTCAGTATGTTTCAAAGACAGGTTATGAGTCTTCTTTTTTTAATAACTAATAATAACTGATGCTGTTTTTAGAGAGAGTGGTCTATTTTTGCATTTTTATAAAAAATTTATTTGAGTTTATTCTACGTCTAAATCATAAGCAAATAATACTTAAAATCTTTACCGACATTTAAAAATATCCTAGAGAACAAAAACGTTGTTATTTAAACTATTTTTAATTATCCCTAGAGGTTGTTGATATATGTATTTGTTGACTTACACTGACTGGTTTCTGAACTCTTTATCCCCTACCGTACACTATATTTGGCTTGTTTTATCTAACGACATGTTTCTCCAAGAATTACTTAGCAAAACTCTATTTACTGCACCGTAAATATTTGATTAGCATTTACAACGATATATACCAATGCAGGACGGTAGTGGCCAAAGAAAATATTTTAGTCTCTAGATTTATTAAATAATTTTAACAGTTCCATATAAGTCTAAAAGAGTATTATCCCAATTATTATTTAGTGAGACCTCGGAAAATTGCGAACATGGCAACAGAGTTTAAAGAGTTTACAGCAACTAATAAAAACTAATAAACCAGGTAAATGAAGTAAATGCAATAATTCCACCTTTTGTGGTCAAACCAAAGGTGCAATTATTGCATTCGCGGTAGTTTCCCTTAAATAAGGCAGGCTTTGATGCTTGATTCCACCGATGACGCCTGAGAGGCAGAAATAGCTATCTGGAGATGGTGGTCCGACTCTGGGTCAAATAAAAAAAACTGCCTTTCCCCCTTGTTCATTTTTACTCAGATCTTTGAGTACTCGAAACTGTCTTTCGGCTCTTTTCCTAGACGAAAAGAGAGTAGATACGTGACCGTTGTCCTTTCTGCTTTCTTCTATATTCGTCGTATCTTAAAAGTTGTTAAAGCCGAAGATTCAGGATGAAACCAAAAGCAGTCTCTTTTGACGAAGGTCTTAGATTTAAAATATTGTTTATTATTTTATTTCAATTATTTTAATTGTTTTGTTACAGTAAACTTTGTATCTGAGGCTTTTCGTCTTCCTTGTTTTTCCTTTTATAGTAAATAAAAAAATATCGATATAACTGTTAACATCGATATTGGCCTGTATAATTTTCGTCGTTCGGTAACTTTCCCGGCTTTGGTAGTATTACTACTCCCCTACTTTCTATGTTACTGGAACATGCTGAATGTAATTAATGTCGAAATGCAGCATTAATTAAATAAGTTAACATTACTACTCCTTTTCGAGATAATTCCTTAAGCACCTTTCCTCTAATAAGGTTAAGCCATAGTGCTCTCTTTGGATTTAGGTTTTCTTTGATTTACTTAACAACTTCCAAGGGAGTGACTAAATGCATTTCTTCAAAAATATACGTGGTATTTCTTCAAAGGCATTTATATTTTGATTTAAATTTACATTAGACTGGAATGTTTTAGTTAAATGTTCTGAAAATAGATAAGTTTATGGATTTTAGTTCATAATCTCTGGCAAAAGGTCAATTTCCTTTTCTAATTAGTAAAATTCATGTTATTTGTTTTTAATTTTTCAGTTGCTTTTTACAACGAACATAAAATAAAATGTTAAAAAAATCTGTGTACTTTATGAAGGAGGATACTTTGAACAGAAATATAAAAAACCAAATTAATTAAATTTTCAATGAAAGCAATTAAAAATTTAAAAATAAACTTTTTTCTTTGTTTTTCTCAATAGCAATGAGGTTCCGTTATACTTTTAACCTGTCTGGGCAACCGTTGAACTTTTTCTTTGAAAAATCAGTTATTGCCTTGAGTTATTTGGAAAAAATGGCACGCTTCGCTTACAATCTCCAGTTAACTATTTATTATTTCTTTGTCAGAGATCCTGCTGTACTCTGTTACATTAATTTGTATGTCAAACGTAATATTAAAAACAAAAAGTTTTGCTCGAAAAAGATGACTTTAAGTGACTACCTACCTATTTGATATACTGTTATAAATTCGCAAAAAATAACAAAGTCAATTTTTGTTGGTTTTTATCCGATTTAAAGAGAATAAGTAAAAATACTGCAATGAGTTTAACACTTGGTTTATTTGATTTTTTATTTTAATTTATTTAAAAAAAAATGGCATCAAACAGGGATATGGTATCTCTATATACTTTTTAACATATGCGTCTATCAGTCTTTGAAAAGATGTTATATAAAATGTGGAACAATTGGTATACCAGTACAAGAGAATATACAATGACGAGCGCGCTAATAACCGGCAAAATAATGTAAAAACCGGAAAACATATTAAGTTGTGAGATTAAAATAGATGCAACTAGTAGAGGTAGGAAATTTAGCGATCAAAACCTATAAATTTGCATTATATTGATTGTTTCCCACCTTTAGACGTATCGGACGAGTTTGGCAACTACCACTGTGACAGTGACAACAGTCACTGTCACTTAGTTGACATAAACCTCTGATAAGTCTAAAGGTGGGAAGCAATCAATAGAATGTAAATTTCTAGGTTTCTATCGCTAAATTTCCAACCTCCACTAGTTTCATCCCTTTTTATCTCACAACTTAATATGATTTCCATCTTCTGTATTATTTTGCCGGTTATTAGCGCGTCATCAGTGTATTACATTCACTATTATTCGCCGATGACCAAGTAATTTTTGCACAAGACAGGGAGAACATGGCATATATTATGATAAGGAAATTAAAGGAAGAGTATTAGCTATGGTGACTCAAGATAAATATGTGCAAGGTCTAATTCTTATGTATTGGATCCGATTTTGCAGATTTTAACTTAAGTTTAGAAGAGAATATTAAATGTTGTAAGACTTTTAAGTATTTAGGGTCAATGATAAGCCGAGATGGTACTCATATGAAAGATATAGAAATGAAAATAGCACGGGAAAACGAGCCACGAAAGCACTCAATGGAGTGATATGGTACAACACTCTAACCAAAGAGAAAAAAGGATCTTTCAGAGCATAATGTTGAATATTACTATATGGAGCAGAATTATAGCCAATACAACAACAATACCGAATAAAATACGAACACTTGAATTGGACTTTATGAGAACATGTCTACAAATCACGAGAGGATAGAAAAAGAAAAGAGGAAATATGAATAGAAAAAACAAGTTGAAAAATAGAGCCCTGCAGTGATACGAGCATGGACAAAGAATGCCAGATCACAGATGGAAAAAAATATTGGATTGAGACCGGAAGACCTGCTATGAGATGGAAAACCTACATAGGAAATGCTGTGATAGATAGAGACCTCAGAGATGACGACTGGGAGAATAGAGTACTGTGGAGGACGAAAACGGCTAACTGATAATGGGAGAAAGCTGAAGAAGAGGAAGAAGAAATTATTGAAAAATGGAGACAGCCTTGTAATAACGCAATATCAATAAGTAATTTGTTTACCGAATGTGCAGTTTATCCTAGGTGGATGCTATGTTGGAGGACAAAACAGTAGAGGATGCAATACAATTGTATTGTGTTGTCCAGTGAATATTGTAGTAGTGTCTGGGGGCTCGGGAGACCCCGGAAACCCAGAAGATGACCTGAGAGAGGACGTCGGAAGCTCGTCTAATGCCTCCTCTACACATCGGCAGACGCGTCCGGGGACGCCATCCGCGTATGCATCCGCAGATGTGTAGGTTGGGTAATTCGATCGTCTGTTTTTTATGTATCACATCGGTAGATGCGTCTGCAAGGTATCCGTTTGTTGTCGGTTTTTCAAGCACAGATCAAAGGGTTTCAGCGCAAACGTCCGACGCCTGTTCACACATCTGCCGACGCACCAGTTTTCGAAGTGAATTCAAAGTGAACGAATGTTTCTTCAGTTTTGTATGCTGTTAATATTTCGCTGAAACGGCTATGAGTTCTGAAGAAACCTTTAAATTCATAGTGTTGTACTAGTTGTTTTATGTATATTAGGGAGGAGCGTAAAATCTCGAATTTTTAAAAATTTACTTTAGCAGTTAGCACTATATGTCAAAAGTTGCCTATACAGTAGTAGATGTTTACCAATTTTTTTCAAAATTTTTTGACCTTGAAATTATGCCCCGCCGTGACCTTAAAAAAAATTTTTCACATTTTTTATACAAGATTGCACTATCAGCTAATCTATTTTTAGGCACTAGTAGATCATTCATGCTTTTTTTTGGTTCATTTTGACCACTCCTTCATTCCCCGCATTAACTTAAGAATATTTAATTTTTTTAGTTTTAGACCAATATGCAGCTCTCAGCTAGTTTTATAAACTACCCAGAACACACCACGTGGAGGTGGCTGCATTTCGTGTTCCACCACCCCTACTCGCCCTCCAACCATCCTATTTTAATTATTATTTTTAATTTTCTACTTTATAACAACTCGTTATTCCGCCTTATAATGCCGTTTGGTTTCAAATATTGGCATTATATTGCGATCTTTTAAACGTGATCTTATAAAACCATCTCGAGCACTAGCGCCACAAACACTTAAAGATGCTTCTGACATAACTTTAACACATCTCTCAACGGCTTGAGTGTGACAAGGTAAATCAAAAGTTAATTGAGAGATAAGTGAGTTTTTATGGATTGCATTTTTCAGCTCTTCGTCACTTAAATGTTGTGTTAATGTTGACTCACTAATAACTTGCTCTTGCCAAAAAATAAGGTCAACATAGTCCGTCGCCAAAAAGTTTATTTTAGGGACCTGAAACTTTCTTATTTTAATTTCTTCCCCCGCTGCAGACTTCTTTGCTCTAATGGATAATATTCGGCGCATAGCTCTCGAATATGTCGCCTTTCATCAGTTATCATTGCAACCAATAAACTTTCAGGGTGGGCGAAAAATGCATTTCTTTGTGTAGTTGTATCAACAATTTCTCTTAAATCTTTCTTTAAATATCGGCTCAAATATATACTTTTCCATAAATTGAACGGCGCATCTTTTATTTTTGGTTTGGTTTTAATAGTAAACCACATTGGGGCATATACCTTATTAATAAAAGTTGCGATTTCTATTAGGTTTTATGATGGATTCAATGTGCTTACATAGAGCCTTAAAATTCTGTTGGCAGTGGTAAGCCATCTCGCATGAGATAATTTACCAGGATTCTTGGAAGCAAGACTGGCAGGAAATTCACCTGTACTTACAGCGGTGCTTATATCGAAGAGGAACTTTTGATCGGTACTTAGTTGTTCTCTATCTACTTCGGGCAGTTCACTTTTAGTAGGTTTATAATTTATTACTGGTAACTGGTCGCAAATTGCTAAGCTCTTTCCGATGGGTCCCGAGAATCCCCTAGGACCAGACGTGGTTCCATCTAACTTTTCAATTAAATGCCTCAGAGGAAGTTCGTTAGAATGTAATTGGCAGACAATCCAATGCAAATGTCTACCGAATTCTTTTTCCAAAAGACACATGACACCACCGAGGTTACCTGTATTTATTACAGTTCTATCGCAACCTATTGCTAGTATATCGGATCTATTAATATTAAACTCTGTTAAAAACATACATATCGCATTCTTAATGTTTTCAGCTGACCCACTTAATGGCGAAACGTGTCCTAAATAACCTGATCCCGGTTCGTAAATAATTGAAACATGTTCTTCTGTAACCATTGTTCGTTTACTAATACCACCGTCTGCTTGAACCATTGTCATCGTCTTATCCTTTCTACCGTCGAAGTAAAGGCCCTTAATAGATAAATCCCTAACATTTTCCATTTCCTGTAAATCTAGTCGCATATTTTTCCTTTCCCTCCTTACTTTGCTTCTATCGATAATTATCGCCGCCTCCGTAGTACACTTTATTTCTCCCTTGACCTCTTTATTTATATTTACATCATGCAATAATGCAGAAGCAATTGCTGCGGCTGACCGGTCTCCGATTCCATACCTATCACAAGCTCTTGCAAAAGTCGGCAGGTTAATTCTTGTTTGCGATGTTGACGGCGTGGGTTGAATATCTTCCTCCAAATTTTTAAGAACTGCTTCTTTTCCTTTAGGCATCTCTTTTGGAATTTTTTTTTCAAACTCAACTTGTTTCTCTCGCATAGATTCCTTAGATTTTCTTAACATTTTCTTATTAAGCTTGTCAGTTGTTAATCGGTCTAGGGATCCTATAGCCATGACTCGTGTAGTTCGCTGGTAAAAAAAATGGCCTTTCTAATAGCGGTACTTTGTGTGATATGTCGCAGACACATTCTTCAAACGATTTGCATTTGCAATATGCTATGTGAAACAAATAAGAAGCATTTTGCCTAAAAGATGCCACTTTATTTTTAAAACTTTCGGTTTCTTTGCGAGCGTGTGAATAAGACTTAAGGATATTGTTTAGCTTTTCGTGCTCTCTTTTTATTTGATTGGTAATTGTGACATGATGAACTGTAGGAATAGAGGCTTTTTTCCATATTTCCTCCAACGTCGTCGCAATTTCGTCATAGATTTCACCAACCTTTGGTTTGTATTGTCCTTCACTTTGTTTCTTTTGTCTTATAAAATTATAATATTGAAGCACTTGTTCCCGAGAGGGCAACATTGTTCCTCCCGAATTTAAATCAATCGAAGGCCCAATTATAGGACAATTTGTTTTACTTCGCGTCGTCATTATTTACTACGAAGTAAATCCTCGACCGCTATTATTTGGGTAACTTAATTTAAAGTATTCTTTATTCTCGTACAAAAACACAACACGCACTACGTAGCAGAACTTACTTAAGCGACAAATAACCAAGAACTGAACTGTGGTTGATTAAGACCGACTAGACCGAGAGCCGAGACCGCGCCGAGAGTCTGCGCTCTCAACCGACGTGACGCGATAATATGCGATGCTGACAAAAGTAGCAATGGGTTAAAAAAACGAGCTGAAGGTCAAATCGATGTTTTATTTACTGACAATTATACATTTTTTTAAACAAATTTTTTTCTAGTAAATATAGAGAATTGGATTTTTCTAATGTTAAGAAGCCATAAAATGACCAATGTTTTAACAAGTTTTGGCGCGTAACTTTTTTTAGGATCATGGCGGGGAATGAAAAAATGTTATAATATATATTTTTTTTAATTGTAGATTATCTACAGAAGTAAAAGCAACTTTTAGTAGTTAATGCTATTTATAAAAAAAAAATTATTTTTAATTTTTTGGGCCTGCGGCGGGGAATGAAGAAATTTTTTTTTAATTTTTAAAAAATTTACAGGTCATCTACTACATCAAAGGCAACTTTTGCTAAATAGTGCTAATCAAATTTCAAAAAAAAAATTTTTCACTCCACCCTAATGTATATACAGCATCCAACACCTTCTCCTTTTCCATTATTTTAATGATGCTACTCCCATGTACACTCAAAAAGTACTTAGTCGAACGTACTAAATAGGTATAGGTATAGTTGCGGCAGCTGTGGTCATCAACATCTATTTTTTTAGGTACACGTCAATTAGACCGGAATAATTAGACCGAAAGCAGTAGACCGAACTCATTAGACCGAAAAGCACTTTACCGAAATCGCACTAGAATGAACAGCATTAGACCGAAATGGTACATAAATTAAAAAATATTGCAGTAAATTATTTTAAGATTTTGTATATCTGTCTTTTTGTTTATTGTATTTTTTTTGTACCATTTTATATAAAGACTGTGTAAATTGTTAGTCTGTATAGTCTGATATGAAAAAATTTTCATCCGTTAAACAAATTAGTAAAGGTAAAAATAAATTAAGGGTAGAGTGACGTTAACACCATTTTAACTGTTCATAATAACCATCCAAATAACATTTATATTATTGTATTATATTACTTGTAATTACATTAGTCTTATCTCTTTTACTGCGACAAGTAAAAAGAACTGCTTTTCGGTCTTCTGCTGTTCGGTCTAGTGAGGTTTCGGTAAAGTGGTTTTCGGTCTAATGAGTTCGGTCTACTGCTTTCGGTCTAATGATTTCGGTCTCTTTACAGTAAACCATTTTTTTATTGCTCGCGTAGTTATTGCGTCTGTCGAGAATTCACAGAGACCTCCCGAGAACGATCTACAGATGTGTGGTCATCTTGTAATGATACATCTACCGATGCAGACGCGTCTGCCGATATGTAGAGGAGGCATAAGACTGTGGTCCCAATAAATGCAGTAGGTTGCGTCGAACGTCATGCCGTAGGAAAATTGTTCACATTCGTTATTGTTGATAAACGTTGAGACACAAAAACTATCTTGCAACTGAAAATAGTTAAAAAAGAATAATTCTAAAACAAATTCAAATTACGAAGTGTATTGAATTGACCACCGACATAGCCGGTTGTCACCAATAGACGCCGTAGGCTGCGTACAGCTTGTATTGGAGACCACCACTTAAGAGAATATTGACGCGGTTCAACCCGGAAACGTAATGAGTTAAATTTTGATATTAATTCTTGTAATAATATTGATTTTAGCTTTACATTTCATTTTATTAACTGCGGAGGCATTTCCGAAGATCTAAATTTTTTATATAAACATAATATGTATAAACATATATACAATATAAAATTAGAAATGGATACGGAAGCTGTGACACTGATAGTGTTTTAGTAGTATGCGGTAACGGCACAACTCTACATATAATTTGGTTTGCATCCTCGATGAAACAGATTGGGATAGAAATAGACATGTCCTGAATTGCATTTTAGCGGCGACGTTCAGGCCAATTACAGCACCTAACCAAATTTGCAATATTGCCAACGAAATATGGCAGAAGTTATTAGACAGCTGTCCAAAAATTTAGGGCTCGGTAGGGAAATACCTAAGAGTTTATCCGATCGCAAGGAATATTGAAAACGAAGTTGTTCTGTCGGCTGAGTCAATAATATTTTAAAATATTACTTTGAGTATTTGATTAAATTTGAAATGGTAAAAAACAGGGCGACTTGAGATAATATTTCTTCGACTTATAGATACGAAAAAATAATAGGTTGTGCAAAAATAAATATAGTACATATAATATAAGGAGACAAGATGGAAAGATTAAATACATGGGCAGACTATTTCGTCGAATTAGTAGACGATAAAAGCCAAAAAGGAACAGCAATACAACAAGGAACACAAAAAACAGAACAACAACTAACACAAGAACCGCCAGAAAAGGAGGTAATAATAAATAATGATAAATAATAATAAATGATAATAAGGTTATTATGTCTACTACTGGAGTCATTCCGAAGACCCTTCTCGAAAGCATAAAAAAGCTGGGTCTCACTGAACATCTTTATGACCATGCAGAAAGCTGGACTACTCGCGATGGCTAGATGTGTACGAAAATTTCTAGGAGAAACTCCAGCATACCAAGTCACCTAGGGCTCGATAACACGGAAAGAGTCCCACCAGAGCTCAATCCTTTTGATACCGTAAGTATATGGGATGAGTCAATTTTCCCCTTAGAGGGCGTATGGCTAAATCTGGATAATGATAATAATAAATAAAAGTCATAAAAACCCTTAAAAATAATAAAAGTATGGAAGAACGTGGAGTGCCAGCAGAAATATTATAACTAGGAGGAGATATAAAGGATAGCTCAACTTATTGTAGAAATATGGGGAAACGAAAAAATGCCAGAGCAATGGGGCACCGAACTCACCTGCCCAATTCACAAAAAATGTGATAAAACCGAAAAGAAGTCTTTCAAATCAGTTTAACGTCAATAGAGTATGAGGCCTGATAAGCAATTTTCTGAAAATTTTACTCAAAATCGTACATCAACGTCTATACAGAGAATGTGAGAGAAACCTGAGCAACAATCAATTTGGATTTCGTATGGGGCTTGGTACGAGGAAGGCATTATTTGGCCTCCAGATATTACTACCAAAATCAAATGGCGTCAATTAAAACAAACAATCGTCTAACAGCAAAAATGCCAATAAAAAGAAGAGTTCGTCAGGGATGTGTACTTTTTCCATTTTTATTTAATATATTCCGAAAATATCTTTCAAAATGCCCCCTAAAATAATGAATAAGGAATAAAAATCAACGGAGAATACGTAAACAACTTTGGGTTTGCTACGACTTTTGCATGTCATAGTCATAACCAAAGAGAGAGATAGCTTGGGGCTGAATATAAACACAAATAAAACAAAAGTAATGGCTGTTACACGTGCACCAAATACCGACATTAATATTCGTATCTATAACAAACAGATAGAACCCGTACAAAGATTTCATCCAGTATCTTGGTTGCTTAATAACAAACGATCTTGACCACGAGGTCGAAATACATTCTCGTATAGAGTACGCTAGGTCCGCTTTTCATAGAATGAAAAAATTACTAATAAACTCTACCTTATCGTTGGATATATCCGATACCAATTTGTAAAAATATTCATGTATTCCATATTGCTATACGGAGTGGAAACATGGACTCTCGGAATTACAAATATGAGGCGTATAGTAGCCTGTGAGATGTGGGTTTTTTCGAAGGATGCTGAAGATCTCTTGAACAGAGCTCGTGACCAAAAACGAGGTGCTAAGAAGAATGGGGCCTTAGAGAGAACTCCTACATATTTAAAAAAAACAGAAAAACGAGTTATCTAGGACATATTTACAGACGACAAATATAAAACTTTTTACGACTCATATTGGAAGGGAAAGTGGAAAGAAGAAGACGTCCAGGAAGAAGAAACGCACTCTTATGGGAGTTTAACTATTGCGTAACGCAATTTTTGAAGATTTTTGACCCCCCCCCCCCCAACCAGCGTTACATAATACTTGAACGGTCCCTAAGAGACTGGATAGGCACGGACACACATTCGACACTAAGAAACGCTCAAGATAAAAACCAATTGGCTATAGTTATAGCCAACCTTCAGTAATGGAGAAGGCACCTTAACCCGGCATTGGTCGCTATATGAGATTTTGTCCCACGGTTTCAGAATATTGCAGACAAATTTTTCCATGGTAAATTACACATGCTGTAGTTCCTTCTAGTCTCCTAATTATCCTTCCTGTACAATCGAATACACTCGTCTGGTCAGATGGTGGTTCAGTTGACTTACTATGGCCCGATTGTTGAGTCAGTGCGCTTCACGCGAGATAGTCTCTCATCGCGCGACCACCGTGTATAATATTATTTAGCATTATTTTATATTGTAGCATTATTTTATTTTGTATTTGGCAGTATGAATCATGCAAAGATAATTTTAGAACTTGCTCTGTGGCAGGACAGTAAAATTAAGGTACTAGTACAAATTTGAAATTTATAAGTATTGAAATATTATAATTAATATTATGTCTAAATTTTTAGATTAAAACGTACAAGCGCATCAACAGTTACATTGTGTAAAGCTAATAATAACTTTTGTTAAGCTTAAAATCTATTTTGAAAATTTTATTTCGCTAAAAAAGGCAAAAGTTAGATATGTGAGACAAAATCTCAAAAAGAAGAAGAGGATGATTTGGTATTTCGTATACATTCAAGAATAGAACTTCGAAAAATGTTCACAAAATTTGAACAAGGATTTAGCAAATATTGCCTGACTATGGCTCAAGAAAAAACCTAGTATATATGGAAGGGAGAGGGGAAGATGCAGAAGAAAGAAAGTTTAAATTTGAGAAAGTAACCCAATTTGAGTATTTTTGAATAAAAATTACAAATAGAGGAGACAAAGGGAGAGAACTAATTAAATGCTTGTTGAAAGGTAGTAGGTTTAAGGCAAAAAACGTGCCCAGGTCAGAGAAGATTCAAACTTATGAAGTATAATCTTTGACGTTACTTCCTTTATAGTTTTTGTCATTTTCAAGATTTTTTGTTCTACATATGTTACTCACATTAACACCATATTACCTTTCTGTATATCCTTTCCTGTATATCCTTTTGGTAACCCTGTCTTCTTCTTATTTTAGTGCATATTCGTTTCGAATATTGGCGATCATTCTGGCTATAATTATTTTATTAACTGATGCTTTAAATAGATTAGTTTTTGTGGAGAACCATTTCCTCAGGTTCTTTAACCATGATATTCTTCTTGTCCCAATTCCTCGCTTTCCGAATACTTTACCTTGAAGTATTACCTTCAGTAATCTGTATTTAGTGCCGTTTCTCATTATGTGTCCGAGATAACTTTCTCCTTTCTTTGCCCACTCTTCGTAATACGGTCTCGTTGGTTCTTGTCCGTCCGTGATATCCTTAGGATTCGCCTGTATAGTCATATAGCGATACGCTTTAGTTACTATTTTTGCTAATTTTAATTTTAATATTTTTTCTCAAAAACGAAACAGCGTTAGTCATTCAAATACAAAATGTTAAGAGACATGGGTTTGCCCTGTCACATCTGTTTTTCGTCTGCGCGGTGCAACAGGCTGCACCCTCATTAATTGAGTACTTTATCAGACAGTTATTGTGTCAACAGCTCGCTATGCATTCGAAATTGTTTTTCTTAAAACTGTAAAAGTAGACGCCAGGGGAAAGGAACAAAAACATTATCATCGTTTGTGGTTGTTTTCTTTAGTCACTACACAACACGTGAACGGTTGACACACACACCGACTCGACCCTCTCCGAGAGACCTAACTAAACACATTTTCGTTACAACAATAAAATTACCCTTTGTTTTATTATATTAATTTTTTAATTAAATTCCGCACCACACCTATCGGAATATTGGTGACCCTCGCGAGTATTTTAAACCGCCGCGAGAATTTAAAAAAGAGTTAGTGTTAATAATATATTTTTGCCGGTTAATAATATACAGTGAACATCGAAAATGACGACCAGTGCCAACAAAAGTGTTTCAGATCGGATTGCAGTGGCCATCGGGAAATTGACAGCCGAATTAGCTGACATGAAAGGGAGCTGTACTACAACAAAAAACGGATACAGGTATGAAACCTTTAGCTTTCTTTTCTAAGAAATTCTCACCTAGCGAAAAGAAGTATAGTGCATACGACAGAGAACTATTAGCTATATATCTGGCCATAAAACACTTCAGACATATGATCGAAGGCAAGGATATAACGATATACACAGACCAGAAACCAATCACCTTCGCCTTTACTCAGAAGCTAGATAAATGTAGTCCTAGACAGTTTAGATATATAGACTATATAGGACAGTTTTGCACTAACATTCAGCACATTTTTGGTTTAACAAATATTGTGGCAGACGCACTATCTCGAGTCGATAGCATCAAGAAAAATATCGACATAACTGACTTAGCTCTCGCACAAGAAACTGATCCAGAACTGCAAATTTTTTTAAGTGAGAAAACATCACTACAAATGAAGAAAATACGCTTTTCAGAACAAAACGTGAGTTTGTACTGTGACATATCAACATCTACAGCCAGACCATTTGTACCGAAACCCCTTCGAATGGCAATTTTTCGCACCATGCATAACCTAGCACATCCCGGAATCAACAGTTCTATGAAGATGATCACACAGCGATATGTTTGGCCATCCAT
Organism: Diabrotica virgifera virgifera; assembly: GCF_917563875.1. Lineage (NCBI taxonomy): Eukaryota > Metazoa > Arthropoda > Insecta > Coleoptera > Chrysomelidae > Diabrotica > Diabrotica virgifera. The sequence goes on along the minus strand of NC_065452.1, from coordinate 62,301,033 downwards.
TAAATCAGATGTGAGGAAATGGACTCGAGCGTGTCTACAGTGCCAAAAATCGAAAATATCGCGCCACATTGTTTCACCTACTGGAAGTTTCCTACCACCTTCCAGCCGATTCGAACATATCCACATAGACATTATAGTGATGCCGGTTTCAGAAGGAAACAGATACTGTTTAACATGCGTCGATCGTTTCACACGTTGGCCAGAAGCTTTCCCGATGCCTAATCAAGAAGCAGACACAGTAGCCAGAACATTTTTTTCTGGTTGGATAGCTCGTTTGGCACTCCCAAGCGCATCACAACAGATCAAGGCCGAAAATTCGAATCGCATCTCTTCAAGTCATTATGCAAATTAACTGGAACTTCCCATTTAAGGACAACCGCCTATCATCCGCAAGCAAATGGTATGGTAGAAAGGTTTCATCGACAGTTAAAAGCAGCAATTCGATGTCATGAAAACATCCGATGGACCGAAAGCCTACCTTCAGTGTTACTGGGCATACGAGCAGCGTGGAGAGAAGATTTAGGTACTTCCGCCGCCGAACTCGTGTACGGAGAACCATTGTGTTTGCCAGGTGAACTATTGTTTTCGTCACAAAGAAACACCGACGACAATGCTCACATTTATTTAAAAACGCTTCGAAACCATTTCGAAAACCTCCGTCCTACGCAACCGTCGCATCATGGATCCAAAAGTACCTTCATTTTCAAAGACATGAAAACCACCTCTTACGTTTTCATCCGCCGTGATACAATTAAAAGCAGCTTAGAAAACCTATATCACGGGCCTTTTCCAGTTGTTGAGCGAGGTGACAAGACTTTTGTCGTCCGGGTAAATGGAAAAGAATCAACAATTTCCATAGACAGATTGAAACCAGCGTACGAGCTTCACAACTCTACCCATCACGAAACAAAAGAAATGACAGTATCCAGCAAGATAGACAACAGACCGGGGAGAAGAGCAAGATTTACCGGAAACTACCAAGAGAGTGTCAGTTCACAGTGTATTAAGTGATTTTTTCGTCCTCCTCGTATAAACTTTGCGTTCTTTATTTTTTTTTCTTCCTATTTTCAATTTTCATTATATGTAATTTGTATATATTATATATTATCTATCGTTTTAGTCTCTCAGAGGGGGTGTATAGCGATACGCTTTAGTTGCTATTTTTGCTAATTTTAATTTTAATATTTTTTCTCAAAAACGAAACAGCGTTAGTCATTCACATACAAAATGTTAAGAGACATGGATTTGCCCTGTTACATCTGTTTTTCGTCTGCGCGGTGCAACAGGCTGCACCCTCATTAATTGAGTACTTTATCAGACAGTTATTGTGTCAACAGCTCGCTATGCATTCGAAATTGTTTTTCTTAAAACTGTAAAAGTAGACGCCAGACTTAGTGATTTATTTGCTCATCTGGTCAGGTCAAGGGGAAAGGAACACAAACATTATCATCGTTTGTGGCTGTTTTCTTTAGTCACTACACAACACGTGAACAGTTGACACACACACTGACTCGACCCTCTCCGAGAGACCTAACTAAACACATTTTCGTTACAACAATAAAATTACCGTTTGTTTTATTATATTCCTTTTTTAATTAAATTCCGCACCACACCTATCGGAATAGTCACATCTCGAAGGCTTCAAGTTTTTTCTCCATTGCTTCAATGAGTGTCCAGGATTCAACAGATAACCCTGTACTACCTCAAATTTTTGCATGAAAGAAACATAATATATGTAAAACATGCAAAAAATATGCAACTGGCATAAAGTCCGGTCAGTTTATTAGTTAGTTGTGGCGCAATACAGTCGTTTATGGTCTGAGTGAGCATTTAATAACCATAATAATATTCTCGACCTCAGCCCGTGTCACTAATTACAAATAAATTGTTCACAATACATTATTAATAAAAATAATAAATTATGGTTTTGCTTGTTTTCGATTCAGAGGGTTGCACACCAGCTAGACAGGCACTGTTTCTACCCTTTCAGGCGTCATCAGTAGCTTTTGATAGTGTGCCCACCTCTGAACCGAAAAACAGCTCCACCATCATTTTAAAGGGAATCTGAAAAATAATTCAAATTTCCCATCAGACGCGATACAGCGACATCTACTAACAAATTGAAGAATCTCAGATGCAGAATCCACCAATTTAATAAGAATTAAAAATGGTAGATAGTATTTTAAAACTGAGATTTTTCGTGTTTGAAAGTTCTTACTGGTACATTCTTAATCTGCGACTTTTTCAATTAATAAGACAGCAGACGACTGCTGATTACGATTACGATTGAAAAAGTCGCAGATTAAGGATGTACCAGTAAGAACTTTCAAACACGAAAAATCTCAGTTTTAAAATACTATCTACCATTTTTAATTCTTATTAAATTGGTGGATTCTGCATCTGAGATTCTTCAATTTGTTAGTAGATGTCGCTGTATCGCGTCTGATGGGAAATTTGAATTATTTTTCAGATTCCCTTTAAAATGATGGTGGAGCTGTTTTTCGGTTCAGAGGTGGGCACACTATCAAAAGCTACTGATGACGCCTGAAAGGGTAGAAACAGTGCCTGTCTAGCTGGTGTGCAACCCTCTGAATCGAAAACAAGCAAAACCATCATTTATTATTTTTATTTCCTTTACTCGGATTTGAGTACTGAAAGTTCTTCTGCTGTCCGTTTTTCCTAGACGAATGAAAGCGAAATGTGATCGTTTCCCTTTCGTTTTCTATATTCGTTGTTTGCTGTCTTATTAATTGAAAAAGTCGCAGATTAAGGATGTACCAGTAAGAACTTTCAAACACGAAAAATCTCAGTTTTAAAATAATATCTACCATTTTTAATTCTTATTAAATTGGTGGATTCTGCATCTGAGATTCTTCAATTTGTTACATTATTAATAGTTCAATATTAAAATATGAAACTGTGGGATGCTATATTGCAAATAATATCATTTTAGTAATGTCCCAAAGGCCACTCGGTTAAAATCGATAGAGATAGGGCAGGAAGTTTCAGCTTTCCCCAATTACTTGTGAAGCATCATCATAACAACTACTTACATCAAAGACCAGATGGTGGTTTTAAAGAGATAAAAGGCCAAGGCAATTGGAGTGATAACAAAATTAATATGAGACGCTTTTAATGAGCCCAAAATGATTTCAAACAAAGGTGTGTCAAATGTTATTTGGTCTTTACGTACTTTATAATTAAATACACAATACAATAGGTTTTTGTAATTGAAAAGCTTATTTTTAATGTATCTTAAACTCCGAAATTTCGGCTTTTCTATGTCTTTATTGTATATATATGTGATATTTATACGTGTATATTTAAAATATTTCACTATTGGACATTATATTATACATATATTGTGACATTATATTATACAGGCTGTCCAGAAACTCTACCGATGAAGACAGGAGATTCTTCAGACAATTTAACCCAATTCACCTAGTTCGAAAATGTTTCCTAAGGGAGCTAGAGCTCTTTGAAGATGGCGTCTTGTAATTAGTTTTTCTTAAATACCTCCAGAACGATTCTATTTAGAACAACGAAAATTGGTACGCGTATTAATCTTCTTTAGATAAATCGATTCCATCCATTGTGAATTTCTAGTACCGGTCATAAGCATCCGTTTTGGGTAGGGCAACGGTTATTTTATCGTATAACGTTTTTGCCTTTAATTTTTAAGCATTTTTGACACTGAATTATTAAATCTTAGAGTATTCTAATACTAAAAGGTACTCTTACTTTAAGTCGATCGGATACACTGTTTTCTAGAAAAATCGATTTGAAAATTTTTCGTTTTTGAATTAAAAAAAAAAGAATAAAAAAAATATTTAGAAAGACAAAAACTGGTACATTTATTTATATTCCATAGATAAATCGATTTCATTAATTGCGAATTTCCAGTACCGGTCATAGGCGTCCGTTTTGGGTAGGTCAACGGTTATTTTATCGCATAACTTTTTTGTCTTTAATTTGTAAGGATTTTTGACACTAGATTATTAAATTATGAAGTACTTGAATACTACAAGTTACTTTTGCTTTAGGTTGGTAAAATATATCGTTCTTTTTTGAAAAATTTTTAAATTTTTTTTTAAATTCAAGAAACGAAAAATTTTCAAATCGATTTTTCTAGAAAACGGTGTATCCTACCGACTTAAAACGAGAGTACCTTTTAGTACTAGAATACCTCACAATTTAATAATCCAGTATCAAAAATGTTTAAAAGTTGAAGACAAAAAAGTTATGCAATAAAATACCCGTTGCCCTACCCAAAACGGACGCCTATGACCAGTATTAGAAATTTGCAATGGATGGAATGGATTCATCTCTGGAAAGTAAATAAGCGTACCAATTTTTGTTTATCTAAATTGAATCGTTCTGGAGGTATTTAAGAAAACTTAATTACATGACGCCATCTTCAAAGAGCTCTAGCTCCCTTAGGAAGCATTTTCGGACTAGATGAAATGGGTTAAATTGTCTTAAAATTATCCGAGGAATCTCCTGTCTTCATTTGTCTGTAGAGTTTCTGGACACCCTGTATACTAAGCATTTCCCTAGTTTTCACTGTATTCCTTCACTCAACCGTTCTCTCCAGATCTTTCTGTCTTGCCAGTCCCCTTCTTGTAGATTTCTTCTCTTCACTGCTTCGTCCACCTCATCTCTAAAGGAACTTCGAGGGCTGCCTTTCCTTCTTCTTCCTATCGGGCTCCACTCTGTTATTCTGTTTATCCAACGATTTTGGTCTGCTCTTCTGACATGTCCGTATCCGGTTAATGTCTTCTGTTCGATTTAGTCTATTATGTCTGAGTTCACTCCCACTCTTCTCTTAATCTCTTTCGTTATTTATTCAATCTCTTTTTGTTACTCTGCAGCGCCTCCTTCGGAATTCCATCTCTGTTGCTCTTATTTTGTTTTTGGTTTTCTTATTTTTTATTGTCCAATTTTCATATCCATAAGTGAGGATACTTCTTGTCGTGGTATTATATATTCTTCTTTTTCTTTTGGATTTATATATATTTTAAACAGGGTAGGGGATCTTGAGCAGCCATGTAGCAGTCCTTTTGTTTTTTGTTAACTTAAACGGACTGCATATTCTATTTATCGTTTAGATAGCTACTGTGTTATTCTCTTATTCTTGTACAGTGCTTTTACTGCTGCTTTTAATCTTCGTCGAACTTCGATTTCTTTCATTGCTTCCCATTGCTTGGTTTAGGTATCGAGTCAAATGCCTTTTTATGATCTGCAAAAGCCAGATGAACGGATCTATTTTTGGCCATTCTTTTTTCTATTAATTGTTCTACCGTGTAAATGTGATCTAAGCATGATTTCCCTACTGTGAATCCTGTCTGGTCTTCTTCGATTTTATCCTGTATATATGTATATTTCTGATTTTTCCTTTATGGTCTTTCCGTACAGTCTACCTATAGACGATATAGTGCTGATTCCTCAATACTTTTTGCAGTTTTTTTTCCTTTCTTATATATTGATGTCATAATATACTTGCTCAAGGATCTATTGTAACTTTATATTATATTGTATCATATGTTGAACAAACATATGATGCATATAAGTATTTAAACTATTCTGAGGTAATTTAAACTCAAAAAAGTTCCTAAATACACCCAAAACTCTGTTATTATCCGGATAGCTCCAAAACCAAACTCAAAGTATATATAAGTTCTATACTAATTTACGAAAGCAAGACAAATACAAGAGTTAGACAAGTTTTATTAGAATACTCTGAATGTTTCTACTAGAAATTAACAAAATTATTCTTACTGGAAACTAGAAAATTTAAGGCAGGATTTGAATTATTCATGTCTTGTGTCCTGGTAGACAATAATCTTACTCCAAAATACCACTATTTATATATTTATGATATTTTTATGGAGTAATAAATCTTTTAAATACAACACTCACATTGACAACAAGTATAATACCGACAAAAATTAACGAACGAATAACTCTGCAAGAGGAACTGCAAGGATTTCGGACAGGAAGATCATGCACAGATGCAGTTTTTTGTAATTTATATAATATATAAAAGAAAGTCGAGTTATGTTAGTTACACCATTTATAACTCGAGAACGGCTCAACAGATTTTTATGAAATTTTACACGTGTATTCTACCGGACTGGGAATAGGCATAACCCTGATTTCATGCCCGTACGTCATAAGGGGGCTTGCCCCCCCTGATATATTTTTTAATTTTTTGACAAACCGTTTTTTCTTAATCTTGTATGATGTAGAAGCAAAAGATACATACAATCCTAAATTTTCACTTTTTTATCTTCAACCATTATTTTTTAATAGCCACTTAAATATTTTACATCTATATATACCGGGTGTCCACTTATATTTTCCCCCATTTTTACTGCCTATAACTTCTAAACGGCTCAAGATAGAAATATGCGGTTTTCGCTGAAATGTTTTATTTTAGTAAAAGTTTTCTCTGAATGTACTGAATTTTTTATATCGCTTTCAAATACGAAAAGAAAAATGGCGGATTTTTGAAAAAAACGTTGTTGACTTTTTTTTAATGGAACACCCAGTATATTTTTTTGTAAATTGAAAGAAAGGTCATTCACCTATCCAGCGATATAAAGTTTTTCAAAATCGGTTGTAAAATCACTGAGTAATTGAATCTCTCATTTTAAAATTAATTGCTCAGTCATTTTTGACCACCGATTTTAAAAAAAATTATATCGTTGGATAGGGAGATGACCGTTTTTTTCAAGTTTTTAGGTAAATGACCATTTTTTATGTCGCTTTTAAATAAAAAATGGCGGATTTTTGGAAAAAAAACGTTGTTGACTTTTTTTATTGAAACACCCAGTATATTTTTTGTAGCTTAAAAAACGGTCATTTACCTATCCAGCGATATTAAATTTTTTAAAATCGGTTGTCAAATGACTGAGCAAATAATTTTTAAAATGAAAGATGCAATGTGGAAATCATATAACATAATATCATTTTGCTTAGTTATAGGCCTTGGGCCCGCATATACAATTATTATTTATGACCACACCGTTGAAACTTTTTGTACTTGTTATTTTTGTGGAGTCGGACAAATTTTGAGCTTGGCGCATTATGGTAGTGGGGCGTTTGTCTGTCAAGCGGTGACGAAGTTGTCAATTTTATGCAAGAAAAAAATTTATTACCACATTGGTCATTCTATTTTAATCAATGGATTTTATCATATAAACAACGAAAACAATTTTGTCGGACAAAAATATTGGGGCATATGACGTGTCGGACACGCTAAATATGTCAAATTTATGAAAATAATAAATTTATTACCACATGGATAATTTTAACGGTATCTACCATAAAACATTTTTACAATAATGTGGTAACCTTGTCGGACAATTTTCACGGGGCATATGCGCAGTCGGACGCGCCGAAGATGTCAATTTCCTGAAATTTTTTTATTTACAACCATTTTTCCGACAACATTAGTAGGTTATAAGTAATTATATTCTTAATCAAAAAACCAAAGTGTCGGACAAAAATATTGGGGCAACTCGACAGTCGGACAAAAAATTTAATTTTTATTAGTAAAGTATACTTTCAAATTATGCTGGGTTCGTGCATCCCTTATCTTTACAACCATTTTTCCGACAAAAGTAGTAGGTTACAAGTAATTATATTCTTAAACAAAAAATGTAATTGTCTGACAAAAATGTTGGGGCAAACGAACAGAAAACTTAATTCTTTTAGGCTATCGACGAGGAGGTATTATCAAAAAAAAATTTTAAAACAGTGTTTCTCGGTTACTTTTGAATCGATTTAGCTGAAAATTGGTACACACACTAAGTAAAGCATTTAAAAGGGTATGACGTAGATCGGAACCCAAAATTTTCTTAAAAAATTTTCCGACAAGAGGGAAAATTTTAGAAAAATTGTGATCTGATAATTTGTGTACATACTTCTTGAACAACGACAAACGTCGTTCTGTATTTTTTCTTGAATTAAAAAAAAAATTTTCAGCACATGTATCAGGTTATAAGTAGTTATATTCCAAATCAAAAAATCTAAGTGCCCGACATAAATAGTGGGGCACATCCAAAGTCGGACAAAAAATTTAATTTTTATTAATTAACTATACTTTTAAATAATTCTGGGTTCGTGCATCCCTTATCTTTACCACCATTTTTCCGACAAAAGTAGTAGGATACAAGTAATTATACTCTTAAACAAAAAATGTAATTGTCTGACAAAAATGTTGGGGCAAACGAACAGGAAACTTAATTCTTTTAGGCTATGGACGAGGAGGTACTATCCAAAAATATTTTAAAACAGATTTTCTCGGTTATTTTTGAATCGATTTAGCTGAATATTGGTACACACACTAAGTAAAACATTTAAAAGGGTATGACGTAGAGCTGTACCCAAAATTTTCCCAAAAAAATTTCGGACAAGAGGGAAAATTTTAGAAAAATTTTGATCTGATATTTGCGTACATACTCCTTGAACAACGACAAACATCGTTCTGTAGTTTTTTTTTCCAATTAAAAAAAATTTCCGACACAAGTATCAGGTTATAAGTAGTTATATTCTAAATCAAAAAATCTAAGTGTCCGACAAAAATATTGGGTCAAATCCAAAGTCGGACAAAAAATTTAATTTTTATTAATAAACTGTCTTTTAAACAATACGGGGATCGTGCAACCCTTACCTTTAAAACCATTTTTCCGACAACATTAGTAGGTTATAAGTAATTATATTCTTAATCAAAAAATCAAAGTGTCGGACAGAAATATTGGGGCAACTCGACAGTCGGACAAAAAATTTAATTTTTATTAGTAAAGTATACTTTCAAATTATTCTGGGTTCGTGCATCCCTTATCTTTACAACCATTTTTCCGACAAAAGTAGTAGGTTACAAGTAATTATATTCTTAAACAAAAAATGTAATTGTCTGACAAAAATGTTGGGGCAAACGAACAGAAAACTTAATTCTTTTAGGCTATCGACGAGGAGGTATTATCAAAAAAAAATTTAAAACAGTGTTTCTCGGTTACTTTTGAATCGATTTAGCTGAAAATTGGTACACACGCTAAGTAAAGCATTTAAAAGGGTATGATGTAGATCGGAACCCAAAATTATCTTAAAAAATTTTCCGACAAGAGAGAAAATTTTAGAAAAATTGTGATCTGATAATTTGTGTATATACTCCTTGAACAACGACAAACATCGTTCTGTATTTTTTTCTCGAAATAAAAAAATTTTCAGCACATGTATCAGGTTATAAGTAGTTATATTCCAAATCAAAAAATCTAAGTGTCCGACAAAAATATTGGGTCAAATCCAAAGTCAGACAAAAAATTTAATTTTTATTGATAAACTATACTTTTAAAGTATGCTGGGTTCGTGTATCCCTTATCTTTACAACAATTTTTACGACAAAAGTAGTAGGTTACAAGTAATTATATTCTTAAACAAAAAATGTAATTGTTTGACAAAAATCTTGGGGCAAACGAACAGAAAACTTAATTCTTTTAGGCTATCGACGAGAAAGTAATATCAAAAAATTTTAAAAGAGTTTTCTCGGTTATTTTTGAATCGATTTAGCTCAAAATTGGTACACACACTAAGTAAAATATTTAAAAGGGTATGACGTAGAGCTGTACCCAAATTTTTTAAAAAAATTTTCCGACAAGAGGGAAAATTTTAGAAAAATTGTGATCTGATATTTGCTTACATACTCCTTGAACAACGACAAACATCGTTCTGTAGTTTTTTTTCCAATTAAAAAAAATTTCCGACACAAGTATCAGGTTATAAGTAGTTATATTCTAAATCAAAAAATCCAAGTGTCCGACAAAAATATTGGGTCAAATCCAAAGTCGGACAAAAAATTTAATTTTTATTAATAAACTGTCTTTTAAACAATACTGGGTTCGTGCAACCCTTACCTTTAAAACCATTTTTCCGACAACATTAGTAGGTTATAAATAATTATATTTTTAATCAAAAAATCAAAGTGTCGGACAAAAATATTGGGGCAACTCGACAGTCGGACAAAAAATTTAATTTTTATTAGTAAAGTATACTTTCAAATTATGCTGGGTTCGTGCATCCCTTATCTTTACAACCATTTTTCCGACAAAAGTAGTAGGTTACAAGTCATTATATTCTTAAACAAAAAATGTAATTGTCTGACAAAAATGTTGGGGCAAACGAACAGAAAACTTAATTCTTTTAGGCTATCGACGAGGAGGTATTATCAAAAAAAAATTTATAACAGTGTTTCTCGGTTACTTTTGAATCGATTTAGCTGAAAATTAGTACACACGCTAAGTAAAGCATTTAAAAGGGTATGACGTAGATGGGAACCCAAAATTTTCTTAAAAAATTTTCCGACAAGAGGGAAAATTTTAGAAAAATTGTGATCTGATAATTTGTGTACATACTCCTTGAACAACGACAAACATCGTTCTGTATTTTTTTCTCGAATTAAAAAAAAATTTCAGCACATGTATCAGGTTATAAGTAGTTATATTCCAAATCAAAAAATCTAAGTGCCCCGACATAAATAGTGGGGCACATCCAAAGTCGGACAAAAAATTTAATTTTTATTAATAAACTATACTTTTAAACTATTCTGGGTTCGTGCATCCCTTATCTTTACAACCATTTTTCCGAGAAAAGTAGTAGGATAGAAGTAATTATACTCTTAAACAAAAAATTTAATTGTCTGACAAAAATGTTGGGGCAAACGAACAGGAAACTTAATTCCTTTAGGCTATGGACGAGGAGGTATTATCCAAAAATATTTTAAAACAGTTTTTCTCGGTTATTTTTGAATCGATTTAGCTGAAAATTGGTACACACACTAAGTAAAACATTTAAAAGGGTATGACGTAGAGCTGTACCCAAAATTTTCCCAAAAAAATTTCGGACAAGAGGGAAAATTTTAGAAAAATTGTGATCTGATATTTGCGTACGCGTACATACTCCTTGAACAACGACAAATATCGTTCTGTAGTTTTTTTTCTCGAAATAAAAAAAAAATTCCGACACAAGTATCAGGTTATAAGTAGTTATGTTCCAAATCAAAAAATCTAAGTGTCCGACAAAAATATTGGGGCAAATCCAAAGTCGGACAAAAAATTTAATTTTTATTGATAAACTATACTTTTAAACTATGCTGGATTCGTCTATCCCTTATCTTTACAACCATTTTTCCGACAAAGGTAGTAAGTTACAAGTAATTATATTCTTAAACAAAAAATGTAATTGTTTGACAAAAATCTTGGGGCAAACGAACAGAAAACTTAATTCTTTTAGGCTATCGACGAGAAAGTAATATCAAAAAATTTTAAAAGAGTTTTCTCGGTTATTTTTGAATCGATTTAGCTCAAAATTGGTACACACACTAAGTAAAATATTTAAAAGGGTATGACGTAGAGCTGTACCCAAAACTTTTTAAAAAAATTTTCCGACAAGAGGGAAAATTTTAGAAAAATTTTGATCTGATATTTGCTTACATACTCTTTGAACAACGACAAACATCGTTCTGTAGTTTTTTTTTTTCCAATTAAAAAAAATTTCCGACACAAGTATCAGGTTATAAGTAGTTATATTCTAAATCAAAAAATCTAAGTGTCCGACAAAAATATTGGGTCAAATCCAAAGTCGGACAAAAAATTTAATTTTTATTAATAAACTGTCTTTTAAACAATACTGGGTTCGTGCAACCCTTACCTTTAAAACCATTTTTCCGACAACATTAGTAGGTTATAAGTAATTATATTTTTAATCAAAAAATCAAAGTGTCGGACAAAAATATTGGGGCAACTCGACAGTCGGACAAAAAATTTAATTTTTATTAGTAAAGTATACTTTCAAATTATGCTGGGTTCGTGCATCCCTTATCTTTACAACCATTTTTCCGACAAAAGTAGTAGGTTACAAGACATTATATTCTTAAACAAAAAATGTAATTGTCTGACAAAAATGTTGGGGCAAACGAACAGAAAACTTAATTCTTTTAGGCTATCGACGAGGAGGTATTATCAAAAAAAAATTTATAACAGTGTTTCTCGGTTACTTTTGAATCGATTTAGCTGAAAATTAGTACACACGCTAAGTAAAGCATTTAAAAGGGTATGACGTAAATCGGAACCCAAAATTTTCTTCAAAAATTTTCCGACAAGAAGGAAAATTTTAGAAAAATTGTGATCTGATAATTTTTGTACATACTCCTTGAACAACGACAAACATCGTTCTGTATTTTTTTCTCGAATTAAAAAAAAATTTCAGCACATGTATCAGGTTATAAGTAGTTATATTCCAAATCAAAAAATGTAAGGGCCCGACCTAAATAGTGGGGCACATCCAAAGTCGGACAAAAAATTTAATTTTTATTAATAAACTATACTTTTAAACTATTCTGGGTTCGTGCATCCCTTATCTTTACAACCATTTTTCCGACAAAAGTAGTAGGATACAAGTAATTATACTCTAAACAAAAAATTTAATTGTCTGACAAAAATGTTGGGGCAAACGAACAGGAAACTTAATTCTTTTAGGCTATGGACGAGGAGGTACTATCCAAAAATATTTTAAAACAGTTTTTCTCGCTTAGTTTTGAATCGATTTAGCTGAAAATTGGTACACACACTAAGTAAAACATTTAAAAGGGTATGACGTAGAGCTGTACCCAAAATTTTCCCAAAAAAATTTCGGACAAGAGGGAAAATTTTAGAAAAATTGTGATCTGATATTTGCGTACGCGTACATACTCCTTGAACAACGACAAATATCGTTCTGTAGTTTTTTTCTCGAAATAAAAAAAAATTTCCGACACAAATATCAGGTTATAAGTAGTTATATTCCAAATCAAAAAATCTAAGTGTCCGACAAAAATATTGGGGCAAATCCAAAATCGGACAAAAAATTTAATTTTTATTGATAAACTATACTTTTAAATTTTGCTGGGTTCGTGTATCCCTTATCTTTACAACCATTTTTCCGACAAAGGTAGTAAGTTACAAGTAATTATATTCTTAAACAAAAAATGTAATTGTTTGACAAAAATCTTGGAGCAAACGAACAGAAAACTTAATTCTTTTAGGCTATCGACGCGAAAGTAATATCAAAAAATTTTAAAAGAGTTTTCTCGGTTATTTTTGAATCGATTTAGCTCAAAATTGGTACACACATTAAGTAAAACATTTAAAAGTGTATGACGTAGAGCTGTACCCAAAACTTTCTTAAAAAATTTTCCGACAAGAGGGAAAATTTTAGAAAAATTGTGATCTGATATTTGCTTACATACTCCTTGAACAACGACAAACATCGTTCTGTAGTTTTTTTTCTTGAAAAAAAAAATTTCCGACACATATATCAGGTTATAAGTAGTTATATTCCAAATCAAAAAATCTAAGTGTCCGACAAAAATATTGGGGCAAATCCAAAGTCGAATAAAAAATTTAATGTTTATTAATAATCTATACTTTTAAATCATGCTGGGTTCATGCATCCCTTATATTTACAACCATTTTTCCGACAAAGTAGTAAGTTACAACTAATTATATTCTTAAACAAAACATGTAGTTGTCTGACAAAAATATTGGGGCAAACGAACAGATAACTTCATTATTTTAGGCTATCGACGAGGAGGTATTATCAAAAAAATTTTTAAAACAGTTTTTCTCGGTTATTTTTAAATCGATTTAGCTGAAAATTGTTACACACCTTAAGTAAAAAATTTAAAAGGGTATGACTTGTTGTACCCAAAATTTTCTTAAAAAATTTTCCGACAAGAAGGAAAATTTTAGAAAAATTGTGATTTGATAATTTGTGTACATACTCCTTGAACAACGACAAACATCGTTCTGTAGTTTTTTTTCTCGAATTAAAAAAAAATTTCCAGCACATGTATCAGGTTATAAGTATCTAGTTATATTCCAAATCAAAAAATTTAAGTGTCCGACAAAAATATTGGGGCAAATGCAAAGTCGGACAAAAAATTTAATTTTTATTGATAAACTATACTTTTTAACTATGCTGGGTTCGTGCAGCCCTTATTTTTACAACCATTTTTCCGACAAAGGTAGTGAGTTACAAGTAATTATATTCTTAAACAAAACATCTAATTGTCTGACAAAAATGTTGGGGCAAACGAACAGAAATCTTAACTCTTTTAGGCTATCGACGAGGAGGTATTACCAAAAAAAAAATTTTTAAAACAGTTTTTCTCGGATATTTTTAAATCGATATAGCTGAAAATTGGTACACACACTAAGTAAAACATTTAAAAGGGTATAACGTAGAGCTGTACCCAAAATTGTCCCAAAAAATTTTCCGACCAGAGGGAAAATTTTAGAAAAATTGTGATCTGATATTTGCGTACATACTCCTTGAACAACGACAAACATCGTTCTGTAGTTTTTTTTTCCAATTAAAAAAAATTTCCGACACAAGTATCAGGTTATAAGTAGTTATATTCTAAATCAAAAAATCTAAGTGTCCGACAAAAATATTGGGTCAAATCCAAAGTCGGACAAAAAATTTAATTTTTATTAATAAACTGTCTTTTAAACAATATTGGGTTCGTGCAACCCTTACCTTTAAAACCATTTTTCCGACAACATTAGTAGGTTATAAGTAATTATATTCTTAATCAAAAAATCAAAGTGTCGGACAAAAATATTGGGGCAACTCGACAGTCGGACAAAAAATTTAATTTTTATTAGTAAAGTATACTTTCAAATTATGCTGGGTTCGTGCATCCCTTATCTTTACAACCATTTTTCCGTCAAAAGTAGTAGGTTACAAGTAATTATATTCTTAAACAAAAATGTAATTGTCTGACAAAAATGTTGGGGCAAACGAACAGAAAACTTAATTCTTTTAGGCTATCGACGAGGAGGTATTATCAAAAAAAAATTTAAAACAATGTTTCTCGGTTACTTTTGAATCGATTTAGCTGAAAATTGGTACACACGCTAAGTAAAGCATTTAAAAGGGTATGACGTAGATCGGAACCCAAAATTTTCTTAAAAAATTTTCCGACAAGAGGGAAAATTTTAGAAAAATTGTGATCTGATAATTTGTGTACATACTCCTTGAATAACGACAAACATCGTTCTGTATTTTTTTCTCGAATCAAAAAAAATTTTCAGCACATGTATCAGGTTATAAGTAGTTATATTCCAAATCAAAAAATCTAAGTGTCCGACAAAAATATTGGGGCAAATCCAAAGTCAGACAAAAAATTTAATTTTTATTGATAAACTATACTTTTAAATTATGCTGGGTTCGTGTATCCCTTATCTTTACAACCATTTTTCCGACAAAGGTAGTAAGTTACAAGTAATTATATTCTTAAACAAAAAATGTAATTGTTTGACAAAAATCTTGGGGCAAACGAACAGAAAACTTAATTGTTTTAGGCTATCGACGAGAAAGTAATATCAAAAAATTTTAAAAAAGTTTTCTCGGTTATTTTTGAATCGAATTAGCTCAAAATTGGTACACACACTAAGCAAAATATTTAAAAGGGTATGACGTAGAGCAGTACCCAAAATTTTCTTAAAAAATTTTCCGACAAGAGGGAAAATTTTAGAAAAATTGTGATCTGATATTTGCTTACATACTCCTTGAACAACGACAAACATCGTTCTGTAGTTTTTTTTCTCGAATTAAAAAAAAATTTCCGACTCATGTATCAGGTTATAAGTAGTTATATTCCAAATCAAAAAATCTAAGTGCCCGACAAAAATATTGGGGCAAATCCAAAGTCGGACAAAAAATTTAATTTTTATTGATAAACTATACTTTTAAAATATGCTGGGTTCGTGTATCCCTTATCTTTACAACCATATTTCCGACAAAGGTAGTAAGTTACAATTAATTATATTCTTAAACAAAAAATGTAATTGTCTGACAAAAATGTTGGGGCAAACGAACAGAAAACTGAATTCTTTTATGCTATCGACGAGGAGGTATGATCAAAAAAAATTTAAAACAGTTTTTCTCGGTTATTTTTAAATCGATATAGCTGAAAATTGGTACACACACTAAGTAAAACATTTAAAAGGGTATGACGTAGAGCTGTACCCACATATTCTAAATAAAAAAATCTAAGTGTCCGACAAAAATATTGGGTCAAATCCAAAGTCGGACAAAAAAATTTAATTTTTATTAATAAATTATACTTTTAAACTCTGCTGGGTTCGTGCATCCCTTATCTTTAAAACCAATTTTCCGACAAAGGCAGTAAGTTACAAGTAATTATATTCTTGAACAAAAAATCTAATTGTCTGACAAAAATGTTGGGGCAAACGAACAGAAAGCTTAAGTCTTTTAGGCTATCGAGGAGGAGGTATTATCAAAAAAAAATTTAAAACAGTGTTTCTCGGTTTCTTTTGAATCGATTTAGCTATAAATTGGTACATACGCTATGTACAACACTTAAAAGGGCACGACGGTGAGTTTTACCCAAAATTTTCCAAAAAGATTTTCCGACAAGAGGGAAAATTTCGGAAAATTTTTCTAAAATTTTGGAATGTTCTCTACGTTACGTCCTTATAAACATTATAAGGAGTATTTCTACAAATTTTCAGTTTGATCTATGTAGATCTAACCGAGAAAAATAGTTTATAGTTCGCTTTGGTCTCCTTGATGCTTATTATTTTTTTATATCCCAGAGAACGGCTGTTCCCGTACATGCGACACTATATTATACAAGAAATTTTCGATTTTCTAAATGTGACTGAATTGAAAAAATTGGGCCAAATCCAATCTTAAAATATAGGAAGAGAGAAATATGTCAACCATCCATTTTGGTACAAGGGTGTGGATGTTACGGCCATTCCCATTTAGGGTCTGTTTTTCGTTCTCGTCCCCAAATCTCCCAAAAATTTCGAAAATTTAAGTCCGATTTTCAACGCATGTTTAATTTTGAAAATTCTTCTCTTCTTCTTCTTCTTTTTATATAGACATTACTCTGTCTGTTTTTCAATGTGCCTCCAGTAAGTTGTCATTCCATCTTTTTCGTGGTCTTCCCCATGATCGTCTTCCTATTGGGGAACCGTCTCTGTCCGTTCTTACTACTCTATTTGTTGTCATTCGGCTTATGTGGTCGTTCCATTCTACCCTTCTGCTTTTCATCCAGTTATTAATGTTGTCCACCTTGCATCCCCTTCATATATCTACACTTCTAGCTATATCCCACAGCGTCTTACCATTGATTTTTCGCAATGTTTTCATCTCTGCTGTTTCTATAGCTTTTTTTGTCCTTTCTGTATCAGGTTGTGTTTCTGCCGCGTATGTCATTATTGGTTTGATGACTCTTTTGTAAATTCTGCCTTTCACTTCTTTTCTTATGTTTTTATTTCTCCATATTGTTTCATTCAGGCAACCTGCGGCTCTGTTTGCTTTATTCATCTGATCTTCCACTTTTGTTTCGAGCTTTCCGTAGTTGCATAGTTTGATGCCTAGATATTTAAACTCCATGACTTGTTCTATTATTTGACCCTCCAGCTCTAATTTACACCTTATTAGATCTACTGTTGTAACCATGCATTTAGTCTTTTTTGGGGAAATTAAAATGTTAAATTTTCTAGCGGTTATATCAAATTCGTGCAGCATACGTTGTAAATCATCTTCACTTTGAGAGATTAGTATTGCGTCGTCTGCATAGCAGATTATTTTAAGTGGTTTTTCTCCCATTTGGTATCCTTTTTTTGTTATTTTATAATACTTTTAATAATATACTTTTTTAATACTTTTTTTATTATTTCGTCCATGATCAGGTTGAACAACAGAGGACTCAGGGAATCTCTCTGTCTTATCCCATTGCCATTTTGAAAATTGTATATATCATTCAAAAGTTACCGATCTCAGAAATTTTACTCAATTTCTATTTAAAAAGGGGAAAATGTTTTGTATGTTTGTGTGTATGTTTGTGGAAAAGTTATACCGATCTGAATTTCTTTTCTATGTTTTAAGAGGGGGTCAGGGCCGATTCAGAACCGGTATAGCTTGTGACTTTCGACCACCCATAAGCCAGCTATAGGACTTGGTAGGTACAAAACGGCATATTTTTTGGGGGTATAAATCTTAGGTTCAAGAAGAGACAGGAAAACCAAAAGTGCACCAAATTAATAGCGTTGAGTTAAGCTTTCAAATAGTGCTTAAGTGGTTAAGATCAGAGATACACACGGCTCAGTACAGCTGAAAAACCGAAAAACTAAACTTTGAAAATTTTGGTTTTTAGACAATTACTCAAAATTTCAACCTACAAATTGCGCCAACAAATAAGGAGGACTCCAGATGCGTCTATCGGTGTATAGCTCTATCTGGAAAAATTCGAATTTTTAAGTTATAGCCTTCATAAGTGTGATCAAATCTATTTCCTATAGGAAAACCGGTTTTTCAAGCTCAATAGTCCTATAATACCTTCGGTTATCCTACTTGACCTTGGATGCATCAGACACTACTTCTCAATACGTTTCAAACTCATATTTAGTGATCAAATTCGGTAATACCGATTAGAAGGTATCTAGTTCCAAAAGTATAATCCATTTGATCATTATCGCCGAAATGGTTTATGTAGTTGTAGTGGTTGCGACGCTAAATTTAGATAGATTTATATAAAAATAGAGCAATACGAGTTCATTTACCGGCCATTAAAATAATTTTTTATTCTATTTCGAATAGAAAAAAAACTCTAGTGTACATTCGATGGACACTAGATCATTTGAGAGATAATCATAGAAGGCGACCATATATATCTTAACGTGGAATCGAGAAACAATACATTCAATTTCATTTAATTTATATACAGGTAAAATTTCGTAAATAATGGGTCATAGCTTAACGTCAGGTTCCTGAGGTAATAATAGACCGATTTAAGCTTAGTTAGTTAGCTTAGATTTAAACTTATCTTAGTACAAATTTTATAATAACCGAGATACAGGATATCAAAGTTAAAATTTTTTTTATATATTATTGAATATTTCCTGACAGGTATGAGATAACAACATGAAATTTGGTATGTGGGGGTTTTTGGATCGAGAAAACTAAATTCCCTACCAAAAATTATGTATTGCCCAGAGGGCGCCACATACGCCTTTCAGCACTCATTTATTACGTTCAATTTTTTTTATACCTCACTCTGTATAATTTTGACATTAAAATTTTTATTTTCCTATTATTTTTACTTAAAAAAGGTATACTTCTTTGATCTCCCTAAACTCAACCGTTTTCGAGATAAACGCATTTTAAATCTGCGATACACCATCATTTTTAGCATAATATTACCATAATATATAGCAGTTCTCAAATTTATGTCATTGCATCGCAAATTCCATTTGAAGAAATTTGCGATACATTTTTGGATAATTTTATGGTTTTAAGTTATTTTTCGGGTGCAACTACAATGATATTATGCTAAAAATGATGGTGTATCGCAGATTTAAAATGCGTTTATCTCGAAAACGGTTGAGTTTAGGGAGATGAAAGAAGTATACCTTTTTTAAGTAAAACTAATAGGACAATAAAAATTTTAATGTCAAAATTATACAGAGTGAGGGATAAAAAAATTGAACGTAATAAATGAGTGCTGAAAGGCGTATGTGGCGCCCTCTGGGCAATGCATAATTTTTGGTAGGGAATTTAGTTTCCTCGACCCAAGAAACCCCCACATACCAAATTTCATGTTGTTATCTCATACCTGTCAGGAAATATTCGATAATAAATAAAAAAAAAGTTTAACTTTGACACCCTGTATCTCCAAAACGCCCCATTATTTTTGTCCGACAAGTGATCCAATATGCATTACACATGTAAAAGAACAGCACAAAATAAAAATGACATCTGTGGTAATAAATAAAAAATTTTCAGGAAATTGACATCTTCGGCGCGTCCGACTGTGCATATGCCCCGTGAAAATTGTCCGACAAGGTTACCACATTATTGTAAAAATGTTTTATGGTAGATACCGTTAAAATTATCCATGTGGTAATAAATTTATTATTTTCATAAATTTGACATATTTAGCGTGTCCGACGCGTCATATGCCCCAATATTTTTGTCCGACAAAATTGTTTTCGTTGTTTATATGATAAAATCCATTGATTAAAATAGAATGACCAATGTGGTAATAAATTTTTTTCTTGCATAAAATTGACAACTTCGTGACCGCTTGACAGACAAACGCCCCACTGCCATGATGCGCTAAGCTCGAAATTTGTCCGACTCCACCCAAATAACAAGTACAAAAAGTTTCAACGGTGTGGTCATAAATAATAATTTTATATGGGGGCCTAAGAACTATTATGTTATTTAGGTATGTCATATCCACGTTGCACCGATCATTTTAAAAATTAATTACTCAGTGATTTGACAACCGATTTTGAAAAACTTTATATCTCTGGATAGGTGAATGACCTTTCTTTCAATTTACAAAAAAATATACTGGGTGTTCCATTAAAAAAAGTCAACAACGTTTTTTTTTCAAAAATCCGCCATTTTTCTTTTCGTATTTGAAAGCGATATAAAAAATTCAATCCATTCAGACAAAACTTTTAATAAAATAAAACATTTCATCGAAAACCGCATATTTCTATCTTAAGCCGTTTAGAAGTTATAGGCAGTTAAAATGGGGGAAAATATAAGTGGACAACCGGTATAAAAGAAAGTCGAGTTATGTTAGTTACACCATTTATAACTCGAGAACGACTGAACAGATTTTTATGAAATTTTACACGTATATTCTAGCGGAGTAGGAATAGGATAATATGGAGTTTCATACCCGTGCCACATAAGGGGGGTTGCCCCACCTCATATATTTTTTTAATTTTTGGAAAAACCGTTTTTTACTAATTTTATGAGATGTAGAATCAAAAGATACATACAATCCTAAATTTTCAATTTTCTATCCTAGACAGTTATTTTTTAATAGCCATTTAAATATTTTACATCTACAGGGTGAGCCAAACCTCTGGTTTTCTTTGATTATGGCTAAATTATGGGATATACAAAAAAATGTTTTTAACAAAATTAATGTATATCGACGCCGTCTATAATTTAAAATTATTTTAGATTATACAGGGTGAGTCAGAACGACGGTAGGAACCAAAGTTTTGTTTTTTTAAATGGAACACCCTATATATTAAATCATTTTTAAATATATTTTTTTAGAAATATTAAGAATTTATCTAAGGTATTATAGGCCTAAAGTTAAAGATTTTCGAAATATTTACACTTTTATTGAGAAAAATGGTAATATTCAAAGGGCTGTGAATTAGGCTTTCAAGGTAATAAAATTTTTTATGACATGTCAAAGTTTTTTTAGTATACTGTTATTTTTAAATAAATTAACATATTTGACATATATTCATAAAATATACAGTGTGATCACTATTTGCAAATATAAAATTTTCTCATTTTTTTTAATGGGACACCCTGTATATTAGTATTGCCTTTTGTAGTAAATATTTACAACCTTTCTTTTGGTATAAGGTTGTATGCACCTAGCATGTTTCGTTTTGTAGATATTGAAAGAAAACTATACCTTTTTGCGGATTTTTTATTAAAAAATTTTGTTGAAAAAAAAATAATTATAATCTTGTTTTAGAAACATACATTAAAATATTAAATATGAAAATAAAAACGTAATTAATGATTAAAATAAATCGTATACTAGTACAATTCAATTGAATTTAATATCTTAAAATTATTTTACAAAAAATATTTTACCATGCTAATGAATGCATAAATTAGTTACTAAATTAAATAAACAACCAAATTTGATATCTAACCTAGTAATTTTTCTACCACAGCAACTTTCTTGTACCAAATCAATTGATAGTTATGTTGTATTTACGAGTAAGATCAGTTAAACTTTTAATTTACCTTTTAAATTTACTTACATCTTGAGAACATAATTATAAAGTATGCTTTGAAACAAACGAATGTTAGATGTATCAGCCAAATTATTAATATAAATAGTATTAACTGGTGTCACAAAAGCTGGTAATACTTTTTTAGTTGAAATTTTTGTAACATTTTTTTATATTTTAAATTTTAATTTTTCAACCGAACAATTGGTGAATATGACATTTGTTTTGGGCGAAACCATTAGAAATTATTACCAGCTTTTGTGACACGACTACATAGATACTATTTACTTCATAATATTATACTTCTATAACGTTCATTTGTTTTGAAGCATACTTTATACGTTCTCAAGATGTAGGTAAATTAAAAAGTTATTAACTGATCTTACTCGTAAATACAATTTAACTATCAAAATTGGGTACAATAAAGTTACTAGGGTAGAAAAATTTCTAGGGTAGATTTTAAAATCGGTTGTTTAATTTAATAATTAATTTATCCATATTAATTACTTATTAGTATGGTAAAATATTGTTTGTAACATAATTTTAAAGTTATTAAATTCAATTAAGTTGCACTTGCATACGTTTTATTTTAACCTTTAATTACGTTTTTATTTTCATCTTTGATATTTTAGTGTATGTTTCTAAAATCAGAATATAATTTTTTTTTGCAAAAAAATTTAATTAAAATTATCGCGGATATAAAATATCCGCGAAACGTAAAATTTATAGTTCTTTTTTAAATATTTACAAAACCAAACATGCTATGTACATAAAACCTTATACCAAAAGAAAGGTTGTAATATTTACTACAAAATCAATACTAATATACAGGGTGTTCCATTTAAAAAAAATGAGAAAATTTTGTATTTGTATCACACTGTATATTTTATGGCTATAAGTAAAAGATATTAAATTATTTAAAAATGATACTATATTATAAAAACTTTGACCTATCACTCAAATTTTTATTACTTTGGAAACATAATCCACAGCCCTACAAATATTACTATTTTTCTTAATAAAAATGTAAATATTTCGAAAATTATTAACTTTGGGCCTATAAGACTTTATACAAATTTTTCATATTTTAAAAAAGTATATTCAAAAATCATTTAATATATAGGGCGTTCCATTTAAAAAAATAAAATTTTGGTTCATACCGTCGTTCTGACTCACCCTGTATAATTAAAAATAATTTTAAATTATAGACGGTTTTGATATACATTAGTTTTGTTAAAAACATTTTTTGTAGATCCCATAGTTTAGCCGTAATCAAAGAAAACCAGAGGTTTGGCGCACCCTGTATACAGAGTGGTCCTTAAGTAATTGTACAAAAAGAAACGCTAGATTCTACACTCTAACATATTACGATTTAACCCAACTTACTATAATAAAATGTTGATATTAAGAAAGATACAGGGTGGTAAAGTTAAACTTTTTTTTATATATTATTGAATATTTCCTGACCGGTATGAGATAACAACATGAAATTTGGTATGTGGGGATTTTTTGAGTTAAAAAAACTAAATTCCCTACCAAAAATTATGTATTGCCTAGAGGGCACCACATACGCCTTTCAGCATTCATTTATTACGTTCAATTTTTTATCCCTCACTCTGTATAATTTTGACATTAAAATTTTTATTCTCCTATTAGTTTTACTTAAAAAAGGTATACTTCTTTCATCTCACGAAACTCAACCGTTTTCGAGATAAACGCATTTTAAATCTGCGATACACCATCATTTTTAGCATAATATCATTGTAGTTACACCCGAAAAATAACTTAAAACCATAAAATTATCCAAAAATGTATCGCAAATTTCTTCAAATGGAATTTGCGATTCAATGACATAAATTTGAGAACTGGCACAATTATTATGGTTTTAAGTTATTTTTCGGGTGTAACTACTCACTACATAATAATGAGATTATGCTAAAAATGATGGTGTATCGCAGATTTAAAATGCGTTTATCTCGAAAACGGTTGAGTTTAGGGAGATGAAAGAAGTATACCTTTTTTAAGTAAAACTAATAGGAGAATAAAAATTTTAATATCAAAATTATACAGAGTGAGGGATAAAAAAAATTGAACGTAATAAATGAGTGCTGAAAGGCGTATGTGGCGTCCTCTGGGCAATATATAATTTTTGGTAAAGAATTTAGTTTTCTCGACCCAAAAAACCCCCGCATACCAAATTTCATGTTGTTATCTCATACCTGTCAGGAAAAATTCAATAATAAATAAAAAAAAGTTTAATTTTACCACCCTGTATCTTTCTTAATATCAACATTTTATTAAAGTAAGTTGGGTTAAATCGTAATATTCTAGAGTGCACAATCTACTGTTTCTTTTTGTACAATTACTTAAGGACCACCCTGTATAAATATATAGGGTGTCCCAAAAGTAGCGGAACGGTCGAATATTTCGCGAACTAAACATCGCATCAAAAAACTGAAAAATACGTGTTCAATCATTTTCAAAAATCTATCCAATGACACTAAACACCAATCCCCACTACACCCCCTGGAGGTGGGGTGGGGGTAACTTTAAAATCTCAAATGAAAACCCCCAGTTTTTCTTGAAAATTTGGATTCTTTACGTAAAAGTAGGCAACTTTTATTCAAGACATTTTTTCGAACTGTGGATAGATGGCGCTATAATTGGGAAAAAACGATTTATGCTGATACCATAGGTAAATTATAGAAACGGTCTAATATCTCTCGAAATACACTTCCAAATGAGAAATCAAAAAACAGATTTTTAATCTTTTTCGAAAACCTATCGAATAACACCAAACATGACCCTCCAACTCACCCCCTGGAGGTGGGGGGGGGGGGGGTAACTTTAAAATCTTAAATAGTAACCCACACTTTTCATTGCAGATTCGGATTCGCCATAAAAAATTAAGCAACATTTATTCGAAACATTTTTTTAAAATTTCTGATAGATGGCGCTAATAAATCGTATTTTTCAAATTAAAGCGCCATCTATTAACAATTCTAAAAAATGTTTTGAATAAATGTTGCTTAATTTTTCGTGACGGATCCGAATCTGTAATAAAAAGTGGGGGTTGCTATTTAAGATTTTAAAGTTACCCCCACTCCACCTCCAGGGGGTGGGTTGGAGGGTCACGTTTGGTGTTATTCGAAAGGTTTTCGAAAAAGATTAAAAATCTTAAAAAAGTTGCTTACTTTTACGTAACGAATTAAAATCTGCAAGAAAACTGGGAGTTTCCATTTAAGATTTTAAAGTTACGCCCCACCCCACCTCCAAGGGGTGTAGTGGGGGTTGGTGTTTGGTGTCATTGGATAGATTTTTGAAAATGTGAACAAGTATTTTTCAGTTTTTCGATCCGATGATTAGTTCACGAAATATTCGACCGTTCCACTACTTTTGGGACACCTTGTATAAAAGAAAGTCGAGTTATGTTAGTTACACCATTTATAACTCGAGAACGACTAAACAGATTTTCATGAAATTTTACACGTATATTCTACCGAACTGGGAATAGGCATAATTCTATTTTCATAGCCGTACGTCATAAGGGGGTTGCCCCCCTCATATATTTTTTTAATTTTTGGAAAAACCGTTTTTTACTAATTTTATGAGATGTAGAACCAAAAGATACATACAATCCTATATTTTCAATTTTCTATCTCAGACCGTTATTTTTTAATAGCAATTTAAATATTTTACATCTATATAAATATTATAATATAAAAGAAAGTCGAGTTATGTTAGTTACACCATTTATAACTCGATAACGACTGAACAGATTTTTATGAAATTTTACACGTATATTCGAGCGGACTGGGAATAGGATAATATGGAGTTTCATAACCGTACGTCATAAGGGGGGTTGCCCCCTCTCATATATTTTTTTAATCTTTGAAAAAACCGTTTTTTACTAATTTTATGAGATGTAGAATCAAAAGATACGTACAATCCTAAATTTTCAATTTTCTATCTTAGACCGCTATTTTTTAATAGCCATTTAAATATTTTACATCTTATATAAAAGAAAGTCGAGTTATGTTAGTTACACCATTTATAACTCGAGAACGACTAAACAAATTTTTATGAAATTTTACACGTATATTCTACCGGACTGGGAATAGGCATAACTCTATTTTCATACGCGTACGTCATAAGGGGGGTTGCCCCTCATATATTTTTTTAAATTTTTTAAAAACCGTTTTTTACTAATTTTATGAGATGTAGAATCAAAAGATACATACAATCCTAAATTTTCAATTTTCTATCTCAGACCGTTATTTTTTAATAGTCATTTAAATATTTTATATCTATATATTATACAATTCTCCGGTCGCAGTGTTTGTTACCATACTCCTCCGAAACGACTTGACCTTTTTTTTATGAAATTTTGCAGGTATATTCTGCCGGACCGGGAGTAGGTTGTTATCTATATTTCATACCCGTACGTCATAAGTGGGTTGCCCATGACGTCGTAACTCTCACAATAATGACGTGAAAAATACGAAATTAAGTAGGTAAACTCCTTGCTGAATTCCGAGCAGAACCGTACTCATTTTTTTTCTCTAGCGCAATCGGTGTCCGAAATACAATATCTCAAGCCGTAGAAATATCCTGAGGACAGAAGAAGAACGAGCGACAAATTTCATGGAAAAGAAGTGGAACAGTTTAACTTTGGGACTCAAATTGGCTAAAATATGAATTTTTTAATTTTGCGAAATTTTCAAAAAATATCTCTAAACGGAACTTTTCTGACGAACCGTAAGCAGGAGAAAAATTCTGAGCACACGAAAAGAACAAGCAGCAAATTATAAAATTTTATTTAATTTTAATTAGTTTTGTTTAATTTTATTTAATTTTGTTTAATTTAAGTATTTTATTTATGTTCGTTTATTTTATTTATTTCATTTTTTAATTCTATTTATTTTTTTATTATTTTTTTAAATTATTTATTATTTTTTTTCTAATTTCATTAATTTTATTTAATTTTATTCAGTTTTATTTACTTTTATTCAATTTCATTTAATTTTAATTTAATTTAAATTGATTTAATCAACACCTATAGAGTTGGAACCACCCCGAACCCAATCATAAATACAGGATTGTTTTGAATGTAGATAAAATAAAGCTGTTATATTCATTATACGATAAACAAATTTAAGATTGTAACTGTTCCACTACAAACTTTATTTTGTTACTTCTAACTAAACTTTATTACTTCAAACATCATGTGTAAGTCATTAAAAATAATAATAAAGCCTCATTCACATCGAGCAGTTTTTGTTTATTAATTACGAATTCCGTTTGTTTATTTTAAGTTTATCGTATACAAAAGTTTGTATTTATCTATTGAGGCAGTACGAAGTCTGCCGGGCCAGCTAGTAAAATAAATAAAAAGAAAAGTGGCTGGAATACAACAAACCAGCATATGTATAATATATTATGTGACTGATGGATTTGAAGAAAGCGTTTGATAGAGTGAGAATTCGGGAAGCGATACATTTATTATATGAAAATGGAATATCACTGGATTTAGTAAAAACTATTGAGAATATAACAATAAAGTGTAACATAGCTATGGTAAGACGGAAAGGAAATCTATCGCAACCTATCAAGTATGAAACTGGCATTAGGCGAAAAGATTCGCTGAGCCCATTAATATTTAATCTGATAATGGATGAAGTCATAAAGAAAGAAATAAAAGAGGATATATAATGGGAAAAAAGGAAATAAAGATATATGCCGACGACGCCATAATAACAGCCAAAAATGAAGTTGACCTACAAAGATTAATTAAAGAGTCCGAAAACACAAAACTAAATCGATAGTGATATCAGCGGAACCGAAAATCAGCCGTAAATAAAACAATAATAGAACAAGTGATGGAAAGGGAATACTTGGGAATAAAACTGTCAAGCTACGGAAAAGTGGAAGAAGAAGTACAAAAACAAGTGAACACGGCGAACAGGACAGCAGGATGTCTCAACAACATAATCAGGAGAAACAAATACCTCACAACGGAAACGAAAACCAGGATATATAAATCAACAATAAGACCGATAATGACGTACACAGCGGAAACAAGAGCAGATACAGCGAAAACACAAAGACTGCTAGAAACAGCAGAAATTAAAGTGTTACGAAAAATAACAAACTAAACTCTAAAAGACAGAGTAAGAAGTGAGAAAATACGAGTGGGATATGGTATAGAAGAAATAACATGTGTACCAAAAGAAGAAAAATAGAATGGAATCAACACATACAAAGAATGACAGAAAATAGAATAGTACAAATAGCAAGAGAAAAATCGCCAAATGGAAGAAGATCATTAAATTGAGACGACCGAGGAAAAGATGGCCAGACAACGTCAATTGAGGCTAAAAACCGAAGCAAAACAGGCATTTAGCATATTTATAAAATAGGAAAAAGAAGATGATTTTTTTGAATAAATATATATAGTAAAATAAAATTCTTGAAATCAACTATAGTTTTAAACCTTAAAAAATAATTTGTGTCATCTCATGCATTATGTTTCCCCTAGTAAACAGATTGCAAAAAATCATTTCCTACCTCCAACCAGTTCCTTTCAAGAAGTAAATAGTTTTCGCATTTTCGGTGGAAAGTACAGATTGCATTCAAGCAAAAACTCCAGGAAAATCCACACTGCACAAATTTTAATGGTACTAAAAACGTTTTACAATGTTTTCCATCTTCAATAGTGTAAGGAGAGAAATGCCGTGAAGTATTCATCTTTTTCAGTTTACAGTGGCTGTAAATGGAAAACCACTGAGAGAAAATAGCTTTCCATTAACTTGACATTGACAGTGCCGGATTCAAAAGGGCCACTAAATTTACTGAATGGTACAGTAAACTCTGTTGGTTATTGTGAATAATAAAGCTTACGGAAAAGCTTATATACCTACTCGTGTTTATGATAACACGTTTTAATTAAAATAGCCATTAGTAATTATTTATTTGATGAAGGAAATAGTTACGTGAATCAACTTTTCTTAAATAAAAGTAAAATTAAAACATATTAAATGAAACTATGTGGAAAGATTGACTACGGTTGACTAAATTACGGTGTTTATAAAACATCGTTTACATAATTGGCAATTACTTAATATAAATTCGAGTAAAAAAACATCCCAGTTTGGATTTCGGAATGGAGTGGGCAAAAGAGAGGCACTATTTTCTTTTAACGCGCTGACCCAAAGATGCTAGGATGTTAACCGAAATCTTTATGTATGCTTTATAGACTACAACAAAGCATTCGATAAGGTAAAACATGACAGACTTATAGAAGTACTCAAAAACAAGAAACTGGATGTTCGGGATGTAATATTTATAAAAAAAATTATACTACAGCCATCGATCAAATGGGAAAATTGGAAGAGAAATCTCAGAAGAAATGGAGATAAGGAGAGGGTCAGGCAAGGTTTCATACTATAGTCGATTCGGTAATCTGAGACACAACTGTCTACCCTACAATCACAATCAAGATGCATTAGAAATTAACAAGCAAAAGAAGCACTCCCAAATTATGATTTGGGAGTGCTCCTCAAACATTCAACGTGTTTTGGTTTGTTTATTTCTATATAGTGTATTTTTATTGTGATTGTAGTGTAAATAGTTGTGTCTCAGATTGGCGAATCGACTATGTAAGCTTTGGTAAACAAGACAGTCGACATAAAATGGAATTAAAGTTTAATTAATAACATTAGATATGCCCACGATATAGTCATAATAGCCGACAACTTGGAAGACGTAGAAAAAATAGTGAACAAAATATTAAGATATAATGGAAAATAATAACTCTCTCTTAATATCAAAAAAAACCAAATTTATGAAAATTAGCGAGAACAACAATTAAATGAATTAAAGGGAGAACAAGAATTAAATACAAAGGAAATATTAACGGTAGGCGGCCAGCGGATTAAGGGAGTAAAAGAATATACTTACTTTATTTACTATATTATTATATACTATACTATACTTTACTACAAACGTACCAAATTAACATATTAACAAATAAAGGCAAAGTTTTTAACCTAATAGAAACATTAATAATATTGAACAAGCTGAAATGCGAGCATTGTCATAACGAAAACTTTGTATATTTATTTATATTATGAGAAGTAGTTTAGAATTAATAATTATGTTTTAATGTGCAATTATATCATTCTAATTTAAATCTTATGAACTATAAAGGTAGTTTACTCTTAATTGAAAGTCATTTTTTTTATATACCTCGTATAAAATTAATAAAATTTTATACACCGAGAGAACAATTTCTTTTCTCCTAAAACACCGATTTCTTTGAGCAATATTTCTTAAAAGTTAACATATCCTATTAACTTAAACATACCGGTTCATATATGAAGAAACGAGTTTTTTAAACACAACTCAATAATTTCTTACAGATAATTTCTTCAATACTAAGAAATGCATTAATGGTTACATTTAATTTTCTTATCCTAAAGTTTTTATTTCTTAAATTGAAAACTACAAATATTTTGTAGCACAAGAAATATAATGTTAAGTTATTCCATATTTATATTTGTGAACAAGAAATTTTCTTGCAGTCAAATAAATATTTTAAACCACAAGAAATAATTCTTCAGAAATACCCTCTGTAGTAACTGTGGTTATAAAATAAAAACTTTGTCATTAATGCCGAAATGTTACTTGCAAAGAGATTTTCTTCCACAAAAGAATTGCGCAGATTAACTATTTATGATTTAGTCGTCAGTGTTTGTCAAGATGGCGTGATATGTTCATGTTCATATAGATGGATTTTTGATTTATTTGTTTTCTTTAAAAATTAACGGATATTTTGAAGGTACGTACATATATAGGTATTAAATAAAAGTAAATTGAGTAATTTAAGATGTAATAATAATATTGTTGCGTATCCGAATGGTTAAAAAAGAAACATAATAGTATCTTTATATGATTTTTAGGTATAATGATGGACGACTCTGAAATAAAGGAGCTTATTATTCTAACTGGGAAATATGCCACAATTTAAAGCTGGGACAGAATGATATTATATATAGCTTCAGAACAATATTAAGAAAGGAGTTATTAACCAACTGCGGGGCCTTCCAAAAATGGTAGAACTTCATACATGTAAGTACCTTTTTAAAAATGTGTATACTTATGTATCAACTATAATAGGTTTATTGAATGTATCGTCTTCTATAAAAATATACAATACAACGCTATATTAAACATGGCGGGTGCAACGCTGAGGATGTTTTCTGTTAATTTATTTGAGATAAAGAAATCAGTTAGTCTAAAAGAAATATATGTTTATGGTTAAGAAATGTTATTGCCGAAAACCGTGAATTAGTTAATATGTATTAAATGACTTAGATGTAAACTAATAATACTTTCCCGTAATAAAATTTCTTAATGATTAGGTATGCTGTCTCTTTTAGATTATAAAAATTAAGAAAATTACATATTATTATGTCTGCTTCAATGTTTTACATTGTTTGTATTTTCCCTCTTGTTTTAGCTAAACAATGTTTATTGTGTGACTTAATATTATACAGATAAATAATTAATACTTCATTAACAAAAAGAAAAAAATAAACAAAGATGTGTAGGTTAAATAATGCCATGTTTGAACTAAATATGATTGATTATTATTAGTATTAATAGTTCTTATGTGGGGCCGTGTATTTGTTTTTTTTATTTCCTAAATTTGTTAAAATAAATATCTATGTCTTTATAAAAAAAATTATTAAAATAAGTTTACTCTTTCTACATAACGATTTTGTTTTAGTGAATTGCTGTTATACAAAGTGCTATTAACAAAAGAAGGAAAATTTGAGGAAGTTGGATTTGCCTCTCCATCCTTTTATTGTTGTGTAGAAGCCAGTGGTTTAAGAGTGGAGAAAATATTTGTATGTAATAATAACGTTTTATATCTTGTTTTATTAATAAATAATGATTTTACCTTAACACAATGATTTATTTTGCCGTATGTAATATTACTTTATTTTCAAAAAATATTAACTTAACTCTAAATATACGTTTATCTCTGCGAAATATATTTCTTAACATTAAATACATTAATTATTAATAGTAAAATAATAATATTCCTTACTAAGAAATATTATTGCTCAGAAAGAATAGTTTTGTTATGTGTAGAAAATATATTTTTATGACTAATAAAATTAATTAACATCAAGTCTAATTTCTTCCTGATAAATGGGTTTGAAGTTTGCCAGAAAGTGATAGTTCAATCAGGTTTAAGATATATTTCTTTGGCTATAGTAGAATTTATTTGAAATATTTTAGAAAATTATATCTTACATACAAAGATATATTTCTTAGGCAATATGCCAAGTCAATCTTTCTTAAATATTAATAAACTTTCTTTATGTCAAGAATTTTTTTCTCTCGGTGTACAAGGTGTCCCAAAAGTAGTGGAACGGTCGAATATTTCGCGAACTGAACATCGGATCGAAAAACTGAAAAATACGTGTTCAATCATTTTCAAAAATCTATCCAATGACACCAATCACCAACCTCCACTACACCCCCTGGAGGGGGGTGGGGGGTAACTTTAAAATCTCAAATGGAAATCCCTAGATTTTCTTGCAGATTTGGATTCGTTACGTAAAAGTAAGTAATTTTATTCAAGATATTTTTTCGAACTATGGATAGATGGCGCTATAATTGGGAAAAACCATTTATCCTGATACCATGGGTAAATTATAGAAACGGTCTAGTATCTCGAGAAATACACTTCCAAATGAGAAACCAAACAAATTTTTTTAATACTTTTCGAAAACCTATTGAATAACACTAAACATGACCCTCCAACCCACCCCCCTGGAGGTGGGGTGGGGGGTAACTTTAAAATATTAAATAGCAACCCCCACTTTTTATTACAGATTCGGATTTGTCATGAAAAACTAAGCAACATTTATTCGAAACATTTTTTAGAATTGTTGATAGATGGCGCTTTAATTGGAAAAATACGATTTATTAGCGCCATCTATCAGCATTTTTAAAAAATGTTTCGAATACATGTTGCTTAATTTTTCATGATGAATTCGAATCTGCAATAAAAAGTGGGGGTTGCTATTTAAGATTTTAAAGTTACCCCCCACCCCACCTCCAGGGGGTGGGTTGGAGGGTCATGTTTAGTGTTTATCGATAGGTTTTCGAAAAATATTAAAAACCTGTTTTTTGGTTTCTTATTTGGAAGTGTATTTCTCGAGATATTAGACCGTTTCTATAATTTACCTATGGTATCAGGATAAATCGTTTTTCCCAATTATAGCGCCATCTATCCACAGTTCGAAAAAATGTCTTGCATAAAAGTTGCTTACTTCTACGTAACGAATGCAAATCTGCAAGAAAAACTAGGGGTTTCCATTTAAGATTTTAAAGTTCCCCCCACCCCACCTCCAGGGGGTGTAGTGGGAGTTGGTGTTTGGTGTCATTGGATAGATAGATTTTTGAAAATGATTGAACACGTATTTTTCAGTTTTTCCATCCGATGTTTAGTTCGCGAAATATTCGACCGTTCCCCTACTTTTGGGACACGGTTGCATCATAAATCTTAGAACAAGAAGAGCTTTTTATGAAGAATAACTTTTATTTGTCAAATTAAAAATAAAAGTGTTATAAATGAAAATGTTCTTGGTATCCATAATTTGAGAAAAATCTTCAAATATTTTTTTCCATTAGAAGGATGTACACAGACACAATACTGGCTAGTGATTTTAGTCAATAATTTTGCCAATTCAACAAAAAAATAATTTCTAAATAGTTAATAATTATTACTAAATAATTAGTAATTTTGCCAATTTCGGTAAAATTCTCAAAAAACAAAAAAAATTACCTTCTACAATCACTAGCCAGTTGTGTCGAATAGCAAATGGAACAGTCCATTTATCATAAAGGGGAGGCCGTATTTATACTGGTACAAACCTTTTTAAAACTGTTAATAAATTATTGCTTTTAAAATATTTATACTCAAATTGTATTTTTGAACATCTTATTTATTTTATATACCTAATAATTAAATTCACTATCAAATGTCATTGATGTTTTATTAATACTTAATTTAAAATTTAGTTTGACATTCACGAAGTGTCAAACTCAAATGTAAATAACATATGCTTGGCAAATCGAGATTTAAAAAAAAGTAGCCTACTTCCTAATCAACCATTTGAGCTGACGTTTAGTGCGTGTGTAGGAGATAACCGGATTGTGACGTCACATTTTAGACTTTGAGGTCGATTATCTCGAAGACGGTTAGATATATCGAAATGCCGTTTTCAGATTTAGATTCAGAAGGCAAAACTACATAAGAATCCATCGATACACCTGCTCTAAGTATTCCAGGAGCGGTAACGCAATAACACACAGACTTTTGCAAATTTATAAACGAAAAGTTTTCGTTGAAAATATTAAAAATATTACTAAAAGATTTTTAATTGAACACTTTCAAGCTTTCGTGGTTTTGTCACTTCGGGTAGAGAGCAGCAGACCTACGCCTCTCTGATGATGACTGCAAATAGAGTCGAAAATCGTCGATTTAGAGTGCTGGTCTGCGCTCCCTGTTATAAGTAAAAAATAAGACGGTTTTGCTTTCGGATTGCAACTGAATAAAAATGCAATTTTTATTTTATTTTTATATTAGTCTTTAGTCTTTTGAGTAACTAGGTCCATTTTCCGTTGGAATTTACGGGGTCGTGAATTGTAAGTTTTTGAATTTCCTCTTGTCTTCTTCGCTTCAGCATCCATCTGGCTTGCAATTTTTAGAAGCCATGGAGCTGTTACCAGGGAAATGGACCAATAAGTTTTCAATTAAAAATCTTTTAGTAATATTTTTAATATTTTTCAATATTATTAATGTTTCTATTAGGCTGAAAACTTTGCGTTTCAGTTGCCAGATGACGCTAGTCACCTACTCCATAAACGTCAGTTGCAATGCGGGGAGAAGCTTTCGTGGTTTTGTCACTTCGGGCAGAGAGCAGCAGACCTAAGCCTCTCTGATGATGACTCCAAAAAGAGTCGAAAATCGTCGATTTAGCGTGCTGGTCCGCGCTCCCTGTTTTGAGTGAAAAATAAGACGGTTTTGCTTTCGCATTGCAACTGAACAAAAATGGAATTTTTATTCTATTTTTTATTGACAAATATTTGGATGATATTTGTTACATATAATTTAGTTGATAAACAAAAATTCCCGATTTGTTTGAAATATGAACGGAATTCAAAATATACTATTGCTATGTCCTTAATCGATATCCTACAAACACGCTCCAAACTTTAGTATACTGAAACCCACTTTAATTTGCTTCGTATTTCATGTAGCCTTAAGCAACATTGTCATAACTTACGAAGTTCTAAATTTCAATTTCTTAGCCCGCTTCGAGCACTTGCGTGTCGGATGTTTAAACTGATTTTGTTCTGTTTTAAGGTGTTTATTTAAAATCCTCTCTACTACTAGATTGAATATTTCTTCTAGAACGAGACATAAGAAATCTAACAATTTGGGCTCGTTTCGCCTAGGTAAATATGTTGTTATTTGGCAAGATGAGATTTTAATGAAAAACTTTACCATCGAAAATGTGTTTGCTAATTATAAATTAAATATAGAGTAAGTAATTTAACTATTGGGTGAAAATTAGAAAAAATATACTGTTTTTTTTTGTATTTACATACAACAATCCGCTTCAACGTAGTAAGGTTATTAGCGGGGTAGTTAACAGTTGGCTACACTTTGTTTAGTAGGTTACAGTCTTTTAGATACAAAAGTAGCTTATTAGTGTTGTTATTGTCTAAAATGTCTTTAAGATTGTTTGCTAAATGGTATTTACTTCTATGTCTATTGAACTTTTCTCACTTTTCCACTAGCACATGCTTCACTGTAAGGGGTGAACCGCATTCATCACAAACTGTTTGTTCTTCTTTTTTAAGCAAATGTTCATGAGAAAACTGGGTATGTCCTAGTCGTAAACGGGAAATAATTGTTTTCTGTCGTCTGGATACCTCGGACCATGCTCCAACCTTATTTTTTATCTCCTGAAGCTTTGATGGTGTGGATTTCCATTTATTGTTCCAGTTTTCGAAAAGATATTTTATGAAGTAGCTTTTTAGATCCATACTTACAGATTGGGGTGACATGGGAATGCTGTTATTATTTATGGCTTCTTTGGCATTTTAGTCTGCTACTTCATTACCTGCTACTCCAACATGTGATGGGACCCAGAGAAACTTGATACTTAAATCTTCAGTATGCAAATTATATAGTTCTTCCTTTATTAGTAAAGCTATTGAATGCTGCGTCTATATTTTCCTGATTACATGTAGTGATGACATAGAATCTGTTACGATTAATAACTTGTTCGCATTTGCGTGCAGTATTGCATGGTAGATTGCATAGAGTTCTCCAGTTAATACAGTTGCAGTATCTGGAATTTTATGTTTGAGAATCTCAGTTTTAGATGCGTCTGTATAGTATACTGTGTAATCGGAATGCGAGTTAATTATATTTCTAAAGTGTTGTATGATGAGATTAGGGTTAGTGCTATTTTTTTGGAATTGTAATAAACTGCAATTGACTATTGTAATTTTTACACTCCTAGGTGGAGATGAAGATATGTCTTTGTATTGATATAAGGGTGGAAATTTCTGCTAGTTAAGTAGCTTCATTGCATGGTAGATTCTGCAAGAATATGAGAGATTAAGCTTTGAAGAGTCATTAGTCATGGATATGTCTAAAATGTTATTTATTGGAATTCTTTTATGTACATTTATGTTAGAAGCATAATTAAGGGTTAATAGCTGTCTACAAAGCATTAGAGTGGGTTCGCCTATTTCAGCTTGTATGCTATTTATCGGAGTTGTTCTGTATGCTCCAAGTATAATTCTTCTTCTTCTTAAAGTTAAGCTCCTATCGGAGATTGGAAATCGTTCTGGCAATTATAATTTTGTTGGTTACGCGCCGGAATAGTTCAATTGAGCTGCATCCAAACCATTCACGGAGATTGCTTAGCCACGAGATTTTACGTCTTCCTACGCTTCTTCTGCCTTTGATTTTGCCCTGCATTATATTCCTTAATAGTTTGTATTTTTCACCTCTCATGATGTGCCCCAAGTATTCCAACTTCCTGATTTTTATGGAATTTAAAACTTCTCATTGTTTTCCTAGTTGTTCGAGCA
The DNA here is from genome assembly GCF_917563875.1 of Diabrotica virgifera virgifera. Taxonomy (NCBI): domain Eukaryota; kingdom Metazoa; phylum Arthropoda; class Insecta; order Coleoptera; family Chrysomelidae; genus Diabrotica; species Diabrotica virgifera. The sequence continues at coordinate 62,263,978 of NC_065452.1, read as the reverse complement.
CTTGTGCGTTTGTTTTAGATCTGTCCATGATATTTTTAGAATACGTCTATAACACCACATTTCCTATGCTTACAGGTTTTTAACGTTGGATTGTTTTAGTGTCCATGCCTCAACCCTATACAAAAGGGTGGAGAAAATATAACAACGAAGCATTCTTATCCGGAGCGTTATATTGATATTGCGATTACAGAAAAGTTTCCTCATTCTGTTAAAAATGGATCGTGCAATTTCAATGCGGCATCTTATTTCTTTTGACTGATCAGTGTCTTCTGTGATCCATGCTCCAAGGTATTTGTACGAAGATATTTGCTCAATTTCTATATTATCCAGTACTAGTCTAACTCTGCTGTTTTGTGATTTTGTAAATACCATGAACTTGGTTTTCTTCAAATTTATTTTTAATCCATAATCGTTGCAATGTATATTTAGTTGTTGAGCAAGGTGTTGCAATTCTTCCAGTGTTCCCGCTAGAAGTACGGTATCGTCAGCATATCTTATATTATTAAGTGGCTCACCGTTTATTATTAGGCCCTCATTGACTTCGGCCAACGCTAATTATGAGATGGCTTCACTATATAAATTAAATAACAATGGTGATAAAATACACCCTTGGCGCACCCCACGACGAATCTGGATATCCTCAGTCAGTTCATTTTCAACTTTCTTTCAAGTATAATTCTTAGGGAGGTGTTATGTAGCGTATCCAAAAGTTTTAACGTTGTTTTGCTGGCAGATGCATATGCGACACATCCGTAATCAATCTTAGAACGAATTAAGGATCTATATAGCATAAGCAGATACACTGTGTTATATAAATCTTTTTTTGGGGTGTTAGTAACAGTTTTACTACACATTTATAAATGGGTATTCTTCGAAGGTGACTGCATATCATCTGGAGATGTTGACGACCACATTGACCCATCTTAATCTATTTACAACAGCTCGAAATATAACAGTTGACGTTAGACCAGTCCACTTCCTAAGATTGGTCAGATTGGACAGCCAGGAGATACGTCTACGTCCAGGGCCGCTCTTGCTCTCAATCTTGCCTTGTAGAATCAACTGTAGCAGTAGTCGGTATTTATCATTAGGCAAAATGTGGCCGAAATAAGCCAATATCAATAGGCACAGTACCTAAACGATTGGAGTTTCTGGGTCCGAATAGGACCAGTTCTATCTAAACACAAAATCCCAGAAGTTGGAGTACTTCAGGGGACATACTTATTATCCCTACTGTATAGCATACATATAGCAGACGTTTCAAAAACATCTGAAACACTAGTCAGCCTTTATGCAGATGACACTGCAAATACGACAAAACACAGGAACCAGGATATAGCTGTTACAAATCTACAAACGACAATGAATACGATAGAATGGAGTATCTAATGGACAATAGTAATAAATCCAAAAGAGACGCAAGCTGATATCTTTAAAAAGAGAAGAATAACCCAGTAGAAGAGCTAACGGAACAAGAGAGGCCTATCTAATAGTAAAACGAAACTAAATATCTAGGAGTCACAATGGACCAAGGTCTAACATTTACACTACATGTTAATGCGGCAGTACAGAAAACAGAACAAGATTCGCATAATTCAGAGGGTAATGGAGTGCCAGATGTTGGGTGTCTCCCTAAGGGACCGAATCCCAAACGAAGAAATACGTCGTAGAACAAAAACAACAGACGCTGTAGAAAAAATCGCGTCGCAAAAGTTGAATTGGGCAGGACACGTCGCCAGATTGTCAGACAACCGATTGACAAAACGTATTGTCGAGTGGAGGCCACGAGAAGAAGCACTACGGAGCAGAGGACGCCCACCAACTAGATGGGCCGACGATTTGAAGCGTGTTATCGGTAACTGGATGCAAGCCGCACAAAACAGACAGATGGAAAGAGCTGAGGAAGACCTATGTCCAGCAATGGAAGCGTACGTGTTGATGATGATGATGACAGAAAACAGCAACGGCCAAAGCCGCAATAAGAGAACTCACAGGAAGAAGAAGCAAATTAGCTAAGAATACAAAATTAAGACTGATAAACAGCGTCATACTAATAATAAATACATTATGCTTATCTTGCATGGGGACACACACGTCAAAACAACACAAAAAAGATAAGCAGCACACAACAACAACACATAGCGGAATATGTATGATGCGATGGAGGAAAGGGATAGGATAGCGAAAGGGTACTGGATATGATGGAGGAAAAGCCAGAACAAATAGTTTTTATCTTGATATGTAGAAATATTATCGTGAATAATAACACTGTAGAGCTTTTTATAAATTCATTTTTTTTTTCGTTTTATTTGAAAGAGTTTTATTTGATATTGAAAAAAAATGACAAAAAGTCTCTGTAACCTAATAGTGGATACCTATTTAGTTTAAATACACGCAAAATATACATGCACCTTCAATTTATAAAATCACCATTAAATTTTCATCATATTGATTTATTTATAATAGCTGCCCATTTTATTACCATTTCAATATTTGCATGTAACACTTTTTATTGCAACGTATATGAAAATAGAAATGTCTATTATCTATCATTGTAAATAAAATCGTTTCTGAAACTGTCGTCCAATAGCGGAAATTGTTTTAGTTACTGTTAAATAAAACATCATACTCATACAGTCAAATTGAAATTATTTTAAATAGTTTCGTTTATGCCACAGTCAATGTAGGCCATGATCATATGAATTTACTGCTGAATCACATTGTTTTGTCCTGATTGCATAACTGACAATCTAAACCCACGCTCTCCTATTTTGGTGTTAATTGGAGCCACTTCTAAACTCCTCTTAATGTATTATGCTTTCTTAATTAAATCCTTTTTTGTCACTTCATTCATCCATTCCAGCGTTCTCTTTTTAGCCCCCTGTATTTCTTGTTTTTGTTTATTTTTAAAGGAAATATTTAGTTAGTACGTCATAGCCATTTAACTTTTCTTCTTAGGTTCATTGGAATCTATCTGTACTTCAATTCTAGTTAATTCATCCTTTTCTCTTCCCATAGTTTTATGTAATGGAAGTCGTAGGCTTTTACAACTATTACTTTTTACAATGAATTTTACCCTACAAATTTGGTAGTACTATAACTATTTTGTTTATCATATGAAACTTTTTCTGAAAAGAGATTTTCTTTACTATTCCAATTTTTTCTGTAAATCCCATTCAGTATTTCCTACTAGCACCATATCGTTCTGTTATTGAGCATCCACAACAAAACCTCTGGAGGAACTTTATGATATGTTTTCACAAGATCAATGAATATCATATAAGTTTGTTACTTTCTTGCTCTATTTATCTATCAGACAATTAATTACTGTGTCCGATATATTCATGATGGTAATTCATGATGGATTCATGATGGATTCTGTAATTTGTGCATTTTTGAATTTTTTTTTTGTGAATACATACTATTACACTTACCTTCTGACTAAAGCGATGATAAGAAAAGTGGAAGTTTTCGAGTGTGGCTTTGCAGAAGAATCCAGAAAATATCTTACGTAGACAGAGTCACGAATGAAGAAGTCTTGCGAAGACTTTCAAAAGAAACTGAACTTAATAGTTAAATAAATATACGCAAACTATACTAACTTAGCCACGTGATGGGAGGAACAAAATACCAGCTTCTGCATAATATCATACAAGGAAAGACTTTAGGAGAGCGTAAAATTGGAAGATGACGAATATCATGGTTGCGTTCAATATCGGAGCATGGTTTAATTGCTCTTCTCACCAGCTTCTTAGAGCAGCAGTGAACACAGTCCAACCTTCAAAAGAAGGCAACCCCTTAAAACGAAGAACACACATTCCTTTGCAATGTTAATAAATTTTATAACTTTAAATATTTCATCTCCATTTTCATTTCATAAGAAATCAGTTTCAGAACCTTATTTCAGAAGAAATTGAAGATAGGGATAGGAATGGAATACATAAAATAAATAAGTCTAGAATATTATATAAAAATTGGACAATATATAGGTTGTTGTCAACGGCGGATTCAGCAACCTTGCAAGGTGGGGGCAATGCGATAAAAATTTTCTCGTGACTGACGTACGCAGGATTCTTTTTCGGGATGGGCTGTTATTTTCTTATTCTTCATGTACGTCCTTTCAGAACGTTGGTTACCATCATAGGTATCTTAATTTTATTTATTGCCACCCTAAATCAACCATGAAGTTCTTCTTCGTCCTGGACTGCGTTTGCCTGCTATTTTCACTTGAATAATATTTTGTAGCAACCTATATTTGGGACCTCTCATTAAATGACAGAAATAATCCAGCTATCTCTTCTTGATGCTCTTTATAATTGCAGTAGTCTTGCTGAGACATTCCAGTATTGTGTAGTTTCGAATCTTCTCCATCCAATAAACTCTTAAAATTCTTCTCTTGCACCACATTTCGAGAGCCTCAAGGCGATTTAGTTCGATTTTATTCACAGTACAAGACTCGACACCATACAGTATGACCGTTAATTGAAATATTATAACTGGAAGATATCTCATCTTAGGAAGGAAAACTAGACCTCTACTATATTCGCCTAATAGATGGCAGGCCAAAAGCCACCTAGTGAGCAGATATGTGAATATGTTACCTTCAGAGCGATACAGAATTATGTACGACATTCTACTGGAATAAACATAGCGTTGCCAGTTCTAAATGTTTTGAAAATATTCGGCATCGAAAATATTTATTAGTCCAAACTGTATCGTCGCCCCCGTTAGGTAAATTATTCCTATTCGATTTCTTTGCACAAACTTACTCAAAAAGAGGTCCTTATAACAAATCCACAGCACAGGGTATCAGGCGGTAATGCGGTCGGAAAATTGTTTAAACAATTTTTTTAAACAAATTCACAAAAATAATTTTTTTCATTTCGAACAAATTTTTCTTACATTTTTTGGGTCATTCTCAGTAAAAAAGGTCTCTTATTATTTTTCTCTAAAATTGATTGTTGTCGAATTATACGCGATTTAAACTTTTTAAAAAGCTAAAATAACAATTTTCAAGGGTTAATAACTTGGTTAAAAGTAATCAATATGAAAGTCAGAAACTGACCAAATTAAAGATTAAAGTCCCCTCTACAAGATCCTGAAGAAATGTTTGTCATTACTTCATTACTAAGATGTTATTTTTAATTATCAACAATGAGCTTTAAGCGTGTATTGAGGCGGCCGTCAATGTGAGTGCGAGTGAGATGCTCCATTGGACGGCTGGAATGCTGCATCTCTTTCGCAATCACCATTGAAGGCCGCCTAATATGCGCTTACCGCCCATTGTTAATAATTAAAAATGACAGTTTAGTAATAACATAATGACAAAAATTTCTTTAGGATCTTGTAGAGGGGGCTTTAAACTTTGCTTAGGTCACTTTCTGACTTTCATAATATTTATATTTAACCGAGTTATTAAGCCTTGAAAATGGCCATTTTCGCATTTTTCAAATTTTAAATCGCGTATAACTCGACAACAATCAATTTTAGAGAAAAATCGACATACTAATCGAATACTAGGTCTGAATCCCGCGTACCAAAAAAAAGTTGATTAATAGCAAGCTGAAAATATGTGAATAGCTTAAAGGTGTCTAGTCGGACAAACTTTGATGTATGGGAACATTGGAACAGGGGAAGATTTAATGGTGGTTCAGGTTAAAGATTTGGAACGTCAGACTACGAAAAAGTCCCATGTATTTTGTCGGACAGAACTTCGAATTGATTTGTTACGTTTTCATTAAACTCTCATGCAAAAATCAGACTGATATTTATCACCAACGTAATTCCTGTTATTTGACATATTCTACGTGTCGGACTTATTAAAAGTCCCAGTTGGTGATAAATAGCAGTCTGATATTTGCATGAGAGTTTAATGAAAGGGTAACAAATCAATTGGAAGTTCTCTCCGATAAAATAGATGGGACGTTTTCATAGTCTGACGCTCCAAATTTTTAACCTGTTCCACAATTAAAACTTCCCCTGTTCCAGTGTTCCCATACATCAAAGTTTGTCCGACTATACACCCTTAAGCTATGAACAAATTTTCAGCTTGCTATTAATCAACTTTTTTTGGTACGCGGGATCCAGACCTATACCTTTTTTGCTGAGAATGACCCAAATGATCTAAAAAAATTATTTTTGTGAATTAGTTTAACAAAAATTGTTTAAACAATTTTTCGATCATGGTACCGCCTCTCACCCTGTGGATTTGTTACAAGGACCTCTTTTTGAGTAAGTTTGTGCAAAAAAGTCGAATTGGAATAATTTACCTAACGGGGGCGACAATACATCCTGGAATATATACAATACTTGTTGACAAAGATCTTTCTAATCATAGTAATGGAGACATAATACATCCCTGCCTAACTCCTCTCCTGATTTCATTTTCTGGAATGGGTTCGTTATCTATTACGATTTGTGCTCTTTAATTCCAGTAAAGGTTTTTATTATTCGTAAGTCGCCTTTATCTATGTCCTTGGTCTTTAGAATTTGGACTAATTGTTCATGTTTTACCTTGACAAATGCTTTCACAAAATCAACGTAACACACATGCACATCCACATTCATATCCATGCATCTTTGAGCTAACACATTAAAAGCAAATGACGCCTCTCAGTTCCTAGTCCGTTTTTGAACCCAAACTGACTAGCATCTATTCCTTCTTCCAGTTTTTTATTTATACGACCATGTATTATTTTCAAGAAAAATTTGAGCATGTGGCTTATTATTGATATTGTTCTGTAGTCACTGCAATATTTAGAGTTTGTATTTTTAGGGAAAGCACAAAAGGTGGAGAGTAACCATTGTTTCGATATAATAATATGTCCTGTTAATATAAACGGATATCATATTGATATCATTCTAAACAGCTAAGTATTATTTTTTCGAAATTATTGGTTATGAAAACTTATTAAATCATTAGTTAATTTTCAATAATCTATTGATTTCGAATTAAACTTTCAATATACTAGTTTCATAAAAACAACGAAGAACCATTAACTATTTTTATTGCGAAAAAAATTGATCTCATCTACTATAATTTTTTAAAACGTAGGTACTGTAATTTAGAGGATCTGGCACGAGAATTTTGCTCTCCAGTGTTGCCAACATGGCTTGAGTTGCACACTTCTTTCTATCGATGTCAATTTTCGTAAAAATATTTGAATTTTTAGCTTTAATTGAATTATTTTCTAGTTTTGCTAGGTTTTACTCTAATTGATGCTGAAGTGACACTTAGTAAAACAAGAAAATATTTGAATTAAAACTAAAAATTCAAATATATTGACATTGATAGAAAGCGATCGACGCGATGTCAATATATTTTAATTTTTAGTTTTAATTCAAATATTTTCTTGTTTCACTAAGTGTCACTTCAGTATCAATTAGAGTATAACCTAGCAAAACTAGAAAATAATTCAATTAAAGCTAAAAATTCAAATATTTTTACGAAAATTGACATCGATAGAAAGCGACGTGTAGATATCTAGAGTGCACGGAATCTAGGCCCAGGTTTGACGATAAATTTGATCGTTTGTGAGCCGTTTAATACTGGTATCTGGTATTCTATGAAGGGGCCTGATGGTGGTGATTTATGATCTGGGCTCGCTACCTAGGCTCGCTAGAATTAAAATAAAACCAGATGTGCAAACACGATTCTTTGCTTTATGCTTTTTTATGTCAAAATATTATTAAGTACTGAAATCGAAAATAAGGTTTATTTTGAATTTTATGTAAGGGAACATTGTAGTTGGCATTAGAAAAATATGTTGACGAAAATACTTTAAGCCCGGTACCTACTTTATGTCTCGATTAACAGCCGGTTAGTTAACCGGGGTTTAATCCGAACCTCTTTAGGGTCTCTTGCGTTGTAGTAAATGCAATTATAATTATTATTATACTTATACTTATTCATGATTATAATAATACATGTAATAGCATTTTTACACCGCAAGAGACCCTAAGAGGTCCCGATAAACAGCCGGTTAACTAACCGGCTGTTAATCGAGACATAAAGTACTTACCGGCAAGAAGAAATATTTACCTATACAATATGTATTATATTTCACAATCAAGGATTTAAACGAATCTTCTTCTTCTTCTTTTTGTGCCTATTCGTTTAGAATATTGACGATCATATACAGGGTTCATTTAAAAAACATAAGTTTGTGTCATCCTGTCAATACGGGTGGCTCTGTATCTTTGAAAATATTTTTATGTTACTATCCTATCAGTACCCAAACTATTACTTGAATAACTTTTTTGCGTATCTCTTACGACAAACGAGAAATTCGACTTTGTCACATTAATGCCCCACCCTGTAGGTGAAAGTATACATCCTTGTCTAACGCCTCGTAGAATGTAGATCGCTTCTGTTGATCGCTTCCATCTCCAAGATTTGTTCTTATTGTAGCTAATTGGTCCAGTATAAATTTTGTATTACATATACGCCGGCCTTTATCTTATTTAAATGAATATAGACTCTCAAATAAAACAAACACAAACTGGAATCCAATCAGTTTATGTAATACGATCTTAAAAAAATAGAACGACAGTTACATATACAGGGTGTCCAGAAACTCTACCGACAAACAAAGACAGGAGATTGCTCAGATAATTTTAAGACAATTTAACTCAATTCACCCAGTTCGAAAATTCTTCCTAACGGAGCTAGAGCTATTTGAAGATGGCGTCTGGTAATTAGTTTTTCTTAAATACTTCCAGAACGCTTCTATTTAGAGAAACAAAAATTGGTACGCTTGTTTATTTTCCAGATATAAATCGATTTTATCCATTGCGAATTTCTAGTACCTGTCATAGGCGTCCGTTTTGGGTAAGACAACGGTTATTTTATCACATAACTTTTTTGTCTTTAACTTTTAAGCATTTTTGACTCATGATTATTAATTGCGAGGTGTTTTAGTACTAAAAGGTACTCTTGTATTAAGTCGATAGGACACACCGTTTTCTAGAAAAATCGATTTGAGCACTTTTCGTTACTTGAATTTGAAAAAAAAAAATTAAAAAAGTTTTAAAAAAATCGGTGTATTTTACCAACTTAAAGCAAGAATAACTTTTAGTACTAGAGTACCTCATAATTTAATAATCTAGTGTCAAAAATGCTTAAAAATTAAAGCCAAAAAAGTTATGCGATAAAATAACCGTTGCCCTATCCAAAACGGACGCCTATGACCGTTAGTAGAAATTCGAAATGGACGGAATCGATTTATCTCTAGAAGATAAATACGCGTACCTAATTTCGTTTTTCTAAATAAAAGCGTTTTGGAGGTATTTCAGAAAAACTAATTACCAGACGCCATTTTCAAATAGCTTCAGCTCCCTTAGGAAGCATTTTTGAACTGGGTGAATTTGGTTAAGTTGTCTTAAAATTATCTGAGGAATCTCCTGTCTTCTTTTGTCGGTAGAGTTTCTGGACACCCTGTATATCAACCTACAAAAAAATTGTTTGAAGCAATGTAAATATCCCCGTCCATTCAAATATTATATTTCAGAACTAAACTATTTTTACAAAAATCATTTAATTTTATGACTAAGAAGACATTCCTTAGACGTGGCAACAGACCGCTACGTAAAATAGAAACCACACCTATAATTTTGCCCAAAACCGTAGAGTTTACTAATAAAATCGCTGACTTCGCTAGTGGCAGCAGCAGTCGACCCCATGTATTTTTCACACTTTTTCAGTTTGTAAGAGACGGAAGATCGTATTCATGTTTTTGAAAGAAGGATAGAGTTAGTCGTCACACTGTGCCCCGTTTTTCATTGAAGGATGGGGTATCTTCCAGTCATATATTTCAATCAACGGTATGACCGAGAACACGTAGCTGCGAAGTAGTCGGATCCTTAATGCCAATTTTAGGTCTCTGTTACATAATACTTTGGTCATCCTTCTAATAGCGGCTCTTATTCGGGGGTTTTATTAAATGGTCAAATTACCATAACATAGCACCGGCAATTACTATTTTTATCTGGTCTCTGGCATTGAATTGAACAGATGGCAATTGAATAGATTTATTGTGGGCTTTTTCATCTATTATGTTCCAAAGACTTTTAATAATTTTCGATTCCAAGAAATTCTGCCATATTTATGTTTCAGTTATTCAGTTATCAACAGGACACAGAATTCACTATTTATGTTCAATCGTAATCTCTTTCTTAAAAACAGTGTCAGTAGACACCAGACGAGGTCTCAGGAGGGGGCAATTGACTCCATTGATCCCCCTCGGATCCGCGCCTGGTTGTTGTATTAACAATGAGAAAGTTAGCTACTTCATATCAGGTACTTTATATGATACACCCTGTATAAAAATATCTTATTGAATAAAATTTCCAACCAAAAGGACGAATCGACATATTATAACAACGTTTTTGGGAAACCCCTATTTATTTGTAATAGAATTTATTTGATTTGGCTGATACACTCTGTGTATATCATTTGAATGATCCATTCTAAATGAAATCAAAAGCTTATTTAAAACTGTTAAGTAATATTAGCCAACGGCTACTATTTAAATTGATGCTGGTAATTATATCAAAATTATTGATAACAAAACTGATATTAGCGGATGTAAGATGCTGAATGCCATATCAAGGTGCACGGTTAAATTTAAACTGCCTTCTAGTTCTAGTTAATTTGATGTATGCATGTATTCTGATAATTTGAGGTTTAAATAAATTACTAGCTAATATTACTACATAGTTTAATAATGTTAAAAGTATGGGTATAAAAAAATACATTACATGCATTAAAGGATAGCAGAGAAACAATGAAATAACGAGAATCTCCTTATAAACGGAGCCAATATCGAACGAGGCTACCAATATGCATATCTTGGAACAATGATCAACTCCACCACAAATAAGTACTTCCAGGAAATTAAAATTAGAATAGAAAGGGCTAGAACAAATTTTAACAAAATGAGAAGAGTGCTCTGCAGGGCCGGCGATAACGGGCCTGAAAGGGATGCACTGCAGGCGGGCGCCCCTGTTCAGGGGGCGCCAAACTGAGCTTTTTGTTCTGCTGGTGCTATAAAAAAATATCAATTTAAAAAACCGAAGGGCGCCTATGCTAGTGTTGCAGGCAGGCGCCTTATACCCTAGCACCGGCACTGGTGCTCTGCACAAGAGATTTGAAGGTAGAGGTAGTAGTTAGATTGGCTAGGTGCTACGTTTTATCGACTTTGTTTTGTGGAATGGAAGTTTGGACCTTGAATGCGGCATGAACGAAAAACTGGAATCATTCGAGTTGTGTGTATATAGAAGAATTCTGAAAAAATCATGGACAGAACACGTCACAAACAAAGAAGTTCTAGAAAGATGAATAAAGAAATGGAAGTCTTAAAAACAATCAAAACCAGAAAATTGGAATGTGTCGAACATATCACAACTGGAGAGAGATACAACTTGCTTCAACTCATTACGTATACAGGGAAGGAGCCAAGGAAAAAGAAGCATAGGGAGACGTAGAATATCATGGCTTCGCAACCTGAAGGAATGGTACGGATGTACATCAAATGAATTTTCAGAGCAGCCGTCTCCAAAGTCCGAATTGCTATGATGATTATCGACCTCTGTCGTGGAGATGGCATTTGAGAAGAAGAAGGGAAACAGTAATAATACAGTAACGCGTATTTGGGTTATAAACATTTGATAAAAGTATTTTATAGAATTGAATACAGTTAAAAGGGTTTCTAAAACTGTTTACTTGTGCCGATGCCATGTTTAGGTTAAATATTGATTACATTGGATTAAACCACAATTGAGCCCATCAGAATCAAAACCTGCTAAATCCTAAATTTTTCGTTTTCCCTATTTTTTACACAATTTCAAAATTCAAGTATCTGTTAATCTACTGGCATAAGGTTTCGCCTCAAAACATTCTAAATCCTCTTCAAAATACCACTGAAATGTTAACGTAGAATCAAATCCTGCTATGTCCATAGTTTTATGAATGATAAAATACTTCTTTTTCTTGTATATTTTGTATGTTTTCCTATCAAAATGGTTCAATACCGACATTTTGTGCATTAATTAATTGCGCCTCAAAGCAGTTAAAAATGAGCAATATTATGTAGGCTTAGAATCAAAATTTGCTAAATCCAAACTAAAAGTACAAATTTCTGAAGATGTAAGCTAGTGTGCCATTTTATGACATTTCTCGATGCCACTGTGATTAGGAAATGGCGGATAATTTTTGGGAAATTTACATTTGTAATGTTTTTTTTAGTCTCCTGAAAAATGTTTTGATTCTATACGCCTCAATTGATAGTACCTAATGTAAATTACAATACTTTTAATTTTTCGGTTTCCAATATTTCGGACGAGCATATTGATAAGGACAAAAAGAATGATAATGGTTGTGTTTAGATGGATTGTGAACTACTTATATGTAATTTATACAAGTTTTTACTAAATAAATGTGGGAAGATATAAGAGCGAATACAGGATGGAAAGTTATTAGTGGTCTACGAATACAGAATAAAGATGCTGTAGGCCTACATCTTTTTAGCATTCGAGAGTGTAAATCATATTATCATAAGCTCTCAACGGAAGATATAAACCTACGAAGGAAATGTTGAACAAAATATTAATCTCTTGTTCGATAAAAAATAAATTTGACCTGTGAAATTGTAACCTTTCCCGGATCATTGAAAAACTGACTCTGTATATATTTTGAAGTCTTCTGCTTGAGTATGCTGGCCGTAACCTCAAGCCTTTTGGTATTAGGTTGTTATTTCTACATCATCTTAAAAATTTTATTGAATTTTGACAGTGTGTCAGTTTCTCGTACAAGGTTTCCAGTCTCCTAAATTTTTGACTCACGCTATGCTCATACCGGTTTCTCATTGTTATTCTGAAGCTATTTCCTTGTGGCTTCAGAACAACATCAATGATTGTAGAGCACATTCAAAATCAACCCAAAATTATCAACAACTTCCTGAGAGCATGTTTGATAATTCCAAGCTATACTGGGACCGCACTGTACTCACAGACGAAATAGTGGCACATAATGGACCATATTTCTTACTGGTTTATAAATTAACGGGAGAAACAATACTAATTGATGTAGCGATCTCTAACAACAATAATCTGCATATTAAATACAATGAAAAGATACACAGAAAGTACAGAGATCTGGAAATTCAAATATGAAGACAATGGAGAATGGAAAGTACCCAGACAATACCTATTATTCTCTCTATTACTGGAGTCATACCGAAAAATCGCCGAGAAAACATAAAAAGTTGGGTCTGAATGAACATCTTCATAAAACCATGCTGAAAGCTTTACTACTCTCGAAGTCCAGATATGTACTCTAGTCGCCTAGGGCTGGATAATACGGAAAAAGTATCACCAGAACTCAATCCTTTTTATACCTAGTCTTAAATTAGATGCTTAAGCTTAATGAAGAGTTGAGTTTTCTACCTTTCATTTATAAGTACAAGACAAAAATTTTTAGTTATAGAGATGGTTCATATATTCTAAATTTCTTCTAATAAATAATGGCATACCTTTCGCGTGGTGCTCTTTTTTGTAATTACCACATGAAAATACTTACGACATTAGCAACAGTTTCTACATCTACAATGACACTTACCTGGAACAAAAAAATATCAGTAAGTAATGTTATAACGAATAATATTGTATAAGTAACAAATAAATTTAAAAATATATAGTTATTTTTATTTACTGTATGGTGTACAATAAGAATTGGAGCAAAAAGAAATGGAGATGGGCAGGTCATGTGGCAATAACACCGAACGACAGGTGGACTACAAGATTATTGGAATGGCGACCGCGTGCAGACAAACGAAGCAGAGGTAGATCACCAACGCGCTGGAGTGACGATATTTATAAAGAGAACTGCCGGGAACTGGATGATGGTAGCTCAAGACAGAGAGACGTCGTAAAACTTAGATGAGGCCTATGCTCGGCAGTGCACGATAACGGCTAGATGATGATGATGATGATTATGATGATACAACAAAAACTCATAATTAAAAAAACAATAGAAAACGTTAAATAGAGTACCTATTACAGACGAATATCTTAGATTACATTAATTCACTCCATAGTTATTTTGAATTTATAATAGAAACCTAACAGAATCAATCCATAAATTTTGTAGATTTAAAATTTTTCAGACTTGAAAACAATCATGTTTCATAATCCTACCCATATTGACACAACTATACACAATTCATCATCTTACACAACATAAACTGGCAGCCTACCATGTAACACAGATTAAGAGAAATTCACAGGCCAAAAAATAACTTCGAGATATAATTGAATATAATTAAACAAATAGCAGTAAACAATGGATGCAATGAACAAATAATAAAGAAAATTTTAAATAAAAAATTGCAGAAGATAGTCATGAAATTAATCTTTCCACAATCAGAGAAAAAACCCAGTACCTTCTGCTCGAATACATCAAGTTTTAAATAGGGAAAATATCAACTAAAATCGCCAAATACATAAAAAAGAAATACATAAAAATCGCTAAATACATAAAAAACACCAGCTCTCAGTATAAACAATTTGTGCATTAGAAAATATATCAAGAACAACAAAAGCCGAAAGTAAAAGCACTTACAAAGTGGTGTATACAAACTGACATGTGCTGATTGCCCAAAAACTGACATTGGTCAAACTACTAGAACCGTTAACAAACGTATAGCAGAACACAAAAAGGCTCTCAGTAATAGAAAAGCAGTTTCTACGCACGCACTTCACCTTCTATTCTAGATCAATGTCATTCCTTTAATGACCAATTTAAAATTCTCCATATTCAAAATAAAGGCCTTAAGCTATCCTTATTAGATAATAAATTAATAGAGATATAATTCTGAAGGACCAACTTGAGACACTCAGCTCTCCAATCCTCAACTTACTCAGTTAAAGACTATAGTGTAAAGACGGTCAAAATAGCTGTAGTGAGATTAACTTTTAACACATTTTGTGGAACTATTGCAAACAAAAGTTTCCAGTGTCTTATTGCTAGATAAAATGAACTTACGTCAAGTAACGGTAGAATCCATCACTTACTTAAACAAGTTCTAGTAAACTAGAATGTATCTGAGTTCTCAGAAGGAACTAAAGAAAAACGGGCTGGAGAAAATATAAAACTACTCTAAGGGCAAATCTATCACGAATTTAGACTAACAGACGGACCACGTACTATTCTAGAGCTGGAACAAGATATAATAGATAACTGTTAATCAGATTGAACAGTTAAGTAAGATCAATATCAATATAATAAATTCCCACTATGTTTTCCTTCAAATGTTGCAAAATATATCATTTATACATTAAACACGTCAGCCATCTCTGCTATTTGCCAAGTCAATAAAGCTTTAGAGTAACGTAACGAAAAGCAAATATAAATAACTCTAATTGAAAGCTTACTTATACAATGCCGAATCGAAATGTTTGATTTGCTTACTTCGGTAAGCGTTAGGGTAACTAGTAGAAAAATAAGTTTTAGCATATTATGCTAAATGTCAGATATTATTTAAAAAAAAATTAACTGAGTTGACTTACTAAACAAACAATGAAAGCAAAAAGTGCAATACCTAGTGTGCAATTTATAATAGAGTGTCTCTAATAATAGTAAAAGTCCCAAGATAAATAAAACATACCACATATTGCTCTACCGATTTTTTTTACATACAGCATGTTTAGTTTTAAATTATATGTATGGCATATAAATGGCAACACTACACACCGTCGAGTACCAGACAGCCCTCACTACCCACTCTAATGCACATTATTCTCACTGATTCTAACTCCGTCGTTCCGTCCTCCGCCTTCATTCGGCGATTAAACAGCGATAGTGGACTAAGCAATGTTGCCGGTTTTAGCGCTTCCTTCAATCGCTTATATATATAATCAAAAAGCGAAACCTAAACGTATTGTATACGAAACTATATCGGGACTGTGTTATGCTTTGTGCCCTTTAAATATATTGGGATGGGATGGGACTGTGTTGTTTTGTGCGCACTCAAGGGGAAATGCAGACTAATAAAATAATGAAGAATATTCATATACAACTCTAGGATAATTCGATAATTTTATTAATCTCAATAAACGAGAGACTAAAACGGTCACTAAACTGATGACTGGACATTGTGGTTTAAAAAAACACTTATACAAAATGGGTAAAGTAAACAAACCATAGTGCAGAGATTGCGAAATAAAAGAAGAGAGTGCCATACACAGCCTATGTCATTGCAATGTGGTAAGTGATATGAGGCAAGAATATATTGGTCAACTGAGTATTGAACCAGAAGCGACCCTAAAACTACCGATCTTTATTCATCCTTTTTAGAACCTTTTTGTGTAACGATCTGTCCAGAATATTAACAGAATCCTTCTATACACATACAACTCAAATTATTATAGTTATCCCAGGTTCCATTTCATAAAACAAAGTCGAGAAAACGTATCACCTCGACAAACTAAGTCTTGCCTCCAATTTTAAATCTTTCGTGCAGAGGACTCTTCTCATTTTGCCAAAACTTGCTCTAGCATTTTCTATTCTAATTTTGATTTCCTGGAAGTAGTCATTTCTGGAGTTAGTTATTGTTTTAAAACATGCATATTTTTTGTCCAATCGTTCGACATTGGTTCTGTTTATTAGAAGATTTTCATTATAAATTTCAGTTTCCGATATTCTCATAAATTTTTCGATATTATCACAATGCACGTGTTCTTCACGTTCATTTTTAGACCGTATTTTTTTTCATACTCCGCTATCAGGTCATCAGCCTCTGCAGATCTTCAATACTTTCGGCTAAGATCACATTGTCTTCCTCATATGTAATGTTGTTAATGGGAACTCCATTTACCTTTATTCCAGCTATTTCATCCTCTAGAGCTTATTGCAGGATTTCTTCCTAGTAGGCATTAAAACCAATTGGCCTCAATATACATCCCTGTGTCACCCCACGTCTAATTTCAATTACGTTTGTCAGCTATTCGTTAACACGTACGTTTGCTTAATTCTTTTATATAAATTCGATATGATCATAAGATCATTGTAGTCTGTGACCTCTGTTCTATTTGCAAATACTATTCATTATATTCCACACAACAAAACATTTGTCGACGGTTCATTACTATTTTAGTTGTCAGTTGAATAATAATTGTCACAATATATTCTTGGCCGAGTTATGGTTCTCGATATTCTGCATCATTTACAAATGTATTTAAACATTTTCAAATAGATATTATTATCTTAATCAAATTAACAGTTTGGTATAGTTGCGCATTTTGACATATCCACATAATGTTTTCTAACCCTAAGAGCTTTTCTCATGCGTCTGCACAATATCAAATATAAATGCTAAATCAGAGATGAACCAATTATCGTATGATATTGATTGTATTTGAATTAAACATTCGGTACAGATAGACCAGGGCGCATCTGTAAAAATATTAGTACATTTGGACGTTGAGAGGTGACTCAAATTTTTTTGCAGAAATCGCTTGAAAATAACTCAAATAATAATATTTGAGTTATCCTCCCGCTCACAAAGTTCCGGAACATTGTTTAAATAATTAAAATGTCAAAAAATTAAGGAAAAATTCGATTTTTTTCTTCGTTTTTTGATTACAACTTTAAAAGTATTCATTTCCGAGAAAAGTTCAACTGACATAAAAGTTGCGCAATTAAATTTCCTACAATATAGAATTGGTTAAAAATTTAAAAAATAGTCTTCCTTGTTGCAAAATAGCAATAATTGCGAAAAAACCATAG
The DNA here is from genome assembly GCF_917563875.1 of Diabrotica virgifera virgifera. Taxonomy (NCBI): domain Eukaryota; kingdom Metazoa; phylum Arthropoda; class Insecta; order Coleoptera; family Chrysomelidae; genus Diabrotica; species Diabrotica virgifera. The sequence continues at coordinate 62,246,196 of NC_065452.1, read as the reverse complement.
AAAAACAAGTACTCGCATTTTACGTTTTTCAACCACTTATGGTACACTTAGGACCTTCATATTTCACCCAGAAAAACTTTATGATATACAAAAACAACACTGTAAATTTCATTAAGATCGGTTTAACAAATTTTGCAAAATAAATTTTGCAATCCAGCTTTAGCAAAAAAAAATTATTTTTTCAAAATGTTACAGGACTAAAAATAAAACAGATAGCAAGTTAGAATTTTTTCACGTATAGAAGTGTACTGCAGCTTTCATTTGCAATCTGCAGAATAAAAATCGATTAACTACCACGGCGTCAGGAATTTTTAAATAAACATTAATTATTGGTGCTGAGCGCAGGACAGCGGATAGTTTGGTCTGATTGGGCATTCCAATGACCTTTGATAATGATTGATACATTTTAATTTTTATTACATTTCGATATAAATAAATAAATAAATTTGTTTATTGCAAAATAAAAATGCATACTATATCTTTTGAAATAACACTTTTTTTAGCAAAAACTTTCTTTGTTCATATATTTTAACTTAGTGAATAAAAGTTTATCATTTTTAAACGTATGCAATTGTTTAAACAATATTTCACAAATAATAATAAAATTAGTTTGATTTTTGTGGAATTAAAATATTAAAATGCAACAAAATATAGAGTAAGAAAATAATATATTAGATAAAGATTGGAAGAAATTTTGGTGGAAATCAACTTGTGTGAATCGAACACCGCTGTCCTGCGCGTAGCACCAAAAATTAATGTTTATTTAAAAAATATCCTGACGCCGTGGTAATTAATCGATTTTAATTTTGTAAATTGCAAATAAAAGGTACAGTACACTTCTATAAGCAAAAAAAAATTCAACTTGCTATCTGCTTTATTTTCAGTCCTGAAACATTTTAAAAATGAATTTTTTTTGCGAAAGCTGGATTGCATAATGTATTTTGCAAAATCTGTTAAACCGATCTTAATGAAATTTACAGTGTTGTTTAACTATATTATAAAGTTATTCTGGGTAAAATATGAAGGCCCTTAGTGTAGCACAAATGGCTGAAAACGTAAAATGCGAATACTTGTTTTTGTATGGTTTTTTCGCAATTCTTGCTATTTTGCAACAAGGGTGACTATTTTTTTAATTTTTAACCAATTCTGTATTAAAGGAAATTTAATTGCGCAACTTTTATGTCAGTTCAACTTTTCTCGGAAATAAATACTTTTAAAGTTATAATCAAAAAACGAGGAAAAAAATCGAATTTTTCCTTCATTTTTTGACATTTTAATTATTTAAACAATGTTCCGGACCTTTTTGAGAGGGAGGATAACTGAAATATTATTGTTTGAGTTATTTTTAAGCAATTACTGCAAGAAAATTTGAGTCACCTCTCAACGTCCATCTCAAAACAGATGCGCCCTGGACTAAGAGAGCTATGTGTTGTTTAACAATTTCGCATTATTAATTTTCATCCGTTTAACAAGTGAAACAAGTTTTAATATTCCATCTGTTTTGGCGATTTTTTTTCTATAAAACTTACTAGTTAATCACCACAGTACATTCATGAGGATTCTAGAGTTATCAAAAACTTATGAGGACTGTTTCTATTCTTTTTTCTGTTTGCAAATGCTTCCCATTTTTCTGATTGGTAGATGTGTATATTGATTGAAATTTTGCAGATTGTTAATTATTGTTGGTTGTATGGTATAGGTATAGAGAAAAAAATTCGTAATATTACCTAGCTGCTGTTATTCAGTGAGTATCTGTGGCCTTTCAGAATGCATTAGTTACGGTCTTTACTGTCCTGTTTGTATCATGCATTATATTTCCAGCCATTTGTGGCATTATTTGGGATAATGTATCATAGGCGTAGGTGTCAGGTTCATAAATAAGTATCTGATTAGATATTTATTTATGGTATATTTGTTTTAAATGTTGTTGACTTCTACGGGTCCGATTAATAAGTAATCGCAGGGTAGTAAAAAGTACACCACAAGGTGGTGTAGGTCTTCTCTACAACAAAATTCTTAGGCCAACTATTCCAGTATCTTAAAAAGTTATATCAGTCTCGTACAATCATTCATATCGAGTACACGTATAATTATAGGTGCTTAAATAGTGACTAAGACAAGTTTTTTGTGACAATTAATAATAAACTAATTTCATACCGGGCTAAATTAATAAAAAAACCCAGTGTTGTGAAGTGTTTATTGCTTTTGTTTTGTGTTTTTATGGTGGGAGTTTACAATAATGGGTGAAAACTCTCCCCCTGATAAAGGGGGAACCCAAAACATGGACCAGGAGGAAGAACGCAAAAAGACCAAAGGTCCAGAAAAAGAAATCAAGCTGTTCAATCTACAAAAAGGGTATCTCTATACAGATAAGGTATACCTATGTATTCATTGAGAAAATAAATGCGGAGCAGATTAGAAAAATTCACCCCATGCAGGTAGGTCACTTTTTTAATAAAAAATTAGGAATTAAAAATATTCTTAGCATTGACCGAGTAGGAAAAAATAGGGTAAGAGTACAACTTAAAAGCCCCAAAGATGCAAATTATCTAGTTAAGAATGAGAATTTAAAAGAGGAACAACTAAAAGCATACATTCCAAATAATCTGCTACAAAGAAAAGCAATTATAAGAAACGTAGATACTGCTTCCAGTGATGAATATCTTTTCGAAAATATAATATCCAATATATCAGTAACACAAGTCACTCGACTCAAAAGGAAAGTTGATATAAACGGAGAAAGAGCATATGTACCTAGACAAATGGTATTACTTACTTTTGAAGGCAACATTTTACCTAGATATGTATATATAAACAGCGTGGCCTGTTCCGTAGAGCCGTATGTGCATAGAGTTGTCCAATGCTTCCGGTGCTTGCATCATGGGCACATTTTTCCTAATTGCAACAGTACAAAAACGAGATGTATTAACTGCTCACAAGAGAAAAACGATGATCATAACTGCAGAAACCCGCAAAACAGTTATTGTATACACTGTAAAAACTTTGAGCACAAATCCATAACCAAACAGTGTCCAAAATTTAAAGAACAAAACGAAATTAAAAGACACATGGCAGAAAACAATTTAACTTTTTGAAAGCAAAGGACAGTCTTAAAAGATCTTATACATCTGCTGTTACCATAACGAATAGGTTTGATGCATTAGGTACGATAAATAATGAAAGTTTTCCACCTCTTCCAAGGCAAAACAATGTCAGACATACTATTTCCAAACCATCCACATCCAGTATCCAACAACAAACACAAAAAGTAATACCAAGCCAACCTGAAACTTCTTCTCAATATAAAAAGAGGAAAGCCCAATCTCCTTTAGCTGAAGGAATGTTCCCTTTTCAGTTTGGTCCAAAAAACCCTCTGCCACCAAATGTTTTACACAGTTCCGATCCTGATCCTAAGACAGATGAATTTATTAATATGTTTTTCAATTTTTTAAAAAGTGTACTCAAAGAGTTTGATTCTTTTAACGATTTAGAAAGATTAGATAGAGCATACATATATGATAAAATTATTAAATATAGTAAATTTAAATAATGGCTAATAAAATAAAAAATAAGATAAATATTTTACAATGGAATGCGCAATCGGCTGTAGCTAATAAATTGAGTTTAGTTAAATGTTTAACTGAAAATATCATTGATATTGCCTTAATTTCAGAGACATGGTTTAAGACAAATAAACAATATAATTTCAAAGGCTATAAAATGATACGTAAAGATCGCCATGATGGTTATGCTGGTGTGGCAATTCTTGCCAGAAATGTATTTCGTTTTTAAGAAATTTCAATTACAAAAAATTTTAATAACAATATTTTGATGTGAGGAATACAGATATTGGATAACAGTGAAATAACACTAACATGTTTCTCGATATATTGCTCACCAGATATACGAACAACAGTTACACACTGGGAGGCAATTCTTAACTGTACCAAGTCTAATAGCATTTTTGGAGGAGATTTCAATGCGCACTATCAAACGTGGGGATCTTACAAAAATAACAGCAAAGGCACGCAAATAATAACCGCTTCAGACAACACAGAATTAGTACTTTTAAATACCGGAGCCCTCACAAGGTTCACAAATAATGGGAATAATTCAGTCGTCGATTTAACTTTTGCAACTCCAGATATAGCAATTAATTGTGCATGGGAAACTTTTCCTGATGTACTGGGCTCAGACCATTTTCAAATTAATATAGAAATTGATACAGGAATGGAAAGTAAAGACATCATAATACAACCTAAAACAAAATGGAAACTAAATAAAGCAGATTGGAGCTTATATCAAGAATTTGCGGATACATACTTCTCACAACACATTAAAAATAACAACAACGTAGAACATAAGTACAACTTATTAGTTGAAGGGATACATAAGGCAGCCAATGCCTCCATACCCATCTACAAACCTTTTAAAATGAGCAAAAAAACCTCTCTTCCACCATGGTGGGATCAAAGCTGCGAAGATGCTATTAAAAAAAAACAACTGCTCAAAACATATAAGCAACAAAGCACCATGGAAAACTATATGAAATGTAAAAACGAAAATTCAAAAACCAAGAAGTTTTTAAAATATGAAGCCAAATTATATTGGCAGCACTGGTGTGAAAACTTAAATAAAAATATACTATTGACAAGTATACGGACACAGGCCAGAAAAATGAATAGAAGATCTGTCGAAGTTAATACATCGGGGAATTATGAATGGCAAGAACAATTTCTAGATAAAATTTCGCCAGCTAATGCCTTGAATGATACATCACACATTTTTACAAAACAAGAACAAAATAATACCAATCATAAAATCTTCTCTGAACCTATCAGTCTGCCAGAATTAAGCTACAACATAAAAAATAGAAAGAATACATCACCTGGTTATGATGATATTAGATATCCTATGATATTCCAACTACCAAACAATGCCAAGATGATCCTAATCAAAATTCTTAAATGACATCTGGATTAATGGGGAATGTATAGAAGAATGGAAAAAGACTATTGTAATACCCATACACAAACCAAACAAAAACCCCCACTTATGCGATTCATATAGACCTATTGCACTTATGCCATGTATACTCAAGATTTTTGAAAGAATAATTAAAAACCGACAGGAATGGTGGTTAAATACAACTGGCTCTCTGTCAACCACACAATACGGTTTTAAAAAAGGGTTTGGCATCATCGATGTGGTGACACAGTTAGTTACAGACATACAAATATGTTTAACTGAAAATGATTACAATGGCACGATGTTTCTAGATGTTAAAGGTGCGTATGACAATGTCAACTGGTTCATTCTACGGGAAAAAATGATACAATTACAAATACCTCAAGAAGTTGCTAACACCTTATGCAAATTATATATAAACAGGCAAGTAGAACTCAGAGGATGTGATGGCTGTCCAGTGAAATACCAAACTGCTACCACTCTTCAATGACACTACTCTTCAATATATATACCACTAATTTACACTCCTCCATATCTACAGCAACTATGATACAATATGCCGATGATTTTGTTGTTTATACACGCAGCAAACACCTCGATGAATGCATCAATCGTTTAAACTCCAGCACAGAACTATTTTTGTATGTATTACACCGTTCTTAGGCGTCAACGCCCTTCGGTAGGGATCTATGGGGGAGTATCACCGAGCCGCAAGCCCTTATCCCTTGCCGTACTGCTTCCTCATAGGTCGATCAGATGCCCGCATATTCCAGTCTAAGCGCCAGATTCATATTTAGAATTCTATACTCGCGCGTTAGCCTTTTTGTTTTTCCGATGGCCTGGGCTGGGCTTGAACTCACATACCTTAATTCGAAGTGAAGTGTGGGTCAGCCGCTAGTCGCACTGAGCTATCCGATCGACAGAACTCTTTTTAAGATCCATAAATGATTTAGGACTACAAATCTCCGCTGAAAAATCCAAAGTCGTTATCTTCACCAGGCATAATGTGAAACCAATGCAGAAAATTAAAATAAATAGAATATAATTTCCAGTGGATACCAATGCCAAATACTTAGGAGTTATATTAGACAGAAAACTGACCTGGAAACCACACATTGAACAAATAAAGATAAAATGTAACAAAGGACTAAACTTCCTAAAATCCATCATGCGAACTTGATGTAGAGCAGAACCTCAAACAGCACTAATTTTCTATAGAGCTTACATAAGATCAATAATTGATTATGGTTGTACATTTTATGGAACGGCAAATAAAACCAATCTACGTAAGCTGGACATTATACAAAACAAAGCACTTAGAATATGTCTGGGAGCAATGAAATCTACACCAGTTGAACCATTAACAGCTGAAGCAATCGAACCTCCATTAGAACTGAGAAGATCATTTTTAGCTGAAAAAATGATTATTCAATCACTAAAGAAAAATTCACCATTCATTAGTAGCATTAATATACAAGTTAAACGAATACGACTTAACTAAGCCTTTTTGGATACATAAGAACTCTCCTCCTATTTGTGAAGCATTACGAAACGCGACCCTACAACCACAAACAAAGGTAGAGATCGATTACTTTGTTCACTTTGTTGTATGTGATGTAAATATACCCCATTACTCTGAATTAGCATCACCTACTAACATAGTTATTAACCAAATTTTAGACCAACATCCAAACTATATCACAATGTACACTGATGGATCAAAAAACACTGACGGCACAGGTTGTGCCTTCGTAATACTTAAACGTATACAAAAACACTATAAGCTACATAAAAACACATCTATCTACACAGCCAAGGCAATAGCAATTCTAAAAGCACTAGAATATGTACAACAGGAAGAGGAACAGAATGCCATTATCTTCTCCGATTCACTTTCAGTTCTTAAAATTTTAAAATCACATTAAATCATTTTTTAAACAATTATTAAAAAATTACAAGGTCAAAATAAATTTATAAAATTCTTCGGGTTAAAGCACACGTAGGAATAACAAACAATGAAATTGCAGATAAAATTGCCAAAGAAAGCATAGAAATGGGGGAACAGGTAAATTGCCAATTAACTACGGATGAACAAATAAACATATCAAAACATAAAATGATGAGAAAATGGACCTACTTGTGGCAAGAATACACATTTACAAATCCAACACGTTACACCAGACTAGAAACCAAATTGAGGAAAAAACCTTGGTACAATAAGTTCGATTACAATCGCAAAAGCATAACCACTATTAGTAGAATGAAGTTTGGTCATGCATGTTATCCAGCACACTTACATAAAATCAAAATACTTGAGAGTGATCTTTGTGAAGTTTGTAATAAAATCGGTGACCTGGACCACATCTTTTGTGATTGCCAAAAATATAGGGCTCAATCCAATGAGCTGTTCAGAAAACTTCTACAATTGAACATTGAAAGCCCATATAACATAATGTATCTTCTTGCTTTAAACAGAAAAGAAATTAACGATTGTTTGTTATATTTCGTCAGAATAACAAAAATACAAATTTAATAATACCTTTTGCTGCTACGTTATGTCTTTCCTTAATGTATATATACCTTATCTATCCGAGGCCTACCTTTGATCGTTTATAAAATGCCCTGATCGGCCCCTGGGCGAGAAGAGTGTAATTCTTGTGTCAAATCCTTGCACTCTCTTTTACAAAATAATTTGTATCTGGCTGTGTGGGTTTTACCTTAAAGCCAAAAAAAAAGTTCTATCTAAAGCACCCACAGTTGATCTAAATAGACTAAAGAGGACAGAGGAGGAATAGTGCTAAGTACTTAGCTAAGTAGTTACTAAGTACTTACTTTAAACTAGGTGAAAGCATAATGATCATAAAAGTTAAAATATTGGTAGATACTAGGTGAAATTTTGAGTATTACTAATAGTCCAAGACCATATTGCTAAAAACATAATTTTGGCGCTATTTACAGAAGAAATTCATCTTTTATTAGACCTTGTCCTCACAAATGTGTCCAAAACTACTAATTTCAAGGCTATAGAATGATGACTTCTAAATAGGCTTGGAATCAAATACTTACAGGCCACCATCAGATATAGGTTTATGCGGAGTGTAAAGTAAATCGAAGCTAACACACTAAACCCTCTCGAGGTACTATACTTATGGCAAGTTATAAAATACCAAAGGCTCCTAGCCAGTGAGAGATTCTCATAACTGTTCCTATCACTCTCTCTAGACTCAACGAAAAAGGTACGTAATATTAATAAACATGTTAATTCAGACAACGAGAGCAATACCTAAAATTTGTCCAATTCTTGGTTTTATTGGAGAAACAAAGCGATGTTCATCAATTCATTATGTTCGTTAGTTGATCCAATGTATTACGTTTATTGAATGGATGAACATCCATTTATTAATATTACTAACACTGTTCACTGAGCCAACGAACACTATTCATTGAAACAACAACGTCGTTAATTGACCGACGAAGACTATTCGTTGTGTCAATAACAGTGTTATTTCTCCTAACGTATTTCGTTTATTTCTACAATTATTTCCGTTTATTCTTACAATTAATTCCATTCATTCCCACAATAAATACGGTTATCCTTACAAGCAATTCTATTCAACCCTACAATCAGTTGGGATGAATAGAATTGCTGTTCATTCCTACTATCAACGTATTTTATATTGATAATTACTGAATGCATTAGCTCAATGTATGATATTAATTGATTAATAATAATTTTGCAAATCCCTCTTTTTTGTCCGAAACCTAATGGACTTTACACTGTGTAATTTCTCATATGATTTCACTTATACAGTGCGTTGGAAAAAGTGTTGGCCCCCTTATTATTTATCTTTAGCACATAAGCAAAACGCTCAGACAGGTCGATTTTTAAAATAATCAAAGTATATTATAACATCAATGTTTCGAACTTTACACGATCCCTCTTCAGGTGACAGCCACAATTTGGTTTTTTTAAATGGGAAAGTACATCATGTGACAGCTCATTTAAAAGCGTTTGAAATAGTGATTCCAAAAATGTATAACACTTTAATCCTTTTGGAGAGCGCAGGTGCAAAATTTTCATCGAATTTTTTAGAAATAGAATAGACTAGAAATATGCTTTATTGTCACTGAAAATTTTTACAATTTTATGGACAAAGCTTACATACAGTCAAAAGAAAACATAATATCAATAACAAATAACAACTACAATTTACTAAAATTAGATAAATCTTCAATATATGTACAGTATAATATAAGATATAAAATCCAAGACAAAAACAATTTATTGCAAAATTTATATAAATTGCAAATTGAACATACTTACAACAAATAAAATAAAATACATAAGGAACTGAAATGTTTATGCTACTGCGTATGAAACCCAATTTTCTTAGTTATTCATTAAGAAATTCTGCTATTGAATATTATGGTCTTTTAGATAGGCTTTTGTCATTTTACGGAAGTTTGGGAAAGATGTTGTAGATTTAAGTTGTAACGGGAGATAGTTGTACAGTTTCTTTGCGAAATATAATATAGATTTATTTACTAACTCAGTGGATGGAATCTGTAAATAAATGTCAAATATTGAATTTCTGGTGGAGTAAAGATGATTGGGCCTTGCCGGAAAGACATGAAGGTGTTTACGAATTAAACAAACCGTTTCTAGAATATATAAAGATGGAAGTGTTAAAATTCCGTGATCTCTGAAGTAACTTCTGCAATGTGTAGATCTTCTGAGGCCAAACAGATATCTTATTGCTCTTTTTTCAATTTAAAAATAACATCAAATTGAGCAGCTGTACTAGAACCGCAAAAAGGGAGACCATATCGAAGATGAGACTCGAACAACGAAAAATATGTTATTTTAGAAGATGCCAAATTGAATTCCCTTGAGACAGATCTTATTGCATAGCAAGCTGAGGCGAGTTTCTCACTTAACGAATCGATATGAAGGGACCATTTGAGGTTGCTGTCTAAAAAAATACCAAGAAATTTTACAGAATCAACGGTACTGATCTGGCTGTTATTAAGAGGCAAAGGTTGAAGAGCTCCTTTATAGGATAATGCTACTGTTTTATTTACGTTAGAAGAGAGTAAATTAGAGTCAGACCAGGTCTTTACCGTCAGTAGATCCGAAGTTATAGTTTCATGAAAAGATGCAATAGTTGAGTTGGTCCAAGTGATACTGGTATCATCAGCAACAAGAAAAATTTTCCCATCGATTTTTAAATTAGTGATGTCATTTATAAAGATAAGGAACAGAAGAGGACCCAATACTGAACCTTGTGGTACTCCACATACAATGTTTTTGAGACTAGAGTCAGTATCATTTGCTTTAAGTAGTCGTTTCCTATTATTCAAGTAGGATTGGAACCAATTTAAAGAAATACCTCGAATTCCATAGAAATTTAGTTTTGTAATCGAGATGTCGTGATTTACACAATCAAAAGCTTTGGCATAGTCGCAGAAAACAGTGGCAGTATAAAGATTATTGTTTAGTGCTTGGTAAACCTCATGTAGTACAGAAAACATGGCATCACTGGTACAATTATTTGTTAAAAAGCCGAACTGATTTTGTGATAAAATGTTATTATCGACTATAAAGGAAATAAGTCGAGTTTTAATGAGTCTCTCAATAATTTTGGAGAGTACCGGTAGTAAGGCAATAGGTCTATAGTTGCAGGTATCAGATTTTTCACCACCCTTATGAAGAGGAATAATAATGGCTGTCTTTAGGCACTCTGGAAATTTACCTTTTTGAAAGAATCATTAATTAGAGACACGAGGATTTCCAACACATTTTCTGTGAGATTAGAGAACATTTTTATAGATAGTTCATCAGTACTACAAGATGATTTGCTTTTGATACTCTTGATTGTTTGGATCAGTTCAGAGTTATCGACTGGTCTTAAAAATAATGAATTCGAGACCTTTCTTGAGTTAGGGAGATAGGAAATGGGATCTTGTTGCGACAAAATAGTTGATGTTATATTTTTACTCACATTAACGAAGTAGTCGTTTAGACTTTCAGGATTTGGAAGGTAAAATGATTGAGCTGTGTGAGTTTTATTTCGAAGATCGTTTATTATAGACCAAGTTTCTTTTGCAACACTTTTAGAGCTTCCCAGATGATTTTGATAATAGGCTTTTTTAGCTGATTTGACAAGTTTTAAATATGTTGTTCTGTACTTCGTGATATATTCAGTGACAGAAACATTGGTAGTAAATTTATTGATGTATAGTAGTGAACGCATATTCTTGGCTGATATGTGAATACCTTTGGTAACCCAAGGTTTCCGATGTTTTGGCTTAATAGGGATTAAAGGAAATGCCTTATTGAAGATGCGGAGAAGCTTATCTAGAAAAACACTGAAATTATAGTTCACGTCTATAGAAGGAAATTGCCACTCAGAAATTAAGCATATATTTTGTAATTTACGAAAATTCTGGGTGGAAAAAATCCTACCTAAACGTCGGGTTTTTGAAGAGGGTTTGCTGAAGATGTTAAACTTCGTATACACTGCTTCATGATCAGATAGTCCCGCATTAATAACTGTAGAGCAGACATCAAGGGGTGAGAAATCGGAGGCAATATAATCGATTATGGTAGATGTAGTTTTTGTAATCCTTGTAGGAGAATTAACGTGCATTGAGAGACCATACGATTCAAATATGTTGGCCAGGGACACTTGGGTAGCACAAGCAGCAACATAATTAATGTTGAAATCACCGCATAGAATTGTTCTGCTTTTATGAGGCAGGTCATCTAACAAATTTAGCAGGTTCTAAAAAAATAGTTCCACGGTAGAGTCAGGTAATCTATAAATGCAAATAATGTAAAGATTAAGATTTTTATTATAAACTAAAGAAAACTCAAAGAAGGATTCACTTAACAAAAAGTCATATTTTGTTACCACAGAAAAATAATTATTTCTGGAGGGAATTAGGGTGCCTCCATGAGCCGAACTTGGACGATCATACCTGGCAATTGTGGTATATTTTTCTACAAAAAGAGGCTCATTGACTTCAAGCCAGTGCTCTGTAAGCGCAACTATCGGAGGAAATCGTAATTTCTCCAGAAACAAAAATAATTCATCAGTTTTATTTCTTATAGAACGAATATTAATCAGAACCATGCCAAAAGTGTCATCACTAAAATAATTTGAGGTTTCTAGTCGCTCAGAACACGTCGTGTTGTTTAAAAATTTCGCTTTGGAGAGCCAGTGGAATAATAACTTCGGTGACATTCCCTCGACTTTTGTAGGTGTATAATTCTTTCCGAAGTGAGATAGGACCTATACGCGGCAAGATCATCTTCCACTTCAGCTGGACAAATTCCATAGGCATGGTTAAATTCTAGAAGAACTTTTCGTAGTTCTTCAGTCTTAGTAGGTAGTCCTTCGGAAGCCAAAAATAGTTTCACGCTGGTGTTGGTGTATCCATCATAAAATACAGAAGCAGGCTGATCGTGTAGAAAAGCAAGATGTAGTTTAATTGCCTTTAAGATATCCGGTTCCCTTAATCTTGCAAGAAGATATCGACAGTTCGAGTTATTACTTAGTCTAACTCTTGGTGGTGTTAAAGGATCCAAATTTATAGATGATTCCAAAGTATCTTTCTTAACAAAATTGATATGGGAACGGAAATGCTCTTGAGATTTGCAAATTGTGATGGCCTGCTTGTCTGTAAATATATTGGGGTCTTCAACTTTATTTTTGTTTTTGCTTGGAATGGTAATTGGATTTTCCAAGCTAACCGGGCTTCTGATGTTCTTCGGTTTCATATTTTCTTCAGATGAAGTCTTTGGTTCAGAGTATGATGATTCTGTAGACCATTTAATGTTGACACCAGGTGGCCAAATTTCCTTATTAAATAATAAGTCGATAGATGGTTTAGATTTTATGCCTATTTTGAATGAGGAACCAGTTGCTGTGTTGGCGTCTTTAAGGAGGGAGTAACATCTAATATAATCCTTAATACCTAGCCTCTCTCTACTATAGTGAACTATTTGTATAGGGGTGTATACTGAGGTTAAGTTACTAATAACAACAAAGTGACTTATCTTCTGAAATTTTTCACTTTCTTTCTGGGCTGGTTTGGATCTGCTGAGGGTCATCAGTTTGGGTGCTTGAAGTGAAACACACTATCTTTTTTTTTTGATACCTCTTTTTCAGTTTGTGTAGCGGGTAGTTTGCTTAGATATTTCGCTGATATTTGCAGATAGCCTTTGTAATCCCAATTTTATCTCGGATGAATTTGAGTCTTCAACTTGAACCTTAATAGTCTCATTGGAACAGCCGAAAAAAACTTACGATATATTGAAGATATCTTGTTGCATTTACCGTACCGATTTTAAAAGATATTCAGGATTCAGCAGGCTATTTAATTTATCGATCTCGTCAATTTTTTTGTAAGGTAATCCAATTTGCCATCATTTTTTGTTAAAAGATCGTATGTCTCCGTGAAAACGGGCAAATTATCAGTCAGTTTTTTAGTTAGTTGAATTAAGGCATTAAAGTTCTCTTGTGGTATCTGATTTTTTGATAGATTTGTTATTTTTTCATTTAAATATCTGAGGCTAGACGAATCACATAGTGTACAGAAAAATCTTAAATTTGAATTTTTTGGGTCCAGGAGAGTTTTGGTGATGGTCTTATTGAAACCGGAACATTTCATACAGAAATTTCACTGACATTCCCCAAAACAACGAAGCTTATTATATTGGTTATTTTCGGGGAATTCATGTAAACAATTCTCACAATGGTAGTATGCCATGGTTATGGTCAAGGTCAATTTGCAATATTTAACTGGGTCGTTGATAAACAAAACATAAAAAATAATTAAACAAAGCTGGTACAAAACTTACAGTTTCGTTCACTCCAATAACAATAACAAAATAACAATAACACACTCGAGTATGTCGACCGCTGAACAGAACAAAAACAAAACGTGTTAACACACCGACGATTCAAATACGAATGACGCAATACTTTTTAAACGCATTCATTTTTTTTGAATCCTGATAAATCTAATAAGTGTTTTTGAAAAATTTAAACGCAGAATAAAATAATATATTATTACCGAGGCTGAAAGTCCCTTAGAATAAACAAAAAGTTTTTTTTTAATGGTATATTTGAAATTAAAAATCATACTAAATTTTCTCTTTTTCACCCCTGTGACTTATTAAAATAATCATTATAGAAGTTCTCAGCGACTCCAGACCCTCAATAATACTGTAATATTTTATTATGCGTTTAAATTTTTCAAAAATACTAATTAGTTTTCTCAGGATTCGAAAAAAATGAATACGATAATAGACACACGAAAACTTCCTTCCACTACGGACTACACTTGGAAACGAAATGAAATTATTCGGCACTTCGGCAGAGGTAACAGCATTGTTTAACAAAGAACGATAAGGAAAAGTCGTTACATTTCAAATGGTCAAGCAAAACATTTACTGTTTCAACAACTTCGTTTATTGTTACCATGAACGCATTGATTGTGGTTATTAAACGCAGTAGTAGATTGAATGCATTCGTTGTCACAACAATCAGTTTAAATCTATGGAATAATCAAATATTACCCTATATCAACAACATTTGTACATTGTTTTAATGAAATCTGTACGTTGTCACGATAAACCAAGGTAATTGCTTATAATCTACGAAATCAAGAAAGTGCTTTGCTGCCAGAATTACCATTATTTATTAAATATACGAAACTAACTTATTGTCTGAATAAACTGAGTATTATTGATTAATGTACGCTAGTTATTTTCACAATTATTATTCAATCATGGTGACAATAACCAAATACATTGATCAATGTCTAAAAATTCGTTGAAACAAAAAATTAAATTGTTGTTACAACGAAATACTATTTAATAATCACTGTTAATCAATATTACGAACTAAATTTTTTTGAGTGTAAAAAAATCCAACTTGCAACCTACTCTCTATCAACTCGCAATGACCAGTGCGGTAGAGTATGGCAAGATCCAAGCATGCTTGACATAATAAAATCACAACCCTCATTGCTCGGCAGTAAGTTGATCCTTGCTCAAGGTAGCGATGAAGAAAGACAGCAAACACAGGGTGCGAAAATTCACTGGGTCATATCAGGTTACCATGAATGACGACACATTCATATCGCCAAGAACAACGTAAGAACACTATCGTCACAGGTAAAATTACTTGAACTACAAGAAGAGTTAAAACACAAACAAAATGGTTCTGGGTATCTGCAAAGTAGACAAAATTGTACAGTGCAATAAATAAAAACCCCAATATAAAAAATAAATATTCCAATACAAAGTCCTTCGTGATGTCTGCAATGACCCATGGTATGGCTGTGCTAAACTAGGTTATTCATCATGACCTGTATGTTGAAACTGTTGAAAAAGTAGTTGTTACTCAGTGCACAAAAACTACTTCAGACTATCATCTCATCGAAATCTACTAGCCGACGATCTCCTGATTCTACCTCTGCTTAGAAGACTAAAAAGTTGGATCCCCTAGACCTCTCCAACGCCAGAAACTAGATAGAAGTTACTCATTTGTATAAAAGTAAAAAATTTGGAAATGTAAACACCCTATACTTATATACAAATATAAGTATAGGGTGCTCACCACTGGATGTAGCTTCCATTGTGTCATTTTTTCTATCTCTTCCAAACATATTTTATATTCTTATAAAATAAATAAAGAAAATCTAGGCAAGTAGATGTTATTGTCAAAGAAGATGGATTGTAAACTGCTTTAGTAATTAAAACATTTAACAAGGAATGTGATTAAAGTACAAGTAAAATTTCATTGTCTATTTAGCACTGTAATAAATAATTATTGATAAATTATATACCTAAAAAATATTAAAATGCACAGTGAAGTTGTAAAAAGTAAATTATTGCGGCACCGCTACATGAGCATAATATTTAATTTATCTGAGAATGGCTTAAATTTAAAATTATTCTTTCTCTCAGCAAAGAGCACAGTAATGCACCTTAAATTCATTTAGATTTTTTAATTTATCTTTTACACTGAATTCGTTTAGAGTAGAACGTTTAGAATGATAAATAATATCAAAAAGTACTTTAGGAGATAAATCTTTGTTATAGTTCTAAGCAGTAAATTTATAAGTGTCGTGAAAACTTTTACTAAAGTAATGGTAATGAAATAAGAACCGTAAACACCTCACAGCCTGTTTAGATAGCTTTATTACTTTATTTATTAATTATATTACCAATGTGATACATTTCAGATATTAAGTTCCATTGTTGTTAGTCGAATATCAAGTGGCGTTTTTTAGGAAGACGGATGTGTCTGTTGACCCTGACAGACACACTGTTCTTACAGTTGAGTCCACGAGTCCTTACCCGTGCGTCATCATTTAAAGCATACGAAATAAGTCGATGATAAGTCGGAAATTGAAATTTACTAAACGCAACAGCAAGTGACAGTATCTCGCCAGGTATTAAAGGACTTATCCATTTGTTATACTTAAAAGAGGTACCTCTAGGAATATTTAAAACGATCGAAAACATCTACCAGAACAACACAATAAAAGTAAAAGTAGAAGATGAACTAACTGACCCAATTGAAGCTGACAATGGAATATGACAACGGGATTCTTTTATTATTCAACCTGATCATGGATCAAATAATAAAAAGAGTAAGAACTAAAAAAGGATACTGAATGAAAAAAAAGCAACTTAAAATAATCTGCTATGTAGACGATGCAATATTAATCTCTCAAAATGAAGATGATTTACAACATATGCTGCACCAATTTAACATAACCGCCAGAAAATTTAACATGTTAATTTCCCCAAAAAAGACAAAACACAGTCATCGTTATAACAGAAAATCGAATAAGATGTAAATTAGAGCTGGAGGGTCAGATAATATATTATAGAACAAGTGATGGAGCTTAAATATCTAGGCATCACACTATTTAGCTACGGGAAGCTCGAAACAGAAGTGGAAGATTAAGTGAATAGATCAAACAGAACCACAGGTTGCCTGAATGACAAAATATGGAGAAAAAAAATATCGCAAAAGAAATGAAAGGCATAATTTACAAAACATTTATCAGACCAATAATGACATACGCGGCAGAAACACGACCTGACATAGGACAAATTGATTGCTCGAAACATCTGAGATGAAAATCCTTCGAAAAATCGATTGTAAGGTATTATAGGACAGAGGTAGAAGTACAGGTATACGACGGAGATGTCAGGAGGACAACATTAATAACTGGGTAAGAAACAGAAGAGTTGAATGGAATGACCACATAAGCCCAATGACAACAAATAGAGTAGTAAGGACAGCGAGAGACGGTTCCTTAATAGGAATAAGATCAGTGCAAAGACCATGAAAACGATAAAATGACAACTTACTGGAGACACATTGCAAAAACAGACATGTCTATACAATAAAAAGAAGAAGAAGTTTCCATAGTAGTTGCAGGAATATTGGGAATATTATCACAACTTGGTACAACATCATTTTCATTAAAAGCCATGTTGGAATTGTAGTAATATAGACAAAAAATTCATAAAAAATTATATAAAGCAAAACTCAAAACGTGATAAGTCTAAATTACAAACCACAGGGAATGAGAAGTGTAAGAAGGCAACAAATTTCTGCAATTAAGAAGAGAAGAATACTGTTATTTTTTGAAAAACTATCCCGAATATATGCGAATTAAACTACTAATATTAAGCACCATCTTTAAATATATGTTAAATGAGAAGGAACTGTTAGGAGACTAGAAATGGGAGGAGAAGGAAGAAAATATCTAATTTCCAAATTTAATTTGATGAAAAGCCTTTTTAACCATTCGGTATATCGTACACAACACTCAAAAGCCATAGAAATGTAAAAGAGTAGGTATACGGTCAATAGGTATCAGCTCCTGAATTATTGGCGTGGTTGTGATGTATTAATCTGCAAATAACACTACGCATAAATTCATTAATTAAATATACTATAATAACTCTCGCTGTAAGCGCTAGCGTGTAAACTTTCATTTCAAATATTTGCTCAAATCATATTTTGATGAGAAATTTTTTGGTTTTTGGCCTGTGTGCAATTTATGGATTAAAATTGTTTGTGGAGAACTTTGTGGAAGCTTGGGATGTAAGTGAAATATTAACACATATTTAAACATAGCGGCGTATATGTATAATTGGACAATATAGTGATTCGAAACGATAAGATGTAAAACTAGAATTGTTTCAATAAAGTCAGATATAAATATCACAAAATTTGTTGCCTTGCTTATATCTGTAATACACACACCGGCACGAAAAACGGTCACGCCATAAAATGGGTCATTTTTACTAATGTCTGGAATTTCCTAAACCTGTCCGATTGAAGTGATTTTTTTTAATATGTTATATCCTTATTATTTAACAATATCGCTGTAATAAAATTGTTGCTAGACAGGTAAATTGTCATTGTATACCGGGTGCACCAATTAAACTGTGTTTTTTTCTCAAAGTTCGCCACAACCTGTGAAATATTGTGGCATTTATAAAATACTGAAACTGAAACCCAACTATAGCCTCAGGTTTTCTTAACATTCAGTTTTTTGATTCATTCGCTTACGTTGGATAATAAAAAGTTAGGTACTTTAATAACTAGCCATGTTATTCATCCATACAGGGTGTTTCTGAATAAGTGTAACAAACTTTAAGGAGCAATTATGCATGAAAAAATAATGACCGTTTGCTTTATAAGCATATGTCTGCAAATGCTTCGTTTCAAAGATAGCGATGTTGAATTTTTTCTTACAAACTGACGATTTATTTATTGCCCTAAAACCGGTTGAGGTACGAAAATGAAATTTGGTAGGTTTTAAGGGGTATTTATTGTGAATTTTTTGACATACAATTAAGACTTTTATATTCACCATTGGCGTGCATACGGGTAATATGACTTGTAAAATTACCCGCATGCACGCCAATGGTGAATATAAAATTCTTAATTGCACGTCAAAAAATGCGCAATAACAGTCTCTTAAAACCTACCAAATTTCATTTTCATATCTTAACCGGTTTTAAAACAATAAATAAATCATCAGTTTGTAAGAAAAAATTCAACATCCCGTATCTCGGAAACGAAGCATTTGCGGACATATGTTTATAAAGCAAATGGTCATTATTTTTTCATGCAGAATTACCCCTTAAAGTTTGTTATACTTATTTAGAAACACCCTGTATTGATGAAGAACATGGCTAGTTGTTACCTAACTTTTGTATTATCTAAGTACCTAACTTTTGTATTATCCAACATAAGCGAATGGATCAAAAAGAGAATGTTAAAAAACCTGAGGCTATAGTTGGGATTTAATTTCAGTATTTTATAAATGCTAGAATATTCCACAGGGTGTGGTGAACTTTGAGAAAAAAAGACAGTTTTATTGGTATACCCGGTATACAATGACAATTAACCTGTCTAGAAACAATATTATTACAGCGATATTGCTAAAGAATAAGGCTACAACATATTGAAAAAATCACTTAAATCGGACAACAGGTATAGGGAATTCGAGACATCGAATATGATCCAGTTTGTGGGTTGCCCGTTTTTCGTGTCGGTCACAGTGGTGTCATGGTGCGGGAACGCGCGGGAACGCCGTTCCGGCACTGGCTAAGAAAAGAAAAAAAAATAAATAGAGAATTTAGGTTTTGTATACAAAAATTAGCAGTGCGTTCCGGCACTGCTAATTTTGCCATGACACCACTGGTCGGTCAGTGTATAATCATCATCATCATCCAGCTTTCTGGGTCCAAAATTGATGTTTCCCAATTATTTCCAGTCAGTCTTGAGCTGCCCTCAGCCAATTCTATATGATTTTTTTGACGCCACCTACTGTATCGGGTATACACAAAATGCAGCCATGCTCATAAAACTACACAGATATACAAAATGTATAAAAATCAAAAGAGGAATTAGACAAGGAAATACGTTATCTTCCAAACACCTATGACAGAGGTAAGGTGCATCCAAGGTGCACGCTGGTTTTCGGAGCACGCACCGAGTTGTGCGCGAATAATCCTTCGTATTTAAACGACAAGGATCTACAGTTCGAGCGAGTCTCGTAAATTCCACGATTTCGCGCAATCGTACTTGAGACACTGTGACAGCTGAGGTGTTTGAACAACATAGATAACAAAACAACATGCTTTGTTACGTATTTAAAAAAACTCTCCATCATGCATGCTCCATGAGAAAAGAAAATATAAAACTAATTTCCTCCTTATCGTGTCTCAGATGGCGTAGCTACTTTTGCTATAACTACTCAACGCTTTGCTACTCTACCTACCTACATACAATTTGTATTATTTTATCAAAAAACAAGCATGTACAAACTCTGCAAATTGTATTATTTTGCTTTGCATTTTCATATGGAGAAACCGCGGTATTTATCTTGAACTTTTTTTGAACAAGGTGCAGTACTTAGGTAATATTATTATTAATAAAACAAAGTATATTAAAATACAATGTTAAAAACTTTAATAATATTTAAAAACTTTAATATATTTATTATATCGTTGATTGAGGTATTGGGTATCTATAGTATACATTTTATGAATCAGTAGAAACGATTAGGTATATTTAAATTTGGTAAATTATAACTCCACTCGACAGAGCACGACCACACAACTCAAAACATATTAAAATACAATGTTAAAAATTTTAACAATATTTAAAAACTTTAATATAATATATTATAGTATACATATTATGAATCAGTAGAAACGATTATATTTAAATTTGGTAAATTAAACTCCGCACGACCACGCAACTTGAAACACAAGTACGCAAATACGGTTGCGTGAAGCGTGGCTCGAAATCGTGGAATTTACGAGACTCGCTCGAACTGTAGATCCTTGTATTTAAACGGGCCTGTCCAAAGTGCAGCTGCGCGCTGTTATTAGGATTATTCGCAAACAGACTCGGCGCCGACTCCGAAAACCAGCGTGCACCTTGGACGCACCCTAACGCACAAAACATTGTTCCACATATTGTACGATACTCTCAACGACCACCATCTAGGTAAGGTCGTATATTTCTTACTGCAAAACACGACGTTTTTTCGTCATGCTGGAGGCAAAGTAAGTAGTTAGAGAGTTCAAAAGAACGGCCTCCCACAGGGAAGTGTTTTAGCGCCAATACTTTTTAATATATATGTTACAGTTCAAGTTGATTATCCAGTTGGAGTTGACTCCAACTAGTTGGAGTCAACTCTAACGGCTGGTTTCAGTAAAAGTTGATTATAAATATAAAATGAAGATTTATATTCAACATTTACTAGTAAAAGTAGACTCCAACTAGGAAAAGTATACTCTTCCCAATGCCATTTAGTAAAAGTTGATTCTGATTCACACAAACAGCCGATTCTAGAAATTAAATGTTACTGAATATGTTCAAATTAGTCTAGCCTCTATCGTCGCCCCCGTTAGGTAAATAATTACTCCGATTCGAAATTGCACAAACTTACTCAAAAAGATGTCCTTATAACAAATCTACTGGGTGCCGGGCAGTACCTTGATCGATAAATTGTTTAAACAATTTTTTTAGACAAATTCACAAAAATAATTTTTTCATTTCGAACAATTTTTTTAGATCATTTGGGTTATTCTGAGCAAAAAAGGTATTTTGTGATTTTTCTCTAAAATTGATTGTTGTCGAGTTATACGCGATTTAAAATTTGAAAAATGCGAAAATAGCCATTTTCAAGGCTTAATAACTCGGTTAAAATCCATTATTATGAAAGTCAGAAATTGACCAAATCAAAGTTTATAGCCCCCTCTACAAGATCCGGCAGAAATTTTTGTCACTATTTTATTACTAAGCTTTATCTTTAATTATTAACAATGAGCGCTAAGTGCGTATTAGGCGGCCGTCAATGGTGAGTGCTAAAGAGATGCACCATTCCGGTCGTCCAATGGTGAATCTCACTCGCACTCACATTGACGGCCGCCTCAATACACGCTTAGGGCTCATTGTTGATAATTAAAAATAATATCTTATTAATGAAATAATGACAAAAATTTCTTCAGGATCTTATAGAGGTAGCTTTAATCTTTGATTTTTTTTTAGTTTCTGACTTTGATAATATATAATATCCTATGGCATTTTTGCCTTTCGGACAGTTCCAGCGCCAATTACATCTTTAACCCTGTTTCAAGTAACTAGTGTCGATGTACACTAGCCCAGGGGGACCGACGGCTTAACGTGCTCTCCGAGGCACGGTAAGACGGCTCGTGTCATTATTGGAAATGAAAATGGTTTGTTTTTGGCAGGGCTCGAACCCACGTGCACTGGCGTATGAGGCCAGCGATTATGCCGTTACTCCACGGCCGCTCGCTCGACTTTCACAATAATTATCTTTAACCGAGTTATTAAACCTTAAAAATGGTTATTTTGGCGTTTTTCAAAATGTAAGTCGCTAATAACTCGACAACAGTCAATTTTAGAGAAAAAAGGATCTGGGCCCAAAGGATCTAAAAAAAATTTGTACGAAGTGAAAAAATGATTTTTGCGAATTTGTTTAAAATAATTGTTTATCGCCAAACGTCACTAAAATCATCCACTATTGTACTCATTTGCCCTCATTTTCGGCAGTAAAGTAACACTTTGTTGTATTGAAAGAAGAATGCTACTTTACCTGCCGCGATTATTAATCAAATTAACCGAGATTGAATGTAAGTAGTCAATGACAGCAATCGTTTATTTATTTGAGTGAAATTAAAATTTATTTACTTTAATTATTAAAGATATTGTACAAAATGTATCTTATTATTAATAAAATTTATGTCAAAAAGTAAAACTCTGTAGTGTTTCGCAATTATATTCATACAAAATAAATCAAAACTTTACAGATGTAGTAATTAGGTAGGTATACAATATGCAAAAGTCATCTGTCATTACTGTCATACGAATTTTAACGACCCCCCTAGAAGATACTGAAGAAATTTTTGTTATTATTTTATTACTAAGCGGTTATTTTTAATTATTAACAACGAGCGCTAGGAGCGTATTGACGCAGCTATCAATGTGAGTGCGAGTGAGATGCACCATTGCACCATTTTGACATTTAAAAATTCAAACTTCTGTCAAACCCCAAAACTGTCAAAACCTTTTTTGTATTTTATTGCTCACATATCATCATCATGACAAGGCGAAAGTTTTTCTTCTTGTGGTGTTTTCTCCTTTAGTGGAGGTTAGTAACTACACTGGCAAATCTGTCTCTGTTCAATGCGGCTCTAAACAAAGATGTTGAATCAAGGCCGGTCCAGTCCCGGATATTTCTAAGCCATGAAATCTGGCGCCTACCGGGACCCCCTTTTCCTTCAATCTTACCCTGGATGATCAGTTGCGTGAGGCGATACTTTTTTTCTCATTATGTGTCCCAGGTAGCTAACTTTTCTGACTTTAATGATTTTTAGCAGTTCCCTATCTGTACCTATTCTCCTCAGAACATATTCGTTGGTGGTGTGGGTTGTCCAAGGTATTTTCAAGTCTCTTCCATAAAGCCAGAGTTCAAAGGCGTCCAACTTGTTCATCACTGTTGTGTTGTGTCCAGGCCTCCGTTCCATACAAAAGTATTGACCACACATAGCAATGCAGAAAACGACATCTAAGGCTGATATTAATGCTACTGTTACAAAATAAGCTTTTCATTTTGATAAACCCCTGTCGGGCTACCTCTATTCTCGCTCTTGACTTTTTGTTTATAATCAAGTTGATTGTTGAACCAGCAACCAAGATATTTGTACTGGCTTACGTATTCAAGCTGTTGGTGTTTCACATATTCATTGGAAGAGGTAAATTTTTATTCCTTGATATTCTTATAACTTTGGTTTTCGCAGTACTGATCTTCGTCCCCATTTTTTCACAACTCTCAGTAACCCTATCCAACAGTATCTGCAGACTATGGTCCGAATCAGTCATTAATACTGTGTCATCTGCATACCGGATGTTATTTACTCTCTGCCTGTTTATCCTGATTCCTTCTGAAGAGTGCGATAAAGAGTTCGCAAATATTACCTCAGAGTAGACGTTAAAAGTATGGGTGATGGCACACAACACTGTCTAACACCTCGTGTACACGCCTTGACGTATTACCATTGGTCTTTATGATTGCTGTCTGATTCCAATAAATAGCCTCTATACTTTTAGAATCTCTTGTCGACTCCGATGTCGTTCAATCTTTCTATCAAGGTCTTGTGCTTCACCCTATCGAACGCTTTCTCAAAATCTATGAAACAGATAAAAAGGTCTGCTTGGTGATCTTTGTATCTTTGTGCCAGGGTTTGAAGACAGAATATTGCTTCTCGTGTCCCCATACCTTTCCTGAAGCCAAATTGTTCTTGACCGGTGACCTCATCACATTTTTTATAATATATTCTGTTCTGTATGATACGCAAGAAAAGCTTCAGAATGTTATTTAATAGACTTATAAGGCGGAAGTCCTGGCATAATTTGGCGTTCTTCTTTTTAGGCAGTGGTATGAAGACTGATTCAAGCCCTATTTTAGGGATAGTCCCTGTATTGTAAACATTATTAAATAGTCCAAGAAGAAGGTCTAAGTTTTCCTCGTTGATTAACTTCAATAGCTCAGCTGATATTTCATCTTTTCCTACAGATTTGTTGTTTTTTAGTTGACGTCCAGTAAATCCAATATTTCCTCTGTCATCCATCTTTGCTTCCGTGGTCGCTGTTTTGTGAGAATTTCAGTTGCCATTGCAAGGGCGTGTCTGATTTCCTCCCGAAGGCGAAAGTTAAGGATGTTTAATTATATGAAAGTGTGCTAAAAACAGTGCGAAAAAGTAAAACCGATTTAAAATACATTGTTACTTCAGACACACTTTAAACCCTTCATGTACTGCTATCTATATTTACAATTTTCACTCAATAAAACCTTTACATCAGCGGTTCTCAGTCTTTTTGAGTCATATACCATCTAAAGTTTCTTTTATTATATTTCTTTATTTTTAGATTGTATAATCAAGACTTACTATGTACTACTATTTGAAGATTTTGTGTGTTTTGTGTACCACCGTAAATAATGATATGTACCACCAGTGGTACATGTACTACAGATTGAGAACCGCTGCTTTACTTAATATGAGATAGAGTAGATAAAAATTATTTTTGTGAATTTGGTTAACAAAAATTGGTTAAACAATTTTTCGACCGCGGTACCGCGTGACACCCTGTGTATTTGTTATAAGGATTGTTATACGGATATATTTCTTTGAGTAAGTTTATGCAAAAAATCGAATCAGAATAATTTACCTAACGGGGGCGACGTTACAGACTATACTAATAAGTAGTTGAAACGGTCAAAACAAAGAAACGCACACTCATCAAAAATGCACTTGAGATTCTCGTATAATCAACAATTACTGAATCGATCCAGGAAGAGTCAACTCCAACTAGTAAAAGTTGATTTAAATTTTTAAAATCAACTTTTACTGCTCGTTTCAGTTGGAGTTGACTCCAACTAGTTGGAGTCAACTCTAACTGAGAATCAACTTGAACTGTAACATATAAAAACGACCAAACCACGCCGACTAAAACAAAGCACTTTTTCTATGCTGACGATCTCGCAATATATGGAAATAATTTTGAATAAGTGAAGGAGAAACTCGAAACTGCCTTAAAAACAATGATTAAGTACTACCTGCAGCAATTCCTGAGACCCAATCCTTCTAAAACCCAAGTAAGGACCTTCTGAATTCGCGCAAAAGAAGCCAAGCGAAAACTCCGAATTGCGTGGAATGAAAATACATTAGGACAGACAGATCGACCTATATTATCTTTCAGTAACTCTGGACCGGTCTCTCACCTACAGATAAAATTGCATAAAAACGAGAGGGAAAGTAACAATTAGAAACAGAATACTCAGAAAGCTAACGGGAAGTAAATGGAGACATGTGCTGATGTCTTAAGAGCAATGGCACATGCACTGAGTTCTTTAACAGGTGAATATGCATGCTCCGTTTGGGGCCGATCTGCCCACACCAAACAAGTTGATACTGCTCTAAATGAGATATTCAGGATAGTAAAGGGGTGCATGAAACCAATGCCATTCTCAAATCTATATAAAGCAGCGGGTTTTGCAGAAACCTCAACACGATGAGGAGTTGCAGAGCACATACAGAAAATTGAACAGATCTCAGACGAGCAGCATGTCCTATACAAAGCCCGAACACGAGAAAAGTGACTAAAATACAGAAAAAGATTCCTTGGAACAGTGCAGGATGAACTGCCCGAGTATTTGTGTTAGTCACCATACCCGGCATACACCAACTTATAGTCAGAAATAAACAACAAAACTAAACTCAGAGTATAATATAACAGCAGTAAAACCAACAATGACATATGGGGCGGAAACATGGATTGTGCAAAAGCAACATGAATCAATGATAAACGCGACCGAGATGAAATACATGAGAAGAATAGCTTGAGTTACGAAGTTTGATAGATCCAGAAATGAAGATATAAGAAGAGAGCTGGAACAAGAACCGATAATGAGGAAGATGGAAAACAAACAATTAAGCTGGTTTGGACACATACAACGAATGGAGCAAAAGAGCCTTACAAAGAAGGTACATGAAGCCAAAATGGGAAACAAAAGAAAAAAGGGAAGGCCGAGGAAGACATGGATGGACCAGATCCAGGATATAGGTGAAAGGAGACGCATGAGTATGAGGAATATGAAGAACCTGGCCACCAATAGAAGCGCTTGGAAGAAATGAACAAAAGGCGGACGCCCTGAAGGGCACTAAGGATTATGAGAAATAAGAAGAAGTATTGATATATTTTTAATTAATAGAAAAAAACCTTCTCCAATATTACAGATAACATAATAATTAGTATAATGGAAAATATCTTATACACACTTATTTCATTATTTCAAACCATCGCTTTAACCAACGTAGCAAGTGCTGTTGTTTTCTTAATGTATACTTAAATCGAACTTATATGTTGTTAAATGAATAAAGTGGAATAAAAAAGTAATATATTACATATTCGGGTTTTCTTATAAATTCCCTTGTAATGTAAACGTTCGAAAAAACGACTAGGAACATCTACCTAGAAAATCACCCTCTACTTTACTCTTGTACAACTGGACATTTGCAAAGACGAATGATGGTATTTCGTGAGCGGAATATCATTTTGTCTACACTGGAAATAAAATCTCCTGAACGTGCTCCGCAATCCAATCATAGATATTTGCAAATAATTATTTCGCTTGAGTTACAATTACACACTCCGGCCATTGGCGGTGAAGTGGCAACGGGAAACGGAAGTGAGAAATACTGTTTTCTACACGAATACAAAACGATTACACAAATCTTATCAGTTTATCTTATCGAATCTTTCTATTGGCTGATCACGCTCAGCTGGATTACGGAAAGATAAATTCAAAGGTTTAAAACTATATAAAAGTCATTTTTCCTTGTCGTATTTGTACATGACATCTATTACTTATGCCCATCCGTTAACATTAATTCATATTTTATTTTGGCAATCACTGTTCTTTATGATATTTATAGTATTTGTCTACTGTCTGATTTACTATCTATGAAGATTATTGTTGTTTTTATTATTTTATTTTCAACAACCATTGGTTTTGTTTGCTTTACATTGTTTCACTGAATATTTTATCATCATCATCAGTGTCTCTGCAACTCTTCTTCATGCTCCAACTCCAATAGATTTTAAATCGTCCGGTAAGTTTTTAGCCGGTTTCCAAAATGTTTGAAAATATGACACTTACTAGGCCAATGCCTGTACTGGAAAACAAAAAACTAATACCGTCACACTATTTTAGGTTCACAAAAAGCATTCAACAATACAAGATGCATAAAGTTGTAGAGAGAATCAATGAAGACTTTGAAACTAATAGGTACTGTTCAGCGGTACTCCTGAAAGTAAGCCAGGAATTTGATAAAGTCTGGCAGAAAGGTCGCTTATGTAAACTGAAACAGAATTTATCAAAAAATTACTATAATATAATCTTACAGTCCTATATCACCAACAGAAACTTCCAGGTAAAGTATGATAATACACAAGCACACAACAAATTCTCGCTTGGGTGGCCAAGGGAGCACCCTAGGACATAAATTATACCTTATATTCACTGCTGACCTACCGACAGATACAAATATCACCATATATTATACAAAGTCAAAATAAATGAAAACAAATCACCAAACCTAACATTTACCACACGTAGGGAAACATGTCTGACTTTTTACTTAAACGGTAAAGGGATCTTACAAGGGGATGAAGTCAAAAATCTAGGTATGTATGTAGGTATATGGACAGAAGATTTAACTGGAAGAGACATGTATCTACTAAGCAAAAACTGGATTATAGGTTGAGGAACATGTATTGGTTGATAGACAGAAAATCAAAACTATCAACTGAAAATAAAATATTAATCTACAAATCCATCCTGAAACCAGTTTGAACTTATGTGAAATAATAAAAAGATTTGAATCCAAAATATTAAGAACAATAATATAATTACCATAGTTCATATATATGTCAAATATATAACACTAAGGCAAGAAGAACCTGACTTATGGGTTTAAAAATTTAATAATAAATAAGAAATCCAAATACAAAATAAGAGCAACAGAGATGAAATTCCTAAGGCGAAGCTGCAGAGTAAAAAGAAGAGATAGATTAAATACCATTGAGATTAATAAAAGAATGGGAATGAACTCAGATATGCTAGACTACATTAAACAGATGAGATTAACCTGGTACGGACATGTCAGAAGAACAGACAAAAAACATTGCATAAACAGAATACAGAGTGGAGCTCGATAGGAAGTAGGAAGAGAGGCAGACCCCGAAGATCTTTTAGAGATGAAGTGGGTGAAGCAAAGGAAAAAATAAATCGACAGGAAGGGGACTGGCAAAACAAAAAGAACTAGAGGGAAGGGTTCAGTGAAGCAATATAATGAAAACTGTGGAAATCCTTAGTATACAGGGTAAGGCAAATAAAGGGCCTATTAGAAATATCTCGAGAACTAAAGGCAACAGAATCATGAAAATTGGAATAAAGGGGTTTTGAAGGATGATCTATTAAACGAAAATATTTTCATCTCTTTGCAACTTCCGGTTATACCGGAAGTTGCTTATAACTTCGTTTTTTAATGGGACACCCTGTATATTTTTACATTTTTGGATTCTCTTCGATGTTTTCTTTCTTAAAATATGAGGTTTTGTAATATTATACAGGGTATTTTAAAAGATAATAATTACGTTTTTTTATTAATTTCGTAGCAAAATTAACACCCTGTAGAATTGTAGTAGTTTGACATCTAAAACTCTACTTACGTTCAAATGATTTTTAATATACTCTACTATTGTTAAGAATATACAGGGTTGGTCGTAACTCGGAATGAGTATTTTCTGAGTTCTCTTAAATGGAACACCCTGTATTTTAGTATCGTAATGAAATGATATTTTATGGTACTTTTTTATTTTTTAAGCATTCCCTATACCTAACTGCTTTAATTTGTGCTTAATTGTTAATCGCACCAACAATCTTAACTATGTAGGTATTTTGGTAGCTAAACCATTATTGGTAATTTTAAGGACCAGTCTGGATTAATATGTATTTATTTCTGAAAAATTATTTGGGATTGAGTATTTTCACGGCCAACCTAATGAAATTTTACGTATTTTTTGTTGCAATTAATGTTTAGCTTGAATCACCAATTACTCACAAATTAAAGCAGTTAGGTATAGGGAATGCTTAAGAAATAAAAAAGTACCATAAAATATCATTTCATTACAATACTAAAATACAGGGTGTTCCATTTAAGAGAACTCAGAAAATACTGATTCCGGGTTTCGACCAACCCTGTATACTAAAATTAAAAATTTAGCTATACTAATGATTCTTAACAATAGTAGAGTATATTAAAAATCATTTGAACGTAAGTAGAGTTTTAGATGTCAAACTACTACAATTCTACAGGGTGTTAATTTTGCTGCGTAATTAATAAAAAAACGTAATTATCTTTTAAAATACTCTGTATAATATTACAAAACCTCATATTTTAAGAAAGAAGACATCGAAGAGAATCCAAAAATATAAAAATATACAGGGTGTCTCATTTAAAAAAACGAAGTTATCAGCAACTTCCGGTATAACCGGAAGTTGCAAAGAGATGAAAATATTTTCATTTAATAGATCATCCTTCAAAACCCCTTTATTCCAATTTTCATGATTCTGTTGCCTTTAGTTCTCGAGATATTTCTAATAGGCCAGTTATCTGCCTCACCCTATATATACCATGGACTGGCAAAACAAAGAGAACTGGAGGGAACGGTTGAATGTAGCAATATAGTGAAAACTGTGGAAATTATTAGTATATACAGTGTGTCTGCGTAACTTGAAACCATATAGGAAAATTTTTTAATATAAATTTTACGAAAAAAAGTTATTCTTCATAAAGTGCTCTACATAATCTAAAACCTAAGATGCAATCATCAGATATCAAATTTTATCAATAATATACGAGGTATATCAAAAATATGAATTTCGCTCAAGAGTAAGGTGCCTTTATATTTCACAATATCAAAAATTGTTATTAAGAAAAGTTGTTTGTAATTAAAAATTATGTTATAACATGCATTTACACTCTTCTAATAAAAAAAAATTTTGAAAATTTTCCTCAAATTACGGATACCCAACATCATTTTTATTTAAGATAACTCCGTTATTATTCATTTTGCGAAAAAAAGGCATTCCTTATAAAAATGTCCGAATAGTCAGAAAACTAAGATGCAATCATAAGATATCAATTGTTTTCAATTTTATACGAGGTATGTCAAAAAATATGAATTCGCTCAAGAGTAAAATACCTTTATAGTTCACAATATTTCAACTAGAACGATGCAATTGCATATTAAAAAATAGTTTTTAATTGTGAACAACTTTTTATAATAACAAATTTCAATATTGTGAAAAATAAAGGTACTTTACTCTTCAGCGAAATTCATATTTTTGACATACCTCGTATAAAATTGACAAAATTTAATATCTTATAATTTTATCTTAGTTGTCAGACTATGCAGAACGTTTTATAAAGAATAATTTTTTTTGTAAATTAATAATAACGGAGCTATCAGAAATAAAAATGATTTTTTTTTCAATTAGAAAAGTGTAAGTGCAGATTAGAACATAATTTTTAATTACAAACAACTTTTCTCAATGACAATTTTCGATATTGTGAAATATAAAGGCACTTTACTCTTGAGCAAAATTCATATTTTTCTACTTACCTCGTTGATAAAATTTGTTATCTGATGATTGCGTCATAGGTTTTTGACTATGCAGAGCACTTTATAAAGAATAACTTTTTTTCGTAAAATTAATATTAAAAAAGTTTCCCATATGGTTCCAAGTTACGCAGACACACTGTATACCATGGTTATAATATATACGGAGGAAATTAAAGTTTATCTAAATGTGTTCGCAAAAATTTACTGAATAAACCACATACAGCTCGAAGGTTAAAACGAAAACTTCCGTTAGAGTTAACTGATTAATATTAAATGTGTCAAATATATTTAATATTGAAGACATACGTTTAAAAAGGGTCTTCATACTTGAACTGTCAGTCCTATTACATATTGTCTATTATCTACTTAAATATTTAGGTTAAGATAGTATAGATAGATTGTAATAAAAGGGAAGAAGAAAATGTGTTCAGTGATTTGTAAATAATAACAGAGGTTAACATTATTATGATGTACACTATGTTGCCATCTGATAAACCTAGGACCTAGACTATGGCATGTATCCAGATTTTACATTCTCCGAATCGCTCGATAAACTTTACATAAACATTGTGACTTTCCAGAGAAGTACGGGAAAGGAACAGCTTTATTGTATCTTTTCCAGTTTCTCAATAACCGAATTTAAATGTAAATTTCCGTAGTAAAATTTTTAGCTACTGTAACGTTTTTATATCGGTCGGTTGTAAAAATGTAGTAAATGTTAATCGAATATGACAAACTGTTATGGCACCAACAAAGGAAGGACCATCGTTATGTCGATATAATTCCTGGCTACATTTATCAAAATCCAACAATAACTTTTTAACAATACATATTCATGTTTTTACATGTTAAGCCTGTACCACGCCCGCTAAAGAATCAATTTTTGATATCAATGAAAAGCTACAGATTTATCTTATTTTATATTTTGTGGTTTTCGGTTTCCATATTCTTTTGGACTACAAATAAATATAAAATCGGCTAACTCGTTACAAAATAAATCTATGAGAAGTTTATACTAAAAATGACAGCCTTTTGAATTTGGAAGAATAATTAATGTTTCCTGAGGCCTCCCAACCCGCGGATTTTTTTGTTGCGTTTTAACCAAACAGACAATAGAGATTTTATATGAGAGCGATATTGACCCTTATCAGTCTGACGGATATAGATGAACTCCTCTGCTATTTTTAGAATAAAAAGACTGATTTCTGACTAACAAATTTTATAAAATAACTTTAAAGCGATATTGTTAAAACAATAAACAATGAAACATACGTTGTCTTACAATTACTATTTTTGCTTATGAACATGACAATGGAGGACTCATCAGCAAGAATCAGTGGACTGAAGGGAAAGAATTATTGGAAATATCACATACTATATAAAGACACAAACCTGAGCAAAATAGCCAAAGCAAAAATATATAGAGCAGCAATTAGATCCGTGATAGTATATGGAGCGGAATTAATGTGTCTTACCGAAAAAATTAAGAAAAACTAAAAATAATTGAAAGAAAAATATGAGAAGATTACACATCGCAATAAAGACAGAATCTATAGACACAGGCAAATGAATAAGACAGCATTAAGCCTTATGCTCTTCAATTGTATAATGAATCAAATTATCAAAAGTGTCAAATAAGAAAGGGGATAGAGAAAGGAGTAAATATACTATGCTATAAAGAGCAAAAAAATGTAATATGATAAGATCGTCTCAGACAACTAAAACAATAGTACTCAGCAAAGAACCAATCAGATGTGAAATATAAATTGATGGCATCAGTACTGAACAAGTACCTAATGGAAATAAAATATCTTGGAATTACACTGTCCAGCTATGGCTACCTGGCCTAAAATGAAAGAGATCAAGTACAAAAAGCAAATAGACTGGCAGGTTGCCTTAATATCACTATATGGCGAAACCGATATATTAACAATGAAATGAAGTTAGGAATTTATAAAGCCAGTAATAAGGTCAATAATGACATATGCATCAGAAACAAGATCTACCACAGTCACAACACAAAGGCTACTGGAAGCAGCAGAGATGAGAGTAGTGAGAAGAATTACAGGAAATACGCTGAGAGATCGAAATATGGGTGAAGATATTAGAAGAAAATGTCTTGTATAGTGTCTAAACGAATGAACATTAAATAGAAAAAAATGGAGTAACCACATCAGCAGAATGGGGGAGAACCAGTTGGTCAAAATAGGAAGAGATAAATCACCAATCGGCAGAAGAAGTATCTAATGACCACCGAAAATGAAGAGTGACAGCCTTCCATAGAGGTATCAAACTGGCAATGAACAAGCAGAATTGCTTATAAATAGGAAAAAGTATATTTGTGTATATCTCGGTGGTAAAATATGCCATGTGCAATTTATCATTTCGTTTTTTCACAGAGAGCTATTTCTCTGGTACCATTATAATCTACAGTGTCCTCATCAAGTGGACTTGAAAGCTGGATATTGAAGCAAGAATACATAAATAAGCTACAGCCATTTGAAATATGGTGATACAGGAGGATGCTTAGAATAGCATGGACACAGAAGAAAATGGACATGGAAGTATTGCCAGAAATGGGCAAATAATACGAAATAATAAACACAATAAAAATAAGAAAGTTACAATATCTGAGACACGTAATGAGGGGACAGCGATATTAAATGCTAAGACTGATAATACAGGTAAAGATAAGAGGCGGAAGGAGGATAGGAAGAAGAAGAGTGCCATGGTTGAAGAATTTAAGAGACTGGTTTAAATGCAGTTCTATTGAACTCTTCAGAGCAGCGGTAGATAGAGTAAAGATAGTGATGGTGATATCCAATCTCCTGTTGGCAGATAGCACTTAAATAAGAATCTGCTATGGCTATGATCCCGAGTTCTGTCGACTTTGGTATTTTCTAAGCGTGGTTTTTCAAAAAATGGTCTTTAAACTGGCAAATTAATTATCATTTATTGCATGTACCTACTCCAATAATTGTTAATTTCCAACCTTTTCTAGGTTAAACAAAACTTTGTTGTATATTTAAAATAAAAACACTAGTTTTTAACGATAAGTACAATAATGTATAAATAATGAAATGTATTTTTGATGATGTGTATTTAGTTTTCATATTCAATTAACAAATCAGTTTAAAATATTAGCTTAAAAAATAGTTTAAAAAGTTTTGAAAGAAAAATTCCAAACCAGATATGGAATTACGGTATAGAATTTTAAAATAAATTTGGATGAAATCTTTGTGCTCTATTGAATGTTAAATCATGTAGAGACCTATAAAAGAGCAGATAGCCTTCTAGTGCAATCAAGTATGTATTGAAAATAAGTTGTTTGCATCGATAGCAAGTTTCTTTGGCCATGCGGCGTTCAAGAGCTTACACTAAAGAAAAAACGACTTGCCTCAGGGAGAAAAGAATAGAGAATGCTCGTGGAGTTCAACTGAACTCACATTTTTAATAAGTTATATAAGGATATACAACAGAGATGGGCTTGATCGATTCAAGTGATTCATATTTTTGTACCAATTTACGATACAGCTTATCTTAAATTCACACAAGAATAATTATTAAAATGTTTAAAATGTACCTGTAAATCGTCTAGTCTAGAGTCTAGATGCTTTGTTAGTATGTACACTCTGGGCCAAAATTAACCGGCCACCTTAAAATGGGTCATTTTTGATGTCTTATATCTCCTAAACCTGTTGTCCGATTTAAGTGATTTTTTAATATGTTATAGCCTTATTCCTTGACAATATCGTTATAATACACTCAAAGAAAAATCATTGTAATATCAAAAAAAATAATAATGATTCAACTAAAATCCAATATGTTTTGGCTTCATTAGTGTTTTTATTTAAATTAATAATATATCTTATGATTTTAAAAGCATTTTTAAAATAAGCATGCTCATAGTCATTATAATTGGTTAATCCTATTAAAACGTCGCACTGCGGTATTTGAAGTAAACGAATACCATTAAGGAATTGAAATGACCTATCTATTTCAATGAACATGAAACACTGTTATTTTTATAATAGTTCTGTACAGATTTAAATGCCGATAATAACATTTTAAAAGTACATTTGATTTGAAATAAAAATGCTATCCCTTTGATTTAAAGAGAAAAGGATTTTACTTCCTTGGCTTTCCTTTTGTTTTTAAATTACGTTCTTTTTGTTTTAAAATACGTTCCTTTTATTTCAAAACTTACAGCAATATTTTAAGTTGTTTGTCAATTTAAATCAAATTGTTTCCTTTGTGATTTAAAATGAAATGTTTATTAATATATTAGTATTTTACTTTGTTTAAAGTTTGAGCCGACTTTAATTCAAGCGCATTAGTACTAACATTTTAAATAAAATCAACATTAAATTTATAACAAAAATATATATTTTAATAATTTTGCATATACAAAAATAACGTAAACCTATTATAACATTTAAAACAAGATTGAACTCTATACTAAAAAACAAAAACTATTTACTGGAAACTAAACTTCTACTGGAAACCGACTAGTTGGTAGAATAATCGAGTTTAATAATGTGGCCAAGATATAATCTTCAACATCTAAAACAGAAACAAATTTGAATCATATTATAAAAAAGAAAAATATAATGAAATTTTTTTTCAAAAGTTTTATATTTGCCACACTGTTTGCTAAAATGTATAATATTTATTTGGTACACCAAGACCAAGTTAGAAAAAAATCGACAAAACACTTATATTAGAGACTTAGTAAAAATAGTTTTTGTTAGAATAAAATTTGCTCTTAGCACAAGTAGCAACTAATTTCTTATATTACAAAAAAACTTACTTGTTTCAGATTTGTCACTTAAAGATGAAAATAATAATTTGCAGGATATATCATTTATATTTGTTCTATGAAATGATTTTTTCTTCTTCTTAAAATCCGCCCATTTACTATATAGCAAATTTTCCAGGAAATAGCAAGCGAAAATCAATGTTAATCTGAAAATAGTAAAATAATATTAGATGCCTCGAATATAAATGCATCGCACATGATCACATGAAGCAAGTGATGCATATTATTATAGCAAGAAACTTACCAAGTCTTTGGCATTAGCATATGAATATAAAGGCCAATCCTTTAAAAAATTAACTATATTTGTATCATGGCTAGAAGCTTTCAAGTCGCGATGTCGAAGGACAAAAGTTTTTTCCCACTGCCTTCCAGTTAGTGATGGCGACTGCATCGAGTTTCTATTGGACAGTATTAGGTCACGAGGGGTAAAATTAGCCGAAGTGTTTTTAAAATGTTAGAGAATCTTATAGAAACAATATCTTCTCGCTCTTAAAATAAAAATGTTAACATAAAATTAAAAGGATGTCTTATTGATATACGCAGACGGGGAAAACATCTCCATATAATAACGCATTGCTGTTTGATTCGAATATGGTTCTTTTAAATCATATCCGCTAATAACTGATTTAAAGGGAAATACTAGTAAACATTTCAGAAAAGCAAATTAAAATAAAAATGTGTATATTTGATTGTATCGCCGCCTTATTAATGTTAGTAGACAAGTAAAACAATTTAGCAATGCTGCTTTATTTTAAATGTGGTTCTTTTAAATTATATGTGATAATAGTTAATTTAAAAAGAAGTAATATTAGATATCAAAGAAAAGGAAATTCCCTTAATTTTAAATAATTACATTTTTATTATGTATTCAAATCAATATCATGTTATTAGCAAACGTTTATGAAATAAATACTTTTAAGTAATTAAATTAAGCAGATCAACTTAATTATTTTAACGTGATTTGTTGTGCATTTTAAAACGCATAAATTTTCTGAGTGTAATATTGTTGCTAAACAGGTAACTTTTCGTTGTAACCGGGTGTACGAATCAAACTGTGTTTTTTTCTTAAAGTTTGCACCATCACTCTGTGGAATATTCTAGCATCTGTAGAACACTGAAATTAAAATCTAACTATACCCTCATACTTTCTCAACATTTTGTTTTTTGATTGATTCGCTTATGTTGGATAATAAAAAAGTTAGGCGCTTTAACAACTAGACATGTTCTTCATCAATACATGGTGTTTTTAAAAAATGTTGGTAAATTTTAAGGGGTAATAATTCTTCATGAAAAAATAATGATAGTTTGCTTTATAAACTTATGTCCGCAAATGCTTCGTTTTCGAGATAGGGGGTGCTGAATTTTTTCGGACAAACTGACGATTTATGTATTGCTTTAGAACCGGTTGAGATATGCAAATGCAATTTGTGGGTTTTATGACGTAGTTATTGCACATTTTTTGGCATACAATTAAGCATTTAATATTCACCATTGGCCCGCGCATACGGGTAAACGGGTAATATAATGGTTTTTGTAATTACCATAAATTGTGTCTTTTTTGTGTTTAGGGACAGTCCGTTTTCTTCGCTGATTTCTACTACTCTGTCAACTATTTCTCTGCCATCTCTTTCATTGTTAGGTGATTGTTTATGTAAATACGGTCGTTGTGTCTTTTTAACTTGCTCTTGTTTTTTAATATCTTTGTTTTATATTATCGTATCCGTTTCCATAACGCAGATATTCTGTTCAATCTTTGTGGCATCCCTTAATTTCTCTTTTACTTTTTATTCTGTGGCTTGGAAATTTTCCATTCTTTCTTTTATGTTTCTATCGTCGTGAGTCTCCATTTTTAATCCTGATCTTTGTGTGAGGTTTATCTCCTTACTATATTTCTCTGTGTTCGTTAATTTCCTGTAGTTGCTTTACTTCTCTTTTTAAGTTCTGATTCTCTTGCCTTATTTCAATCAATTGCTTATTGTTTTCGGTTTGGTCCTTCTTCACTTGCTTTATTTTTTTTCATCACTTTTTCTTCATTTTCCGATAAGTAAAAAAAAGACTAAGTTTTCACTCTAATGGCGTATAAAACAACATAATGCTATTCTACACCCCACCAGAATAAAAACAATGGGAACCTTCTCTGGTTACACCTCCGAGGCTTCTACAATTTGCAAGCCATACGGATGCTGAGACTAAGGAAGATGAGGGAATTCTACAATTTACAATTCACGTCCCATCTGCTCAGCGTGGTAAAGTTCCAACGAGAATGGTTCCCTTCATACTCCACACAGGTGGAGCAATTGAAAATGGTTATTCATTTTCCAATAAGTATTTCCAATTTTCCTGTGATGTTCTATTTGTTTTTTGCTTCTTCCAAAGCTGTACTCTTGTTCTAATAAGTTCTTTTTATTCTTTTCTTCGGTTTCTACCTCGTTTTCCTTTAATTTTTATATGTATTAATTTTATGTTAATTACCTGTTTTTTATTATTTCAATTTATTGCTTTTATTTTATTATTTTTATAGTGTAACGTAAGAAGAAGAAAAAGGAGGTGATATTTGAGTAACTTATAAGAGGAACTGTGC
This sequence comes from Diabrotica virgifera virgifera, assembly GCF_917563875.1. Lineage (NCBI taxonomy): Eukaryota > Metazoa > Arthropoda > Insecta > Coleoptera > Chrysomelidae > Diabrotica > Diabrotica virgifera. The sequence continues at coordinate 62,207,492 of NC_065452.1, read as the reverse complement.
CAAAGAAACACGTCTCTGTTACCAAACTAGAGGGATCTATATTACGCATAAAATACATGCTATATATTTTTATGACTGTTTTGCTTCCTTTGTGCCTGAGTTTTAATTTTGATAAAAGAAATGAAAAAGGGATTTTTTTATATATACGTTCGGTCTAAATATACGGAACTCATTTTGGTTACAAACGTTTTTATGGATACGCCGACATACGTCGGGATTTCAAGATGATTGAAAGGTATTTTATAAAGAACAAAGAAAAGCAAAAAAAAAATATGAATTTTTTCATCGTCTTTTTAATCTTGTTAATAATTGTGCCAGTTTTGTTAAAGAAAAATATATTAGTAGGAAGATCAAAGTAAGCTACATATTATGTTAACGTAATTACATGATAAATAATCATGTTAACTTGGGAAAGTAAAGATAAAAACAACACTGTTTTTAATTTAGATAATGTATTATGAATTTAAATCTTCTTTCTTCATTTCCTTTTTTTTTGTTTAGACATGACCTTATCTGTTTTTTCAATGTGCCTCCAGTAAATTGTCATTCAGTCGTTTTCGTGATCTTCCCACTGATCATCTTCCTATTAAAGAACCGACCCTTGCCGTCTTTATTACTATATTTGTTGTTATTCGGCTTATATGGTCGTTCCATTGTACTGTTATGTTTCTTTTCCACTCATTAATGTTTTCTACGTACTTTAAGAAATGTAGATTACAACCAAATACTACAAAAACTGAAGTATCAGCTTTTCATCTCAACAACAGGCTGGCAAGCAGAGAAATACGAATGTATTTTGATGACAAACTGTTGAAACACCTTTGGATTACTCTAGACAGAACGCTCACATGCATAGGTTAAAGAATATAACAAAATAATGGACAGTTTGGACAGTCGCCAACTTCTAGTCCACAATGACATCTCCGATATTCTTGGAAACCGTCTTCGATCCAGGTTACCTCCTCTGAAATCTGCTCAAGCTCTGCAGCAATCCAATTTTGACTTAAATACTCGATAGAGAGAAGATTGGGAAAGTAAGACAGATTCCGCATTCCCATAGGGTACCGGACATCATTAGACACACCTAGCGAATTAGAACCCCCCCCCCCCCAATTAGCTAATTGATTGTGGATGGTTAAAATCTACATAGTGGCTCGAGCAATCATATATGGAATCTTTCTCCCTTCTCCGAACGTTTCAAGCGGTGAATGCGGAGCCACTATGTAGATTTTAACCATCGCACGATCAAAATTCTTATAGTGTGAAACAGAGCTAAGACAGACGATCAGATACACAGTTCAGGACTGCCCACTCAGAGCATACCGAGGCGACCCTACAGACTTTGTAATGGCAACCGAAGGGTCAATCGGATTTATAAAAAAAACTGGACATCTATCTGTGTTGTATTGTATAAGGCAAACATCTAAATAATTACCTATTTTGTGATGTAAGCCATCTTCTTCTTCTTTAGGTATCGTCTCCTATAAGGAGGTTGGTAATCATTACAGCTATTTTCAGTTTTGAGATTGCAGCTCTGAACAAGTCGATGGGACTGCAATTATACCACTTTCTCAGATTGTTGAGCTGTAAGCCATACGCTACCTAAATGGTGTTCTACGCCTTGCATCTTCGCCGTATATCTGTGCGTCTAGCTCTGTCCCATAGTATCTTACCATCGAATTTTTGAAGAGTTTTCATCTCTGTTGTTTCCAGGTTGTGTTTCTGCCGAATGTCATCATGGGTCTGATGACTGTTTTGTAAATTTGTAAATTCTGCTTTTCATTTCTTTTCTGATATTTTTATTTCTCCACGTTGTTTTACTCGGCAGACATGCTGCTATATTTGCTCTATTTACTTGATCTTCCGCTTCTGTTTCGAACTTTCCGTAGCTACATAAAGTGCTGCCTAGATATTTAAACTCCATCACCTGTTCTGTTAGCACATAATAGAAAATATAATAGATAATGTGTTTAATTGTAACCTATAAATCATTCCTTCTCACCAGACTGTATGGAAAGCTGCTGCCAGATCCCTAAAACGGATGTAACATACTGCCACCTAAACAAAAATTTGGCTTCAACAAAACTTAACTTTGATAATAACACAGCCATAGTAAACATCCAAAATACCTAGTTGTAATTTTGATCAGAACACTAAGCCTTAGAGAAAATTTAAGTACAGTTGCGGAAAAGCTAAAAACCAGAAATAACAAAATTCTGAAGATCTACTGCACAACATGGGGGACATCGTCATCCGCACTCATAGTCTAGTCGCAACATAGGGGGTCCCGTGGGCACTTTTAGCTCGCCGCGATTTGATGGTGGTATTATAGGTTTTTGGGGTCGCTGAATCCAATGGAAGTAGTCTGGAAGCCCAAATGTGGTGCGTATAATTGTTATTAACAAATTTTGGTAAAGTTAGGTGTTTTTCAGGAATTTTAGAAGCCCTGTACATAAATTGATAGTGTTAAGATCTTCTCTGGTGTATTGTTGGTCGCTGAATCGAATGCGACTAGTCGAGATTACTCAAAATGTGTTCTTATTTTGTTAATAACAAAATAATTGTTTATTCGCTGAAAAGCTTGAAATGCGTTATCTACAGCAAGTTTGTAGTCGTTTTCGCAGTATTTTTATACGCTAAATCGATAGTTACTAGTCGTGATAGCTTAAACCACGTTCCGACTTTGTTATTAATAAATTATTGCAAAAATAACGGTTTATAGTACGTTTTTGCTCTAAATTAAAAAAAAAACCACTTGGAATGACATGAAATTTGGCATGCGCGTAGCTAACATATCAAAGAAAACAAGTGATATTGTGCCGATGTGTGCTTTTACCCTCGGGGTGACTTTCACCCCGTTTCGGGGGTGAAAAAACAAACCATTAAAATTAGTCCGGAATTGGATAAACTGATTAATTCTAAGCAACTTTTGTTCTAAAAAGTTTTTTCACTAAGTCAATACTTTTCGAATTATTAGCGAGCGAATATGTTAATTTTTCAACAAAAAAACGAAATAACAGGTGACGTAATAGTCACATATGACATCACAGGGCCACTTTGACAGATAATTTTAAATGGAACCTTATGGAAAATGATATCTCATTTGAAAAATATTGTGACATAATTCATAATTTTGTTACCCAACTGTTTTCAGCTCCCGGCCTAACAGACGCCGAAGATGTTTACCAAGTAACCTTTTTTTATACAATGATTTATGCACCTGTGTGGTTGATTGATTTATGAGAGAGCCAAATTTAAAGAAAGATCTCGATCGAGTTGTTTACCACACCTTTTTCTAATAATTGTTCTTTTGTTATTGTACTAGTAAATTCGATTTTACGTTCTTTAAGCTATTATGTAAATACTCGTTTATTCTGGATAATTCTTTTGTATTCGAGATGAATAAGCATTGTATAAATAAGAGGGATTTTGAAATTAGCAGTAAGTTGTGAATTTGAAACCGTCGGTGTACTTTGATATGTAACGGGCGCGGTGTTTTTTAATTTGTAATGAGATAAATTAGTAGATTTGGTGTAATAAATAAATTATATATCGTAGTTTGTAAAATAAAGGATATAAATTCAGTGTTTTTCATTTGTTTAGAAATAAGTTATTAAAAATAAATAAAGTCAACTAAAACTAAACTTTAGTGCCTAAAAAAACATGGAAAAGTCAGTTTTGTAATAATATTAAAAATACCTATCCAATCATACATACTAGTTTCTACACTCAACCAAACTTTAATTTAGCGTTAATTCGCTTAAAATAATAAAAAAATATCAGATGATTTCAATTTTCTTCCATCGCATATCTCAGAAGCTTGCATAGTGGTTATAGAACCAAATCAACATACCTGCTAGCTGTTAAAGTTGATTGGATGAAAATAAAAGGATTTTTTTACCGATCATAATTACTCCACAAAACATGACCCTTCCTCTTTTATATTTATGAACAAATCTGTCAGTTTCCGTTCTTGCTTGTCTTCCTCACCCTCTAAGTACACAAATTCGTTAATCATCTGATTTTACACATCCTACTTTCGTTTGAAAATAGCACACTTTTCCAATTTCCAATGTTCCAGTTTTGGTATTGAAGACACCAAACCTATAGCTTCTAAAAGCTCCAGGTTTCAAATATATAGTGATTCCATATAGGTTTGGTTGAGTGTATTTCTTCCGACATTTGATCCTCAATTCTTATTTTGACTTTCGGGTTTTAATATAGGTTGGAAATTACTCTCATGTCGCGACTGTCGATGTTTTTCAGTTTTAAGATATTAATTAGTTTATCGTGTTGTACCTTGTCAAATGTTTCTTCGTAATCAATAAAACATGTGGACATATCTTGGTTCATATCTAGATTTCTTTGCATGAGCACATTTATACCGAATAATGCTTCCCTAGTTCCCATTTCGTTTCTAAAGCCTAATTGGTTATCACTAATTTCATCATCCAGCTTTCTGTAAATTCTGTTATGGACTACGCATAGAAATACTTTCAAAGGATGGCTCATTAATGCAATTGTACGGTGTTCTGAGTACTCTTTTGAATTTGGCTCCTTAGGAATAGTTACGAATGGGGATACTAACCATTCTTTTGGTAAAATAACTGTTTGATAAATATGATCATATTATAGTTCTATTAAAACATCTATCCTTTCTTCATCGATCAGTTGAAAGTATCAGAAGTAAGAAACTCAATCGGGATTTCATCCGGACCTGTAGCCTTTTCCCTTTTGTCTGTTTTAATGCATATTAATCAATGCTTGCAATTCCCAATATTATCACTTTCATGGTAGCTCTGTTACATTCAAGTTCACAGACAAGTTATCCATGCGCTAATTAACACATTTTCCGCCTCCAGGTGTATCCTCTGTCTCTCTGGACTTGGGATACGCCTCCAGGGTATCGGACACACTATGATTTCGCAGATAATATTAGTTCCCCGTGACTAAAGGGTTAACAACACCGTTTCCATTTTAAAACAAATTATCTAAAAACTAAAAGAATCTACAAGGGTAACTCGAAAAATGACTCTGTTCTATTAATTTTTGAATCGTAAAATCTACGGTTTTACATCCCTTTTTCCACGAGTTTTTAAAACAATTTTAGCTTTATCTTAACTTTCTTAGATATATGTTATTTTATTATCTAAGCTAATATTTTGTTATTAAATCAAATTTTAGTAAGTTCTTATGTTAATTCATGTATTCTGACAGCTTTTAATACAAAGCTGTCATTCTGACATTCTGTCAAAATATCGAAATACACTTTATTATTATGTATAGTCTGCCTAAACATCAATCCACTTGCTCCAACGAGATTCCCATTTATGGATTCCATCCCTGAAGTGAGAATCTGGAAAGCCTACAAAATACGCTTCCGTAGTTATGATTTCATCGGTTGATGAAAAAGCTTTTCATGCATGAATTTCTTTAGGTATTGAAGCAGATGGAAGTCGCTAGGGGCCAAATATGGTGAAAACAGTGAATACTCCAACAATTCGAACTTTAATTCATGCTTCATTGTCCTGATCAAAATGCTTTGTTTTCTCCTGCAAACCGGGTCTTCTCTCATGAAATTTTTCCTTGAGATGGGTTCAAAGGTTATAATATTATTCAGAATTTAGTGTTTTACCAGATTGCTAGCAATCCACAAACAAAATTCCTTTCACATTCCAAAAAAATGATGCTAACACTTGCTTGACTGATTTCCGGACACGAACTCGTTTGTGAGCCGAGGAAGCATGTTCACACTACTCTAGCCCCCTATTTTAATTCAGGATTATGATGATTGATACAAGTCTCATTCATAGTAATGAATCGATACACAAAATCTACTATATTCTTTCGAAAACACTCTAAACATTGATGAAAAAGTCGCATTCGGATCTGTTTATATCCTTTCTTAGCGAACGCGGCACCCATTGTGAACATAGCTTTCTGAAACCCAATACATCAGTCAAAATTTTGCTTACACTGCCCAATGAGATGTCTAGGACTTCTAGCAAGTCTCTTTTGGCTTACTGAGCACTTGAGCCACTTTGGCTCAAAATGGCTTATAAACAAAGAATGAATTTACAGATTGAAATGAAACTTCAGATACGTTTTTATGAAGGGTGTACCAACATAACACCAATAATTATGCTAGTAGCAACACCTCTACTATCGAACTGCAAAACTTATTGAACAACCTATTATGTTATGTTAGTACAGCTTAGATAGATTTTGCTCCAGTACAAAATTAGTGTAGTTCTACATTACGAATATTTACAATCCAAATATGCTATTATCTATAAGGCAAAATGACATTCGGAATAAGAAAAGCAATCAATAGCTTATTGATGTATTTCATTACTGCTAACAATCTATTTTTCCGACTGACAGTCTTAGAAGGTCATGTGTTTTAGTATTATCAAAATTTCATAGTGGCCAGCTCCGACAAGGCACAATAATACTTGGTTACGGGAACGGATACGGATGACCTAAAAAAGCAGAAACAACAAACCTTCACCTCCGCAATCTTCTGTCTCAACTTTCTGTTTCATACAGCGGCGGAGTAATATTTTTTTTTTTTGTATACAACTTAATTAAATATAAATTATACATTATAAAATATATACAAGTGATAAGTGTACTTACCGGCAAAATAACGGAAAAGACGGAAAAAATAATACGCTGTGAAATAAAAAGAGATAAAACTAGTAGAGGGGGGAAATTATCAATAGGAACCCATAAATTACCATTACATTGATAGTTTTCCATCTTAAGACATATCGGAGGAGTTTGGCAACAGTTTTAGTTGATATACTCGTCTGATACGTCTAGAGGTGGGAAACTATCAATTTAATGTAAATTTATAGGTTTCTATTGTTCATTTTATTTCACAACGTAATATGTTGTATTATGTATGTATATGATTTGAATATTTTGGCGCTTAACTACATCCAAAGTGATGCACAAATTGCAAAAAACTAAATATTATAAGAATATGGATATGTAAAATTCAAAGCTCTCAACACAATCTCACCACGGGGAAGTTCAAAGTTCATAAATTGTATATAAGTAAATTTATTTACTGATATATTTATTTGCTCAGATGTCCTGAAGAGGAATTAAAAAAATTCTTAAGCTATATAAACGTTCTAGAGTTTTACCAACGTCCTAGGCCAACACTATTGTCTGCACATAATAAACTTGGATCAACTGCAATCACTATTCACAGATAACACTACTTATTTGTTTATAACATATATACAGGGTGATTGATTAGTGGGGTAAAGCTCAATAGATCCGCTATAGTAATAGATAGCAATAAAAGTTGAAAACAAAAATTGTAGACAACTTTAAGATTCATATTACAAAATTAGTTAGAATGTTACAGGGTGTTCGATAACCTAGTGGCAGACCAAACTTATGTTTTTTTTTAAATGGAACGCCCTGTATTTTATTTTATATTCGAAATCTCCTTAACTGTCCCATCACAAAAATATAAAGATTTGTTATGTTACACAGGGTATGTACAAAGGTGTAACCAATTTTATATGAAAATCGTAACAAGTTTAACATCCTGTATAAATAAAAATAAGCACAACAGAATTGGCTGGTTGGTGCCATAGTTTTAAATGATTGTCAAAATTTTCAGAAATAATTAATATTGCTAATTTTCTTTATAACGAATACAGGGTGAGTCAAAACGCAAGTACATTATTTTCTCAGTAATTTCAAATGGAACACCCTATATTTTATATCACTATTGAAAAGTTCCATTACCATACTTTAATTTGTATATAACATTTCCTATGCCTAAATTCATCAGTTTTCGAGAAATTTTCATTTTTCAGAGCAACTTATTAATAGGTGACTAAATTTTTTCAAATTTTAAGTAAGTCATAACCGAATTGTTGTAAACTGACAGTTCATCATGATAGAACTGTTATTGTGTTATTAAATAGTTGAGATGAATTTTACTGTGGAGGAAATGGTTGGATCTGGCTGGATATTAGGGGAGTGCAATAAAAATGCGTTATTATCAGTAACAATTTATCATAAACATGAACGGTTCCCTGAAAGACGACAACCTACAACAGCAAGCTTTGAAATATTAAAGGATCAGTTTAACCGCCCTGGTTCAGTTATGTATAAAACCATAAACGTAACAAAAGTACTGTAACAGAGGAAAACGAAATTAATGTGTTGCTGGCAGTTATTGAAAATCCACATACAAGTATACGAAATATTTCCGAAGAAAAAGAAGAAACTTACTACACTGTGCAAAAAATTCTTGCAAAAGAAGAATGCACCCTTACCACATTCAAATGCACCAAGAATTAATTTAGGAGGATTTTGAAAAAAGAATATTATTTTGTGAATGGGCCTTAGATAAAACCAATCAACAGATAGATTTCTTGGATAATGTACTATGTGGAGATGAAGCTGCGTTTCATAAAAACGGTTCAGTCATGGCTTACTTAAAATTTGGAAAAATTTAGACATCTAATTTATAATTTGCTCTGAAAAATGAAAATATCTCGAAAACTAATAAATTTAGGCATAGAGAATTTTATATAAAAATTAAAGTACGGTAATGGTACTTTTTAATAACGATATAAAATATAGCGTGTTCCATTCAAAATTACTGAGAAAATAATGTACTTGCGTTTTGACTGACCCTGTATCCGATATAAAGAAAATTAGCGATATGAATCATGTTTGGAAATTTTGACAATAAATAAAAAAATATTGCATTAATAAACCATTGTTGTTTTGCTTATTTTTATTTATACAGGGTGTTGAACTTGTTACGATTTTCTTATAAAATTGGTAATAACTTTATGAATACTCTGTATAACATAACCAACCTTTAAATTTTTGTGATGGGACAGTTAAGAAGATTTCGAACATAAAATAAAATACAGGGTATTCCTTTAAAAAAAAAAACCTAAGTTTGGTCTGCCACTAGGTTAGCGAACATCCTGTAACATTCTAACTAATTTTGTAATACGAATCTCAAAGTTGTCTACAATTTTTTTGATAGCGGATCTATTAAGGATTACCTCACTAATGAATCACCCTGCATATATATATATATATATATATATATATATATATATATATATATATATATATATATATTGTTATATTTCTATTTGATATGAAAATTAAATTTTGATAATTATAAACAAAATTCAATTCAATATAAAATATTTTCAATTTTCTCAACCACGGGCATATAAATTTAAAACAACCTGTATACAACAAATTGTTATATGTAATTTTAAGAAGTGATTAGAATAAGCGTACGAAACTCGGAACAATGTGCTTAGAATAAACAAAGTGAATGACGCGTACCATTATCGTTTCTTCGCGGAAGGTCGATCATTAGCCTATGCTAAATAAAACTCAGTGAAATAGATGATAGTTCATTATCGTTTTTCGCGGAAGGTTTCGATCATTAGCCTATGCTAAATAAGACTCATTTGAAAGAGAGAATAGGTCATTAAAATTTGTAAATAGTTAGAAAGTATTTTAGAATGGGAATTAAATATTTTCTTTTGAAATCCATTAAGCATGTTTAGAAAGATTAAAAATTGGTTTTGAGGAATATTACGAATGAGAGTTGGTGGTGGAAGATTGATTTGTGAATTTGGAAGGGATATTTAGAAAGTAGGGGAATGAATGACAAAGTGAGAGCAGAATGTTTTGAGCTGTCGAGAAGTGAAGTCCAGTGGTAGACGGAGAGTGTTCGAGGAGTGGGAAAGCCGGTGTAGTTCCGTGAGTGTGGAGTATCTATCGTGGAACGAGAAGTAGGCCAGGTCGAGAGTAAAAGAACCTCCTTGAGCCCAGAGTGTCCCGGTAGCTGATAGCAGTTTCGAAAAAGGTAGAACACAGCATCACGACAAAAGCAGGAACGAGAGCTATTCGAGCTAGTTTTTCAAAGGAGAACATCACTGGAAGCCAGGACGAGGTTTGATCGCAGCCAAGGATAGCAGGAAAGGGTTTTGTGTGAGGACATTTTCAGTTCACCAGGAAAAGGTCAGTCTCATTTGTTTGGACATGAATGTATGGGTTTTTCGTATTAAATTCCACATAAAAAATTGAATAACATAATCAATAATATCAGAAAAGCTTCATCAAACTTAAATAGAGTTGTTCCTAATAACTCCTAATAGTTAAATGTTAATAAAAACTTTCAATTGAAAACCAAAAGGAAATAAGATTCCCATTTGTAAATGTTATGTTTAAGAATAATAAGAAATAGCAAATATTAAGCATTGGTTGCCTTTTAAATAAAATAAAAAATATTTTGATTATAATTGTAACCCATATGTGTATTTTTTTTTACTCTTTTCTTTTCTATCCCGATTAGGAACCATTAAGAAATATTTAGAAGCCACGGAAGTAAGTAATTAATTTATAATTCGCCCTGAGATTGAAAACATATTGATATGTGATCTGGTTAATTAATTGGATTAGTATTAATACATTGATTAAATTAAGTAACATATAAGAATATTATCTCATATCAATAATCAAGATCACATCAACTGGCGCCCAACGTGGGGCATTGTAAAGTATTTCTAGTGGCAAATTTGAAGGATAGAAAGAGTAAAGCCGGTATTTGAAAATTTATATGCCTGTGGTAAAAAGTGAGATACTTACATTTGATAACATAAAATTTTAGATCTCTTTAGGTACAAATTTTACATAACTGATTTAATATTTTATTTTTACGATATTTACATTTGATATATTTATTGACAATTTATAATATTTGGGTGAGAAAAAGTCGTCTTGGTAACATACTAGTAAAATTTCATATTTGGCGGGGACAGTACTTCTTGAAAACAAATGTCTGTGACAAGAAGCCAAAGCAAGGACAACAAAAAACAAAAAGAACATTCAGACCAAGAAGATATTTTAGACAAGACAATCATGGCATCAGAACAGCAAGAATTATCAGGAATAGATAAACTATTACAACTGATGCAACTCCAGTCACAAAAAATGGATGAAGCAAAAAGGACAATGGATAAAAATCAGGAGGAAACAAAACTAGCAATGGATGAAGCAAAAAGGACAATGGATAAAAATCAGGAAGAAACATCAAAGAAAATGGATAAAGTGGATCAAAAAATGGAGGAAACACAACAAAAAATGGAACAGAAAATGGATAAAGTGGAGAAAAAAATGGATGACAATCAACAGGAAACAAAACAAGCGATAGAAGAGAACAATAAGAAAATAGAGGAACGCATAGAAAAGTATGAAATGAAAATTAAAGATCACATGCAAAAACAAGAAATGAGAATGAAGGACCACATGAAAGAACAAGAAATGAAAATTCAAAATAAAATGAAGGAGTTAACGAATTGCCAGAAAAAAGAAATGGAAAATTTGGAAAACAAGTTGCAAAACGCTATTCAAGCAGACATAGAAGAAGTGGAAAGAAAGATTGCGGAAATCAATACGCAACAAAATGTCGGAGAAAGAAGAGAAATGGTTATACATAGCACAGATGACGTGAAGATAAGGTTTGGCGGGGATGTAAGAAGATTACACCCAGTGCCGTTCATTAATAGCCTGAAAAAGAAAATACAACACATCGGAAATTTCGATACAGCAAAAGAAACTATCAGAAACCATCTCAAATATGAAGCAAGCCTATGGTTCGATAGTAAAGAAGAAGAATTCGGCAATTGGCAACAATTTGAACAAAAATTTTTAAATTATTTCTGGGGAAAGGTCCAACAATTGGAAATTAACAAGGAATTGCAAAATGGGAAATACAATGATAGGATGGGTGTATCAGAAAGGACATATGCTTTGCAAATTTACAATAATGCAAAACATTTACAATATAATTACTCATCGGAACAATTAGTCGAACTGATTGCAAGACATTTCGAGGAAACGCTGGAAGACCATATCACATTGCAAAATTACAAAGACATAGATAGTTTATGCCAATTCCTACAAATAAGAGAATCACGTCTAAGAGAAAGAAAATCAAGAAGGTCGCGAGAAGATTACAGGCCCCGAGAAACACAAGATTACAGAGATAAAAATCAAAATAGGAGGGACTATACAAGACGAGATTTTAATCCCAGAAGGGAAAACGAAAATAGAGACAACGGAAGAGGAAATTATGAACAAAGAAATAGGCAATGGAATGAGGACAGAAATCGAGAATACCAGAATAGAAACACCACACGCTCAAATCAAGAAAACAGAAATAATGGTAGACAAAATGAACAGGGATATCGAGAAAACCGAAACAGATCCGACAGACCAAGAGAAAATAGAAGAGAAGTGAATAATACCCAGACAGATGAATATGACGGAGAGAGACATTATGACGAAAATATAAACAACGATGAGCAACCGGCGTCTTTTCACGACGGCGCTCACTAAAAACCAAAAATCAAACAGGAATCTTTTGTCACCCCAAGGAGTTTATTAAATTGGCAGGAAACAACGAAAAGAAAAATGGAGTTAATTTAAAATTTGTGGATGGATTTATCAACGAGAAACCAATTAAAATTATGATAGACACTGGATCTGAAATAACATTGGTCAACAGAAAACTAATAGAAGAAGTTAACTTAACAAATTTAATTTATAAAATACCTAGGGTAAATTTAGTGGGCGCAAACAAACGGACATTGGCAACTATAAATGAAGGCATACGAGTAATGGTACGACTGGGCAAGAATATGTATGCACTACAATGTGTAATAATGCCAAACATGTCACATGACATGATAGTAGGAGTGGACGAATTGGCAGAAAAACATGTAGTGATAGATTTTAAAAATAATACGATGAAACTAACAGAAGAAAAAGAAAAAGAACAGGACAAGGAACATGAGAAACAAAATACGGACGAATCAGGTAAAGAACAAACAGTGGAAATGAATTTGGCAGCGAAGCAAGGACAAAGAAGAAAAAGGAGAAAAGGTCAGAAAAAGATAAAAGAAAATGAAACCTGTGGCTCCTCAAAAGAAGAGTTGAGCCCAGAAGAAGAAAATTTGAGAGTATCAGAAACAAAGGAAACCTGGGATTCCTCAAAAGAAGAGACGGGCTCAGGAGAAGAAGAAATAAAGCTAAAAAATGAAAGTGAAAAGAATATGATTGAAACAGTGGTATTTGAAGAGGAGGTATATGCAAACGAGGATGCAGAATGCACGGTAAACATTGTGAAGAATCTGAGAAAAAAGACAGAAAATTGATATGTGGAGAAGGGAAAGAAAAAGAATTGCGGTTGATGTTAAGAAACTACGAAAATTTGATCAATGAGGAAAACAGAGTGGCTAAAAAGTACGAACATTCATTTGAGGTGAAAAACTTGGGAAATTTTCGATCAAAGACTTACCCGATTCCATACAAGTATCGACAAGAGGTGAAAGAAGAAATAAATAAAATGTTGGAAGATCAAATCATCGAAAGATGTGATTCACCGTATGTTAACCCGATTGTGATAGTAAAGAAAAGCAGTGGAGAATTGAGATTATGTTTAGATGCCAGGAATATCAACCAGCACACTGTATCACAATATGAATCACCTCTAAACATCGAGGCCATTTTTGGAAGAATCACCGGGTCACACATATTTTCGAAAATTGACTTAAAACACAGTTTTTGGTTGATACCGTTAGCTGAAAAGTGTAGAAACTACACCGCTTTTTCTATTGATGGTATTGTCTACCGGTTTAAGGTAGTGCCGTTTGGATTGCAGAGTGCTTGTGCTGCACTCGTCCGAGCTCTACATACCATTTTGAATCGCCACGAAGATTTCATAGTTCATTATATCGATGATTTATTAATTTTTTCACAAGATACTCAGAGTCATCTGAAACACATAGAAATAATTCTGGAAGAATTGGACACAGCGGGATTGAAATTAAACATTGAAAAATGTCAATTTTTTCAAAAAGAAGTCATTTATTTGGGTTTTCAATTGGACACCAAAACAGTAAGATTATCCGAAGACAGAGTCAAGCTCATAGATGAATACCCAAGACCAACGAATTTGAAAACATTGAGAGGTTTTCTTGGCACGATTAATTATTTTAAAAAACTGATTCCCGATTTGAGCCAAAAGGAAATCCCTCTGATAAAGTTGCTTAAAAAAGGAATAAAATGGAATTGGAAAGAAGAACAGGAGGAAGCTTTCGAAACATTAAAACGAGAATTCGCAAAAGGAACGAAAATATACCACCCCATTTACAATTTACCTTTTATACTCCGAACTGATGCGTCCATACAAAAATTTGCAGGAGTTCTGTCTCAAATACAAAACGACCAAGAAGTGCCGATATGTTTTATATCGCGAGTGACTAAAACACATGAGAGAAAATATAGTGTTACAGAATTGGAGTTTGCCAGTGTACTATATTGCGTGAACAAATTGAGGTTTTACTTATTGGGAGCAAAATTCACAATCGAAACAGACCATGCAGCTTTAGTACATATCATGAAGAATAGATTAGTAAATAATAGAATACATAGAGGTATTCTATTATTACAGGAGTATGATTTTGAGTTCCGATATATAAAAGGAAAAGACAACATAATAGCCGACGCTCTAACACGGGATGAGGACACGGGAAAAAAGGAAACAATTACTCTACAGGTGGGACTAAATAGATTAATACAAGAAGAAGGGATATATTCGTTAAATGAGATAAGGACAAACCAAGAAGACCTAGAGGAAAGAGAGAAAAGAAGAGCGGAAGTAGAAAATGACATATATTTTAAGAGAATAGACGGAAAGGAACTATATTTAGTGACACAGACATTGGCCGAAAAGATAATAAAGAAATTACATGAGGAAAATGGGCATATCGGTAGCAGAAATGTTTGGCTCGTTTTTAGGGAAAATTACATCAGCCGACAGGATTACCGCATTGCAAAGGAAATTACCCAGAAGTGCGATGTATGTCAAAAATATAAGAGTCGGAATTTCAAAAACGAAAATGTTGCCAAAAATATTGAAGCCCGAAACAAACTAGACATTGTAGCAATAGATATGTTAAGCGATCTAATTATGACCACTAAAAGGAACAAACATATTCTGGTAATGGTGGATGTGTTTTCAAAATACGTAAAATTATATAGTTGCCGCACCACAAAGGGGGAGGAAATATTAAGAAAAATCGACAATTTTATAGCCATAGTAGGAACACCAAAAAAGATCCTACTGGACAATGCAACGTATTTCCGAAATGATCGTTTCAAGGGACAACTTCGAGAACGAGGAATAGAGACAAATTTTGTCAGCATCAGGCATCCACAGAGTAATCCTTCGGAACGATTCATACAGGAAGTGACGAAATTTCTTCGCATTGCAACAGATGGTCAACTTCGCCACTGGGACAGGAAAATGGCGGAAATAGAAAGGTATCTAAATACAATTCCGAGCACAGTAACAAAAGAGACCCCAGAATACATCATGAAGGGTGTATTGCCGATAAGGCCATGGGAAGACCAAGAGCCAAAAGAATATCAACAGGTGATTGAAACCGTACGGAGAAGATTACGGCGAAGCAACGAAAAATATATCCAAAGACAGGAACAAAATAGAAAAAGAAGACCAGTGACTTTCCAAAAGGGTGAAAAAGTACTCGTGAGGGCATTACGAGTATCAAATCTTCCTGGGGGCATTTGCGCAAAGTTGATGCCTGTTTTCGAAGGCCCGTACATCGTGAATAATGAAAATGGGATAAATAGTTATGAGTTGAGGCACAGGAACTCGGAAAAGATCCGAGGAATTTATAATATTCACGATGTATACAAATATCACGAATAAAAGACAGAATTACATGAAGTAGATAGTAAGTTAGGATATAAGACGTAGATTAAAGTAAGGAAATATACAGGGAGTTGGTTTTGCCTCGAGAAAATTTATTTAAAAATGCAGATAAATTTTATCGAATACAAGGCGGGGATTTGTTATATTTCTATTTGATATGAAAATTAAATTTTGATAATTATAAACAAAATTCAATTCAATATAAAATATTTTCAATTTTCTCAACCACGGGCATATAAATTTAAAACAACCTGTATACAACAAATTGTTATATGTAATTTTAAGAAGTGATTAGAATAAGCGTACGAAACTCGGAACAATGTGCTTAGAATAAACAAAGTGAATGACGCGTACCATTATCGTTTCTTCGCGGAAGGTCGATCATTAGCCTATGCTAAATAAAACTCAGTGAAATAGATGATAGTTCATTATCGTTTTTCGCGGAAGGTTTCGATCATTAGCCTATGCTAAATAAGACTCATTTGAAAGAGAGAATAGGTCATTAAAATTTGTAAATAGTTAGAAAGTATTTTAGAATGGGAATTAAATATTTTCTTTTGAAATCCATTAAGCATGTTTAGAAAGATTAAAAATTGGTTTTGAGGAATATTACGAATGAGAGTTGGTGGTGGAAGATTGATTTGTGAATTTGGAAGGGATATTTAGAAAGTAGGGGAATGAATGACAAAGTGAGAGCAGAATGTTTTGAGCTGTCGAGAAGTGAAGTCCAGTGGTAGACGGAGAGTGTTCGAGGAGTGGGAAAGCCGGTGTAGTTCCGTGAGTGTGGAGTATCTATCGTGGAACGAGAAGTAGGCCAGGTCGAGAGTAAAAGAACCTCCTTGAGCCCAGAGTGTCCCGGTAGCTGATAGCAGTTTCGAAAAAGGTAGAACACAGCATCACGACAAAAGCAGGAACGAGAGCTATTCGAGCTAGTTTTTCAAAGGAGAACATCACTGGAAGCCAGGACGAGGTTTGATCGCAGCCAAGGATAGCAGGAAAGGGTTTTGTGTGAGGACATTTTCAGTTCACCAGGAAAAGGTCAGTCTCATTTGTTTGGACATGAATGTATGGGTTTTTCGTATTAAATTCCACATAAAAAATTGAATAACATAATCAATAATATCAGAAAAGCTTCATCAAACTTAAATAGAGTTGTTCCTAATAACTCCTAATAGTTAAATGTTAATAAAAACTTTCAATTGAAAACCAAAAGGAAATAAGATTCCCATTTGTAAATGTTATGTTTAAGAATAATAAGAAATAGCAAATATTAAGCATTGGTTGCCTTTTAAATAAAATAAAAAATATTTTGATTATAATTGTAACCCATATGTGTATTTTTTTTTACTCTTTTCTTTTCTATCCCGATTAGGAACCATTAAGAAATATTTAGAAGC
The DNA here is from genome assembly GCF_917563875.1 of Diabrotica virgifera virgifera. Lineage (NCBI taxonomy): Eukaryota > Metazoa > Arthropoda > Insecta > Coleoptera > Chrysomelidae > Diabrotica > Diabrotica virgifera. The sequence continues at coordinate 62,190,284 of NC_065452.1, read as the reverse complement.
CACGGAAGTAAGTAATTAATTTATAATTCGCCCTGAGATTGAAAACATATTGATATGTGATCTGGTTAATTAATTGGATTAGTATTAATACATTGATTAAATTAAGTAACATATAAGAATATTATCTCATATCAATAATCAAGATCACATCTATATATATATATATATATATATATATATATATATATATATATATATATATATATATATATATATATATAAATAAGCAAAATTATTGGCTAATACTCGGTAAAGTGAATGTGAATGTGAATTTAGTTGGAAATATATAAAATGATGAAGGGTCATCATTCCATACATTTCTGTGCAACTATATACACCGGTGTTTCGGCCTATTTGGGCATCATCAGTATAGTGTAGCAAGTTAAAAAAGTTGTATGTTAACTTGTAAAAGGATTACTACAGGAGCAAGGTTACCATTTTTGGTCATATTGTTAGAAGACCCGCATATCGCAAGGCTACAACTAACACTGCCAAGGAGGTAAGACTAATTTACAATCGTTTTATGAAAGTGTCTTACTATTATTTATAAATTTAATATTATTTTATATTTACCATTGACCCTTAATGTTCTTTTACTCTTCTTTTTTAAAAAGTTTTGTTGATATTTCAAATGTCATGCCAAACCCGTCACCGGGTGATACTTCATAACAACTTAACCTTTGCTCATTGGTCGTTCCTGCAATGGTGATATAATACAAACCACCCCGCTTATTAAATTAAATTTTGTTGGATTCGAGGCATCGGCATGACCATTGATCAAGTTGCATCTCATTTCTCCTCAATGACATCACATTTGAAACATCCTCAATAAGTTTGTAAGTACTATTTTTTTATACATGTTTTCATATTCTCTTACATAGAAAAAATATCGTTGTAGCACCCTGATGATGGTTATAATCATAACCGAAAGCTTGGATTAAAGAAACTTGAAAGAGTACACTTTTCATTTGCTGCATAACCCAATATCCTAAATTTCTTTCTATTTACTGTCAGCAAAGACTTCTTGTCTTCTATGTATATATATATATATATATATATATATATATATATATATATATATATATATATATATATATATATATATATATATATATACCCGAGTGGATTTGAATAGTGTAGAAGCTTTTTTGGTAACTTTTTAATACCTTTTTTATAAATTTGCTACTATAAACTTTTACAAACCGATAAAAAATAAAGAGAATTAAAATAAAAATGTGTGTACCATTTTTATATATTCGGCTGCAATACGAAGGAAAAACAATCTTACTTTTTAATTAGAATAAGGAGTGCAGCCAGTCCCTTTAACTGCAGTTTTCTGCTCTTATTGGAGCGTCATCAGAAGGAACGTAGGCACTGTTCTCCTTAATCCAATCAAATCGCATCGAAATGTTTTCCCAAATATTGCAGCCAAAATGATGGTAATGGGTGGCTAGCGCCATCTGGCCGTAAAAATACGAAGCAAGTTTTCAATCCTAATAGCAAATAATTAATATTGAAAAATATCAAAAATTACTAAAAGATTTTTAAATTGAAAACTTACTGGTACATCCCCATGTATACGCCTCCAAGACTTCTACAATTTGCAAGTCATATGGATGCTGCAGTAAAGACGATAGGGAAGGAATTCTAAACCTTGCAATTCAAATCCCCCGTCTGCAGCCGGCTAGGAACTGAAAAATGCACCATAGTTACTCTACTGAGTAATAAGAAAATAAAATAAAAATGTGTGTACCATTTTTATATATTCGGCTGCAATACGAAGGAAAAACAATCTTACTTTTTAATTAGAATAAGGAGTGCAGCCAGTCCCTTTAACTGCAGTTTTCTGCTCTTATTGGAGCGTCATCAGAATAAGAGCAGAAAACATCAGGTCTTACGCTCGCGCCTTTACCGCATACGTACTACGTTAAATATTGATTTTATGAAAAAAATGGATCAAATGAAAATTGTATAAAATTTAATTCACTTTTATTTTTGTATAGGTACATTTTTGTCGTAAAACTAATAATAAACGAAATAATTCAATAATTATGCTCCAACTCACTGTTTTCCCCATAACTCGGAAAATATCGACCGCACGAAAAAAATTAAAATAAAATAAATGATCGGAAATTGAATTTTCAACAATTTTAGTACTTACACGTTTTTTCGAAAAGTTGAGAATGGCGGAGATATTGAGTAAAAACCGTTCTCGTTTAAAATCAAGATTGCGGCTAACGCTACAGCGGAATTCAGTCGAGATTTTAAATTTACATTACTATTAACCCTCCTTAAAGATTAGAAAAATTTAATTTGGGACAGCTTGGCATGCAAGGTCGACTGCTATCCCAACTGGGCTAAAGGTAGGTATAGTCTTTTTACTACAAAAGCAAGGTTATGTAGGTCAAAATTTCTGACGTCAGAGCACTGACAAATTATTAGAATGTGACTTTTCGTCATGGCCACGTTAATGCCATTACCTGTCAGATATTTTCTTTGTTTTTGTTTACTGTACAAATAATATATCTAATTATTTTTTCCTATTAATGATGTCAATCGGTTTTCATTTCTTGCCGAAATATATTAATAATACGCCGAAATATTTGTAATGTTAATTAAATCAACTTTAAAATTGACATTTCTTTAGCTGACAGAACTGACCGATCTTGCAAAAGTGTCAAAATGGTATTATAATAGGGCTTTTCATTCACAGTCATTTGTTTCGAACTTCTGTCATATGTTGTATAATCCGGTTATATTAATATTATACACAGATTATACAACATATGACGAAAGCTCGAAATAGATGACAATCGATGAAAAGCCCTATAAGAAAAACGTAATCGCGAGTACATTGAGAATTTTAGAATTATACTAATTAAATAACCAAAAACATATTTTATTATTAATAATATAAATTTTATGAAACATTCCTTTAAGTTAAATACTCCAGAAAATAATCATTTTATTTAAATATATCAGACAATCGTACGCTGTAACGCTGTAATCGTACTGATGTAACGCTACATTTTTCTTCATTTCATACACAATTTGATTCAAAATGTGTTCAAAGTGGTACTGTTTTTATAAATACCTACACATATTAAAATATACCTTAATTTAAAAACTATTGCAATTATTGTTGTGTACCTATACTATTGTGTTTGTGTTCGTATTGAGAAACATTGTGCAAAATCAAAAATGCTTCTTTAATAGTTTATTTATTTTTAAACCAGAACGAAAAAAATGGGATTCCCTTTTACCATTAACTGCAGAGAATAGATGTAAGTTAAAGAATTTAGATTTCTCAGATTAGCTTTATTAGAAATAAGTTTATTATTAGATTTAAAGATCTGAAAATTTTCTTATGAATTTTAGCGTTTGCAGTACTTAGTTTTAAAATATTAAATAATCTATTTTAATGATTATACCTACACTGTGGTAATATTGTTGGTAAATAATATATTTCGGCAAGTAATGACAAACAAATTGACATCATTAATTTGAATAAATAACCATAGATATTATTTTTAAAGTAAACAAAAAAATCTGACAAGTAATGACATAAACGTGGCCATGATGAAAAGTTACATTCTAATGTTTGACAGTGCTGTTACGTCAGAAATTTTGATCTACGTAATCTTGCTTTTGTAGTAAAAAGACTATACATATATAAAATTTAGCTGATTTAAACTAACGAACGATCAAAAGTAACAGTATATTATTTAAAAAATGAACAAGTTTCGTTCGTCGAAAATAAATGCAATTCTTTATGCATTTATGATATCCACAAATGTCGCCTGCTTAATCGCAAAATAGATTATGTTACCCTTTATGTAAGCTCTCTTTTACAAATAAATTTAAACTCATATAAGTTTGAAGCCTAATTTTAACTTTTAATTTTTTAGTTAACAACAATTTTAGTTTTTTTTATTAAACGACAATATTGCATGTTTGTGAATGTGTTTTGAGTATCTCAAAGAAAAATCTGTAAAAATTACTGTTACAATATTTCATGTTTTTTTCAATTTTCTAAAATAAAATATCGCATTTTGGATACACAAAACTTTGTTTTCTTTTTGGGGAATAGTTCAACACAAATCTATCATTGTTACCAGCGCGAAATAATAAAAAAAACGGTAGTTAGTAGGCAGTTTTAGCATATCGGGTCTGTATCAGAACTGTAGATATATACCCAATCAATGTATATTTAAAAGCCTCATAATCCTTAAAACTTGTTATAATTTTGGATTAAATAAGTTTTAGGTCGTTTTAGTGTATCGGGACTGTATGAGCCCTGTGAATATATATTCTTGGTTTATTTATACACCATACGGTGTTGCCAGGTGTAGGGCTTCTAAGCGTATGTTAACTATGCGAAATATATACAGCTAGTTGAGCGCGACCGAAGCGCCCTCGAATCTGCTGAACGGTGAACTAAATCTGTATATAATATGATGTATTACCGATTTTTCAAGCCCAGCTAAAAATTCACCCCCTGCACCCCTAGAATCCAGTACTATAAGTAAACGTTGTCAGACCCGAAGCCGGGTCTGACAACGTCACTTTTGGACTGAATAGGCGGTGAAGTATGACGTTTTGGGACTGTATAAGCGGTCAAACAAATATATGTATATATATATATATATATATATATATATATATATATATATATATATATATATATATATGTATATATATATATATATATATATATATATATATATATATATATATATATATATATATATATATATACAAACTTTTGTGATGCCTAACTGAGTTTAATTTGTACATATAATCAAATAATGAGCAGTTGTCTCATCAACGAATGGGTGTGGATAAACTTTGTGTCAGACCAACCAAACTGCCACTCGATTATTTGAAAATTGATTGTTAGCAAAGAAAATGCCACACCTAAATCAATCAACTCGTTAAAAACACAAAAAGCTTTGATAGACGTTAACTGGAGTTGCTATTTAAACTTTTATTAGAGGTAAGCACCATAATGGGGATATTAATTAAAGTAAAATTTTCTAAACTTTTCGAACAATGAAAAACTTACATGGTACTAAATATATATTTTTACTTTTTAGTATATATTATTATGATTTGAAATGGTTTATAAAGAAAACTGTATAGAGAAAAGGAAGAAAAAGAGAAATTTGTAAAATTATGTTTAGATGTACAGTTTAAATTTATTGTGTTGGTGTTGTGTAACAGAGACTTTAGATTTATTTTTTGAAAGGGGATTTCCAAATTATGTAAACCAATAGATTTAAGAATAGTTTAAGCAAATAATATGTTACATTATCAACCTACTGTTTTCAAGGATTAATTTATCTTACCACGAAACAAGACATTAAGTGGTATTAGGAGAAAGTTTAAGGCCTTTTGTTGTTGCAGGATTGGTAAACAAGTATCAAAAGTAGAAAGTTACCTAGTTGAATTTTGAGAATTTTGTAAAATTTTGGAATTTGTTTTGAATGTGAAAGAAAGAATCATTCAATTGGTTAATCAAAAATTATGGAAGGGATGGAGAAACGGAAATGATGTTTGAAGCGAGGGAGAGATCATCTGCTGTTTGACTTTAGGAGAGGTAACACCGAATCGAAAAGAAAGTGCCGATAGTCTAAATTTTTTTAAACGGTGAAAGAAATTTGTATTGTGATAATAAGTGAAAATAAAAGTGTTGAAAGCTGCGAAGCATAGATTAGGAGCATTTTGGCCCAGCAGGAGCAGTAAACTTTGATTGGGAGTTTTTTCTAGAGTTTGTTTTTTTTTGTGAGCAGAACCAAAGGAGTTTGTTTTGATAGGGAACTGTCTGCAGTTTTTTGTTTTTACAGCAGAACCTGTGAAGAAGTTTGTTTGATAGGGAACTAATAAAAACATATTCGTTTCAAAAGGTACAGAAAAAATTGTGAAATATAGACATTGATGAACTAATTTTATAAAAAAAATATTTTTTTAAGTGTATATGCAACAGGTTGTTTTAGGAAAACAATTATTTATAAGGTAATTATTTCATGTATGAAAATCTACAAGGTATTTGACCATTATATTTTATTTTATTGCACAAATTAATTTGTTTTATTTATTTACTTCGACTCCTCTTTTTTTTTAAACACTATTAACAGGAAAGGTATTTTGTGAACTCAATTAAGAACCCTGAGATAAGAAAAGCATGTATTAATCTGGCGTCTGAAATAAAATTTATTAAATTATCTTTTTGTTTGAATTTGCTAATTGGATCACAATTAATTTGTTTATTGTTTTATCGAATTTAAAAATTACAACATCATATTAATATATATATATATATATATATATATATTGTTATGATTTACTTTTTATTACTTCAATATCAATTAATCTTTATTTGATTAATCCAATTAATTATTTAATCAATTATCCAATTGTTGCAAATCATACAAAAAAATCTCAGGGTGCCTTTTTATAATCCAAAAAAAAATATCTAAATTATCTTATGTTATACTTATCTTCTCTCGTGGTTTCAGTATCTCTTAGTTGGTTCTAATCGGGAAAAATATTAGGAAAGGGAATTAAATAGAAATATAAAATAAGCATACAGAATTGTCTTTTATTATCAAAATCAATACTCTAAAAATCGATCAAATTTAAAACCTGTGGACACAGCTATCCGAATGAAATTTTTACCACTTAAATTTATTCTAGTTAAAAAACAATTTATCGGTTTGTTCCCGATGACTTTGATAAAACAAGCTAAACAAACAAATTTAGGTATTCGCAAAATTACCTATACTTCCTATTTACTTTTTGAAATATTGGAATCTTGATTCATATGCTTTTACTCAAAATTTTAGTTTCCGAACATAAAAATATCTTTCACATAAATTGACTGACCTTTTGCTTCACTCACTCTGATGCCTTCTCTTGACGCAAAACAGCTCTCCCTCGTTGACTATGTTAGGCTACCTATCAAAGCCCTCTCCGTTCTCATGCTTCAAATCTATCAGCATACCAGCACCAATTCTCCAACGAGCCAGGCCCTTTTTAACCAGTACTCGATTCAAACAGACTCCAAAAATTCTCTCCTCTCCTTGTCACAATAATACAGAATCAAAGAGGTATTTCGTCTCAATTTGATCTGTCTCTCGTTCCACTTTTCAGCTCTATTCGCCACTATCAAACAACCACTGGTACTTGCTATCTAACTATCCACGAAAACGTTGACTGCACTTCAGCGATGCCAATAACATAATAATCTTTTTTTTTCTCAAACTGTCTCAACTTTCAAGCTTCTCTTTCCCCATTCCAAATTGTATAGCCAATCAGAAACATTTATCTCCCCACCTTCCTCTCTTTTCATTCGAAAACAAACAGTCATTCTTTCAAAAATATTCCTACCATCATAATAATTACTTTCGGGGAATTCTACAACATTTACTCGGGGTTAAACAAAAAGAGATTAAAATTCCAAACTTTCTTTTAAACGATTTTTCTAGAAACTAATAATTACCTCTACCTGTATATTCTACCTTTCCCGTAATAAACAATCTTTTTACATTATAATCCTAAATAAATCTTCCTTTCACTTTAATTATTCACAAAAGTCTTTAATTCTTCATCGAAAAGCTCATTACAGGAGAAAGCCACTTACATGGTCGCTAACTTCTAATAAATATTTACAAATCAATATACAGGGTGGATCAAATTTATGTGCCCGTGTTATATAAAAAATAAATTTTTTATTCTATCTTTGATTGATAATTTGAAACACAATAACATGCCCGCCTTGTTTTGAGATAAAATCGTTTTTAATAAGTGCAACGAAAAGAATGATTTTCTCTCGACAACAAATTTTTTTTTTTGTTATCATGTTATCCTAACCTAATTCTCTTATCCTACCTTAAATTTTATGCATTTGTCCTTATTCGTGGTATTTGTACACATCATGGATATTGTAAACTCCTCGTATCTTTTCTGACTTCACATGCATCAGAACATAACTGTTTATTCCATTTTCATTGTGCACGATGTATGGACCCACGAAAATAGCCATTAGTTTTGCGCAAACGTCCCCAGTGAGATTTGATACTCGTAATGCCCTTACAAGCACCTTTTCTCCCTTCTGAAAAGTCACTGGTCGTCGTCTCCTATTATGGTTTTGTCTTTGGAGATATTTCTCATTACTGCGCTGCAGCCTCCTCTGCACAGTTTCCAAAACTCGTTGGTATTCCCTCTGCTCAGGTTCTTCCCCTGGCCGTACTGGCATAACACCCTTCATGATATATTCCGGAGTCTCTTTTTTCACCGTGCTTGGAATGGTGTTTAAGTAGTTTTCTATTTCTGCCACTTTCCTGTCCCATCGTCGATGTTGTCCATTTGCAGCAATGCGAAGGAATTTCGTAGTCTCCTGTATAAAACGCTCTGAAGGATTACTTTGAGGATGTCGGATACTGACAAAATTTGTCCCTATTCCCCTGTCTTGAAGCTGTCCCTTAAAACGCTCACTCCGGAAATACGTCGCGTTGTCTAAGAGAATTATTCTTTGTGTTCCTACGGTGGCTATAAAATTGTCAATCTTTCTCATTATTTCTTCCCCTTTTGTCGTACGGCAACTGTATAACTTTAGGTATTTTAAAAATATATCGACCATCACCAAAATATGTTTGTTCCTTTGCGTGGTCATTATCAGTTGACTTAACATATACAGGGTGTAACGAAAATACAGGTCATAAATTAAATCACTTATTCTGAGACCAAAAATAGTTCGAATGAACCTAATTTACCTTGGTACAAATATACACATAAAAAAAGTTACAGCCCTTTGAAGTTACAAAATAAAAATCGATTTTTTCGAATATATCGAAAACTATTAGAGATTTTTTGTTGAAAATGGACATGTGGCATTCTTATAGCAGGAACATCTTAAAAAAGAATTATAGTGAAATTTGTGCACCCCATAAAAATTTTATGGGGGTTTTGTTCCCTTAAACCCCCCCAAACTTTTGTGTACGTTCCAATTAAATTATTATTGTGGTACCATTAGTTAAATTCAATATTTCTAAAACTTTTTTGCCTCTTGGTATTTTTTCGATAAGGCAGTTTTTATCGAGTTGCGTCTTCTTTTTTAATATGTTTACATAAAAATTTTATGGGGGTTTTGTTCCTTTAAACCCCCCAAATGTTTGTGTATGTTCCAATTAAACTTTTAATGCGATACCATTAGTTAAACACCGTGTTTTTAAAACTTTTTTGCCTCTTTGTATTTTTTTGAGAAGGCACTTTTTATCGAGATATTACTTCTTTTTTAATATGGTTCAAAATATACCTAAAAATGTAAATCATAAATAAATTTTCATATTATTAACAAGTCTCCATAATCGTACTTAGCCATATACAAATATGTAGTGGATTTGACAAATATTCAAAATATCTCGATAAAAACTGACTTTTCGAAAAAGTACTGAGAGGCAAAAAAGTTTTTGAAATATTGTGTTTAACTAATGGTACTACAATAATAATTAAATTGGAACGTACACAAAAGTTTGGGGGGGTTAAAGGAACAAAACCCCCATAAAATTTTTATGGGGTGTCCAAATTTCACTATAATTTTTTCTTAAGATACTACTACCATAAGAATGCCACATGTCTATTTTCAATAAAAGATCTCTAATAGTTTTCGATATATTGGAAAAAATCGATTTTCATTTTGTAACTTCAAAGGGCTGTAACTTTTTTTATGTGCACATTTGTACTAAGGTAAGTTAGGTTCAATCGAACTATTTTTGGTCCCAGAATATGTGATTAAATTTATGACCTGTATTTTTGTTACACCCTGTATATTGCTACAATATCCAATTTTTAGCAATATTTTCATTTCTGAAATTTCTGCTTTTATATTTTTGACATATTTCGCAATTTTGTGTCACTTCTTTGGCAATCCGGTAATCTTTTCGGCAGATATAGTTTTCTCGAAAAACCAGCCAAACCTTCCTGCTACCGATATGCCCATTGTCATCGAGTAATTTTTGTATAATCCTCTCTGCCAATGTCTGTTTTACCAAATATAGTTCCTTTCCATCGATTCTTTTGAAGAAAATATCATTTTCCCTTTCCGCTCTTCTTTTTTCTTTTTCCTCCAGATCTTCTTGATTTATTCTTATTTCGTTTAACGAAAATATACCTTCCTCTTGTGTCAAGATATTTAGTCACACCTGAAAAACAATTTCTTCCTTTTTTCCAGTGTCTTCATCACGTGTAAGAGCGTCGGCTATAATGTTGTCTTTTCCTTTTATGTATCGAAACTCAAAATCATACTCCTGCAGCAACAAAATTCCTCGATGTATACGATTGTTAACCAGTCGATTTTTCATGATATGCACTAAAGCTGCGTGATCTGTTTCAATTGTAAATTTTGCTCCCAATAGATAAAACCTTAACTTATTTACACAAAAAAGTACGCTAGCAAACTCTAATTCAGTCACACTGTATTTTCTTTCGTGTGTTTTTGTCACCCGGGAAATAAAACAAATTGGCACTTCTTATTGTTCTGTATCTGCGACAAAACTCCCGCGAATTTTTGGATGGACGCATCAGGTCGTAATATGAAAGGTAAATTGTACATGGGATGATATATTTTAGTTCCTTTCGAGAATTCTTCTTTTAATATTTGGAAAGCGCTTTCTCTTGTTCTTCTTTCCAATTCCATTTAACACCTTTTTTCAGTAATTTTATCAATGGAATCTCCTTCTGGCTCAAATCAGGAATTAGTTTTTTGAAATAGTTGATCGTACCAAGAAAACCTCTCAATGTTTTTAAATTCGTTGGCCTTGGGTATTCATCTATGAGTTTTATCCGGTCCTCGGCTAAACTGGCTGTTTTTGTTTCCAATTTAAAACCCAAATATGTCACTTCTTTTTGAAAAAATTGACATTTTTCAATATTCAATTTTAATCCGGCCTTGTCCAACTCTTCTATGATAATTTTTATGTGTTTCAAATGACTCGATATATCTGGTGAAAAAATTAGTAAGTCGTCGATGTAGTGTACTATAAAATCTTCATACCTGTTCAATATTGTATGGAGAGCTCTTACCAGTGCTGCACAAGCACTTTGTAACCCAAAAGGCACTACTTTAAATCGGTACACAATACCATCGATTGAAAAAGCGATGTAGTTTCTACATTTTTCTGCTAAGGGTATCAACCAAAAACTATGTTTTAAGTAAATTTTAGAAAAAATATGTGATCCTGTAATTCTCCCAAAAATAGCCTCGATGTTGAGAGGTGATTCATATTGAGATACCGTGTATTGATTTATATTCCGGGCATCCGAACATAGCCTCAATTCTCCACTGCTTTTTTTAACAATCACGATTGGGTTGACATACGGCGAGTCTTATCTCTCTATGATTTGATCTTCTAACATTTTATTGATTTCTCCTTTGACCTCCTGTCGGTACTTATATGGGATGGGGTAAGTTTTGGATCGAAAATTTCCTAAGTCTTTAACCTCAAATGAATGTTCATACTTTTTGGCTACTCTGTTTTCTTCATTTATTAAGTTTTCATACTCCCTTAATATTTCACGCAGTTCCTTCTCCTTTCCTTCTCCACATATCAATTTTATTTCTTTTTCCTCCGATTCTTTACACATGTTTATTGTGTATTCTGCCTCCTCCATTTTGCATACTTCTTCTTCAAATACCACAGTTTCAATGGTCTCTCTCTTGCCGTCTTTTTCTATTCTCATCTCTTCTTCTTCTGGGCTCATCTCTGCTTTTGAGGAATCCCAAGCTTCATTTCTTGTGTCAATCTTTTTTCTTATTTTTCTTCTTCTGGGCTCATCTCTTCTTTTGAGGAATTCCAAGATTCATTTTCTTTTGTCAATCTCTTTTCTTGTTCTTCTTCTTTTTCTTCTTCTGGGCTCATCTCTTTTTTCGAGGAATCCCAGGCATTTTACTTATCTTCTGCTGCTTTCTCCTCTTTCTTTTCTGTCCTTGCTTCATTGCCAAATTCATTTCCACCGTTTGTTTTTTGTCTACATTATCCTTTTTCCGTTTCTCATGTTCCTTGTCCATTTCCAGAATGTCCTGTTCTTCTTCTTTTCCCTTTGTGATTTTCATCGTGTTATTTTTGAAATCTATCACCACATGTTTTTCTGACAATTCATCCACTCCTACGATCATATCATATATCATGTTCGGCATTATAACACATTGTAGTGCACAAAATTTCTTGCCCAATCGTATCCTTATTCGTATTCCTTCATTTATTGTTGCCAAAGTCCGTTTATTTGCGCCCACTGTATTTACCCTGGGAATTTTGTAAATTAAATTCGTTAAATCAAGCTCTTCTATTAATTTCCTGTTAATCAATGTAATTTCCGAACCAGTATCAATCATAATTTTAATCGGTTTCTCATTGATAAAACCATCTACAAATTTTAAATTTACTTCACTTCTTTTATCATTATTTCCTGCTAATTTAATAAATCCCTTCGGGTGACAAAAAATTCCTGTTTGTTCCTTTGTGTTTAGTGAGCGCCTTCGTGAGAAGACGCTTGCTGCTCTTCTCCGCTTCTTCTTCCGTCGCTTTGTCTCTCATCCTCATATTCACCTATTTGCGTATTGTTTACAGCTCTTCTATTTTCTCTTGGTCTGTCGGACCCGTATCGGTTTCCACGATTTTCCTGTTAATTCCTTCTATTATCATTTCTGTCTTCTTGATATGTGCGGTTGTTATTTCTATTTTGGTTTTCTCGATATCTATCTTCGTTCCATTGCCGATTTCTTTGTTCATAGTTTCCTCTTCCGTTGTCTCTATTTTCGTTTTCCCTCCTATCTCTTCTTGTATAACCTCTCCTAAAGTTTTGTCTCCTATCTCTATAGTCTTGATTTTTGCGTTGTCTATAATTTTCTTGCGATCTTCTTATTTCTCTTTCTCTCATTTTTGCTTCTCGTATTTGTAAGAATTGGCATAAACTGTCGATATCTTTGTAGTTTTGTAACGTTATGTGATCTTCTCAAGTATCTTCAAAGTGTCTGGCTATCAGTTCAACTAGCTGTTCGGAAGAATAATTGTACTGTAGATGTTTTGCATTGTTGTATAAGTGTAGTGCATATGTTTTTTCTGAAATACCCATTCTATCATGGTACCTCCCATTTTGCAATTCCTTGTTTATTTCTAGCTGTTGTATTTTTCCCCAGAAATAACTCAGAAACTTTTATTCGAATTTATGCCAATTGTCCAATTCTTCTTCTTTGCTATCACACCATAAATTCGCCTCATCTTTAAGATGGTTCCTTTTCGTTTCTTTGGCTGTTTCGAAGTTACCGATGTATTGTACTTTCTTTTTTAAATTATTTATGAAAATTACTGGGTGTAATTTTTTTACGTCCCCGCCAAACCTTATTTTCACATCCTCTGTAATATGGATAATAGTTTCCATTCTTTCTCCGAAATTCTGTTGCGTCTTGTTTTCGGTGACTTGTTTTTCTACTTCTGTGATTCTTTTTTCCACTTCTTCTCTGTCTACTTGAATAGCATTTACCAACTTATTTTCCAAATTTTCTAGTTCTTTTTTTTTTTGTTTTCTTTGCTTTTGGTTCTGGTGGTCGGCATGTAGTTAAGATTTATCCCCGCCTGATACGAAATTCGAAAATACCTTGTATGCTGTAGATATGAAAATTTTTCTCTCCTCAAATATAATCAATTTATCACACAATTTTTTAAATTTATCAAAATTCAAATCAATCAAACATAAAATAATTATGTAAAACTGTACCTAGATAAAAACAACTCCAAACAAAATATTTCATAATTTTAAATATATCAACTTTTTCCGACGGGCAAATAAATTTTCCTTCACCTGTTTTTCCGTTTCCTATCGCTTCAAATTCACAGCCAGAGATACCTTCACGCCACACGTTGGCTCGCCATGTTGTTATGATTTACTTTTTATTACTTTAATATCAATTAATCTTTATTTGATTACTCCAATTAATTATTTAATCAATTATCCAATTGTTGCAAATCATACAAAAAAATTAAGAACAAATCTCATGGTGCCTTTTTATAATACAAAAAAAAATATCTAAATTATCTTATGTTATACTTATCTTCTCTCGTGGTTTCAGTATCTCTTAGTTGGTTCTGATCGGGAAAAAATATTAGGAAAGGGAATTAAATGGAAATATAAATTAAGCATACAGAATTGTCTTTTATTATCACAATCAATACTCTAAAAATCGATCAAATTTAAAACCTGTGGACACAGCTATCCGAATTAAATTTTTACCACTTAAATTTATTCTAGTTAAAAAACAATTTATCGGTTTGTTCCCGATGACTTTGATAAAACAAGCTAAACAAACAAATTTAGGTATTCGCAAAATTACCTATACTTCCTATTTACTTTTTGAAATATTGGAATCTTAATTCATATGCTTTTACTCAAAATTTTAGTTTCCGAACATAAAAATATCTTTCACATAAATTGACTGACCTTTTGCTTCACTCACTCTGATGTCTTCTCTTGACCCAAAACAGCTCTCCCTCGTTGACTATGTTAGGCTACCTATCAAAGCCCTCTCCGTTCTCAAGCTTCCAATCTATCAGCATACGAGCACCAATTCTCCAACGAGCCAGGTCCTTTTTAACCAGTACTCGATTCAAACAAACTCCAAAAATTCTCTCCTCTCCTTCTCAAAATAATACAGAATCAAAGAGGTATTTCATCTCAATTTGATCTGTCTCTCGTTCCACTTTTCAGCTCCATTCTCCACTATCAAACAACCACTGGTACTTGCTATCTAACTATCCACGAAAACGTTGACTGCTCTTCAGCGATGCCAAAAAATAATCTTTTTTTTTCTCAAACTGTCTCAACTTTCAAGCTTCTCTTTCCCCATTCCAAATTGTCTAGCCAATCAGAAACATTTATCTCCCCACCTTCCTCTCTTTTCATTCGAAAACAAACAGTCATTCTTTCAAAAATATTCCTACCATCTTAATAATTACTTTCGGGGAATTCTACAACATTTACTCGGGGTTAAACAAAAAGAGATTAAAATTCCAAACTTTCTTTTAAACTATTTTTCTAGAAACTAATAATTACCTCTACCTGTAGATTCTACCTTTCCCGTAATAAACAATCTTTTTACATTATAATCCTAAATAAATCTTCCTTTCACTTTAATTATTCACAAAAGTCTTTAATTCTTCATCGAAAAGCTCATTACAGGAGGAAGCCACTTATTTTAGCCACAATATTTACAAATTAATATACAGGGTGGATCAAATTTATGCGCCCGTGTTATATAAAAAATAAATTTTTTATTCTATCTTTGATTGATAATTTGAAACACAATAATATATATACAGGGTGTCTGCGTAACTTGGTACTTGGTAAAAAAAGTCATTCTTTATAAAGTGCTCTGCACAGTCTGAAACCTAAGATGCAATCATCAGATATCAAATTTTGTCAACAGTATACGAGGTATGTCAAAAAATATGAATTCCGCTCAAGAGCAAACTACCTTTATATTTCAAATTATCAAAAAACAGTGCAAAAGATACGTGTGTCCCAAGTGGCGATGGAGCTACGACAAAGATCAGGAGTGGCTGATGCAGTAGAGAGAATAGCAAAACTGAAATGGCACGGGCAAATCACGTGGCTCGAATTACAGATAACAGATGGACAATACAGATACTGGAATGGAAACCAAGAGATGATGCTTACCGAAGCATAGGTCCTCCACCAACACGTTGGACTGATGATCTAAAACGTTATCATAGGAGTTGGATGCGAGACGCAAAAGATCGAAATATAATGAAAATTATGAGGGACATCTATGTCCAACAATGGACAAGCGAAATTTAAATGATGATTAAAAATTACTAATTTTCTTTAAGTATCACATATATGGGAATTATTATTATACTACAATCACAATAAAGATGCACTAGAAATAAACAAACCAAGACACGTTGAATGGTACAAGGTGCACTCCCAAATCATGATTTACAAAGTTTATACATTGTAAATCGTGATTTGGGAGTGCTCCTCGTAACATTTAACGTGTTTTGGTTTGTTTATTTCTAGTGCATCTTTATTGTGATTTTAGTGTATATCTATTTTTTTACCTTAAAATTTCGATACTATTTCGTATTACTAATAAAATTGAAAAATTGCGTTGTTGGCAGTAATAATATAGATCTTGTTGAGTTCGTGATAGGCTATAGTCCATTTGATTTTTGTTAGCGGTAGCAAATAGGAGATAAAGCAGTTTTTGTACAGATGGGCACGTTAAGTATACACCAGGGAACAATCTTATTTAAGCGATTCTGCTGGCGAATAAGTGGAAGGGATGCTGAAAATATACTACCACCGAATGAATGTGTCAGCAAATAAGGCCTAACCGAAAGGTACGTTGGGTTGCATTTATGTAGTAAAGGTCTTTAATGATCTAATTAATTTTATTGATTATATTTTATTAATTTAACTGGGTAGTATACTCTATAATGTAAATAATTTTATAAACTATAAAGCAGTCAAAATCGAATATATCGCTCAGATCATGAGAAACAACGAAATATATGAATTGTTGCAGATAATTTTATAGGGAAAAGTAGAAGGATAGCGAGAACCAGAAAGGCGAAGGATTTCCTGGTTAAAAAAATCGCAGTACGTGGTTCAACACAACAACCACAAATTTTTTCTGAGTTTTGCAGCAGTGTGCAAAGTATATATACATATATATATATATATATATATATATATATATATATATATATATATATATATATATATATATATATATATATATATATATATATATATATATATAACAAGGTTGTATTATTGGGGAATTCAGCAAATTTTATGTGAAAAGAAAACACTTTTTACTTGATCCAAGCTTTCGTAAACTTTAATTAATTGTTTACATCATCAGGGTATATTGCAATAAAAAACGATGGTAGTTTTTTTGGTAGAGGACCTTATAAATGAATATACTTACAGTAAGTTGTGGTTGTTCACAAAAAGGTGTTGTAAAAAAGTTAATAAAATTCATAAAATGGTTTGAAGTTTAAAAATGATGGTTAAAATAATTTTTGTTACATTGATTACTACAATTGTTTTTATATTATAAACAGTTTTTTTAAAAAACAAAAATATCACAGAATATATACTATGACAGATCGGATTATACAAGTATAATATTATATATAAAGGACTGTGGGTTGGTTTACTTCGGTATAATCTCAATTTTGACTTTCTGAAATATTTTTGCTCTTTGGAGTTTGTGCAGAGCTCCGACAGTCTTCCTTCCTCTCGAAATTATTTTCTCAGTTTCTTGGCTTTCTTCCCCCTTACTTGTTAGAGTTACTCCTAGATACTCAAACTCCGTCACCTTTAAAGCAATACTCTTTACTGGCGTTATCTTTGGTAATATCAATAGTGTTATCTTCATATGCGGTCTGCCCCATTCATATACTTTGTTTTATGACTCGTTCCCTCAGTCCATACTACCTAGCCTTTACTTCAAAGATTGAAAATACTTAGCAGTTCCCTTTCAGTCTACCATAAACATTACACGTCCTCAAAGGCTAGAATCTAGCTGTTTTCTTAGATTATTTCGTTCTTATTCCACTCTCTCTCTCAATATTGTCTCCAACAAGAACTTGACGAGCACTGTGGACAGCGGATCTCCTTGCTTTAATCCCCCTAACTTTAAATCCTTAGACTTCCCTCTATCCTTACCCTATTATCGGTCTTCATTAAGGTCATGTTTACTAAACTGATCATTTTTCCAAAATTCCAAGTATCCTTAGAGCCTGGTACAGATACCTTCTTATCACAGAATCGTAAGCCCTATATCTTAATAATAAGGCTAACTATATATTAAGCTAAGAGTATATCTTAATAATAATAACTTAATACCAATCTGAAATGACTTTAATTACACCATTATAATTGTTCAAATCATATTGAAGTTGTCTCAATACTTATTAATAACAAGACCATGGCTGAATAGCTTAAAAAACTGATTTTTCATGATAAATCATTCTAATATTTACTGCCAGTTATACTTGTATAATCCGATCTGTCATAGTATATATATTCTGTGATATTTTTGTTTTTTAAAAAAACTGTTTATAATATAAAAAACAATTGTAGTAATCAATGTAACAAAAATTATTTTAACCATCATTTTTAAACTTCAAACCATTTTATGAATTTTATTAACTTTTTTACAACACCTTTTTGTGAACAACCACAACTTACTGTAAGTATATTCATTTATAAGGTCCTATACCAAAAAAACTACCATCGTTTTTTATTGCAATATACCCTGATGATGTAAACAATTAATTAAAGTTTACGAAAGGTTGGATCAAGTAAAAAGTGTTTTCTTTTCACATAAAATTTGCTGAATTCCCCAATAATACAACCTTGTTATCTAACATTGTCAGCAAAGACTTTCCTTCTGGTCTCTTTTATATGTATATATATATATATATATATATATATATATATATATATATATATATATATATATATATATACAAGGTGGTCCAGAATTATGTACATTAATTTCTAGAGCTTATAGTACGTCCAAAAATAAGGGTACTTCTTTATGTACACTTTTTTATAAAACTGAATAATAAGGGAGATACAACCCTTTAAAGGGGTGAATTGAAATTCTTATTTTTTCAAATATCTTCCAAACGGTTTTGAATACGGAGTTCATATTTTGGGAGTGATTATAAGACATTAGGATAATTAATTTCATGTCACCACCTACCACATCCTATATTAATACAGGGTAGTTTTGGAGGGTAAATGGGGGTTATTGCCTCACATGTTTTTTAATTTTTACATATTTTAAAAAAATATTTTAAAACTTGTTTCCTTAGACTTTTCTACGCAAAAAAGGTGCTCTTGTAATATTTCGATAGATATCACCGTTTTCGATTTATTTAAACTCGAAGGTATACATGTATTTTATTGTAATCGTTACATTTCTTAATATTCATCAAGTATGATTTGGAATTGACACTTGTGTTAGCAACAACACTTTAATCTCAAGTAGTCTATGAATTGTCAGTGACGTTTAATAACAATTAAATTATTTTATCTACACTTTTATTGTACTCGACAGTGAAATTTGTTTAACACGTCTCTTTTGCTATATTTTTAATTTGTTTGCCCGCAATATGGCACACTATTCAAATTCTGAGATGACAGACATACTTTTAGTATTAGGGGAATGTTCGGGAAATGCTGCTGCCGCTGTAAGACGCTACAGAGAAAAGTATCCGAACAGAAATATTCCCAATGCCAGGACTTTTGTAAGTACTAAACGACGACTGAGAGAAACCGGTTGTCTTCAAAGAAGGAATACAGATGCTGGTCGTCGTAGAGAAGCAAGAAATGTTCGCGTTGAACAGCAAATATTGGATGCTGTAATAAATGACCCCACAATAAGTACACGCAGGTTAGAATTAAGAACGAATATTTCCCATCAAAGTGTTTTAAGAGTTCTGCATGAACAGCAATTACATCCTTACCACTATCGACAGGTGCAGGAATTGTTACCTGACGATATGCCACTTAGAGTTGATTTTTGTGCAAACTGCACCAAATTTTTTAAGCAACATTCTGTTTACAGACGAGGCCACATTTACAAGACAAGGTATGTTCAATTCTAGAAATATGCACTTCTGGGCTGAAGAAAATCCAAGGGCTACAATGGAAACTCACTTCCAACACACGTTCAAGATAAACGTTTGGGCAGCTACTTTAGGAAATAGTTTCATAGGATACCACATCTTTCCCGGAAATTTAAATGGTAACATGTATTACAATTTTCTAGATAATATTTTACATGATATTTTGGAAAATATTCCATTACAAATACGAAGAAACATGTTTTTCATGCATGATGGTGCTACATCACATTACACAAGAATTTGTAGAAGGTGGTTACATGAACATTTCCCTGATAGGTGGATAGGCCGGGGTGCGGATGCACCGATTCATTGGCCTACTCGTAGTTGTGATCTTAATCCAATGGACTTTACAGTATGGAGTTATTTGAAATCAAAAGTGTATAACACTCCAATTAATACAGTAAATGAGTTAAGAGACAAAATTGAACAAGTATTTACGATTTACAAAACGATGCAATAACATTAAATGGAATAATGCGTTCGCTAAATAAAACAATTGGATTATGTATTCAACAAAATGGAGGACATTTTGAACAGTTGTTGTGAAATATTATTTTCGCCATTAATTAAATGTTAAGTATTAATTAAGTTTTCCATTAATTTGTAATATTATTGCTAACACAAGTGTCAATTCCAAAGCATACTTGATGAATATTAAGAAATGTAACGATTACAATAAAATACATGTATACCTTCGAGTTTAAATAAATCGAAAACGGTGATATCTATCGAAATATTACAAGAGCACCTTTTTTGCGTAGAAAAGTCTAAGGAAACAATTTTTAAAATATTTTTTTAAAATATGTAAAAATTAAAAAACATGTGAGGCAATAACCCCCACTTACCCTCCAAAACTACCTTGTATTAATATAGGATGTGGTAGGTGGTAACATGAAATTAATTATCCTAATGTCTTATAATCACTCCCAAAATATGAACTCCGTATTCAAAACCGTTTGGAAGATATTTGAAAAAATAAGAATTCCAATTCACCCCTTTAAAGGGTTGTATCTCCCTTATTATTCAGTTTTATAAAAAAAGTGTACATAAAGAAGTACCCTTATTTTTGGACGTACTATGAGCTCTAGAAATGAATGTACATAATTCTGGACCACCTTGTATATATATATATATATATATATATATATATATATATATATATATATATATATATATATGGGTCATTCTGCTACTTTTCGACCAAAGTCGTGCGGGGGTGGTCCTCAGATTTTCTTCAAATTTTAGTATGTTATAGTAGGTTATAAAAAACACTGTTGCCAAATTTTCAGATTTTTACCCCTCTCCAAATCGGAGAACGAGCCATTTTTTGCTGAAAAACGACCTTTTTTCATCGTTTTTTACCTATTTTTAAAAATCTCTCAAAATTCGAGTTTTTAACATTTTCTTATTCTGAAAGTTGCGTTTTGCACGTTAAGTTGTCAGGTTTCAAACAAGAGTTATCAAATTCATATACAGTGTGTCCATAAAAAGGTAGCCTATTGTCGAATATGTGACCTTCTTTGCAATTTTCGTGTCCATTAAAATAATCGTGAAACCTTCTTCTCTTATTTTTGACAAATTTTAGCAATGCCATTTGATTCTAATAAAAACGCCATTAATATTGGACTTTTAGAAGTCTAAAAACCTTAAGGTCTGACAAAACTACAGCCCATTTAAAATTGCAAAAAATCGAAAAAACGCGTTTTTGCACATTTTGACCCCCGTTACAACTTCTGTGCAGAAAAATATTTTGCTTTCAGATATGCAACATTTTTTTGCTAAAGGCACCAATTTAAAGTTTTTGACTATCCCGTTCATGGTATTTGATATTATGATAGAAATTTAAGGCAATGAAATTTGAAAAAATCGAAAAAACGCGTTTTTGCTAATGTTGACCCCTATTACAACTTTTTTGTAGAAACATATTTTCCTTTCAAATTTTCAGTATTTTTTGCTTTAAGTGCCAATTACAAAAATTATAGATAGAAATTAAAGGCATTGAAATTTAAAAAAATCGAAAAATTTCGTTTTTGCTAATATTGCTCCCTATTACAACTTTTTTGTGGAAAAATATTTTGCGTTCAAACTTTCAGTATTTTCCGCTTAACCTTCCGATGACCAACCTTTTTTTGTTACACGGATGACCAACATGGGTAAAAAATGACCCCAAGTCAAAAATGACAATTGACAAAAAAATGAAGTTGTTTTAAGAAATGTAATAATGTATTCGTAATTTTAATGTTACTATTGTATCAATAAATTATAAATAAACATTAGTAAAGCATACTTTTAATTACTACTGAACAAAAACAGGAATCATCATTCTGAACTGGAAACTAAAGAAATTTTAAAATATACACTAATTACTGTTGTTCTGAAGCTATTTCCTTGTGGCATTTTTATGATTAACTATTTATATGGGAAATAAGCCTCAATTAAATTGAAA
Organism: Diabrotica virgifera virgifera; assembly: GCF_917563875.1. NCBI lineage: Eukaryota > Metazoa > Arthropoda > Insecta > Coleoptera > Chrysomelidae > Diabrotica > Diabrotica virgifera. Next base: position 62,168,114 of record NC_065452.1, on the reverse strand, counting down.
AAATAATTTTTTAACGTTTCGACGCCCACATCGCGTGTCGTTGTCAAAATACAAAATACTACTAAAATAAACAAAAATGTTGTTGCTAAGTAAAAAATTCTTCTAATAATTTATTTAATCTGACTCATTTATATTGGCAATTCAGACATAATATACTTTTTAAAGTAGAAGACTTTAAAATGATATTGTAAATATTTATGAGTTACGTTCCTGGGAAGACTTTACTAAAAGATAGTTCATTCGACTACATGAAATCAACCCCAACTTAAGAATATCCGTCACAAAAAAATTATAGCATGTGATCTATCTTTAAAAAGACAACCAAATGCAACGATGACAGTAAAATTCTCGCCTTAGAGATGCCATATTAGGGATGGCGGTTTTTGAAAAAACACCGGTTTTCAGTTATACCGGTTTTTTTGCTTACGGTTTAACCTGGCGGTTATAACCGGCCAAAAGAACCGGTTTTTGGAAAAACCGGTTATCGGTTTTTTTGATCCAATAGGTTACAAAGTTACATTTACAATACACTTTAGTTTGCGATACTCCATTCGACTCGATATCAATATGATCAAAATTAGTACTATCGAAAGAACATGAATTACTTTTAACACGTTTGTATATTTGTAGAATAGGTAATATATTTTAACTCATTTAATACTTCCTGTATGAGTGTATCGTTTTGAAAACGTAGCGAAATTCTTGGAGATTCGTATTCGTAATCAGTAATTCGATATTCATAATCAGAGCATTATTTTTGGTAATCAGAAAAAGTCATTCACCCACTTTCAATGTCAAGAGTTAAGTGTGAAAAATAGATGATGTTTGCGTCTAATTCAACCAGATCACTTCTTATGTAAATATTATGATTACAAATACCTTTTCAAGGAAATATTATAATAAAACTTAATAATTGGTTCTCGGTGATGTGAGATTGCACTTCCAGTTTGCTTCTGTATTTTAAAAAATAAAATAAAATTTCAATTATGGTTTTGTTTGGAATAATTACTTGAGAATAATAATTATGATTGGGATCCAAAATAATAACGCGTGATCCAAAATTATTGTCACCATAGGTGGCTCTGAACGACAGAGATAGCTATACAGTGCATGTCTATTCTTAATTCAGATATACTTTCCAGTTTACGTCAACTTTGCAGTGTACGTCAACTTTGCAGTGTACGTCAACTTAACAAGAAAAGTAAGGTTATGTAGAGATCTTGTTTGATTTTATTTATTATTGTTACTTATAATTTTGTTAATTCTTTTTATTTTTGATTAAAGGTCTGGTTTTGACTAATTTTTTATGTTTTATAATGTTAATCAAAATTAATTGATAAACCAATGATATAAATTCAAATTAAAACAAGACATACGTAATTTTTTGCACGGCTAGCTTTGGTCCCAATAATTGTGGATCGCTCGTTACCTAACCTAATCCTAATCACCGTAAAAACCTAATAACCGGTTTTTACTTTAAAAAGAAAAAACCGGTTATAACCGGGACAAAAAACCACCGGTGAAACCGGTTATTGAGAAGTAAAAAACCGGTTTTAAGTTTAAACCGGTAGGTTTTTCCTATCCCTATTCCATAGTAAATCACAAGGGAAAACCAAGAAAAAAATATATATACGAGTTAGTACATATTTTATATTTTAGTATTACTTATATATCTATGTATTATTAATATTATTTATAATTTAAACATGTTAAAGTCAGAATTTGGTATTAATTTTTTTGAGAGTAAATTAAATGAAGACCAAATACTTACGATGTCGGGATAGTATCACGAGGTTTTTTCCTAGTTTTCCCTCGTGATTTATTATGGAACCTCTAACGCGAGAATTTTACTGTAATCGTTGCATTTGGTTGTCTTTTTAAAGACAGATCACATGCTATGATTTTTTTGTGACGGATATTCTTGAGTTGGGATTGATTTCATGTAATCGAATGAACTATCTTTTAGTTAAGTCGTCCCAGGAACGCAACTCATAAATATTGGCAATATCATTTTAAAGTCTTCTACTTTAAAATGTATAATATATGTCTGAATTGCCAATATAAATGAGTCAGATTAAATAAATTATTAGTAGAATTTTTTACTTAGCAACAACATTTTTGTTTATTTTAGTAGTATTTTGTATTTTGACAAAGACACCCGATTTGGGCGTCGAAACGTTAATAAAATTATTTTTTCAATTTAATTGTGGCTTATTTCCCATATAAATAGTTAATCATAAAAATGCCACAAGGAAATAGCTTCAGAACAACAGTAATTAGTTAGTGTATATTTTAAAATTTCTTTAGTTCTAAGTTCAGAATGATGATTCCTGTTTTTGTTCAATAATTGTAATTAAAAGTATGATTTACTAATGTTTATTTATAATTTATTGATACAATAGTAACATTATAATTACGAATACATTATTACATTTCTTAAAACAACTTCATTTTTTTGTCAATAACCGTTTTTGACTTGGGGTCATTTTTTACCCCCGTTGGTCATCCGTGTAACAAAAAAGGTTGGTCATCGGAAGCTTAAGCGGAAAATACTGAAAGTTTGAACGCAAAATATTTTTCCACAAAAAGTTGTAATAGGGATCAATATTAGCAAAAACGAAATTTTTCGATTTTTTTTAAATTTCAATGCCTTAAATTTCTATCTCATTATCAAATACCATTAACGGGATATGCAAAATCTTTAAATTAATACTTAAAGCAAAAAATACTGAACGTTTGAAAGGAAAATGTGTTTCTACAAAAAAGTTGTAATAGGGGTCAACATTAGCAAAAACGCGTTTTTTTCGATTTTTTCAAATTTAATTGCCTTAAATTTCTATCATAATATCAAATACCATGAACGAAATAGTCAAAAACTTTAAATTGGTGCCTTGAGCAAAAAATGTTGCAAATCTGAAAGTAAAATATTTTTCTGCACAGAAGTTGTAATAGGGGTCAAAATGAGCAAAAACGCGTTTTTTCGATTTTTTGCAATTTTAAATGGGCTGTAGTTTTGTCAGACCTTAAGGTTTTTAAACTTCTAAAAGGCCAATATTAATGGCGTTTCTATTAGAATCAAATGGCATTGTTAAAATTTGTCAAAAATAAGAGAAGCAGGTTTCACGATTATTTAAATCGACACGAAAATTGCAAAAAAGGTCACATTTTCGACAATAGGCTAACTT